>NW_027478535.1:0-600000 GCF_051014685.1 Ptiloglossa arizonensis | reverse complement strand
AAAATTTTCGCTAGTCTGATACTCGAAACCAATAACTACTATTTCCTATTGCAAAAATACACATACCGTTGTAATCGGGCGAGTTTCTGCTTTCAGATGCAACAGGAATTTCTCGAGTTCGTCAATCCGTTCGCGGGATATGGGAGTTTGAAATTAAGGAATGGTTTAGAAATCCTCAAAATTTTCGAAAGTTAGATACTCGAAACCAATAACTACTATTTCCTAGGGCAAAAATACACAGACCGTTGTAATCGGGCGAGTATCTGCTTTCAGATGCAACAGGAATTTCTCGAGAACGTCAATCCGTTCGCGAGATATGGGAGTTTGAAGTTAAGGAATGGTTGAGAAACCATCAAAACTTTCGCAAGTATGATACTCGAAACCAATTCCTGGAATGGCCTAGGGGAAAAGTACACACACCATTGTAATCGGACGAGTTTCAACATTAAGATGCAACAGGAATATCTCGAGTTCGTCAATCCGTTCGCCAGATATGGGAATTTGAAGCTAAGGAATGGTTGCGAAACCATCAAAATTTTCGCAAGTCTGATACACAAAACCAATAACTACTATGGCCTAGGGCAAAAATACGCATACCATTGTAATCGGCCGAGTTTCTGCTTTCAGATGCAACAGGAATTTCTTGAGTTCGTCAATCCGTTCGCGAGATATGGTAGTTTGAAGTTAAGGAATGGTTGAGAAACCATGAAAACTTTCGCAAGTCTGATACTCGATACCAATAACTACTATGGCCTAGGGGAAAAGTACACACACCATTGTAATCGGGCGAGTTTCTACTTTCAGATGCAACAGGAATTTCTCGAGCTCGTCAAACCGTTCGCGAGATATGGGAGTTAGAAATTAAGGAATGGTTGAGAAACCATCAAAATTTTCGCAAGTCTGATACTAGAAACCAATAACTACTATTGCCTAGGGCAAAAATACACATACTGTTGTAATCGGGCGAGATTCTGCTTTCAGATGCAACAGGAATATCTCGAGTTCGTCAATCCGTTCGCGAGATATGGGAGTTTGAAGTTAAGGAATGGTTGAGAAACCATCAAAATCTTCGCAAGTCTGATACTAGAAACCAATAACAACTATGGCCTAGGGCAAAAATACACATACCATTGCAATTGGGCGAGTTTCTGCTTTCAGATGCAACAGGAATTTCTCGAGTTCGCCAATCCGTTCGCGAGATATGGGAGTTTGAAGATAAGGAATGGTTGAGAAACCATCAAAATTTTCGCTAGTCTGAAACTCGAAACCAATAACTACTATTTCCTAGGGCAAAAATACACATACCGTTGTAATCGGGCGAGTTTTTGCTTTCAGATGCAACAGGAATTTCGGGAGTTCGTCAATCCGTTCGCGGGATATGGGAGCTTGAAATTAAGGAATGGTTGAGAAATCCTCAAAATTTTCGAAAGTTAGATACTCGAAACCAATAACTACTATGACCTAGGGGAAAAATACACAGACCGTTGTAATCGGGCGAGTATCTGCTTTCAGATGCAACAGGAATTTTTCGAGTTCGTCAATCCGTTCGCGAGATATGGGAGTTTGAAGTTAAGGAATGGTTGAGAAACCATCAAAATTTTCGCAAGTCTGATACTCGAAACCAATAACTACTATTTCCTATTGCAAAAATACACATACCGTTGTAATCGGACGAGTTTCTGCTTTCAGATGCAACAGGAATATCTCGAGTTCGTCAATCCGTTCGCGAGATATGGGAGTTTGAAGTTAAGGAATGGTTGAGAAACCATCAAAATCTTCGCAAGTCTCATACCAGAAACCAATAACAACTATGGCCTAGGGCAAAAACACACATACCATTGCAATTGGGCGAGTTTCTGCTTTCAGATGCAACAGGAATTTCTCGAGTTCGCCAATCCGTTCGCGAAATATGGGAGTTTGAAGATAAGGAATGGTAGAGAAACCATCAAAATTTTCGCTAGTCTGATACTCGAAACCAATAACTACTATTTCCTATTGCAAAAATACACATACCGTTGTAATCGGGCGAGTTTCTGCTTTCAGATGCAACAGGAATTTCTCGAGAACGTCAATCCGTTCGCGAGATATGGGAGTTTGAAGTTAAGGAATGGTTGAGAAACCAT
Source organism: Ptiloglossa arizonensis (assembly GCF_051014685.1). Lineage (NCBI taxonomy): Eukaryota > Metazoa > Arthropoda > Insecta > Hymenoptera > Colletidae > Ptiloglossa > Ptiloglossa arizonensis. The sequence goes on along the minus strand of NW_027478535.1, from coordinate 597,877 downwards.
CAAAACTTTCGCAAGTATGATACTCGAAACCAATTCCTGGAATGGCCTAGGGGAAAAGCACACACACCATTGTAATCGGACGAGTTTCAACATTAAGATGCAACAGGAATATCTCGAGTTCGTCAATCCGTTCGCCAGATATGGGAATTTGAAGCTAAGGAATGGTTGCGAAACCATCAAAATTTTCGCAAGTCTGATACTCGAAACCAATAACTGGACTTGCCGAGGGGAAAAGTACACACACCACTGTAATCGGTGGAGTTTCTACTTTCAGGTGCAACAGGAATATCTCGAGTTCGTCAATCCGTTCGCGAGATATGGGAGTTTGAAGTTAAGTAACGGTTGAGAAACCATCAAAATTTTCGCAAGTCTGATACACAAAACCAATAACTACTATGGCCTAGGGCAAAAATACACATACCATTGCAATTGGGCGAGTTTCTGCTTTCAGATGCAACAGGAATTTCTCGAGTTCGCCAATCCGTTCGCGAGATATGGGAGTTTGAAGTTAAGTAACGGTTGAGAAACCATCAAAATTTTCGCAAGTCTGATACACAAAACCAATAACTACTATGGCCTAGGGCAAAAATACACATACCATTGCAATTGGGCGAGTTTCTGCTTTCAGATGCAACAGGAATTTCTCGAGTTCGCCAATCCGTTCGCGAGATATGGGAGTTTGAAGATAAGGAATGGTTGAGAAACCATGAAAACTTTCGCAAGTCTGATACTCGATACCAATAACTACTATGACCTAGGGGAAAAATACACAGACCATTGTAATCGGGCGAGTATCTGCTTTCAGATGCAACAGGAATTTCTCGAGTTCGTCAATCCGATCGCGAGACATAGGAGTTTGAAGTTAAGGAATGGTTGAGAAACCATCAAAATTTTCACAAGTCTGATACTCGAAACCAATAACTGGACTTGCCGAGGGGAAAAGTACACACACCACTGTAATCGGTGGAGTTTCTACTTTCAGGTGCAACAGGAATATCTCGAGTTCGTCAATCCGTTCGCGAGATATGGGAGTTTGAAGTTAAGTAACGGTTGAGAAACCATCAAAATTTTCGCAAGTCTGATACACAAAACCAATAACTACTATGGCCTAGGGCAAAAATACACATACCATTGCAATTGGGCGAGTTTCTGCTTTCAGATGCAACAGGAATTTCTCGAGTTCGCGAATCCGTTCGCGAGATATGGGAGTTTGAAGATAAGGAATGGTTGAGAAACCATCAAAATTTTCGCTAGTCTGAAACTCGAAACCAATAACTACTATTTCCTAGGGCAAAAATACACATACCGTTGTAATCGGGCGAGTTTCTGCTTTCAGATGCAACAGGAATTTCTCGAGTTCGTCAATCCGTTCGCGGGATATGGGAGCTTGAAATTAAGGAATGGTTGAGAAATCCTCAAAATTTTCGAAAGTTAGATACTCGAAACCAATAACTACTATGACCTAGGGGAAAAATACACAGACCGTTGTAATCGGGCGAGTATCTGCTTTCAGATGCAACAGGAATTTTTCGAGTTCGTCAATCCGTTCGCGAGAAATGGGAGTTTGAAGTTAAGGAATGGTTGAGAAACCATCAAAACTTTCGCAAGTCTGATACTCGAAACCAATAACTGGAATGGCCTAGGGGAAAAGTACACACACTATTGTAATCGGACGAGTTTCTACATTCAGATGCAACAGGAACATCTCGAGTTCGTCAATCCGTTCGCGAGATATGGAAGTTTGAAGTTAAGGAATGGTTGAGAAACCATGAAAACTTTCGCAAGTCTGATACTCGATACCAATAACTACTATGGCCTAGGGGAAAAGTACACACACCATTGTAATTGGGCGAGTTTCTACTTTCAGATGCAACTGGAATTTCTCGAGCTCGTCAATCCGTTCGCGAGATATGGGCGTTTGAAGATAAGGAATGGTTGAGAAACCATCAAAATTTTCGATAGTCTGATACTCGAAACCAATAACTAATATTTCCTAGGGCAAAAATACACATACCGTTGTAATCAGGCGAGTTTCTGCTTTCAGATGCAACAGTAATTTCTCGAGTTCGTCAATCCGTTCGCGAGATATGGGAGTTAGAACTTAAGGAATGTTTGAGAAACCATCAAAATTTTCGAAAGTCTGATACCAGAAACCAGTAACTACTATTGCCTAGGGCAAAAATACACATACCGTTGTAATCGGGCGAGTTTCTGCTTTCAGATGCAACAGAAATTTCGCGAGTTCGTCAATCCGTTCGCGGGATATGGGGGTTTGAAGTTCAGGAATGGTTGAGAAACCATCAAAATTTTCGCTAGTCTGATACTCGAAACCAATAACTACTATTTCCTAGGGCAAAAATACACATACCGTTGTAATCGGGCGAGTTTCTGCTTTCAGATGCAATAGGAATTTCTCGAGTTCGTCAATCCGTTCGCGAGATATGGGAGTTTGAAGTTAAGGAATGGTTGAGAAACCATCAAAATTTTCTCAAGTCTGATACTCGAAACCAATAACTACTATGGCCTAGGGGAAAAATACACACACCATTGTAATCGGGCGAGTATCTGCTTTCAGATGCAACAGGAATTTCTCGAGTTCGTCAATCCGTTCGCGAGATATGGAAGTTTGAAGTTAAGGAATGGTTGAGAAACCATGAAAACTTTCGCAAGTCTGATACTCGATACCAATAACTACTATGGCCTAGGGGAAAAGTACACACACCATTGTAATTGGGCGAGTTTCTACTTTCAGATGCAACTGGAATTTCTCGAGCTCGTCAATCCGTTCGCGAGATATGGGCGTTTGAAGATAAGGAATGGTTGAGAAACCATCAAAATTTTCGCTACTCTGATACTCGAAACCAATAACTACTATTTCCTATTGCAAAAATACACATACCGTTGTAATCGGGCGAGTTTCTGCTTTCAGATGCAACAGGAATTTCTCGAGTTCGTCAATCCGTTCGCGGGATATGGGAGTTTGAAATTAAGGAATGGTTTAGAAATCCTCAAAATTTTCGAAAGTTAGATACTCGAAACCAATAACTACTATTTCCTAGGGCAAAAATACACAGACCGTTGTAATCGGGCGAGTATCTGCTTTCAGATGCAACAGGAATTTCTCGAGAACGTCAATCCGTTCGCGAGATATGGGAGTTTGAAGTTAAGGAATGGTTGAGAAACCATCAAAACTTTCGCAAGTATGATACTCGAAACCAATTCCTGGAATGGCCTAGGGGAAAAGTACACACACCATTGTAATCGGACGAGTTTCAACATTAAGATGCAACAGGAATATCTCGAGTTCGTCAATCCGTTCGCCAGATATGTGAATTTGAAGCTAAGGAATGGTTGCGAAACCATCAAAATTTTCGCAAGTCTGATACTCGAAACCAATAACTACTATTGCCTAGGGCAAAAATACAGAGACCATTGTAATCGGGCGAGTATCTGCTTTCAGACGCAACAGGAATTTCTCGAGTTCGTCAATCCGATCGCGAGATATAGAAGTTTGAAGTTAAGGAATGGTTGAGAAACCATCAAAATTTTCGCAAGTCTGATACTCGAAACAAATAACTGGACTGGCCGAGGGGAAAAGTACACACACCACTGTAATCGGGCGAGTTTCTACCTTCAGGTGCAACAGGAATATCTCGAGTTCGTCAATCCGTTCGCGAGATATGGGAGTTTGAAGTTAAGTAACGGTTGAGAAACCATCAAAATTTTCGCAAGTCTGATACACAAAACCAATAACTACTATGGCCTAGGGCAAAAATACGCATACCATTGTAATCGGCCGAGTTTCTGCTTTCAGATGCAACAGGAATTTCTTGAGTTCGTCAATCCGTTCGCGAGATATGGTAGTTTGAAGTTAAGGAATGGTTGAGAAACCATGAAAACTTTCGCAAGTCTGATACTCGATACCAATAACTACTATGGCCTAGGGGAAAAGTACACACACCATTGTAATCGGGCGAGTTTCTACTTTCAGATGCAACAGGAATTTCTCGAGCTCGTCAAACCGTTCGCGAGATATGGGAATTAGAAATTAAGGAATGGTTGAGAAACCATCAAAATTTTCGCAAGTCTGATACTAGAAACCAATAACTACTATTGCCTAGGGCAAAAATACACATACTGTTGTAATCGGGCGAGATTCTGCTTTCAGATGCAACAGGAATATCTCGAGTTCGTCAATCCGTTCGCGAGATATGGGAGTTTGAAGTTAAGGAATGGTTGAGAAACCATCAAAATCTTCGCAAGTCTGATACTAGAAACCAATAACAACTATGGCCTAGGGCAAAAATACACATACCATTGCAATTGGGCGAGTTTCTGCTTTCAGATGCAACAGGAATTTCTCGAGTTCGCCAATCCGTTCGCGAGATATGGGAGTTTGAAGATAAGGAATGGTTGAGAAACCATCAAAATTTTCGCTAGTCTGAAACTCGAAACCAATAACTACTATTTCCTAGGGCAAAAATACACATACCGTTGTAATCGGGCGAGTTTCTGCTTTCAGATGCAACAGGAATTTCTCGAGTTCGTCAATCCGTTCGCGGGATATGGGAGCTTGAAATTAAGGAATGGTTGAGAAATCCTCAAAATTTTCGAAAGTTAGATACTCGAAACCAATAACTACTATGACCTAGGGGAAAAATACACAGACTGTTGTAATCGGGCGAGTATCTGCTTTCAGATGCAACAGGAATTTTTCGAGTTCGTCAATCCGTTCGCGAGATATGGGAGTTTGAAGTTAAGGAATGGTTGAGAAACCATCAAAATTTTCGCAAGTCTGATACTCGAAACCAATAACTACTATGGCCTAGGGGAAAAATACACACACCATTGTAATCGGGCGAGTAACTGCTTTCAGATGCAACAGGATTTTCTCGAGTTCGTCAATCCGTTCGCGAGAAATGGGAGTTTGAAGTTAAGGAATGGTTGAGAAACCATCACAACTTTCGCAAGTCTGATACTCGAAACCGATAACTGGAATGGCCTAGGGGAAAAGTACACACACTATTGTAATCGGACGAGTTTCTACATTCAGATGCAACAGGAACATCTCGAGTTCGTCAATCCGTTCGCGAGATATGGAAGTTTGAAGTTAAGAAATGGTTGAGAAACCATGAAAACTTTCGCAAGTCTGATACTCGATACCAATAACTACTATGGCCTAGGGGAAAAGTACACACACCATTGTAATTGGGCGAGTTTCTACTTTCAGATGCAACTGGAATTTCTCGAGCTCGTCAATCCGTTCGCGAGATATGGGAGTTTGAAGTTAAGGAATGGTTGAGAAACCATCAAAATCTTCGCAAGTCTGATACTAGAAACCAATAACAACTATGGCCTAGGGCAAAAATACACATACCATTGCAATTGGGCGAGTTTCTGCTTTCAGATGCAACAGGAATTTCTCGAGTTCGCCAATCCGTTCGCGAGGTATGGGAGTTTGAAGATAAGGAATGGTTGAGAAACCATCAAAATTTTCGCTAGTCTGATACTCGAAACCAATAACTACTATTTCCTAGGGCAAAAATACACATACCGATGTAATCGGGCGAGTTTCTGCTTTCAGATGCAATAGGAATTTCTCGAGTTCGTCAATCCGTTCGCGAGATATGGGAGTTTGAAGTTAAGGAATGGTTGAGAAACCATCAAAATTTTCTCAAGTCTGATACTCGAAACCAATAACTACTATGGCCTAGGGGAAGAATACACACACCATTGTAATCGGGCGAGTAACTGCTTTCAGATGCAACAGGAATTTCTCGAGTTCGTCTATCCGTTCGCGAGATATGGAAGTTTGAAGTTAAGGAATGGTTGAGAAACCATCAAAATTTTCGCATGTCTGATACTCGAAACCAATAACTACTATGGCCTAGGGGAAAAATACACACACCATTGTAATCGGGCGAGTAACTGCTTTCAGATGCAACAGGAATTTCTCGAGTTCGTCAATCCGTTCGCGAGATATGGAAGTTTGAAGTTAAGGAATGGTTGAGAAACCATGAAAACTTTCGCAAGTCTGATACTCGATACCAATAACTACTATGGCCTAGGGGAAAAGTACACACACCATTGTAATTGGGCGAGTTTCTACTTTCAGATGCAACTGGAATTTCTCGAGCTCGTCAATCCGTTCGCGAGATATGGGCGTTTGAAGATAAGGAATGGTTGAGAAACCATCAAAATTTTCGCTACTCTGATACTCGAAACCAATAACTACTATTTCCTATTGCAAAAATACACATACCGTTGTAATCGGACGAGTTTCTGCTTTCAGATGCAACAGGAATTTCTCGAGTTCGTCAATCCGTTCGCGGGATATGGGAGTTTGAAATTAAGGAATGGTTTAGAAATCCTCAAAATTTTCGAAAGTTAGATACTCGAAACCAATAACTACTATTTCCTAGGGCAAAAATACACATACCGTTGTAATCAGGCGAGTTTCTGCTTGCAGATGCAACAGGAATATCTCGAGTTCGTCAATCTGTTCGCGAGATATGGGAGTTTGAAATTAAGGAATGGTTGAGAAACCATCAAAATCTTCGCAAGTCTCATACCAGAAACCAATAACAACTATGGCCTATGGCAAAAACACACATACCATTGCAATTGGGCGAGTTTCTGCTTTCAGATGCAACAGGAATTTCTCGAGTTCGCCAATCCGTTCGCGAAATATGGGAGTTTGAAGATAAGGAATGGTAGAGAAACCATCAAAATTTTCGCTAGTCTGATACTCGAAACCAATAACTACTATTTCCTATTGCAAAAATACACATACCGTTGTAATCGGGCGAGTTTCTGCTTTCAGATGCAACAGGAATTTCTCGAGTTCGTCAATCCGTTCGCGGGATATGGGAGTTTGAAATTAAGGAATGGTTTAGAAATCCTCAAAATTTTCGAAAGTTAGATACTCGAAACCAATAACTACTATTTCCTAGGGCAAAAATACACAGACCGTTGTAATCGGGCGAGTATCTGCTTTCAGATGCAACAGGAATTTCTCGAGAACGTCAATCCGTTCGCGAGATATGGGAGTTTGAAGTTAAGGAATGGTTGAGAAACCATCAAAACTTTCGCAAGTATGATACTCGAAACCAATTCCTGGAATGGCCTAGGGGAAAAGTACACACACCATTGTAATCGGACGAGTTTCAACATTAAGATGCAACAGGAATATCTCGAGTTCGTCAATCCGTTCGCCAGATATGGGAATTTGAAGCTAAGGAATGGTTGCGAAACCATCAAAATTTTCGCAAGTCTGATACACAAAACCAATAACTACTATGGCCTAGGGCAAAAATACGCATACCATTGTAATCGGCCGAGTTTCTGCTTTCAGATGCAACAGGAATTTCTTGAGTTCGTCAATCCGTTCGCGAGATATGGTAGTTTGAAGTTAAGGAATGGTTGAGAAACCATGAAAACTTTCGCAAGTCTGATACTCGATACCAATAACTACTATGGCCTAGGGGAAAAGTACACACACCATTGTAATCGGGCGAGTTTCTACTTTCAGATGCAACAGGAATTTCTCGAGCTCGTCAAACCGTTCGCGAGATATGGGAGTTAGAAATTAAGGAATGGTTGAGAAACCATCAAAATTTTCGCAAGTCTGATACTAGAAACCAATAACTACTATTGCCTAGGGCAAAAATACACATACTGTTGTAATCGGGCGAGATTCTGCTTTCAGATGCAACAGGAATATCTCGAGTTCGTCAATCCGTTCGCGAGATATGGGAGTTTGAAGTTAAGGAATGGTTGAGAAACCATCAAAATCTTCGCAAGTCTGATCCTAGAAACCAATAACAACTATGGCCTAGGGCAAAAATACACATACCATTGCAATTGGGCGAGTTTCTGCTTTCAGATGCAACAGGAATTTCTCGAGTTCGCCAATCCGTTCGCGAGATATGGGAGTTTGAAGATAAGGAATGGTTGAGAAACCATCAAAATTTTCGCTAGTCTGAAACTCGAAACCAATAACTACTATTTCCTAGGGCAAAAATACACATACCGTTGTAATCGGGCGAGTTTTTGCTTTCAGATGCAACAGGAATTTCGGGAGTTCGTCAATCCGTTCGCGGGATATGGGAGCTTGAAATTAAGGAATGGTTGAGAAATCCTCAAAATTTTCGAAAGTTAGATACTCGAAACCAATAACTACTATGACCTAGGGGAAAAATACACAGACCGTTGTAATCGGGCGAGTATCTGCTTTCAGATGCAACAGGAATTTTTCGAGTTCGTCAATCCGTTCGCGAGATATGGGAGTTTGAAGTTAAGGAATGGTTGAGAAACCATCAAAATTTTCGCAAGTCTGATACTCGAAACCAATAACTACTATTTCCTATTGCAAAAATACACATACCGTTGTAATCGGACGAGTTTCTGCTTTCAGATGCAACAGGAATATCTCGAGTTCGTCAATCCGTTCGCGAGATATGGGAGTTTGAAGTTAAGGAATGGTTGAGAAACCATCAAAATCTTCGCAAGTCTCATACCAGAAACCAATAACAACTATGGCCTAGGGCAAAAACACACATACCATTGCAATTGGGCGAGTTTCTGCTTTCAGATGCAACAGGAATTTCTCGAGTTCGCCAATCCGTTCGCGAAATATGGGAGTTTGAAGATAAGGAATGGTAGAGAAACCATCAAAATTTTCGCTAGTCTGATACTCGAAACCAATAACTACTATTTCCTATTGCAAAAATACACATACCGTTGTAATCGGGCGAGTTTCTGCTTTCAGATGCAACAGGAATTTCTCGAGAACGTCAATCCGTTCGCGAGATATGGGAGTTTGAAGTTAAGGAATGGTTGAGAAACCATCAAAACTTTCGCAAGTATGATACTCGAAACCAATTCCTGGAATGGCCTAGGGGAAAAGCACACACACCATTGTAATCGGACGAGTTTCAACATTAAGATGCAACAGGAATATCTCGAGTTCGTCAATCCGTTCGCCAGATATGGGAATTTGAAGCTAAGGAATGGTTGCGAAACCATCAAAATTTTCGCAAGTCTGATACTCGAAACCAATAACTGGACTTGCCGAGGGGAAAAGTACACACACCACTGTAATCGGTGGAGTTTCTACTTTCAGGTGCAACAGGAATATCTCGAGTTCGTCAATCCGTTCGCGAGATATGGGAGTTTGAAGTTAAGTAACGGTTGAGAAACCATCAAAATTTTCGCAAGTCTGATACACAAAACCAATAACTACTATGGCCTAGGGCAAAAATACACATACCATTGCAATTGGGCGAGTTTCTGCTTTCAGATGCAACAGGAATTTCTCGAGTTCGCCAATCCGTTCGCGAGATATGGGAGTTTGAAGTTAAGTAACGGTTGAGAAACCATCAAAATTTTCGCAAGTCTGATACACAAAACCAATAACTACTATGGCCTAGGGCAAAAATACACATACCATTGCAATTGGGCGAGTTTCTGCTTTCAGATGCAACAGGAATTTCTCGAGTTCGCCAATCCGTTCGCGAGATATGGGAGTTTGAAGATAAGGAATGGTTGAGAAACCATGAAAACTTTCGCAAGTCTGATACTCGATACCAATAACTACTATGACCTAGGGGAAAAATACACAGACCATTGTAATCGGGCGAGTATCTGCTTTCAGATGCAACAGGAATTTCTCGAGTTCGTCAATCCGATCGCGAGACATAGGAGTTTGAAGTTAAGGAATGGTTGAGAAACCATCAAAATTTTCACAAGTCTGATACTCGAAACCAATAACTGGACTTGCCGAGGGGAAAAGTACACACACCACTGTAATCGGTGGAGTTTCTACTTTCAGGTGCAACAGGAATATCTCGAGTTCGTCAATCCGTTCGCGAGATATGGGAGTTTGAAGTTAAGTAACGGTTGAGAAACCATCAAAATTTTCGCAAGTCTGATACACAAAACCAATAACTACTATGGCCTAGGGCAAAAATACACATACCATTGCAATTGGGCGAGTTTCTGCTTTCAGATGCAACAGGAATTTCTCGAGTTCGCCAATCCGTTCGCGAGATATGGGAGTTTGAAGATAAGGAATGGTTGAGAAACCATCAAAATTTTCGCTAGTCTGAAACTCGAAACCAATAACTACTATTTCCTAGGGCAAAAATACACATACCGTTGTAATCGGGCGAGTTTCTGCTTTCAGATGCAACAGGAATTTCTCGAGTTCGTCAATCCGTTCGCGGGATATGGGAGCTTGAAATTAAGGAATGGTTGAGAAATCCTCAAAATTTTCGAAAGTTAGATACTCGAAACCAATAACTACTATGACCTAGGGGAAAAATACACAGACCGTTGTAATCGGGCGAGTATCTGCTTTCAGATGCAACAGGAATTTTTCGAGTTCGTCAATCCGTTCGCGAGAAATGGGAGTTTGAAGTTAAGGAATGGTTGAGAAACCATCAAAACTTTCGCAAGTCTGATACTCGAAACCAATAACTGGAATGGCCTAGGGGAAAAGTACACACACTATTGTAATCGGACGAGTTTCTACATTCAGATGCAACAGGAACATCTCGAGTTCGTCAATCCGTTCGCGAGATATGGAAGTTTGAAGTTAAGGAATGGTTGAGAAACCATGAAAACTTTCGCAAGTCTGATACTCGATACCAATAACTACTATGGCCTAGGGGAAAAGTACACACACCATTGTAATTGGGCGAGTTTCTACTTTCAGATGCAACTGGAATTTCTCGAGCTCGTCAATCCGTTCGCGAGATATGGGCGTTTGAAGATAAGGAATGGTTGAGAAACCATCAAAATTTTCGATAGTCTGATACTCGAAACCAATAACTAATATTTCCTAGGGCAAAAATACACATACCGTTGTAATCAGGCGAGTTTCTGCTTTCAGATGCAACAGTAATTTCTCGAGTTCGTCAATCCGTTCGCGAGATATGGGAGTTAGAACTTAAGGAATGTTTGAGAAACCATCAAAATTTTCGAAAGTCTGATACCAGAAACCAGTAACTACTATTGCCTAGGGCAAAAATACACATACCGTTGTAATCGGGCGAGTTTCTGCTTTCAGATGCAACAGAAATTTCGCGAGTTCGTCAATCCGTTCGCGGGATATGGGGGTTTGAAGTTCAGGAATGGTTGAGAAACCATCAAAATTTTCGCAAGTCTGATACTCGAAACCAATAACTACTATGGCCTAGGGGAAAAGTACACACACCATTGTAATCGGGCGAGTTTCTACTTTCAGATGCAACAGGAATTTCCCGAGTTCGTCAATCCGTTCGCGAGATATGGGAGTTTGAAGTTAAGGAATGGTTGAGAAACCATCAAAATTTTTGCAAGTCTGATACTCGAAACCAATAACTGGAATGGCCGAGGGGAAAAGTACACACACCACTGTAATCGGGCGAGTTTCTACTTTCAGGTGCAACAGGAATATCTCGAGTTCGTCAATCCGTTCGCGAGATATGGGAGTTTGAAGTTAAGTAACGGTTGAGAAACCATCAAAATTTTCGCAAGTCTGATACTCGAAACCAATAACTACTATGGCCTAGGGGAAAAGTACACACACCATTGTAATCGGGCGAGTTTCTACTTTCAGATGCAACAGGAATTTCCCGAGTTCGTCAATCCGTTCGCGAGATATGGGAGTTTGAAGTTAAGGAATGGTTGAGAAACCATCAAAATTTTTGCAAGTCTGATACACGAAACCAATAACTACTATTGCCTACGGCAAAAATACACATACCGTTGTAATCGAGCGGGTTGCTGCTTTCGGGCGCAACAGGAATTTCTCGAGTTCGTCAATCCGTTCGCGAGATATGGGGGTTTGAAGTTACGGAATGTTTGAGAAACTATCAGAATTTTAGCTGGTCTGATACTCGAAACCTATAACTGGAATGGCCTAGGGGAAAAGTACACACACCAATGTAATCGGGCGAGTTTCTACTTTCAGATGCAACAGGAATTTCTCGAGTTCGTCAATCCGTTCGCGAGATACGGAAGTTTGAAGTGAAGGAATGGTTGAGAAACCATCCAAATTTTCGCAATTCTGATACTCGAAACCAACAACTGGAATGGCCTAGGGGAAAAGTACACACACCATTGTAATCGGGCGAGTTTCTACTTTCAGGTGCAACAGGAATATCTCGAGTTCGTCAATCCGTTCGCGAGATATGGAAGTTTGAAGCTAAGCAATGGTTGAGAAACCATGAAAACTTTGCAAGTCTGATACTCCATACCAATAACTACTATGGCCTAGGGGAAAAGTACACACACCACTGTAATCGGGCGAGTTTCTACTTTCAGGTGCAACAGGAATATCTCGAGTTCGTCAATCCGTTCGCGAGATATGGGAGTTTGAAGTTAAGTAACGGTTGAGAAACCATCAAAATTTTCGCAAGTCTGATACTCGAAACCAATAACTAATATTTCCTAGGGCAAAAATACACATACCGTTGTAATCAGGCGAGTTTCTGCTTTCAGATGCAACAGTAATTTCTCGAGTTCGTCAATCCGTTCGCGAGATATGGGAGTTAGAACTTAAGGAATGTTTGAGAAACCATCAAAATTTTCGAAAGTCTGATACCAGAAACCAGTAACTACTATTGCCTAGGGCAAAAATACACATACCGTTGTAATCGGGCGAGTTTCTGCTTTCAGATGCAACAGGAATTTCTCGAGTTCGTCAATCCGTTCGCGGGATATGGGAGCTTGAAATTAAGGAATGGTTGAGAAATCCTCAAAATTTTCGAAAGTTAGATACTCGAAACCAATAACTACTATGACCTAGGGGAAAAATACACAGACCGTTGTAATCGGGCGAGTATCTGCTTTCAGATGCAACAGGAATTTTTCGAGTTCGTCAATCCGTTCGCGAGAAATGGGAGTTTGAAGTTAAGGAATGGTTGAGAAACCATCAAAACTTTCGCAAGTCTGATACTCGAAACCAATAACTGGAATGGCCTAGGGGAAAAGTACACACACCAATGTAATCGGGCGAGTTTCTACTTTCAGATGCAACAGGAATTTCTCGAGTTCGTCAATCCGTTCGCGAGATACGGAAGTTTGAAGTGAAGGAATGGTTGAGAAACCATCCAAATTTTCGCAATTCTGATACTCGAAACCAACAACTGGAATGGCCTAGGGGAAAAGTACACACACCATTGTAATCGGGCGAGTTTCTACTTTCAGATGCAACAGGAATTTCTCGAGTTCGTCAATCCGTTCGCGAGATACGGAAGTTTGAAGTGAAGGAATGGTTGAGAAACCATCCAAATTTTCGCAATTCTGATACTCGAAACCAACAACTGGAATGGCCTAGGGGAAAAGTACACACACCATTGTAATCGGGCGAGTTTCTACTTTCAGGTGCAACAGGAATTTCTCGAGCTCGTCAATCCGTTCGCGAGATGTGAAGGTTAGAAGTTAAGGAATGGTTGAGAAACCGTCAAAATTTTCGCAAGTCTGATACTAGAAACCAATAACTACTATTGCCTAGGGCAAAAATACACATTCCGTTGTAATCGGGCGAGTTTCTGCTTTCAGATGCAACAGAAATTTCGCGAGTTCGTCAATCCGTTCGCGGGATATGGGAGTTTGAAATTAAGGAATGGTTGAGAAACCACCAAGATTTTCGCAAGTCTGATACAAGAAACCAATAACTACTATTGCCTAGGGCAAAAATGCACATACCGTTGTAATCGGGCGAGTTTCTGCTTTCAGATGCAACAGGAATATCTCGAGTTCGTCAATCCGTTCGCGAGATATGGAAGTTTGAAGTTAAGGAATGGTTGAGAAACCATGACAACTTTCGCAAGTCTGATACTCGATACCAATAACTACTATGGCCTAGGTGAAAAGTACACACACCATTGTAATTGGGCGGGTTTCTACTTTCAGATGCAACTGGAATTTCTCGAGTTCGCCAATCCGTTAGCGAGATATGGGATTATGAACATAAAGAATGGTAGAGAAACCATCAAAATTTTTGCAAGTCTGATACTCGAAACCAATAACTGGAATGGCCGAGGGGAAAAGTACACACACCACTGTAATCGGGCGAGTTTCTACTTTCAGGTGCAACAGGAATATCTCGAGTTCGTCAATCCGTTCGCGAGATATGGGAGTTCGAAGTTAAGGAATGGTTGAGAAACCATCAAAATTTTCGCAAGTCTGATACTCGTAACCAATAACTACTATTGCATAGGGCAAAAATACACATATCGTTGTAATCGGGCGACTTTCTGCTTTCAGATGCAGCAGGAATTTCTCGAGTTCGTCAATGCGTTCGCGAGATATGGGAGTTTGAAGTTAAGGAATGGTTGAGAAACCATCAAAATTTTCGCAAGTCTGATACTCGAAACCAATAACTGGAATGGCCTAGGGAAAAAGTACACACACCATTGTAATCGGGCTAGTTTCTACTTTCAGATGCAACAGGAATTTCTCGAGTTCGTCAATCCGTTCGTGAGATATGGGAGTTCGAAGATAAGGAATGGTTGAGAAACCAGCAAAACTTTCGCAAGTCTGATACTCGAAACCAATAACTGGAATGGCCTAGGGGAAAAGTACACACACTATTGTAATCGGACGAGTAACTGCTTTCAGATGCAACAGGAATTTCTCGAGTTCGTCAATCCGTTCGCGAGAAATGGGAGTTTGAAGTTAAGGAATGGTTGAGAAACCAGCAAAACTTTCGCAAGTCTGATACTCGAAACCAATAACTGGAATGGCCTAGGGGAAAAGTACACACACTATTGTAATCGGACGAGTTTCTACATTCAGATGCAACAGGAACATCTCGAGTTCGTCAATCCGTTCGCGAGATATGGAAGTTTGAAGTTAAGGAATGGTTGAGAAACCATGAAAACTTTCGCAAGTCTGATACTCGATACCAATAACTACTATGGCCTAGGGGAAAAGTACAAACACCATTGTAATTGGGCGAGTTTCTACTTTCAGATGCAACTGGAATTTCTCGAGCTCGTCAATCCGTTCGCGAGATATGGGAGTTTGAAGTTAAGGAATGGTTGAGAAACCATCAAAATCTTCGCAAGTCTGATACTAGAAACCAATAACAACTATGGCCTAGGGCAAAAATACACATACCATTGCAATTGGGCGAGTTTCTGCTTTCAGATGCAACAGGAATTTCTCGAGTTCGCCAATCCGTTCGCGAGATATGGGAGTTTGAAGATAAGGAATGGTTGAGAAACCATCAAAATTTTCGCTAGTCTGATACTCGAAACCAATAACTACTATTTCCTAGGGCAAAAATACACATACCGATGTAATCGGGCGAGTTTCTGCTTTCAGATGCAATAGGAATTTCTCGAGTTCGTCAATCCGTTCGCGAGATATGGGAGTTTGAATTTAAGGAATGGTTTTGAAACCATCAAAATTTTCTCAAGTCTGATACTCGAAACCAATAACTACTATGGCCTAGGGGAAAAATACACACACCATTGTAATCGGGCGAGTAACTGCTTTCAGATGCAACAGGAATTTCTCGAGTTCGTCAATCCGTTCGCGAGATATGGAAGTTTGAAGTTAAGGAATGGTTGAGAAACCATCAAAATTTTCGCACGTCTGACACTCGAAACCAATAACTACTATGGCCTAGGGGAAAAATACACACACCATTGTAATCGGGCGAGTAACTGCTTTCAGATGCAACAGGAATTTCTCGAGTTCGTCAATCCGTTCGCGAGATATGGAAGTTTGAAGTTAAGGAATGGTTGAGAAACCATGAAAACTTTCGCAAGTCTGATACTCGATACCAATAACTACTATGGCCTAGGGGAAAAGTACACACACCATTGTAATTGGGCGAGTTTCTACTTTCAGATGCAACTGGAATTTCTCGAGCTCGTCAATCCGTTCGCGAGATATGGGCGTTTGAAGATAAGGAATGGTTGAGAAACCATCAAAATTTTCGCTACTCTGATACTCGAAACCAATAACTACTATTTCCTATTGCAAAAATACACATACCGTTGTAATCGGACGAGTTTCTGCTTTCAGATGCAACAGGAATTTCTCGAGTTCGTCAATCCGTTCGCGGGATATGGGAGTTTGAAATTAAGGAATGGTTTAGAAATCCTCAAAATTTTCGAAAGTTAGATACTCGAAACCAATAACTACTATTTCCTAGGGCAAAAATACACATACCGTTGTAATCAGGCGAGTTTCTGCTTGCAGATGCAACAGGAATATCTCGAGTTCGTCAATCCGTTCGCGAGATATGGGAGTTTGAAGTTAAGGAATGGTTGAGAAACCATCAAAATCTTCGCAAGTCTCATACCAGAAACCAATAACAACTATGGCCTAGGGCAGAAACACACATACCATTGCAATTGGGCGAGTTTCTGCTTTCAGATGCAACAGGAATTTCTCGAGTTCGCCAATCCGTTCGCGAAATATGGGAGTTTGAAGATAAGGAATGGTAGAGAAACCATCAAAATTTTCGCTAGTCTGATACTCGAAACCAATAACTACTATTTCCTATTGCAAAAATACACATACCGTTGTAATCGGGCGAGTTTCTGCTTTCAGATGCAACAGGAATTTCTCGAGAACGTCAATCCGTTCGCGAGATATGGGAGTTTGAAGTTAAGGAATGGTTGAGAAACCATCAAAACTTTCGCAAGTATGATACTCGAAACCAATTCCTGGAATGGCCTAGGGGAAAAGCACACACACCATTGTAATCGGACGAGTTTCAACATTAAGATGCAACAGGAATATCTCGAGTTCGTCAATCCGTTCGCCAGATATGGGAATTTGAAGCTAAGGAATGGTTGCGAAACCATCAAAATTTTCGCAAGTCTGATACTCGAAACCAATAACTACTATTGCCTAGGGCAAAAATGCAGAGACCATTGTAATCGGGCGAGTATCTGCTTTCAGATGCAACAGGAATTTCTCGAGTTCGTCAATCCGATCGCGAGATATAGGAGTTTGAAGTTAAGGAATGGTTGAGAAACCATCAAAATTTTCGCAAGTCTGATACTCGAAACCAATAACTGGACTTGCCGAGGGGAAAAGTACACACACCACTGTAATCGGTGGAGTTTCTACTTTCAGGTGCAACAGGAATATCTCGAGTTCGTCAATCCGTTCGCGAGATATGGGAGTTTGAAGTTAAGTAACGGTTGAGAAACCATCAAAATTTTCGCAAGTCTGATACACAAAACCAATAACTACTATGGCCTAGGGCAAAAATACACATACCATTGCAATTGGGCGAGTTTCTGCTTTCAGATGCAACAGGAATTTCTCGAGTTCGCCAATCCGTTCGCGAGATATGGGAGTTTGAAGATAAGGAATGGTTGAGAAACCATCAAAATTTTCGCTAGTCTGAAACTCGAAACCAATAACTACTATTTCCTAGGGCAAAAATACACATACCGTTGTAATCGGGCGAGTTTCTGCTTTCAGATGCAACAGGAATTTCTCGAGTTCGTCAATCCGTTCGCGGGATATGGGAGCTTGAAATTAAGGAATGGTTGAGAAATCCTCAAAATTTTCGAAAGTTAGATACTCGAAACCAATAACTACTATGACCTAGGGGAAAAATACACAGACCGTTGTAATCGGGCGAGTATCTGCTTTCAGATGCAACAGGAATTTTTCGAGTTCGTCAATCCGTTCGCGAGAAATGGGAGTTTGAAGTTAAGGAATGGTTGAGAAACCATCAAAACTTTCGCAAGTCTGATACTCGAAACCAATAACTGGAATGGCCTAGGGGAAAAGTACACACACTATTGTAATCGGACGAGTTTCTACATTCAGATGCAACAGGAACATCTCGAGTTCGTCAATCCGTTCGCGAGATATGGAAGTTTGAAGTTAAGGAATGGTTGAGAAACCATGAAAACTTTCGCAAGTCTGATACTCGATACCAATAACTACTATGGCCTAGGGGAAAAGTACACACACCATTGTAATTGGGCGAGTTTCTACTTTCAGATGCAACTGGAATTTCTCGAGCTCGTCAATCCGTTCGCGAGATATGGGCGTTTGAAGATAAGGAATGGTTGAGAAACCACCAAAATTTTCGCTAGTCTGATACTCGAAACCAATAACTAATATTTCCTAGGGCAAAAATACACATACCGTTGTAATCAGGCGAGTTTCTGCTTTCAGATGCAACAGTAA
The DNA here is from genome assembly GCF_051014685.1 of Ptiloglossa arizonensis. Classification (NCBI taxonomy): domain Eukaryota; kingdom Metazoa; phylum Arthropoda; class Insecta; order Hymenoptera; family Colletidae; genus Ptiloglossa; species Ptiloglossa arizonensis. The sequence continues at coordinate 579,715 of NW_027478535.1, read as the reverse complement.
TTTCTCGAGTTCGTCAATCCGTTCGCGAGATATGGGAGTTAGAACTTAAGGAATGTTTGAGAAACCATCAAAATTTTCGAAAGTCTGATACCAGAAACCAGTAACTACTATTGCCTAGGGCAAAAATACCCATACCGTTGTAATCGGGCGAGTTTCTGCTTTCAGATGCAACAGAAATTTCGCGAGTTCGTCAATCCGTTCGCGGGATATGGGGGTTTGAAGTTCAGGAATGGTTGAGAAACCATCAAAATTTTCGCAAGTCTGATACTCGAAACCAATAACTACTATGGCCTAGGGGAAAAGTACACACACCATTGTAATCGGGCGAGTTTCTACTTTCAGATGCAACAGGAACTTCCCGAGTTCGTCAATCCGTTCGCGAGATATGGGAGTTTGAAGTTAAGGAATGGTTGAGAAACCATCAAAATTTTTGCAAGTCTGATACTCGAAACCAATAACTGGAATGGCCGAGGGGAAAAGTACACACACCACTGTAATCGGGCGAGTTTCTACTTTCAGGTGCAACAGGAATATCTCGAGTTCGTCAATCCGTTCGCGAGATATGGGAGTTTGAAGTTAAGTAACGGTTGAGAAACCATCAAAATTTTCGCAAGTCTGATACTCGAAACCAATAACTACTATGGCCTAGGGGAAAAGTACACACACCATTGTAATCGGGCGAGTTTCTACTTTCAGATGCAACAGGAATTTCCCGAGTTCGTCAATCCGTTCGCGAGATATGGGAGTTTGAAGTTAAGGAATGGTTGAGAAACCATCAAAATTTTTGCAAGTCTGATACACGAAACCAATAACTACTATTGCCTAGGGCAAAAATACACATACCGTTGTAATCGAGCGAGTTGCTGCTTTCGGGCGCAACAGGAATTTCTCGAGTTCGTCAATCCGTTCGCGAGATATGGGGGTTTGAAGTTACGGAATGTTTGAGAAACTATCAGAATTTTAGCTGGTCTGATACTCGAAACCTATAACTGGAATGGCCTAGGGGAAAAGTACACACACCATTGTAATCGGGCGAGTTTCTACTTTCAGATGCAACAGGAATTTCTCGAGTTCGTCAATCCGTTCGCGAGATACGGAAGTTTGAAGTGAAGGAATGGTTGAGAAACCATCCAAATTTTCGCAATTCTGATACTCGAAACCAACAACTGGAATGGCCTAGGGGAAAAGTACACACACCATTGTAATCGGGCGAGTTTCTACTTTCAGGTGCAACAGGAATATCTCGAGTTCGTCAATCCGTTCGCGAGATATGGAAGTTTGAAGCTAAGCAATGGTTGAGAAACCATGAAAACTTTGCAAGTCTGATACTCCATACCAATAACTACTATGGCCTAGGGGAATAGTACACACACCATTGTAATCGGGCGAGTTTCTACTTTCAGGTGCAACAGGAATTTCTCGAGCTCGTCAATCCGTTCGCGAGATGTGAAGGTTAGAAGTTAAGGAATGGTTGAGAAACCGTCAAAATTTTCGCAAGTCTGATACTAGAAACCAATAACTACTATTGCCTAGGGCAAAAATACACATTCCGTTGTAATCGGGCGAGTTTCTGCTTTCAGATGCAACAGAAATTTCGCGAGTTCGTCAATCCGTTCGCGGGATATGGGAGTTTGAAATTAAGGAATGGTTGAGAAACCACCAAAATTTTCGCAAGTCTGATACAAGAAACCAATAACTACTATTGCCTAGGGCAAAAATGCACATACCGTTGTAATCGGGCGAGTTTCTGCTTTCAGATGCAACAGGAATATCTAGAGTTCGTCAATCCGTTCGCGAGATATGGAAGTTTGAAGTTAAGGAATGGTTGAGAAACCATGACAACTTTCGCAAGTCTGATACTCGATACCAATAACTACTATGGCCTAGGGGAAAAGTACACACACCATTGTAATTGGGCGGGTTTCTACTTTCAGATGCAACTGGAATTTCTCGAGTTCGCCAATCCGTTAGCGAGATATGGGATTATGAACATAAAGAATGGTAGAGAAACCATCAAAATTTTTGCAAGTCTGATACTCGAAACCAATAACTGGAATGGCCGAGGGGAAAAGTACACACACCACTGTAATCGGGCGAGTTTCTACTTTCAGATGCAACAGGAATATCTCGAGTTCGTCAATCCGTTCGCGAGATATGGGAGTTTGAATTTAAGGAATGGTGGAGAAACCATCAAAATTTTCGCAAGTCTGATACTCGAAACCAATAAATACTATTGCCTGGGGCAAAATACACGTACCGTTGTAATCGGGCTACTCTCTGATTTCAGATGCAACAGAAATTTCTCGAGTTCGTCAATCCGTTCGCGAGGTATGGGAGTTTGAAGTTAAGGAATGGTTGAGAAACGATCAACATTTTCGCTGGTCTGATACTCGAAACCTATAACTGGAATGGCCTAGGGGAAAAGTGCACACACCATTGTAATCGGGCGAGTTTCTACTTTCATGTGCAACAGTAATATCTCGAGTTCGTCAATCCGTTCGCGAGATATGGGAGTTTGAAGTTACGGAATGTTTGAGAAACCATCAAAATTTTCGCAAGTCTGATACTTGAAACCAATAACTGGAATGGCCTAGGGGAAAAGTACACACACCATTGTAATCGGGCGAGTTTCTATTTTCAGATGCAACAGGAATTTCTCGAGTCCGTCAATCCGTTCGTGAGATATGGGAGTTTGAGTTAAGGAATGGTTGAGAAACCATCAAAATTTTCGCAAGTCTGATACTCGAAATCAATAACTGGAATGGCCTAGGGGAAAAGTACAAATACCGTTGTAATCGGGCGACTTTCTGCTTCCAGATGCGACAGGAATTTCTCGAGTTCGGCAATCCGTTCGCGAGATATGGGAGTTTGAAGTAAAGGAATGGTTGAGAAACCATCAAAATTTTCGCATGTCTGATACTCGAAACCAATAACTACTATTGCCTAGGGCAAAATACACGTACCGCTGTAATCGGGCTACTTCCTGATTTCAGATGCAACAGGAACTTCTCGAGTTCGTTAATCCGTTCGCGAGGTATGGGAGTTTGAAGTTACGGAATGTTTGAGAAACCATCAAAATTTTCGCTGGTCTGAAACTCGAAACCTATAACTGGAATGGCCTAGGGGAAAAGTACACACACCATCGTAATCGCGCGAGTTTCTACTTTCAGATGCAACAGGAATTTCTCGAGTTCGTCAATCCGTTCGCGAGATATGGGAGTTTGAAGTTAAGGAATGGTTGAGAAAACATCAAAATATTCGCAAGTCTGATACTCGAAACCAATAACTGGAATGGCCTAGGGGAAAAGTACACACACCATTGTAATCGGGCGAGTTTCTATTTTCAGATGCAACAGGAATTTCTCCAGTTCGCCAATCCGTTCGTGAGATATGGGAGTTTGAAGTTAAGGAATCCTTGAGAAACCATCAAAATTTTCGCAAGTCTGATACTCGAAACCAATAACTACTATTGCCTAGGGGAAAAGTACGCACACCACTGTAATCGGGCTAGTTTCTACTTTCAGATGCAACAGGAATATCTCGAGTTCGCCAATCCGTTCGCGAGATATGGGAGTTTGAAATTAAGGAATGGTTGAGAAACCATCAAAATTTTCGCAAGTCTGATACTCGAAACCAATAACTGGAATGGCCTAGGGGAAGAGTACACACACCATTGTAATCGGGCGAGTTTCTATTTTCAGATGCAACAGGAATTTCTCGAATTCGTCAATCCGTTCGCGAGGTATGGGAGTTTGAAGTTAAGGAATGGTTGAGAAACCATCAAAATTGTCGGAAGTCTGATACTCGAAACCAATAACTACTATTGCCCAGGGCAAAAATACGCATACGGTTGTAATCGGGCGAGTTTCGGCTTTCAGATGCGACAGGAATTTCTCGAGTTCGTCAATCCGTTCGCGAGATATGGGAGTTTGAAGTTAAGGAATGGTTGAGAAACCATCAAAATTTTTGCAATTCTGATACTCGAAACCAATAACTACTATTGCCCAGGGCAAAAATACGCATACCGTTGTAATCGGGCGAGTTTCTACTTTCAGATGCAACAGGAATATCTCGAGTTCGTCGATCCGTTCGCGAGATATGGGAGTTTGAAGTAAAGGAATGGTTGAGAAACCATCAAAATTTTCGCATGTCTGATACTCGAAACCAATAAGTACTATTGCCTAGGGCACAATACACGTACCGTTGTAATCGGGCGTGTTTCTGCTTTCAGATGCAATTGGAATTTTTCGAGTTCGTCAATCCGTTCGCGATATATGGGAGTTTGAAGCTAAGGAATGGATTAGAAACCATCAAAATTTTCGCAAGTCTGATACTCGAAACCATTAACTACAATGGCCTAGGGAAAAAATACACATACCGTTGTAAACGGGCGAGTTTCTACTTTCATATGCAACAGGAATTTCTCGTGTTCGTCAATCCGTTCGCGAGATATGGGAGTTTGAAGTTAAGGAATGGTTGAGAAACCATCAAAATTTTCGCAATTCTTATGCTAGAAACGAATAACTGGAATAGCCTGCGGGAAAAATACACATACCGTTGTAATCGGGCGAGTTTCTACTTTCAGATGCAAGAGGAATTTCTCGAGTCCGTCAATCCGTTAGCGAGATATGGGAGTTTGAAGTTAAGGAATGGTTGAGAAACCATCAAAATTTTCCAAAGTCTGATACACTAAACCAATAACTACAATGGCCTAGGGGAAAAATACACATACCGTTGTAATCGGGCGAGTTTCTACTTTCAAATGCAACAGGAATTTCTCGAGTTCGTCAATCCGTTCCCGAAATACGGGAGTTAGAAGTTAAGGAATGGTTGATAAACCATCAAAATTTTTGCAAGTCTGATACTCGAAACCAATAACTACAATGACCTAGGGGAAAAATACAAATACCGTTGCAATCGGGCGAGTTTCTACTTTCAGATGCAATAGGAATTTCTCGAGTTCGTCAATCCGTTCGCGAGGTACGGGAGTTTGAAGTTAAGGAATGGTTGGTAAACCATCAAAATTTTTGCAAGTCTGATACTCGAAACCAATTACTACAATGACCTAGGGGAAAAATACACATACCGTTGTAATCGGGCGAGTTTCTACTTTCAAATGCAACAGGAATTTCTCGAGTTCGTCAATCCGTTCGCGAGATATGGGAGTTTGAAGTTAAGGAATGGTTGAGAAACCATCAAAATTTTCGCTACTCTGATACTCGAAACCAATAACTACTATATCCTATTGCAAAAATACACATACCGTTGTAATCGGACGAGTTTCTGCTTTCAGATGCAACAGGAATTTCTCGAGTTCGTCAATCCGTTCGCGGGATATGGGAGTTTGAAATTAAGGAATGGTTTAGAAATCCTCAAAATTTTCGAAAGTTAGATACTCGAAACCAATAACTACTACTTCCTAGGGCAAAAATACACATACCGTTGTAATCAGGCGAGTTTCTGCTTGCAGATGCAACAGGAATATCTCGAGTTCGTCAATCCGTTCGCGAGATATGGGAGTTTGAAGTTAAGGAATGGTTGAGAAACCATCAAAATCTTCGCAAGTCTCATACCAGAAACCAATAACAACTATGGCCTAGGGCAAAAACACACATACCATTGCAATTGGGCGAGTTTCTGCTTTCAGATGCAACAGGAATTTCTCGAGTTTGCCAATCCGTTCGCGAAATATGGGAGTTTGAAGATAAAGAATGGTAGAGAAACCATCAAAATTTTCGCTAGTCTGATACTCGAAACCAATAACTACTATTTCCTATTGCAAAAATACACATACCGTTGTAATCGGGCGAGTATCTGCTTTCAGATGCAACAGGAATTTCTCGAGAACGTCAATCCGTTCGCGAGATATGGGAGTTTGAAGTTAAGGAATGGTTGAGAAACCATCAAAACTTTCGCAAGTATGATACTCGAAACCAATTCCTGGAATGGCCTAGGGGAAAAGTACACACACCATTGTAATCGGACGAGTTTCAACATTAAGATGCAACAGGAATATCTCGAGTTCGTCAATCCGTTCGCCAGATATGGGAATTTGAAGCTAAGGAATGGTTGCGAAACCATCAAAATTTTCGCAAGTCTGATACTCGAAACCAATAACTGGACTTGCCGAGGGGAAAAGTACACACACCACTGTAATCGGTGGAGTTTCTACTTTCAGGTGCAACAGGAATATCTCGAGTTCGTCAATCCGTTCGCGAGATATGGGAGTTTGAAGTTAAGTAACGGTTGAGAAACCATCAAAATTTTCGCAAGTCTGATACACAAAACCAATAACTACCATGGCCTAGGGCAAAAATACACATACCATTGCAATTGGGCGAGTTTCTGATTTCAGATGCAACAGGAATTTCTCGAGTTCGCCAATCCGTTCGCGAGATATGGGAGTTTGAAGATAAGGAATGGTTGAGATACCATCAAAATTTTCGCTAGTCTGAAACTCGAAACCAATAACTACTATTTCCTAGGGCAAAAATACACATACCGTTGTAATCGGGCGAGTTTCTGCTTTCAGATGCAACAGGAATTTCTCGAGTTCGTCAATCCGTTCGCGGGATATGGGAGCTTGAAATTAAGGAATGGTTGAGAAATCCTCAAAATTTTCGAAAGTTAGATACTCGAAACCAATAACTACTATGGCCTAGGGGAAAAATACACACACCATTGTAATCGGGCGAGTAACTGCTTTCAGATGCAACAGGAATTTCTCGAGTTCGTCAATCCGTTCGCGAGAAATGGGAGTTTGAAGTTAAGGAATGGTTGAGAAACCATCAAAACTTTCGCAAGTCTGATACTCGAAACCAATAACTGGAATGGCCTAGGGGAAAAGTACACACACTATTGTAATCGGACGAGTTTCTACATTCAGGTGCAACAGGAACATCTCGAGTTCGTCAATCCGTTCGCGAGATATGGAAGTTTGAAGTTAAGGAATGGTTGAGAAACCATGAAAACTTTCGCAAGTCTGATACTCGATAGCAATAACTACTATGGCCTAGGGGAAAAGTACACACACCATTGTAATTGGGCGAGTTTCTACTTTCAGATGCAACTGGAATTTCTCGAGCTCGTCAATCCGTTCGCGAGATATGGGCGTTTGAAGATAAGGAATGGTTGAGAAACCATCAAAATTTTCGCTAGTCTGATACTCGAAACCAATAACTACTATTTCCTAGGGCAAAAATACACATACCGTTGTAATCAGGAGAGTTTCTGCTTTCAGATGCAACAGTAATTTCTCGAGTTCGTCAATCCGTTCGCGAGATATGGGAGTTAGAACTTAAGGAATGTTTGAGAAACCATCAAAATTTTCGAAAGTCTGATACCAGAAACCAGTAACTACTATTGCCTAGGGCAAAAATACACATACCGTTGTAATCGGGCGAGTTTCTGCTTTCAGATGCAACAGAAATTTCGCGAGTTCGTCAATCCGTTCGCGGGATATGGGGGTTTGAAGTTCAGGAATGGTTGAGAAACCATCAAAATTTTCGCAAGTCTGATACTCGAAACCAATAACTACTATGGCCTAGGGGAAAAGTACACACACCATTGTAATCGGGCGAGTTTCTACTTTCAGATGCAACAGGAATTTCCCGAGTTCGTCAATCCGTTCGCGAGATATGGGAGTTTGAAGTTAAGGAATGGTTGAGAAACCATCAAAATTTTTGCAAGTCTGGTACTCGAAACCAATAACTGGAATGGCCGAGGGGAAAAGTACACACACCACTGTAATCGGGCGAGTTTCTACTTTCAGGTGCAACAGGAATATCTCGAGTTCGTCAATCCGTTCGCGAGATATGGGAGTTTGAAGTTAAGTAACGGTTGAGAAACCATCAAAATTTTCGCAAGTCTGATACTCGAAACCAATAACTACTATGGCCTAGGGGAAAAGTACACACACCATTGTAATCGGGCGAGTTTCTACTTTCAGATGCAACAGGAATTTCCCGAGTTCGTCAATCCGTTCGCGAGATATGGGAGTTTGAAGTTAAGGAATGGTTGAGAAACCATCAAAATTTTTGCAAGTCTGATACTCGAAACCAATAACTGGAATGGCCGAGGGGAAAAGTACACACACCACTGTAATCGGGCGAGTTTCTACTTTCAGATGCAACAGGAATTTCTCGAGCTCGTCAATCCGTTCGCGAGATGTGAAGGTTAGAAGTTAAGGAATGGTTGAGAAACCGTCAAAATTTTCGCAAGTCTGATACTAGAAACCAATAACTACTATTGCCTAGGGCAAAAATACACATTCCGTTGTAATCGGGCGAGTTTCTGCTTTCAGACGCAACAGAAATTTCGCGAGTTCGTCAATCCGTTCGCGGGATATGGGAGTTTGAAATTAAGGAATGGTTGAGAAACCACCAAAATTTTCGCAAGTCTGATACAAGAAACCAATAACTACTATTGCCTAGGGCAAAAATGCACATACCGTTGTAATCGGGCGAGTTTCTGCTTTCAGATGCAACAGGAATATCTCGAGTTCGTCAATCCGTTCGCGAGATATGGAAGTTTGAAGTTAAGGAATGGTTGAGAAACCATGACAACTTTCGCAAGTCTGATACTCGATACCAATAACTACTATGGCCTAGGGGAAAAGTACACACACCATTGTAATTGGGCGGGTTTCTACTTTCAGATGCAACTGGAATTTCTCGAGTTCGCCAATCCGTTAGCGTGATATGGGATTATGAAGATAAAGAATGGTAGAGAAACCATCAAAATTTTTGCAAGTCTGATACTCGAAACCTATAACTGGAATGGCCTAGGGGAAAAGTGCACACACCATTGTAATCGGGCGAGTTTCTACTTTCAGATGCAACAGGAATTTCTCGAGTTCGTCAATCCGTTCGCGAGATATGGGAGTTTGAAGTTAAGGAATGGTTGAGAAACCATCAAAATTTTCGCAATTCTTATGCTAGAAACGAATAACTGGAATAGCCTGCGGGAAATATACACACACCATTGTAATCGGGCGAGTTTCATCTTTCAGATGCAACAGGAATTTCTCGAGTTTGTCAATCCGTTCGCGAGATATGGGAGTTCGAAGTTAAGGAATGGTTGAGAAACCATCCAAATTTTCGCAATTCTGATGCTAGAAACGAATAACTGGAATAGCCTAGGGGAAAATTACACACACCATTGTAATCGGGCGAGTTTCTATTTTCAGATGCAACAGGAATTTCTCGAGTTCGTCAATCCGTTCGTGAGATATTGGAGTTTGAAGTTAAGGAATGGTTGAGAAACCATCAAAATTTTCGCAAGTCTGATACTCGAAACCAATAACTACAATGGCCTAGGGGAAAAATACACATATCTTTGTAATCGGGCGAGTTTCTACTTTCAGAAGCAACAGGAATTTCTCGAGTTCGTCAATCCGTTCGCCAGATATGGGAGTTTGAAGTTAAGGAATGGTTGAGAAACCATCAAAATTTTCGCAATTCTTATGCTAGAAACGAATAACTGGAATAGCCTGCGGGAAATATACACACACCATTGTAATCGGGCGAGTTTCTACTTTCAGATGCAACAGGAATTTCTCGAGTTCGTCAATCCGTTCGCCAGATATGGGAGTTTGAAGTTAAGGAATGGTTGAGAAACCATCAAAATTTTCGCAAGTCTGATGCTAGAAACGAATAACTAGAATGGCTTAGGGCATAAATAGTCATACCGTTGTAATCCGGCGAGTTTCTGCTTTCAGATGCAACAGGAATTTCTCGAGTTCGTCAATCCGTTCGCGAGATATGGGAGTTTGAAATTAAGGAATGGTTTAGAAACCATCAAAATTTTCGCAAGTCTGATACTCGAAACCAATAACTACAATGGCATAGGGGAAAAATACACATACCGTTGTAATCGGGCGAGTTTCTACTTTCTGATGCAAGAGGAATTTCTCGAGTCCGTCAATCCGTTAGCGAGATATGGGAGTTTGAAGTTAAGGAATGGTTGAGAAACCATCAAAATTTTCCAAAGTCTGATACACTAAACCAATAACTACAATGGCCTAGGGGAAAAATACACATACCGTTGTAATCGGGCGAGTTTCTACTTTCAAATGCAATAGGAATTTCTCGAGTTCGCCAATCCGTTCGCGAGGTACGGGAGTTTGAAGTTAAGGAATGGTTGGTAAACCATCAAAATTTTTGCAAGTCTGATACTCGAAACCAATTACTACAATGACCTAGGGGAAAAATACACATACCGTTGTAATCGGGCGAGTTTCTACTTTCAAATGCAACAGGAATTTCTCGAGTTCGTCAATCCGTTCGCGAGATATGGGAGTTTGAAGTTAAGGAATGGTTGAGAAACCATCAAAATTTTCGCAAGTCTGATACTCGAAACCAATAACTACAATGGCCTAGGGGAAAGTACACATACCTTTGTAATCGGGCGAGTTTCCATTTTCAGATGCAACAGGAATATCTCGAGTTCGTCAATCCGTTCGCCAGATATGGGAATTTGAAGCTAAGGAATGGTTGAGAAACAATCAAAATTTTGGCATGTCTGATACGCGAAACCAATAACTACTATTGCCTAGGGCAAAAATACACATACCGTTGTAATCGGGCGAGTATCTGCTTTCAGATGCAACAGGAATTTCTCGAGTTCGTCAATCCGTTCGCGAGATATGGGAGTTTGAAGTTAAGGAATGGATGAGAAACCATCAAAATTTTCGCAAGTCTGTACTCGAAACCAATAACTGGAATGGCCTAGGGGAAAAGTACACACACCATTGTAATCGGGCGAGTTTCTACTTTCAGATGCAACAGGAATATCTCGAGTTCGTCAATCCGTTCGCGAGATATGGGAGTTTGAAGTTAAGGAATGGTTGAGAAACCATCAAAATTTTCGCTGGTCTGATACTCGAAACCAATAACTGGAATGGCCTTGGGGAAAGGTACACACACCATTGTAATCGGGCGAGTTTCTACTTTCAGATGCAACAGGAATATCTCGAGCTCGTCAATCCGTTCGCGAGATATGGGAGTTTGAAGTTAAGGAATGGTTGAGAAACAATCAAAATTTTCGCAAGTCTGATACTCGAAACCAATAACTGGACTGGCCGAGGGGAAAAGTACACACACCACTGTAATCGGGCGAGATTCTGCTTTCAGATGCAACAGGAATATCTCGAGTTCGTCAATCCGTTCGCGAGATATGAGAGTTTGAAGTTAAGGAATGGTTGAGAAACCATCAAAATTTTCGCTAGTCTGATATTCGATAACAATAACTGGAGTGGCCTAGGGGAAAAGTACACATACCATTGTAATCGGGTGAGTTTCTGCTTTCAGATGCAACAGGAATTTTTCGAGTTCGTCAATCCGTTCGCGAGATATGGGAGTTTGAAGATAAGGAATGGTTGAGAAACCATCAAAATTTTCGCTAGTCTGATATTCGATAACAATAACTGGAGTGGCCTAGGGGAAAAGTACACATACCATTGCAATTGGGCGAGTTTCTGCTTTCAGATGCAACAGGAATTTCTCGAGTTCGCCAATCCGTTCGCGAGATATGGGAGCTTGAAGATAAGGAATGGTTGAGAAACCATCAAAATTTTCGCTAGTCTGATATTCGATAACAATAACTGGAGTGGCCTAGGGGAAAAGTACACATACCATTGTAATCGGGTGAGTTTCTGCTTTCAGATGCAACAGGAATTTTTCGAGTTCGTCAATCCGTTCGCGAGATATGGGAGTTTGAATTTAAGGAATGGTTGAGAAACCATCAAAATTTTCGCAAGTCTGATACTCGAGACCAGTAACTACTATTTCCTAGGGCAAAAATACACATACCGTTGTAATCGGGCGAGTTTCTGCTTTCATATGCAACAGGAATTTCTCGAGTTCGTTAATCCGTTCGCGAGATATGGGAGTTAGAAATTAAGGAATGGTTGAGAAACCATCAAAATTTTCGCAAGTCTAATACCCGAAACCAATAACTACAATGGCCTAGGGGAAAAGTACACATACCTTTGTAATCGGGCGAGTTTCCATTTTCAGACGCAACAGGAATTTCTCGAGCTCGCCATTCCGTTCGCGAGATATGGGAGTTTCTAGTTAAGAAATGGTTGACAAACCATCAAAATATTCGCAAGTCTGATACTCGAAACCAATAACTACTATGGCCCAGGGCAAAAATACACATATCCTTGTAATCGGGCGAGTTTCTGCTTTCAGATGCAAAAGGAAATTCTCGAGTTCGTCAATCCGTTCGCGAGATATGGGAGTTTGAAGTTAAGGAATGGTTGAGAAACCATCAAAATTTTCGCAGGTCTGATACTCGAAACCAATAACTGGAATGGCCTAGGGTAAAAGTACACATACCTTTGTAATCGGGCGAGTTTCCATTTTCAGACGCAACAGGAATTATTCGGATTCGTCAAACCGTTCGCGAAATGTCGGAGTTTGAAGTGGAGCTATGGTTGAGAAACCATCAACATTTTCGCTGTTCTGACACTCGAAACCAATAACTGGAATGGCCTAGGGGAAAAGTACGCACACCATTGTAATCGAGCGAGTTTCTGCTTTCAGATGCAACAGGAATTTCTCGAGTTGGTCAATCCGTTCGCCAGATATGGCAATTTGAAGCTAAGGAATGGTTGATTAACCGTCAAAATTTTCGCAAGTCTGATACTCGAAACCAATAACCGGAATGGCCTAGGGGAATGTACGCACACCATTGTAATCGGGCGAGTTTCTACATTCAGATGCAACAGGAATATCTCGAGTTCGTCAATCCGTTCGCCAGATATGGGAATTTGAAGCTAAGGAATGGTTGAGAAACCATCAAAATTTTCGCAAGTCTGATACGCGAAACCAATAACTGGAATGGCCGAGGGGAAAAGTACACACACCACTGTAATCGGGCGAGTTTCTACTTTCAGGTGCAACAGGAATATCTCGAGTTCGTCAATCCGTTCGCGAGATATGGGAGTTTGAAGTTAAGTAACGGTTGAGAAACCATCAAAATTTTCGCAAGTCTGATACTCGAAACCAATAACTACTATGGCCTAGGGGAAAAGTACACACACCATTGTAATCGGGCGAGTTTCTACTTTCAGATGCAACAGGAATTTCCCGAGTTCGTCAATCCGTTCGCGAGATATGGGAGTTTGAAGTTAAGGAATGGTTGAGAAACCATCAAAATTTTTGCAAGTCTGATACTCGAAACCAATAACTGGAATGGCCGAGGGGAAAAGTACACACACCACTGTAATCGGGCGAGTTTCTACTTTCAGATGCAACAGGAATTTCTCGAGCTCGTCAATCCGTTCGCGAGATGTGAAGGTTAGAAGTTAAGGAATGGTTGAGAAACCGTCAAAATTTTCGCAAGTCTGATACTAGAAACCAATAACTACTATTGCCTAGGGCAAAAATACACATTCCGTTGTAATCGGGCGAGTTTCTGCTTTCAGACGCAACAGAAATTTCGCGAGTTCGTCAATCCGTTCGCGGGATATGGGAGTTTGAAATTAAGGAATGGTTGAGAAACCACCAAAATTTTCGCAAGTCTGATACAAGAAACCAATAACTACTATTGCCTAGGGCAAAAAAGCACATACCGTTGTAATCGGGCGAGTTTCTGCTTTCAGATGCAACAGGAATATCTCGAGTTCGTCAATCCGTTCGCGAGATATGGAAGTTTGAAGTTAAGGAATGGTTGAGAAACCATGACAACTTTCGCAAGTCTGATACTCGATACCAATAACTACTATGGCCTAGGGGAAAAGTACACACACCATTGTAATTGGGCGGGTTTCTACTTTCAGATGCAACTGGAATTTCTCGAGTTCGCCAATCCGTTAGCGTGATATGGGATTATGAAGATAAAGAATGGTAGAGAAACCATCAAAATTTTTGCAAGTCTGATACTCGAAACCTATAACTGGAATGGCCTAGGGGAAAAGTGCACACACCATTGTAATCGGGCGAGTTTCTACTTTCAGATGCAACAGGAATTTCTCGAGTTCGTCAATCCGTTCGCGAGATATGGGAGTTTGAAGTTAAGGAATGGTTGAGAAACCATCAAAATTTTCGCAATTCTTATGCTAGAAACGAATAACTGGAATAGCCTGCGGGAAATATACACACACCATTGTAATCGGGCGAGTTTCATCTTTCAGATGCAACAGGAATTTCTCGAGTTTGTCAATCCGTTCGCGAGATATGGGAGTTCGAAGTTAAGGAATGGTTGAGAAACCATCAAAATTTTCGCAATTCTGATGCTAGAAACGAATAACTGGAGTAGCCTAGGGGAAAATTACACACACCATTGTAATCGGGCGAGTTTCTATTTTCAGATGCAACAGGAATTTCTCGAGTTCGTCAATCCGTTCGTGAGATATTGGAGTTTGAAGTTAAGGAATGGTTGAGAAACCATCAAAATTTTCGCAAGTCTGATACTCGAAACCAATAACTACAATGGCCTAGGGGAAAAATACACATATCTTTGTAATCGGGCGAGTTTCTACTTTCAGAAGCAACAGGAATTTCTCGAGTTCGTCAATCCGTTCGCCAGATATGGGAGTTTGAAGTTAAGGAATGGTTGAGAAACCATCAAAATTTTCGCTGGTCTGATACTCGAAACCTAAAACTGGAATGGCCTAGGGGAAAAGTACACACACCATTGTAATCGGGCGAGTTTCTACTTTCAAATGCAACAGGAATTTCTCGAGTTCGTCAATCCGTTAGCGAGATATGGAAGTTTGAAGTTAAGGAAAGGTTGAGGAACCATCAAAATTTTAGCAAGTCTGATACTCGAAACCAATAACTACAAAGGCCTAGGGGAAAAATACACATATCGTTGTAATCGGGCGAGTTTCTACTTTCAGAAGCAACAGGAATTTCTCGAGTTCGTCAATCCGTTCGCCAGATATGGGAGTTTGAAGTTAAGGAATGGTTGAGAAACCATCAAAATTTTCGCAAGTCTGATGCTAGAAACGAATAACTAGAATGGCTTAGGGCATAAATAGTCATACCGTTGTAATCCGGCGAGTTTCTGCTTTCAGATGCAACAGGAATTTCTCGAGTTCGTCAATCCGTTCGCGAGATATGGGAGTTTGAAATTAAGGAATGGTTTAGAAACCATCAAAATTTTCGCAAGTCTGATACTCGAAACCAATAACTACAATGGCATAGGGGAAAAATACACATACCTTTGTAATCGGGCGAGTTTCTACTTTCAGATGCAAGAGGAATTTCTCGAGTCCGTCAATCCGTTAGCGAGATATGGGAGTTTGAAGTTAAGGAATGGTTGAGAAACCATCAAAATTTTCCAAAGTCTGATACACTAAACCAATAACTACAATGGCCTAGGGTAAAAATACACGTACCGTTGTAATCGGGCGAGTTTCTACTTTCAAATGCAATAGGAATTTCTCGAGTTCGCCAATCCGTTCGCGAGGTACGGGAGTTTGAAGTTAAGGAATGGTTGAGAAACCATGACAACTTTCGCAAGTCTGATACTCGATACCAATAACTACTATGGCCTAGGGGAAAAGTACACACACCATTGTAATTGGGCGGGTTTCTACTTTCAGATGCAACTGGAATTTCTCGAGTTCGCCAATCCGTTAGCGTGATATGGGATTATGAAGATAAAGAATGGTAGAGAAACCATCAAAATTTTTGCAAGTCTGATACTCGAAACCTATAACTGGAATGGCCTAGGGGAAAAGTGCACACACCATTGTAATCGGGCGAGTTTCTACTTTCAGATGCAACAGGAATTTCTCGAGTTCGTCAATCCGTTCGCGAGATATGGGAGTTTGAAGTTAAGGAATGGTTGAGAAACCATCAAAATTTTCGCAATTCTTATGCTAGAAACGAATAACTGGAATAGCCTGCGGGAAATATACACACACCATTGTAATCGGGCGAGTTTCATCTTTTAGATGCAACAGGAATTTCTCGAGTTTGTCAATCCGTTCGCGAGATATGGGAGTTCGAAGTTAAGGAATGGTTGAGAAACCATCAAAATTTTCGCAATTCTGATGCTAGAAACGAATAACTGGAATAGCCTAGGGGAAAATTACACACACCATTGTAATCGGGCGAGTTACTATTTTCAGATGCAACAGGAATTTCTCGAGTTCGTCAATCCGTTCGTGAGATATTGGAGTTTGAAGTTAAGGAATGGTTGAGAAACCATCAAAATTTTCGCAAGTCTGATACTCGAAACCAATAACTACAATGGCCTAGGGGAAAAATACACATATCTTTGTAATCGGGCGAATTTCTACTTTCAGAAGCAACAGGAATTTCTCGAGTTCGTCAATCCGTTCGCCAGATATGGGAGTTTGAAGTTAAGGAATGGTTGAGAAACCATCAAAATTTTCGCTGTTCTGATACTCGAAACCTAAAACTGGAATGGCCTAGGGGAAAAGTACACACACCATTGTAATCGGGCGAGTTTCTACTTTCAAATGCAACAGGAATTTCTCGAGTTCGTCAATCCGTTAGCGAGATATGGAAGTTTGAAGTTAAGGAAAGGTTGAGGAACCATCAAAATTTTAGCAAGTCTGATACTCGAAACCAATAACTACAAAGGCCTAGGGGAAAAATACACATATCGTTGTAATCGGGCGAGTTTCTACTTTCAGAAGCAACAGGAATTTCTCGAGTTCGTCAATCCGTTCGCCAGATATGGGAGTTTGAAGTTAAGGAATGGTTGAGAAACCATCAAAATTTTCGCAAGTCTGATGCTAGAAACGAATAACTAGAATGGCTTAGGGCATAAATAGTCATACCGTTGTAATCCGGCGAGTTTCTGCTTTCAGATGCAACAGGAATTTCTCGAGTTCGTCAATCCGTTCGCGAGATATGGGAGTTTGAAATTAAGGAATGGTTTAGAAACCATCAAAATTTTCGCAAGTCTGATACTCGAAACCAATAACTACAATGGCATAGGGGAAAAATACACATACCGTTGTAATCGGGCGAGTTTCTACTTTCAGATGCAAGAGGAATTTCTCGAGTCCGTCAATCCGTTAGCGAGATATGGGAGTTTGAAGTTAAGGAATGGTTGAGAAACCATCAAAATTTTCCAAAGTCTGATACACTAAACCAATAACTACAATGGCCTAGGGGAAAAATACACATACCGTTGTAATCGGGCGAGTTTCTACTTTCAAATGCAATAGGAATTTCTCGAGTTCGCCAATCCGTTCGCGAGGTACGGGAGTTTGAAGTTAAGGAATGGTTGGTAAACCATCAAAATTTTTGCAAGTCTGATACTCGAAACCAATTACTACAATGACCTAGGGGAAAAATACACATACCGTTGTAATCGGGCGAGTTTCTACTTTCAAATGCAACAGGAATTTCTCGAGTTCGTCAATCCGTTCGCGAGATATGGGAGTTTGAAGTTAAGGAATGGTTGAGAAACCATCAAAATTTTCGCAAGTCTGATACTCGAAACCAATAACTACAATGGCCTAGGGGAAAGTACACATACCTTTGTAATCGGGCGAGTTTCCATTTTCAGATGCAACAGGAATATCTCGAGTTCGTCAATCCGTTCGCCAGATATGGGAATTTGAAGCTAAGGAATGGTTGAGAAACAATCAAAATTTTGGCATGTCTGATACGCGAAACCAATAACTACTATTGCCTAGGGCAAAAATACACATACCGTTGTAATCGGGCGAGTATCTGCTTTCAGATGCAACAGGAATTTCTCGAGTTCGTCAATCCGTTCGCGAGATATGGGAGTTTGAAATTAAGGAATGGTTTAGAAACCATCAAAATTTTCGCAAGTCTGATACTCGAAACCAATAACTACAATGGCATAGGGGAAAAATACACATACCTTTGTAATCGGGCGAGTTTCTACTTTCAGATGCAACAGGAATTTCTCGAGTTCGTCAATCCGTTCGCGAGATATGGGAGTTTGAAGTTAAGGAATGGTTGAGAAACCATCAAAATTTTCGCAATTCTTATGCTAGAAACGAATAACTGGAATAGCCTGCGGGAAATATACACACACCATTGTAATCGGGCGAGTTTCATCTTTCAGATGCAACAGGAATTTCTCGAGTTTGTCAATCCGTTCGCGAGATATGGGAGTTCGAAGTTAAGGAATGGTTGAGAAACCATCAAAATTTTCGCAATTCTGATGCTAGAAACGAATAACTGGAGTAGCCTAGGGGAAAATTACACACACCATTGTAATCGGGCGAGTTTCTATTTTCAGATGCAACAGGAATTTCTCGAGTTCGTCAATCCGTTCGTGAGATATTGGAGTTTGAAGTTAAGGAATGGTTGAGAAACCATCAAAATTTTCGCAAGTCTGATACTCGAAACCAATAACTACAATGGCCTAGGGGAAAAATACACATATCTTTGTAATCGGGCGAGTTTCTACTTTCAGAAGCAACAGGAATTTCTCGAGTTCGTCAATCCGTTCGCCAGATATGGGAGTTTGAAGTTAAGGAATGGTTGAGAAACCATCAAAATTTTCGCTGGTCTGATACTCGAAACCTAAAACTGGAATGGCCTAGGGGAAAAGTACACACACCATTGTAATCGGGCGAGTTTCTACTTTCAAATGCAACAGGAATTTCTCGAGTTCGTCAATCCGTTAGCGAGATATGGAAGTTTGAAGTTAAGGAAAGGTTGAGGAACCATCAAAATTTTAGCAAGTCTGATACTCGAAACCAATAACTACAAAGGCCTAGGGGAAAAATACACATATCGTTGTAATCGGGCGAGTTTCTACTTTCAGAAGCAACAGGAATTTCTCGAGTTCGTCAATCCGTTCGCCAGATATGGGAGTTTGAAGTTAAGGAATGGTTGAGAAACCATCAAAATTTTCGCAAGTCTGATGCTAGAAACGAATAACTAGAATGGCTTAGGGCATAAATAGTCATACCGTTGTAATCCGGCGAGTTTCTGCTTTCAGATGCAACAGGAATTTCTCGAGTTCGTCAATCCGTTCGCGAGATATGGGAGTTTGAAATTAAGGAATGGTTTAGAAACCATCAAAATTTTCGCAAGTCTGATACTCGAAACCAATAACTACAATGGCATAGGGGAAAAATACACATACCTTTGTAATCGGGCGAGTTTCTACTTTCAGATGCAAGAGGAATTTCTCGAGTCCGTCAATCCGTTAGCGAGATATGGGAGTTTGAAGTTAAGGAATGGTTGAGAAACCATCAAAATTTTCCAAAGTCTGATACACTAAACCAATAACTACAATGGCCTAGGGTAAAAATACACGTACCGTTGTAATCGGGCGAGTTTCTACTTTCAAATGCAATAGGAATTTCTCGAGTTCGCCAATCCGTTCGCGAGGTACGGGAGTTTGAAGTTAAGGAATGGTTGAGAAACCATGACAACTTTCGCAAGTCTGATACTCGATACCAATAACTACTATGGCCTAGGGGAAAAGTACACACACCATTGTAATTGGGCGGGTTTCTACTTTCAGATGCAACTGGAATTTCTCGAGTTCGCCAATCCGTTAGCGTGATATGGGATTATGAAGATAAAGAATGGTAGAGAAACCATCAAAATTTTTGCAAGTCTGATACTCGAAACCTATAACTGGAATGGCCTAGGGGAAAAGTGCACACACCATTGTAATCGGGCGAGTTTCTACTTTCAGATGCAACAGGAATTTCTCGAGTTCGTCAATCCGTTCGCGAGATATGGGAGTTTGAAGTTAAGGAATGGTTGAGAAACCATCAAAATTTTCGCAATTCTTATGCTAGAAACGAATAACTGGAATAGCCTGCGGGAAATATACACACACCATTGTAATCGGGCGAGTTTCATCTTTTAGATGCAACAGGAATTTCTCGAGTTTGTCAATCCGTTCGCGAGATATGGGAGTTCGAAGTTAAGGAATGGTTGAGAAACCATCAAAATTTTCGCAATTCTGATGCTAGAAACGAATAACTGGAATAGCCTAGGGGAAAATTACACACACCATTGTAATCGGGCGAGTTTCTATTTTCAGATGCAACAGGAATTTCTCGAGTTCGTCAATCCGTTCGTGAGATATTGGAGTTTGAAGTTAAGGAATGGTTGAGAAACCATCAAAATTTTCGCAAGTCTGATACTCGAAACCAATAACTACAATGGCCTAGGGGAAAAATACACATATCTTTGTAATCGGGCGAATTTCTACTTTCAGAAGCAACAGGAATTTCTCGAGTTCGTCAATCCGTTCGCCAGATATGGGAGTTTGAAGTTAAGGAATGGTTGAGAAACCATCAAAATTTTCGCTGTTCTGATACTCGAAACCTAAAACTGGAATGGCCTAGGGGAAAAGTACACACACCATTGTAATCGGGCGAGTTTCTACTTTCAAATGCAACAGGAATTTCTCGAGTTCGTCAATCCGTTAGCGAGATATGGAAGTTTGAAGTTAAGGAAAGGTTGAGGAACCATCAAAATTTTAGCAAGTCTGATACTCGAAACCAATAACTACAAAGGCCTAGGGGAAAAATACACATATCGTTGTAATCGGGCGAGTTTCTACTTTCAGAAGCAACAGGAATTTCTCGAGTTCGTCAATCCGTTCGCCAGATATGGGAGTTTGAAGTTAAGGAATGGTTGAGAAACCATCAAAATTTTCGCAAGTCTGATGCTAGAAACGAATAACTAGAATGGCTTAGGGCATAAATAGTCATACCGTTGTAATCCGGCGAGTTTCTGCTTTCAGATGCAACAGGAATTTCTCGAGTTCGTCAATCCGTTCGCGAGATATGGGAGTTTGAAATTAAGGAATGGTTTAGAAACCATCAAAATTTTCGCAAGTCTGATACTCGAAACCAATAACTACAATGGCATAGGGGAAAAATACACATACCGTTGTAATCGGGCGAGTTTCTACTTTCAGATGCAAGAGGAATTTCTCGAGTCCGTCAATCCGTTAGCGAGATATGGGAGTTTGAAGTTAAGGAATGGTTGAGAAACCATCAAAATTTTCCAAAGTCTGATACACTAAACCAATAACTACAATGGCCTAGGGGAAAAATACACATACCGTTGTAATCGGGCGAGTTTCTACTTTCAAATGCAATAGGAATTTCTCGAGTTCGCCAATCCGTTCGCGAGGTACGGGAGTTTGAAGTTAAGGAATGGTTGGTAAACCATCAAAATTTTTGCAAGTCTGATACTCGAAACCAATTACTACAATGACCTAGGGGAAAAATACACATACCGTTGTAATCGGGCGAGTTTCTACTTTCAAATGCAACAGGAATTTCTCGAGTTCGTCAATCCGTTCGCGAGATATGGGAGTTTGAAGTTAAGGAATGGTTGAGAAACCATCAAAATTTTCGCAAGTCTGATACTCGAAACCAATAACTACAATGGCCTAGGGGAAAGTACACATACCTTTGTAATCGGGCGAGTTTCCATTTTCAGATGCAACAGGAATATCTCGAGTTCGTCAATCCGTTCGCCAGATATGGGAATTTGAAGCTAAGGAATGGTTGAGAAACAATCAAAATTTTGGCATGTCTGATACGCGAAACCAATAACTACTATTGCCTAGGGCAAAAATACACATACCGTTGTAATCGGGCGAGTATCTGCTTTCAGATGCAACAGGAATTTCTCGAGTTCGTCAATCCGTTCGCGAGATATGGGAGTTTGAAGTTAAGGAATGGATGAGAAACCATCAAAATTTTCGCAAGTCTGTACTCGAAACCAATAACTGGAATGGCCTAGGGGAAAAGTACACACACCATTGTAATCGGGCGAGTTTCTACTTTCAGATGCAACAGGAATATCTCGAGTTCGTCAATCCGTTCGCGAGATATGGGAGTTTGAAGTTAAGGAATGGTTGAGAAACCATCAAAATTTTCGCTGGTCTGATACTCGAAACCAATAACTGGAATGGCCTTGGGGAAAGGTACACACACCATTGTAATCGGGCGAGTTTCTACTTTCAGATGCAACAGGAATATCTCGAGCTCGTCAATCCGTTCGCGAGATATGGGAGTTTGAAGTTAAGGAATGGTTGAGAAACAATCAAAATTTTCGCAAGTCTGATACTCGAAACCAATAACTGGACTGGCCGAGGGGAAAAGTACACACACCACTGTAATCGGGCGAGATTCTGCTTTCAGATGCAACAGGAATATCTCGAGTTCGTCAATCCGTTCGCGAGATATGAGAGTTTGAAGTTAAGGAATGGTTGAGAAACCATCAAAATTTTCGCTAGTCTGATATTCGATAACAATAACTGGAGTGGCCTAGGGGAAAAGTACACATACCATTGTAATCGGGTGAGTTTCTGCTTTCAGATGCAACAGGAATTTTTCGAGTTCGTCAATCCGTTCGCGAGATATGGGAGTTTGAAGATAAGGAATGGTTGAGAAACCATCAAAATTTTCACTAGTCTGATATTCGATAACAATAACTGGAGTGGCCTAGGGGAAAAGTACACATACCATTGCAATTGGGCGAGTTTCTGCTTTCAGATGCAACAGGAATTTCTCGAGTTCGCCAATCCGTTCGCGAGATATGGGAGCTTGAAGATAAGGAATGGTTGAGAAACCATCAAAATTTTCGCTAGTCTGATATTCGATAACAATAACTGGAGTGGCCTAGGGGAAAAGTACACATACCATTGTAATCGGGTGAGTTTCTGCTTTCAGATGCAACAGGAATTTTTCGAGTTCGTCAATCCGTTCGCGAGATATGGGAGTTTGAATTTAAGGAATGGTTGAGAAACCATCAAAATTTTCGCAAGTCTGATACTCGAGACCAGTAACTACTATTTCCTAGGGCAAAAATACACATACCGTTGTAATCGGGCGAGTTTCTGCTTTCATATGCAACAGGAATTTCTCGAGTTCGTTAATCCGTTCGCGAGATATGGGAGTTAGAAATTAAGGAATGGTTGAGAAACCATCAAAATTTTCGCAAGTCTAATACCCGAAACCAATAACTACAATGGCCTAGGGGAAAGTACACATACCTTTGTAATCGGGCGAGTTTCCATTTTCAGACGCAACAGGAATTTCTCGAGCTCGCCATTCCGTTCGCGAGATATGGGAGTTTGAAGTTAAGAAATGGTTGGCAAACCATCAAAATATTCGCAAGTCTGATACTCGAAACCAATAACTACTATGGCCCAGGGCAAAAATACACATATCCTTGTAATCGGGCGAGTTTCTGCTTTCAGATGCAAAAGGAAATTCTCGAGTTCGTCAATCCGTTCGCGAGATATGGGAGTTTGAAGTTAAGGAATGGTTGAGGAACCATCAAAATTTTCGCAGGTCTGATACTCGAAACCAATAACTGGAATGGCCTAGGGTAAAAGTACACATACCTTTGTAATCGGGCGAGTTTCCATTTTCAGACGCAACAGGAATTATTCGGATTCGTCAAACCGTTCGCGAAATGTCGGAGTGTGAAGTGGAGCTATGGTTGAGAAACCATCAACATTTTCGCTGTTCTGACACTCGAAACCAATAACTGGAATGGCCTAGGGGAAAAGTACGCACACCATTGTAATCGGGCGAGTTTCTACTTTCAGACGCAACAGGAATTTCTCGAGTTCGTCAATCCGTTCGCGAGATATGGGAGTTTGAAGTGAAGGAATGGTTGAGAAACCATCATAATTTTCGCAGTTCTGATACTCGAAACCAAGAACTGGAATGGACTAGGGGCAAAGTACACACACCATTGTAATCGGGCGAGTTTCTACTTTCAGGTGCAACAGGAATATCTCGAGTTCGTCAATCCGTTCGCGCGATATGGGAGTTTGAAGCTAAGGAATGGTTGACAAACCATCAAATTTTCGCAAGTCTGATACTCGAAACCAATAACTACTATTGCCTAGGGGAAAAAGACACACACCATTGTAATCGGGCGAGTATCTGCTTTCGGATCCAACAGGAATTTCTCGAGTTCGTCAATCCGTTCGCGAGATATGGGAGTTTGAAGTTACGGAATGTTTGAGAACCCATCAGAATTTTCGCTGGTCTAATACTCGAAACCTATAACTGGAATGGCCTAGGGGAAAAGTACACACACCATTGTAATCGGGCGAGTTTCTACTTTCAGATGCAACAGGAATTTCTCGAGTTCGTCAATCCGTTCGCGAGATATGGGAGTTTGAAGTGAAGGAATGGTTGAGAAACCATCAAAATTTTCGCAAGTCTGATACTCGAAACCAATAACTGGAATGGCCTAGGGGAAAAGTACAAATACCGTTGTAATCGGGCGACTTTCTGCTTCCAGATGCGACAGGAATTTCTCGAGTTCGGCAATCCGTTCGCGAGATATGGGAGTTTGAAGTAAAGGAATGGTTGAGAAACCATCAAAATTTTCGCATGTCTGATACTCGAAACCAATAACTACTATTGCCTAGGGCAAAATACACGTACCGCTGTAATCGGGCTACTTCCTGATTTCAGATGCAACAGGGACTTCTCGAGTTCGTTAATCCGTTCGCGAGGTACGGGAGTTTGAAGTTAAGGAATGGTTGGTAAACCATCAAAATTTTTGCAAGTCTGATACTCGAAACCAATTACTACAATGACCTAGGGGAAAAATACACATACCGTTGTAATCGGGCGAGTTTCTACTTTCAAATGCAACAGGAATTTCTCGAGTTCGTCAATCCGTTCGCGAGATATGGGAGTTTGAAGTTAAGGAATGGTTGAGAAACCATCAAAATTTTCGCAAGTCTAATACCCGAAACCAATAACTACAATGGCCTAGGGGAAAAGTACACATACCTTTGTAATCGGGCGAGTTTCCATTTTCAGACGCAACAGGAATTTCTCGAGCTCGCCATTCCGTTCGCGAGATATGGGAGTTTGAAGTTAAGAAATGGTTGACAAACCATCAAAATATTCGCAAGTCTGATACTCGAAACCAATAACTACTATGGCCCAGGGCAAAAATACACATATCCTTGTAATCGGGCGAGTTTCTGCTTTCAGATGCAAAAGGAAATTCTCGAGTTCGTCAATCCGTTCGCGAGATATGGGAGTTTGAAGTTAAGGAATGGTTGAGGAACCATCAAAATTTTCGCAGGTCTGATACTCGAAACCAATAACTGGAATGGCCTAGGGTAAAAGTACACATACTTTTGTAATCGGGCGAGTTTCCATTTTCAGACGCAACAGGAATTATTCGGATTCGTCAAACCGTTCGCGAAATGTCGGAGTTTGAAGTGGAGCTATGGTTGAGAAACCATCAACATTTTCGCTGTTCTGACACTCGAAACCAATAACTGGAATGGCCTAGGGGAAAAGTACGCACACCATTGTAATCGGGCGAGTTTCTACTTTCAGATGCAACAGGAATTTCTCGAGTTCGTCAATCCGTTCGCGAGATATGGGAGTTTGAAGTGAAGGAATGGTTGAGAAACCATCATAATTTTCGCAGTTCTGATACTCGAAACCAAGAACTGGAATGGACTAGGGGCAAAGTACACACACCATTGTAATCGGGCGAGTTTCTACTTTCAGGTGCAACAGGAATATCTCGAGTTCGTCAATCCGTTCGCGCGATATGGGAGTTTGAAGCTAAGGAATGGTTGACAAACCATCAAATTTTCGCAAGTCTGATACTCGAAACCAATAACTACTATTGCCTAGGGGAAAAAGACACACACCATTGTAATCGGGCGAGTATCTGCTTTCGGATCCAACAGGAATTTCTCGAGTTCGTCAATCCGTTCGCGAGATATGGGAGTTTGAAGTTACGGAATGTTTGAGAACCCATCAGAATTTTCGCTGGTCTAATACTCGAAACCTATAACTGGAATGGCCTAGGGGAAAAGTACACACACCATTGTAATCGGGCGAGTTTCTACTTTCAGATGCAACAGGAATTTCTCGAGTTCGTCAATCCGTTCGCGAGATATGGGAGTTTGAAGTGAAGGAATGGTTGAGAAACCATCAAAATTTTCGCAAGTCTGATACTCGAAACCAATAACTGGAATGGCCTAGGGGAAAAGTACAAATACCGTTGTAATCGGGCGACTTTCTGCTTCCAGATGCGACAGGAATTTCTCGAGTTCGGCAATCCGTTCGCGAGATATGGGAGTTTGAAGTAAAGGAATGGTTGAGAAACCATCAAAATTTTCGCATGTCTGATACTCGAAACCAATAACTACTATTGCCTAGGGCAAAATACACGTACCGCTGTAATCGGGCTACTTCCTGATTTCAGATGCAACAGGGACTTCTCGAGTTCGTTAATCCGTTCGCGAGGTACGGGAGTTTGAAGTTAAGGAATGGTTGGTAAACCATCAAAATTTTTGCAAGTCTGATACTCGAAACCAATAACTACAATGGCCTAGGGGAAAGTACACATACCTTTGTAATCGGGCGAGTTTCCATTTTCAGATGCAACAGGAATATCTCGAGTTCGTCAATCCGTTCGCCAGATATGGGAATTTGAAGCTAAGGAATGGTTGAGAAACAATCAAAATTTTGGCATGTCTGATACGCGAAACCAATAACTACTATTGCCTAGGGCAAAAATACACATACCGTTGTAATCGGGCGAGTATCTGCTTTCAGATGCAACAGGAATTTCTCGAGTTCGTCAATCCGTTCGCGAGATATGGGAGTTTGAAGTTAAGGAATGGATGAGAAACCATCAAAATTTTCGCAAGTCTGTACTCGAAACCAATAACTGGAATGGCCTAGGGGAAAAGTACACACACCATTGTAATCGGGCGAGTTTCTACTTTCAGATGCAACAGGAATATCTCGAGTTCGTCAATCCGTTCGCGAGATATGGGAGTTTGAAGTTAAGGAATGGTTGAGAAACCATCAAAATTTTCGCTGGTCTGATACTCGAAACCAATAACTGGAATGGCCTTGGGGAAAGGTACACACACCATTGTAATCGGGCGAGTTTCTACGTTCAGATGCAACAGGAATATCTCGAGCTCGTCAATCCGTTCGCGAGATATGGGAGTTTGAAGTTAAGGAATGGTTGAGAAACAATCAAAATTTTCGCAAGTCTGATACTCGAAACCAATAACTGGACTGGCCGAGGGGAAAAGTACACACACCACTGTAATCGGGCGAGATTCTGCTTTCAGATGCAACAGGAATATCTCGAGTTCGTCAATCCGTTCGCGAGATATGAGAGTTTGAAGTTAAGGAATGGTTGAGAAACCATCAAAATTTTCGCTAGTCTGATATTCGATAACAATAACTGGAGTGGCCTAGGGGAAAAGTATACATACCATTGTAATCGGGTGAGTTTCTGCTTTCAGATGCAACAGGAATTTTTCGAGTTCGTCAATCCGTTCGCGAGATATGGGAGTTTGAAGATAAGGAATGGTTGAGAAACCATCAAAATTTTCGCTAGTCTGATATTCGATAACAATAACTGGAGTGGCCTAGGGGAAAAGTACACATACCATTGCAATTGGGCGAGTTTCTGCTTTCAGATGCAACAGGAATTTCTCGAGTTCGCCAATCCGTTCGCGAGATATGGGAGTTTGAAGATAAGGAATGGTTGAGAAACCATCAAAATTTTCGCTAGTCTGATATTCGATAACAATAACTGGAGTGGCCTAGGGGAAAAGTACACATACCATTGTAATCGGGTGAGTTTCTGCTTTCAGATGCAACAGGAATTTTTCGAGTTCGTCAATCCGTTCGCGAGATATGGGAGTTTGAATTTAAGGAATGGTTGAGAAACCATCAAAATTTTCGCAAGTCTGATACTCGAGACCAGTAACTACTATTTCCTAGGGCAAAAATACACATACCGTTGTAATCGGGCGAGTTTCTGCTTTCATATGCAACAGGAATTTCTCGAGTTCGTTAATCCGTTCGCGAGATATGGGAGTTAGAAATTAAGGAATGGTTGAGAAACCATCAAAATTTTCGCAAGTCTAATACCCGAAACCAATAACTAGAATGGCCTAGGGGAAAAGTACACATACCTTTGTAATCGGGCGAGTTTCCATTTTCAGACGCAACAGGAATTTCTCGAGCTCGCCATTCCGTTCGCGAGATATGGGAGTTTGAAGTTAAGAAATGGTTGACAAACCATCAAAATATTCGCAAGTCTGATACTCGAAACCAATAACTACTATGGCCCAGGGCAAAAATACACATATCCTTGTAATCGGGCGAGTTTCTGCTTTCAGATGCAAAAGGAAATTCTCGAGTTCGTCAATCCGTTCGCGAGATATGGGAGTTTGAAGTTAAGGAATGGTTGAGGAACCATCAAAATTTTCGCAGGTCTGATACTCGAAACCAATAACTGGAATGGCCTAGGTTAAAAGTACACATACCTTTGTAATCGGGCGAGTTTCCATTTTCAGACGCAACAGGAATTATTCGGATTCGTCAAACCGTTCGCGAAATGTCGGAGTTTGAAGTGGAGCTATGGTTGAGAAACCATCAACATTTTCGCTGTTCTGACACTCGAAACCAATAACTGGAATGGCCTAGGGGAAAAGTACGCACACCATTGTAATCGGGCGAGTTTCTACTTTCAGATGCAACAGGAATTTCTCGAGTTCGTCAATCCGTTCGCGAGATATGGGAGTTTGAAGTGAAGGAATGGTTGAGAAACCATCATAATTTTCGCAGTTCTGATACTCGAAACCAAGAACTGGAATGGACTAGGGGCAAAGTACACACACCATTGTAATCGGGCGAGTTTCTACTTTCAGGTGCAACAGGAATATCTCGAGTTCGTCAATCCGTTCGCGCGATATGGGAGTTTGAAGCTAAGGAATGGTTGACAAACCATCAAATTTTCGCAAGTCTGATACTCGAAACCAATAACTACTATTGCCTAGGGGAAAAAGACACACACCATTGTAATCGGGCGAGTATCTGCTTTCGGATCCAACAGGAATTTCTCGAGTTCGTCAATCCGTTCGCGAGATATGGGAGTTTGAAGTTACGGAATGTTTGAGAACCCATCAGAATTTTCGCTGGTCTAATACTCGAAACCTATAACTGGAATGGCCTAGGGGAAAAGTACACACACCATTGTAATCGGGCGAGTTTCTACTTTCAGATGCAACAGGAATTTCTCGAGTTCGTCAATCCGTTCGCGAGATATGGGAGTTTGAAGTGCAGGAATGGTTGAGAAACCATCAAAATTTTCGCAAGTCTGATACTCGAAACCAATAACTGGAATGGCCTAGGGGAAAAGTACACACACCATTGTAATCGGGCGAGTTTCTACTTTCAGATGCAACAGGAATTTCTCGAGTTCGTCAATCCGTTCGCGAGATATGGGAGTTTGAAGTGAAGGAATGGTTGAGAAACCATCAAAATTTTCGCAAGTCTGATACTCGAAACCAATAACTGGACTGGCCTAGGGGAAAAGTACACACACCATTGTAATCGGGCGCGTTTCTACTTTCAGATGCAACAGGAATTTCTCGAGTTCGTCATTCCGTTAGCGAGATATGGGAGTTTGAAGTGAAGGAATGGTTGAGAAACCATTAAAATTTTCGCAAGTCTGATACTCGAAACCAATAACTACAATGGCCTAGGGGAAAAATACACATATCGTTGTAATCGGGCGAGTTTCTACTTTCAGAAGCAACAGGAATTTCTCGAGTTCGTCAATCCGTTCGCCAGATATGGGAGTTTGAAGTTAAGGAATGGTTGAGAAACCATCAAAATTTTCGCTGGTCTGATACTCGAAACCTAAAGCTGGAATGGCCTAGGGGAAAAGTACACACACCATTGTAATCGGGCGAGTTTCTACTTTCAAATGCAACAGGAATTTCTCGAGTTCGTCAATCCGTTAGCGAGATATGGAAGTTTGAAGTTAAGGAAAGGTTGAGGAACCATCAAAATTTTAGCAAGTCTGATACTCGAAACCAATAACTACAAAGGCCTAGGGGAAAAATACACATATCGTTGTAATCGGGCGAGTTTCTACTTTCAGAAGCAACAGGAATTTCTCGAGTTCGTCAATCCGTTCGCCAGATATGGGAGTTTGAAGTTAAGGAATGGTTGAGAAACCATCAAAATTTTCGCAAGTCTGATGCTAGAAACGAATAACTAGAATGGCTTAGGGCATAAATAGTCATACCGTTGTAATCCGGCGAGTTTCTGCTTTCAGATGCAACAGGAATTTCTCGAGTTCGTCAATCCGTTCGCGAGATATGGGAGTTTGAAATTAAGGAATGGTTTAGAAACCATCAAAATTTTCGCAAGTCTGATACTCGAAACCAATAACTACAATGGCATAGGGGAAAAATACACATACCGTTGTAATCGGGCGAGTTTCTACTTTCAGATGCAAGAGGAATTTCTCGAGTCCGTCAATCCGTTAGCGAGATATGGGAGTTTGAAGTTAAGGAATGGTTGAGAAACCATCAAAATTTTCCAAAGTCTGATACACTAAACCAATAACTACAATGGCCTAGGGGAAAAATACACATACCGTTGTAATCGGGCGAGTTTCTACTTTCAAATGCAATAGGAATTTCTCGAGTTCGTCAATCCGTTCGCGAGGTACGGGAGTTTGAAGTTAAGGAATGGTTGGTAAACCATCAAAATTTTTGCAAGTCTGATACTCGAAACCAATTACTACAATGACCTAGGGGAAAAATACACATACCGTTGTAATCGGGCGAGTTTCTACTTTCAAATACAACAGGAATTTCTCGAGTTCGTCAATCCGTTCGCGAGATATGGGAGTTTGAAGTTAAGGAATGGTTGAGAAACCATCAAAATTTTCGCAAGTCTGATACTCGAAACCAATAACTACAATGGCCTAGGGGAAAGTACACATACCTTTGTAATCGGGCGAGTTTCCATTTTCAGATGCAACAGGAATATCTCGAGTTCGTCAATCCGTTCGCCAGATATGGGAATTTGAAGCTAAGGAATGGTTGAGAAACAATCAAAATTTTGGCATGTCTGATACGCGAAACCAATAACTACTATTGCCTAGGGCAAAAATACACATACCGTTGTAATCGGGCGAGTATCTGCTTTCAGATGCAACAGGAATTTCTCGAGTTCGTCAATCCGTTCGCGAGATATGGGAGTTTGAAGTTAAGGAATGGATGAGAAACCATCAAAATTTTCGCAAGTCTGTACTCGAAACCAATAACTGGAATGGCCTAGGGGAAAAGTACACACACCATTGTAATCGGGCGAGTTTCTACTTTCAGATGCAACAGGAATATCTCGAGTTCGTCAATCCGTTCGCGAGATATGGGAGTTTGAAGTTAAGGAATGGTTGAGAAACCATCAAAATTTTCGCTGGTCTGATACTCGAAACCAATAACTGGACTGGCCGAGGGGAAAAGTACACACACCACTGTAATCGGGCGAGTTTCTACTTTCAGATGCAACAGGAATATCTCGAGTTCGTCAATCCGTTCGCGAGATATGGGAGTTTGAAGATAAGGAATGGTTGAGAAACCATCAAAATTTTCGCTAGTCTGATATTCGATAACAATAACTGGAGTGGCCTAGGGGAAAAGTACACATACCATTGCAATTGGGCGAGTTTCTGCTTTCAGATGCAACAGGAATTTCTCGAGTTCGCCAATCCGTTCGCGAGATATGGGAGTTTGAAGATAAGGAATGGTTGAGAAACCATCAAAATTTTCGCTAGTCTGATATTCGATAACAATAACTGGAGTGGCCTAGGGGAAAAGTACACATACCATTGTAATCGGGTGAGTTTCTGCTTTCAGATGCAACAGGAATTTTTCGAGTTCGTCAATCCGTTCGCGAGATATGGGAGTTTGAATTTAAGGAATGGTTGAGAAACCATCAAAATTTTCGCAAGTCTGATACTCGAGACCAGTAACTACTATTTCCTAGGGCAAAAATACACATACCGTTGTAATCGGGCGAGTTTCTGCTTTCATATGCAACAGGAATTTCTCGAGTTCGCCAATCCGTTCGCGAGATATGGGAGTTTGAAGATAAGGAATGGTTGACAAACCATCAAAATATTCGCAAGTCTGATACTCGAAACCAATAACTACAATGGCATAGGGGAAAAATACACATACCGTTGTAATCGGGCGAGTTTCTACTTTCAGATGCAAGAGGAATTTCTCGAGTCCGTCAATCCGTTAGCGAGATATGGGAGTTTGAAGTTAAGGAATGGTTGAGAAACCATCAAAATTTTCCAAAGTCTGATACACTAAACCAATAACTACAATGGCCTAGGGGAAAAATACACATACCGTTGTAATCGGGCGAGTTTCTACTTTCAAATGCAATAGGAATTTCTCGAGTTCGTCAATCCGTTCGCGAGGTACGGGAGTTTGAAGTTAAGGAATGGTTGGTAAACCATCAAAATTTTTGCAAGTCTGATACTCGAAACCAATTACTACAATGACCTAGGGGAAAAATACACATACCGTTGTAATCGGGCGAGTTTCTACTTTCAAATACAACAGGAATTTCTCGAGTTCGTCAATCCGTTCGCGAGATATGGGAGTTTGAAGTTAAGGAATGGTTGAGAAACCATCAAAATTTTCGCAAGTCTGATACTCGAAACCAATAACTACAATGGCCTAGGGGAAAGTACACATACCTTTGTAATCGGGCGAGTTTCCATTTTCAGATGCAACAGGAATATCTCGAGTTCGTCAATCCGTTCGCCAGATATGGGAATTTGAAGCTAAGGAATGGTTGAGAAACAATCAAAATTTTGGCATGTCTGATACGCGAAACCAATAACTACTATTGCCTAGGGCAAAAATACACATACCGTTGTAATCGGGCGAGTATCTGCTTTCAGATGCAACAGGAATTTCTCGAGTTCGTCAATCCGTTCGCGAGATATGGGAGTTTGAAGTTAAGGAATGGATGAGAAACCATCAAAATTTTCGCAAGTCTGTACTCGAAACCAATAACTGGAATGGCCTAGGGGAAAAGTACACACACCATTGTAATCGGGCGAGTTTCTACTTTCAGATGCAACAGGAATATCTCGAGTTCGTCAATCCGTTCGCGAGATATGGGAGTTTGAAGTTAAGGAATGGTTGAGAAACCATCAAAATTTTCGCTGGTCTGATACTCGAAACCAATAACTGGACTGGCCGAGGGGAAAAGTACACACACCACTGTAATCGGGCGAGTTTCTACTTTCAGATGCAACAGGAATATCTCGAGTTCGTCAATCCGTTCGCGAGATATGGGAGTTTGAAGATAAGGAATGGTTGAGAAACCATCAAAATTTTCGCTAGTCTGATATTCGATAACAATAACTGGAGTGGCCTAGGGGAAAAGTACACATACCATTGCAATTGGGCGAGTTTCTGCTTTCAGATGCAACAGGAATTTCTCGAGTTCGCCAATCCGTTCGCGAGATATGGGAGTTTGAAGATAAGGAATGGTTGAGAAACCATCAAAATTTTCGCTAGTCTGATATTCGATAACAATAACTGGAGTGGCCTAGGGGAAAAGTACACATACCATTGTAATCGGGTGAGTTTCTGCTTTCAGATGCAACAGGAATTTTTCGAGTTCGTCAATCCGTTCGCGAGATATGGGAGTTTGAATTTAAGGAATGGTTGAGAAACCATCAAAATTTTCGCAAGTCTGATACTCGAGACCAGTAACTACTATTTCCTAGGGCAAAAATACACATACCGTTGTAATCGGGCGAGTTTCTGCTTTCATATGCAACAGGAATTTCTCGAGTTCGCCAATCCGTTCGCGAGATATGGGAGTTTGAAGATAAGGAATGGTTGACAAACCATCAAAATATTCGCAAGTCTGATACTCGAAACCAATAACTACAATGGCATAGGGGAAAAATACACATACCGTTGTAATCGGGCGAGTTTCTACTTTCAGATGCAAGAGGAATTTCTCGAGTCCGTCAATCCGTTAGCGAGATATGGGAGTTTGAAGTTAAGGAATGGTTGAGAAACCATCAAAATTTTCCAAAGTCTGATACACTAAACCAATAACTACAATGGCCTAGGGGAAAAATACACATACCGTTGTAATCGGGCGAGTTTCTACTTTCAAATGCAATAGGAATTTCTCGAGTTCGTCAATCCGTTCGCGAGGTACGGGAGTTTGAAGTTAAGGAATGGTTGGTAAACCATCAAAATTTTTGCAAGTCTGATACTCGAAACCAATTACTACAATGACCTAGGGGAAAAATACACATACCGTTGTAATCGGGCGAGTTTCTACTTTCAAATACAACAGGAATTTCTCGAGTTCGTCAATCCGTTCGCGAGATATGGGAGTTTGAAGTTAAGGAATGGTTGAGAAACCATCAAAATTTTCGCAAGTCTGATACTCGAAACCAATAACTACAATGGCCTAGGGGAAAGTACACATACCTTTGTAATCGGGCGAGTTTCCATTTTCAGATGCAACAGGAATATCTCGAGTTCGTCAATCCGTTCGCCAGATATGGGAATTTGAAGCTAAGGAATGGTTGAGAAACAATCAAAATTTTGGCATGTCTGATACGCGAAACCAATAACTACTATTGCCTAGGGCAAAAATACACATACCGTTGTAATCGGGCGAGTATCTGCTTTCAGATGCAACAGGAATTTCTCGAGTTCGTCAATCCGTTCGCGAGATATGGGAGTTTGAAGTTAAGGAATGGATGAGAAACCATCAAAATTTTCGCAAGTCTGTACTCGAAACCAATAACTGGAATGGCCTAGGGGAAAAGTACACACACCATTGTAATCGGGCGAGTTTCTACTTTCAGATGCAACAGGAATATCTCGAGTTCGTCAATCCGTTCGCGAGATATGGGAGTTTGAAGTTAAGGAATGGTTGAGAAACCATCAAAATTTTCGCTGGTCTGATACTCGAAACCAATAACTGGAATGGCCTTGGGGAAAGGTACACACACCATTGTAATCGGGCGAGTTTCTACTTTCAGATGCAACAGGAATATCTCGAGCTCGTCAATCCGTTCGCGAGATATGGGAGTTTGAAGTTAAGGAATGGTTGAGAAACAATCAAAATTTTCGCAAGTCTGATACTCGAAACCAATAACTGGACTGGCCGAGGGGAAAAGTACACACACCACTGTAATCGGGCGAGATTCTGCTTTCAGATGCAACAGGAATATCTCGAGTTCGTCAATCCGTTCGCGAGATATGGGAGTTTGAAGATAAGGAATGGTTGAGAAACCATCAAAATTTTCGCTAGTCTGATATTCGATAACAATAACTGGAGTGGCCTAGGGGAAAAGTACACATACCATTGCAATTGGGCGAGTTTCTGCTTTCAGATGCAACAGGAATTTCTCGAGTTCGCCAATCCGTTCGCGAGATATGGGAGTTTGAAGATAAGGAATGGTTGAGAAACCATCAAAATTTTCGCTAGTCTGATATTCGATAACAATAACTGGAGTGGCCTAGGGGAAAAGTACACATACCATTGTAATCGGGTGAGTTTCTGCTTTCAGATGCAACAGGAATTTTTCGAGTTCGTCAATCCGTTCGCGAGATATGGGAGTTTGAATTTAAGGAATGGTTGAGAAACCATCAAAATTTTCGCAAGTCTGATACTCGAGACCAGTAACTACTATTTCCTAGGGCAAAAATACACATATCCTTGTAATCGGGCGAGTTTCTGCTTTCAGATGCAAAAGGAAATTCTCGAGTTCGTCAATCCGTTCGCGAGATATGGGAGTTTGAAGTTAAGGAATGGTTGAGGAACCATCAAAATTTTCGCAGGTCTGATACTCGAAACCAATAACTGGAATGGCCTAGGGGAAAAGTACACATACCTTTGTAATCGGGCGAGTTTCCATTTTCAGACGCAACAGGAATTATTCGGATTCGTCAAAACGTTCGCGAAATGTCGGAGTTTGAAGTGGAGCTATGGTTGAGAAACCATCAACATTTTCGCTGTTCTGACACTCGAAACCAATAACTGGAATGGCCTAGGGGAAAAGTACGCACACCATTGTAATCGGGCGAGTTTCTACTTTCAGATGCAACAGGAATTTCTCGAGTTCGTCAATCCGTTCGCGAGATATGGGAGTTTGAAGTGAAGGAATGGTTGAGAAACCATCATAATTTTCGCAGTTCTGATACTCGAAACCAAGAACTGGAATGGACTAGGGGCAAAGTACACACACCATTGTAATCGGGCGAGTTTCTACTTTCAGGTGCAACAGGAATATCTCGAGTTCGTCAATCCGTTCGCGCGATATGGGAGTTTGAAGCTAAGGAATGGTTGACAAACCATCAAATTTTCGCAAGTCTGATACTCGAAACCAATAACTACTATTGCCTAGGGGAAAAAGACACACACCATTGTAATCGGGCGAGTATCTGCTTTCGGATCCAACAGGAATTTCTCGAGTTCGTCAATCCGTTCGCGAGATATGGGAGTTTGAAGTTACGGAATGTTTGAGAACCCATCAGAATTTTCGCTGGTCTAATACTCGAAACCTATAACTGGAATGGCCTAGGGGAAAAGTACACACACCATTGTAATCGGGCGAGTTTCTACTTTCAGATGCAACAGGAATTTCTCGAGTTCGTCAATCCGTTCGCGAGATATGGGAGTTTGAAGTGAAGGAATGGTTGAGAAACCATCAAAATTTTCGCAAGTCTGATACTCGAAACCAATAACTGGAATGGCCTAGGGGAAAAGTACACACACCATTGTAATCGGGCGAGTTTCTACTTTCGGATGCAACAGGAATTTCTCGAGTTCGTCAATCCGTTCGCGAGATATGGGAGTTTGAAGTGAAGGAATGGTTGAGAAACCATCAAAATTTTCGCAAGTCTGATACTCGAAACCAATAACTGGACTGGCCTAGGGGAAAAGTACACACACCATTGTAATCGGGCGCGTTTCTACTTTCAGATGCAACAGGAATTTCTCGAGTTCGTCATTCCGTTAGCGAGATATGGGAGTTTGAAGTTAAGAAATGGTTGAGAAACCATCAAAATATTCGCAAGTCTGATACTCGAAACCAATAACTACTATGGCCTAGGGCAAAAATACACATATCCTTGTAATCGGGCGAGTTTCTGCTTTCAGATGCAAAAGGAAATTCTCGAGTTCGTCAATCCGTTCGTGAGATATGGGAGTTTGAAGTTAAGGAATGGTTGAGGAACCATCAAAATCTTCGCTGATCTGATACTCGAAACCAATAACTGGAATGGCCTAGGGTAAAAGTACACATACCTTTGTAATCGGGCGAGTTTCCATTTTCAGATGCAACAGGAATTATTCGGATTCATCAAACCGTTCGCGAAATGTCGGAGTTTGAAGTGGAGGTATGGTTGAGAAACCATCAACATTTTCGCTGGTCTGATACTCGAAACCAATAACTGGAATGCCCTAGGGGAAAAGTACACTCACCATTGTAATCGGACGAGAATCTGCTTTCAGATGCAACAGGAATTTCTCCAGTTCGCCAATCCGTTCGTGAGATATGGGAGTTTGAAGTTATGGAATCGTTGAGAAACCATCAAAATTTTCGCAAGTCTGATACTGGAAACCAATAACTACTATTGCCTAGGGGAAAAGTACGCACACCATTGTAATCGGGCGAGTTTCTACTTTCAGATGCAACAGGAATTTCTCGAGTTCGTCAATCCGTTCGCGAGATATGGGAGTCTGAAGTGAAGGAATGGTTGAGAAACCATCATAATTTTCGCAATTCTGATACTCGAAACCAACAACTGGAATGGACCAGGGGCAAAGTACACACACCATTGTAATCGGGCGAGTTTCTACTTTCAGGTGCAACAGGAATATCTCGAGTTCGTCAATCCGTTCGCGCGATATGGGAGTTTGAAGCTAAGGAATGGTTGACAAACCATCAAATTTTCGCAAGTCTGATACTCGAAACCAATAACTACTATTGCCTAGGGCAAAAATACACATACCGTTGTAATCGGGCGAGTTTCTACTTTCAAATGCAACAGGAATTTCTCGAGTTCGTCAATCCGTTCGCGAGATATGGGAGTTTGAAGTTAAGGAATGGTTGAGAAACTATCAAAATTTTCGCATGTCGGATACTCGAAACCAATAACTACTATTGCCTAGGGGAAAAGTACGCACACCATTGTAATCGTGCGAGTTTCTGCTTTCAGATGCAACAGGAATTTCTCGAGTTCGTCAATCCGTTCGCGAGATATGGGAGATTGAAGATAAGGAATGGATGAGAAACCATCAAAATTTTCGCAAGTCTGTACTCGAAACCAATAACTGGAATGGCCTAGGGGAAAAGTACACACACCATTGTAATCGGGCGAGTTTCTACTTTCAGATGCAACAGGAATATCTCGAGTTCGTCAATCCGTTCGCGAGATTTGGGAGTTTGAAGTTAAGGAATGGTTGAAAAACCATCAAAATTTTCGCTGGTCTGATACTCGAAACCAATAACTGGAATGGCCTAGGGGAAAAGTACACATACCTTTGTAATCGGGCGAGTTTCCATTTTCAGACGCAACAGGAATTTCTCGAGCTCGCCATTCCGTTCGCGAGATATGGGGGTTTGAAGTTAAGGAATGGTTGAGAAACCATCAAAATTTTCGCTGGTCTGATACTCGAAACCAATAACTGGAATGGCATAGGGGAAAGGTACATATACCGTTGTAATCGGGCGAGTTTCTACTTTCAAATGCAAGAGGAATTTCTCGAGTTCGTCAGTCCGTTCGCGAGATATGGGAGTTTGAAGTTAGGGAATGGTTGAGGAACCATCAAAATATTCGAAAGTCTGATACTAGAAACCAATAACTACTATTGCCTAGGGGAAAAGTACGCACACCATTGTAATCGGACGAGTTTCTACTTTCAGATGCAACAGGAATATCTCGAGTTCGCCAATCCGTTCGCGAGATATGGGAGTTTGAAGTTAAGGAATGGTTGAGAAACCATCAAAATTTTCGCAAGTCTGATATTCGATAACAATAACTGGAGTGGCCTAGGGGAAAAGTACACATACCATTGTAATCGGGTGAGTTTCTGCTTTCAGATGCAGCAGGAATTTTTCGAGTTCGTCAATCCTTTCGCGAGATATGGGAGTTTGAAGTTAAGGAATGGTTGAGAATCCATCAAAATTTTCGCAAGTCTGATACTCGAAACCAATAACTGGAATGGCCTAGGGGGAAAGTACACACACCATTGTAATCGGGCGAGTTTCTACTCTCAGATGCAACAGGAATATCTCGAGTTCGTGAATCCTTTCGCGAGATATGGGGGTTTGAAGATAAGGAATAGTTGAGAAACCATCAAAATTTACGCAAGTCTGATACTCGAGACCAATAACTACTATTTCCTAGGGCAAAAATACACGTACCGTTGTAATCGGGCGAGTTTCTGCTTTCATATGCAACTGGAATTTCTCGAGTTCGTTAATCCGTTCTCGAGATATGGGAGTTAGAAGTTAAGGAATGGTTGAGAAACCATCAAAATTATCGCAAGTCTGATACTCGAAACCAATAACTACAAT
Source organism: Ptiloglossa arizonensis (assembly GCF_051014685.1). Classification (NCBI taxonomy): domain Eukaryota; kingdom Metazoa; phylum Arthropoda; class Insecta; order Hymenoptera; family Colletidae; genus Ptiloglossa; species Ptiloglossa arizonensis. The sequence goes on along the minus strand of NW_027478535.1, from coordinate 540,338 downwards.
GGCCTAGGGGAAAAATACACAGACCGTTGTAATCGGGCGAGTATCTGCTTTCAGATGCAACAGGAATTTCTCGGGTTCGTCAATCCTTTCGCGAGATATGAGAGTTTGAAGTTAAGGAATGGATGAGAAACCATCAAAATTTTCGCAAGTCTGTACTCGAAACCAATAACTGGAATGGCCTAGGGGAAAAGTACACACACCATTGTAATCGGGCGAGTTTCTACTTTCAGATGCAACAGGAACATCTCGAGTTCGTCAATCCGTTCGCGAGATATGGGAGTTTGAAGTTAAGGAATGGTTGAAAAACCATCAAAATTTTCGCAGGTCTGGTACTCGAAACCAATAACTGGAATGGCCTAGGGAAAAGTACACATACCTTTGTAATCGGGCGAGTTTCCATTTTCAGGCGCAACAGGAATTTCTCGAGCTCGCCATTCCGTTCGAGAGATATGGGAGTTTGAAGTTAAGAAATGGTTGACAAACCATCAAAATTTTCGCAAGTCTGATACTCGAAACCAATAACTACTATGGCCTAGGGCAAAAATACACATATCCTTGTAATCGGTCGAGTTTCTGCTTTCAGATGCAATAGGAAATTCTCGAGTTCGTCAATCCGTTCGCGAGATATAGGAGTTTGAAGTGGAGGTATGGTTGTGAAACCATCAACATTTTCGCTGGTCTGATACTCGAAACCAATAACTGGAATGGCCTAGGGGAAAAGTACACACACCATTGTAATCGGACGAGAATCTGCTTTCAGATGCAACAGGAATTTCTCGAGTTACTCAATCCGTTCGCGAGATATGGGAATTTGAAGTTAAGGAATGGTTCAGAAACCAACAAAATTTTCGCAAGTCTGATACTCGAAACCAATAACCACTATGGCCTAGAGCAAAAATACACATACCCTTGAAATTGGGAGAGTTTCTACTGTCAGATGCAACAGAAATTATTCGGATTCGTCAATCCGTTCGCGAAATATCGGAGTTTGAAGTGGAGGTATGGTTGAGAAACCATCAACTTTTTCGCTGGTCTGATACTCGAAACGAATAACTGGAATGGCCTAGGGGAATAGTACACACACCATTGTAATCGGGCGAGTTTCTACTTTCAGGTGCAACAGGAATATCTCGAGTTCGTCAAACCGTTCGCGCGATATGGGAGTTTGAAGCTAAGGAATGGTAGACAAACCATCAAATTTTCGCAAGTCTGATACTCGAAACCAATAACTACTATTGCCTAGGGCAAAATACACATACCGTTGTAATCGGGCAACCTTCTGATTTCAGATGCAACAGGAATTTCTCGAGTTCGTCAATCCGTTCGCGAGGTATGGGAGTTTGAAGCTAAGGAATGGTTGACAAACCATCAAATTTTCGCAAGTCTGATACTCGAAACCAATAACTACTATTGCCTAGGGCAAAAATACACATACCGTTGTAATCGGGCGAGTTTCTGCTTTCGGATGCAACAGGAATTTCTCGAGTTCGTCAATCCGTTCGCGAGGTATGGGAGTTTGAAGTTAAGGAATGGTTGAGAAACCATGATCATTTTCGCTGGTCTGATACTCGAAACCTATAACTGGAATGGCCTAGGGGAAAAGTGCACACACCATTGTAATCGGGCGAGTTTCTACTTTCAGGTGCAACAGGAATATCTCGAGTTCGTCAATCCGTTCGCGAGATATGGGAGTTTGAAGTTAAGGAATGGTTGAGAAACCATCAAAATTTTCGCAAGTCTGATACTCGAAACCAATAACTACAATGGCCTAGGGGAAAAGTACACATACCTTTGTAATCGGGCGAGTTTCCATTTTCAGACGCAACAGGAATTTCTCGAGCTCGCCATTCCGTTCGCGAGATATGGGAGTTTAAAGTTAAGAAATGGTTGACAAACCATCAAAATTTTCGCTGGTCTGATACTCGAAACCAATAACTGGAATGGCCTAGGGGAAAAGTACACATACCGTTGTAATCGGGCGAGTTTCTACTTTCAAATGCAACAGGAATTTCTCGAGTTCGTCAGTCCGTTCGCGAGATATGGGAGTTTGAAGTTAGGGAATGGTTGAGGAACCATCAAAATATTCGCAAGTCTGATACTGGAAACCAGTAACTACTATTGCCTAGGGGAAAAGTACGCACACCATTGTAATCGGACGAGTTTCTACTTTCAGATGCAACAGGAATATCTCGAGTTCGCCAATCCGTTCGCGAGATATGGGAGTTTGAAGTTAAGGAATGGTCGAGAAACCATCAAAATTTTCGCAAGTCTGATATTCGATAACAATAACTGGAGTGGCCTAGGGGAAAAGTACACATACCATTGTAATCGGGTGAGTTTCTGCTTTCAGATGCAGCAGGAATTTTTCGAGTTCGTCAATCCGTTCGCGAGATATGGGAGTTTGAAGTTAAGGAATGGTTGAGAAACCATCAAAATTTTCGCAAGTCTGATACTCGAAACCAATAACTGGAATGGCCTAGGGGGAAAGTACACACACCATTGTAATCGGGCGAGTTTCTACTTTCAGATGCAACAGGAATATCTCCAGTTCGTGAATCCGTTCGCGAGATATGGGGGTTTGAAGATAAGGAATAGTTGAGAAACCAGCAAAATTTTCGCAAGTCTGATACTCGAGACCAATAACTACTATTTCCTAGGGCAAAAATACACATACCGTTGTAATCGGGCGAGTTTCTGCTTTCATATGCAACTGGAACTTCTCGAGTTCGTTAATCCGTTCGCGAGATATGGGAGTTTGAAGTTAAGAAATGGTTGACAAACCATCAAAATTTTCGCAAGTCTGATACTCGAAGCCAATAACTACTATGGCCTAGGGCAAAAACACACATACCGTTGTAATTGGGAGAGTTTCTACTGTCAGATGCAACAGAAATTATTCGGATTCGCCAATCCGTTCGCGCGATATGGGAGTTTGAAGTTAAGGAATGGTTGAGAAACCATCAAACTTTTCGCTGGTCTGATACTCGAAACCTATAACAGGAATGGCCTAGGGGAAAAGTACACACACCATTGTAATCGGGCGAGTTTCTACTTTCAGACACAACAGGAATTTCTCGAGTTCGTCAATGCGTTCGCGAGATATGGGAGATTGAAGTTAAGGAATGGTTGAGAAATCATCAAATTTTCGCAAGTCTGCTACTCGAGAAAAATAGCTACAATGGCCTAGGGGAAAAATACACATACCGTTGTAATCGGGCGAGTTTCTACTTTCAAAGGCAACAGGAATTTCTCGAGTTCGTCAATCCGTTCGCGAAATACGGGAGTTAGAATTTAAGGAATGGTTGATAAACCATCAAAATATTTGCAAGTCTGATACTCGAAACCAATAACTACTATGGCCTAGGCCAAAAATGCACATTCCGTTGTAATTGGGAGAGTTTCTACTGTCAGATGCAACAGAAGTTATTCGGATTCGTCAAACCGTTCGCGAAATTTCGGAGTTTGAAGTGGAGGTATGGTTGAGAAACCATCAACATTTTCGCTGGTCTGATACTCGAAACCAATAACTGGAATGGCCTAGGGGAAAAGTACGCACACCATTGTAATCGGACGAGGATCTGCTTTCAGATGCAACATGAATTTCTCGAGTTAGTCAATCCGTTCGCGAGATATGGTAATTTGAAGTTAAGGAATGGTTCAGAAACCAACAAAATTTTCGCAAGTCTGATACTCGAAACCAATAACCACTATGGCCTAGGGCAAAAATACACATACCTTTGTAATTGGGAGAGTTTCTACTGTCAGATGCAACACAAATTATTCGGATTCGTCAATCCGTTCGCGCGATATGGGAGTTTGAAGTTAAGGAATGGTTGAGAAACCATCAAACTTTTCGCTGGTCTGATACTCGAAACCTATAACAGGAATGGCCTAGGGGAAAAGTACACACACCATTGTAATCGGGCGAGTTTCTACTTTCAGATGCAACAGGACTATCTCGAGTTCGTCAATCCGTTCGCGAGATATGGGAGTTTGAAGTTAAGGAATGGTTGAGAAACCATCAAAATTTTCGCAAGTCTGATACTCGAAACCAATAAATACTATTGCCTAGGGCAAAATACACGTACCGTTGTAATCGGGCGAGTATCTGCTTTCATATGCAACAGGAATTTCTCTAGTTCGTCAATCCGTTCGCGAGATATGGGTGTTTGAACTTAAGGAATGGTTGAGAAACCATCAACATTTTCGCTGGTCTGATACTCGAAACATATAACTGGAATGGCCTAGGGGAAAAGTGCACACACCATTGTAATCGGGCGAGTTTCTACTTTCAGGTGCAATAGGAATATCTCGAGTTGGACAATCCGTTCGTGAGATATGGGAGTTTGAAGTTAAGGAATGGTTGAGAAACCATCAAAATTTTCGCAAGTCTGATACTCGAAACCAATAACTGGAATGGCCTAGGGGGAAAGTAAACACACCATTGTAATCGGGCGAGTTTCTACTTTCAGATGCAACAGGAATATCTCGAATTCGTGAATCCGTTCGCGAGATATGGGGGTTTGAAGATAAGGAATAGTTGAGAAACCATCAAAATTTTCGCAAGTCTGATACTCGAGACCAATAACTACTATTTCCTAGGGCAAAAATACACATACCGTTGTAATCGGGCGAGTTTCTGCTTTCATATGCAACAGGAATTTCTCGAGTTCGTTAATCCGTTCGCGAGATATGGGAGTTAGAAGTTAAGGAATCGTTGAGAAACCATCAAAATTTTCGCAAGTCTGATACTCGAAACCAATAACTGGAATGGCCTAGGGGTAAAGTACACACACCATTGTAATCGGGCGAGTTTCTACTTTCAGATGCAACAAGAATTTCTCGAGCTCGCCATTCCGTTCGCGAGATATGGGATTTTGAAGTTAAGAAATGGTTGACAATCCATCAAAATTTTCGCAAGTCTGATACTCGAAACCAATAACTACTATGGCCTAGGGCAAAAATACACATATCCTTGTAACCGGGCGAGTTTCTGCTTTCAGGTGCAGTAGGAAATTCTCGAATTCGTCAATCCGTTCGCGAGATATGGGAGTTTGAAGTTAAGGAATGGTTGAGAAACCATCAAAATTTTCGCTGGTCTGATACTCGAAACCTGTAACTGGAATGGCCTAGGGGAAAAGTGCACACACCATTGTAATCGGGCGAGTTTCTACTTTCAGGTGCAATAGGAATATCTCGAGTTCGCCAATCCGTTCGTGAGATATGGGAGTTTGAAGTTAAGGAATCGTTGAGAAACCATCAAAATTTTCGGAAGTCTGATACTCGAAACCAATAACTACTATTGCCTAGGGGAAAAGTACGCACACCACTGTAATCGGGCGAGTTTCTACTTTCAGATGCAACACGAATTTCTCGAGTTCGTTAATCCGTTCGCGAGATATGGGGGTTTGAAATTAAGGAATGGTTGAGAAACCATCAAAATTTTCGCAAGTCTGATACTCGAAACCAATAACTACAATGGCCTAGGGGAAAAGTACGCACACCATTGTAATCGGGCGAGTTTCTACTTTCAGATACAACAGGCATTTCTCGAGTTCGTCAATCCGTTCGTGAGATATGGGAGTTTGAAGTTAAGGAATGGTTGAGAAACCATCAAAATTTTTGCAAGTCTGATACTCGAAATCAATAACTGGAATGGCCTAGGGGAAAAGTACAAATACCGTTGTAATCGGGCGACTTTCTGCTTCCAGATGCGACAGGAATTTCTCGAGTGCGTCAATCCGTTCGCGAGAGATATGGGAGTTTGAAGTTAACGAATGGTTGAGAAACCATCAAAATTTTTGCAAGTCTGATACTCGAAACCAATAACTGGAATGGCCTAGGGGGAAAGTAAACACACCATTGTAATCGGGCGAGTTTCTACTTTCAGATGCAACAGGAATATCTCGAATTCGTGAATCCGTTCGCGAGATATGGGGGTTTGAAGATAAGGAATAGTTGAGAAACCATCAAAATTTTCGCAAGTCTGATACTCGAGACCAATAACTACTATTTCCTAGGGCAAAAATACACATACCGTTGTAATCGGGCGAGTTTCTGCTTTCATATGCAACAGGAATTTCTCGAGTTCGTTAATCCGTTCGCGAGATATGGGAGTTAGAAGTTAAGGAATTGTTGAGAAACCATCAAAATTTTCGCAAGTCTGATACTCGAAACCAATAACTGGAATGGCCTAGGGGAAAAGTACACACACCATTGTAATCGGGCGAGTTTCTACTTTCAGATGCAACAGGAATTTCTCGAGCTCGCCATTCCGTTCGCGAGATATGGGATTTTGAAGTTAAGAAATGGTTGACAAACCATCAAAATTTTCGCAAGTCTGATACTCGAAACCAATAACTACTATGGCCTAGGGCAAAAATACACATATCCTTGTAACCGGGCGAGTTTCTGCTTTCAGGTGCAATAGGAAATTCTCGAATTCGTCAATCCGTTCGCGAGATATGGGAGATTGAAGTTAAGGAATGGTTGAGAAACCATCAAAATTTTCGCTGGTCTGATACTCGAAACCTGTAACTGGAATGGCCTAGGGGAAAAGTGCACACACCATTGTAATCGGGCGAGTTTCTACTTTCAGGTGCAATAGGAATATCTCGAGTTCGACAATCCGTTCGCGAGATATGGGAGTTTGAAGTTAAGGAATGGTTGAGAAACCATCAAAGTTTTCGCAAGTCTGATACTCGAAACCAATAACTATTATTGCCTAGGGCAAAATACTCATACCGTTGTAATCGGGCAACTTTCTTATTTCAGATGCAACAGGAATTTCTGGAGTTCGTCAATTCGTTCGCGAGATATGGTAGTATGAAGTTAAGGAATGGTTGAGAAACCATCATAATTTTCGCAAGTCTGATACTCGAATCCAATAACTACTAGGGCCTAGGGCAAAAATACACATACCGTTGTAATCGGGCGAGCTTCTGCTTTCATATGCAACAGGAATTTCTCGAGTTCGTTAATCCGTTCGCGAGATATGGGAGTTAGAAGTTAAGGAATGGTTGAGAAACAATCAACATTTTCGCTGTTCTGATACTCGAAACCTATAACTGGAATGGCCTAGGGGAAAAGTGCACACACCATTATAATCGGGCGAGTTTCTACTTTCAGATGCAACAGGAATATCTCGAGTTCGTCAAACCGTTCACGAGATATGGGAGTTTGAAGTTAAGGAATGGTTGGGAAACCATCAACATTTTCGCTGTTCTGATACTCGAAACCTATAACTGGAATGGCCTAGGGGAAAAGTGCGCACACCATTGTAATCGGGCGAGTTTCTACTTTCAGGTGCAACAAGAATTTCTCGAGTTCTTCAATCCGTTCGCGAGATATGGGAGTTTGAAGTTTAGGAATGGTTGAGAAACCATCAAAATATTCGCAAGTCTGATACTCGAAACCAATAACTGGAATGGCCTGGGGGAAAAGTACACACACCATTGTAATCGGGCGAGTTTCTATTTTCAGATGCAACAGGAATTTCTCCAGTTCGCCAATCCGTTCGTGAGATATGGGAGTTTGAAGTTAAGGAATCGTTGAGAAACCATCAAAATTTTCGGAAGTCTGATACTCGAAACGAATAACTACTATTGCCTAGGGGAAAAGTACGCACACCACTGTAATCGGGCGAGTTTCTACTTTCAGATGCAACAGGAATATCTCGTGTTCGCCAATCCGATCGCGAGATATGGGAGTTTGAAATTAAGGAATGGTTGAGAAACCATCAAAATTTTCGCAAGTCTGATACTCGAGACCAATAACTACTATTTCCTAGGGCAAAAATACACATACCGTTGTAATCGGGCGAGTTTCTGCTTTCATATGCAACAGGAATTTCTCGAGTTCGTTAATCCGTTCGCGAGATATGGGAGTTAGAAGTTAAGGAATGGTTGAGAAACAATCAACATTTTCGCTGTTCTGATACTCGAAACCTATAACTGGAATGGCCTAGGGGAAAAGTGCACACACCATTATAATCGGGCGAGTTTCTACTTTCAGATGCAACTGGAATATCTCGAGTTCGTCAAACCGTTCACGAGATATGGGAGTTTGAAGTTAAGGAATGGTTGGGAAACCATCAACATTTTCGCTGTTCTGATACTCGAAACCTATAACTGGAATGGCCTAGGGGAAAAGTGCGCACACCATTGTAATCGGGCGAGTTTCTACTTTCAGGTGCAACAAGAATTTCTCGAGTTCTTCAATCCGTTCGCGAGATATGGGAGTTTGAAGTTTAGGAATGGTTGAGAAACCATCAAAATATTCGCAAGTCTGATACTCGAAACCAATAACTGGAATGGCCTGGGGGAAAAGTACACACACCATTGTAATCGGGCGAGTTTCTATTTTCAGATGCAACAGGAATTTCTCCAGTTCGCCAATCCGTTCGTGAGATATGGGAGTTTGAAGTTAAGGAATCGTTGAGAAACCATCAAAATTTTCGGAAGTCTGATACTCGAAACCAATAACTACTATTGCCTAGGGGAAAAGTACGCACACCACTGTAATCGGGCGAGTTTCTACTTTCAGATGCAACAGGAATATCTCGTGTTCGCCAATCCGATCGCGAGATATGGGAGTTTGAAATTAAGGAATGGTTGAGAAACCATCAAAATTTTCGCAAGTCTGATACTCGAGACCAATAACTACTATTTCCTAGGGCAAAAATAACACATACCGTTGTAATCGGGCGAGTTTCTGCTTTCATAAGCAACAGGAATTTCTCGAGTTCGTTAATCCGTTCGCGAGATATGGGAGTTAGAAGTTAAGGAATGGTTGAGAAACCATCAAAATTTTCGCAAGTCTGATACTCGAGACCAATAACTACTATTTCCTAGGGCAAAAATACACATACCGTTGTAATCGGGCGAGTTTCTGCTTTCATATGCAACAGGAATTTCTCGAGTTCGTTAATCCGTTCGCGAGATATGGGAGTTAGAAGTTAAGGAATGGTTGAGAAACAATCAACATTTTCGCTGTTCTGATACTCGAAACCTATAACTGGAATGGCCTAGTGGAAAAGTGCACACACCATTGTAATCGGGCGAGTTTCTACTTTCAGATGCAACAGGAATATCTCGAGTTCGTCAATCCGTTCACGAGATATGGGAGTTAGAAGTTAAGGAATGGTTGAGAAACCATCAAAATTTTCGCAAGTCTGATACTCGAGACCAATAACTACTATTTCCTAGGGCAAAAATACACATACCGTTGTAATCGGGCGAGTTTCTGCTTTCATATGCAACAGGAATTTCTCGAGTTCGTTAATCCGTTCGCGAGATATGGGAGTTAGAAGTTAAGGAATGGTTGAGAAACAATCAACATTTTCGCTGTTCTGATACTCGAAACCTATAACTGGAATGGCCTAGTGGAAAAGTGCACACACCATTGTAATCGGGCGAGTTTCTACTTTCAGATGCAACAGGAATATCTCGAGTTCGTCAATCCGTTCACGAGATATGGGAGTTTGAAGTTAAGGAATGGTTGGGAAACCATCAACATTTTCGCTGTTCTGATACTCGAAACCTATAACTGGAATGCCCTAGGGGAAAAGTACACACACCATTGTAATCGGGCGAGTTTCTATTTTCAGATGCAACAGGAATTTCTCCAGTTCGCCAATCCGTTCGTGAGATATGGGAGTTTGAAGTTAAGGAATCGTTGAGAAACCATCAAAATTTTCGGAAGTCTGATACTCGAAACCAATAACTACTATTGCCTAGGGGAAAAGTACGCACACCACTGTAATCGGGCGAGTTTCTACTTTCAGATGCAACAGGAATATCTCGTGTTCGCCAATCCGATCGCGAGATATGGGAGTTTGAAATTAAGGAATGGTTGAGAAACCATCAAAATTTTCGCAAGTCTGATACTCGAGACCAATAACTACTATTTCCTAGGGCAAAAGTACACATACCGTTGTAATCGGGCGAGTTTCTGCTTTCATAAGCAACAGGAATTTCTCGAGTTCGTTAATCCGTTCGCGAGATATGGGAGTTAGAAGTTAAGGAATGGTTGAGAAACCATCATAATTTTCGCAAGTCTGATACTCGAATCCAATAACTACTATTGCCCAGGGCAAAAATACACATACGGTTGTAATCGGGCGAGTTCCTGCTTTCAGATGCAACAGGAATTTCTCGAGTTCGTCAATCCGATCGCGAGATATGGGAGTTTGAAATTAAGGAATGGTTGAGAAACCATCAAAATTTTCGCAAGTCTGATACTCGAGACCAATAACTACTATTTCCTAGGGCAAAAGTACACATACCGTTGTAATCGGGCGAGTTTCTGCTTTCATAAGCAACAGGAATTTCTCGAGTTCGTTAATCCGTTCGCGAGATATGGGAGTTAGAAGTTAAGGAATGGTTGAGAAACCATCATAATTTTCGCAAGTCTGATACTCGAATCCAATAACTACTATTGCCCAGGGCAAAAATACACATACGGTTGTAATCGTGCGAGTTCCTGCTTTCAGATGCAACAGGAATTTCTCGAGTTCGTTAATCCGTTCGCGAGATATGGGGGTTTGAAGATAAGGAATAGTTGAGAAACCATCAAAATTTTCGCAAGTCTGATACTCGAAACCAGTAACTACAATGGCCTAGGGGAAAAATACACAGACCGTTGTAATCGGGCGAATATCTGCTTTCAGATGCAACAGGAATATCTCGAGTTCGTCAATCCGTTCACGAGATATGGGAGTTTGAAGTTAAGGAATGGTTGGGAAACCATCAACATTTTCGCTGTTCTGATACTCGAAACCTATAACTGGAATGGCCTAGGGGAAAAGTACACACACCATTGTAATCGGGCGAGTTTCTATTTTCAGATGCAACAGGAATTTCTCCAGTTCGCCAATCCGTTCGTGAGATATGGGAGTTTGATGTTAAGGAATGGTTGAGAAACCATCAAAATATTCGTAAGTCTGATACTCGAAACCAATAACTACTATTGCCTAGGGCAAAATACACATACCGTTGTAATCGGGCTACTTTCTGATTTCAGATGCAACAGGAATTTCTCGAGTTCGTCAATCCGTTCGCGAGGTATGGGAGTTTGAAGTTAAGGAATGGTTGAGAAACAATCAACATTTTCGCTGTTCTGATACTCGAAACCTATAACTGGAATGGCCTAGGGGAAAAGTGCACACACCATTGTAATCGGGCGAGTTTCTACTTTCAGGTGCAACAGGAATATCTCGAGTTCGTCAATCCGTTCACGAGATATGGGAGTTTGAAGTTAAGGAATGGTTGGGAAACGATCAAAATTTTCGCAAGTCTGATACTCGAAACCAATAACTACTATTGCCTGGGGCGAAATACACATACGGTTGTAATCGGGCGAGTTCCTGCTTTCAGATGCAACAAGAATTTCTCGAGTTCTTCAATCCGTTCGCGAGATATGGGAGTTTGAAGTTTAGGAATGGTTGAGAAACCATCAAAATATTCGCAAGTCTGATACTCGAAACCAATAACTGGAATGGCCTGGGGGAAAAGTACACACACCATTGTAATCGGGCGAGTTTCTATTTTCAGATGCAACAGGAATTTCTCCAGTTCGCCAATCCGTTCGTGAGATATGGGAGTTTGAAGTTAAGGAATCGTTGAGAAACCATCAAAATATTTGCAAGTCTGATACTCGAAACCAATAACTACTATGGCCTAGGCCAAAAATACACATACCTTTGTAATTGGGAGAGTTTCTACTGTCAGATGCAACAGAAATTATTCGGATTCGTCAATCCGTTCGCGAAATATCGGAGTTTGAAGTGGAGGTATGGTTGAGAAACCATCAACATTTTCGCTGGTCTGATACTCGAAACCAATATCTGGAATGGCCTAGGGGAAAAGTACACACACCGTTGTAATCGGGCGAGTTTCTACTTTCAGGTGCAACAGGACTATCTCGAGTTCGTCAATCCGTTCGCGAGATATGGGAGTTTGAAGTTAAGGAATGGTTGGGAAACCATCAAAATTTTCGCAAGTCTGATACTGGAAACCAATAAATACTATTGCCTAGGGCAAAATACACGTACCGTTGTAATCGGGCGAGTATCTGCTTTCATATGCAACAGGAATTTCTCTAGTTCGTCAATCCGTTCGCGAGATATGGGTGTTTGAAGTTAAGGAATGGTTGAGAAACCATCAACATTTTCGCTGGTCTGATACTCGAAACCTATAACTGGAATGGCCTAGGGGAAAAGTGCACACACCATTGTAATCGGGCGAGTTTCTACTTTCAGGTGCAATAGGAATATCTCGAGTTGGACAATCCGTTCGCGAGATATGGGAGTTTGAAGTTAAGGAATGGTTGAGAAACCATCAAAATTTTCGCAAGTCTGATACTCGAAACCAATAACTACTATGGCCTAGGGCAAAAATAAACATATCCTTGTAACCGGGCGAGTTTCTGCTTTCAGGTGCAATAGGAAATACTCGAATTCGTCAATCCGTTCGCGAGATATGGGAGTTTGAAGTTAAGGAATGGTTGAGAAACCATCAAAATTTTCGCTGGTCTGATACTCGAAACCTATAACTGGAATGGCCTAGGGGAAAAGTGCACACACCATTGTAATCGGGCGAGTTTCTACTTTCAGGTGCAATAGGAATATCTCGAGTTCGACAATCCGTTCGCGAGATATGGGAGTTTGAAGGTAAGGAATGGTTGGAAACCATCAAAGTTTTCGCAAGTCTGATACTCGAAACCAATAACTGGAATGGCCTAGGGGAAAAGTACAAATACCGTTGTAATCGGGCGACTTTCTGCTTCCAGATGCGACAGGAATTTCTCGAGTGCGTCAATCCGTTCGCGAGAGATATGGGAGTTTGAAGTTAAGGAATGGTTGAGAAACCATCAAAATTTTTGCAATTCTGATACTCGAAACCAATAACTGGAATGGCCTAGGGGGAAAGTAAACACACCATTGTAATCGGGCGAGTTTCTACTTTCAGATGCAACAGGAATATCTCGAATTCGTGAATCCGTTCGCGAGATATGGGAGTTTGAAGTAAAGGAATGGTTGAGAAACCATCAAAATTTTCGCAAGTCTGATACTCGAAACCAATAACTGGAATGGCCTAGGGGGAAAGTAAACACACCATTGTAATCGGGCGAGTTTCTACTTTCAGATGCAACAGGAATATCTCGAATTCGTGAATCCGTTCGCGAGATATGGGGGTTTGAAGATAAGGAATAGTTGAGAAACCATCAAAATTTTCGCAAGTCTGATACTCGAGACCAATAACTACTATTTCCTAGGGCAAAAATACACATACCGTTGTAATCGGGCGAGTTTATGCTTTCATATGCAACAGGAATTTCTCTAGTTCGTTAATCCGTTCGCGAGATAGGGGGGTTTGAAGATAAGGAATAGTTGAGAAACCATCAAAATTTTCGCAAGTCTGATACTCGAAACCAATAACTACTATTGCCTAGGGGAAAAGTACGCACACCATTGTAATCGGGCGAGTTTCTACTTTCAGATGCAACAGGCATTTGTCGAGTTCGTCAATCCGTTCGTGAGATATGGGAGTTTGAAGTTAAGGAATGGTTGAGAAACCATCAAAATTTTCGCAAGTCTGATACTCGAAATCAATAACTGGAATGGCCTAGGGGAAAAGTACAAATACCGTTGTAATCGGGCGACTTTCTGCTTCCAGATGCGACAGGAATTTCTCGAGTGCGTCAATCCGTTCGCGAGAGATATGGGAGTTTGAAGTTAAGGAATGGTTGAGAAACCATCAAAATTTTTGCAATTCTGATACTCGAAACCAACAACTACCATTGCCTAGGGCAAAATACACGTACCGTTGTAATCGGGCTGCTTTCTGATTTCAGATGCAACAGGAATTTCTCGAGTTCGTCCATCCGTTCGCGAGGTATGGGAGTTTGAAGTTAAAGAATGGTTGAGAAACCATCAAAATTTTCGGAAGTCTGATACTCGAAACCAATAACTACTATTGCCCAAGGCAAAAATACGCATACCGTTGTAATCGGGCGAGTTTCTGCTTTCAGATGCAACAGGAATTTCTCGAGTTCGTCAATCCGTTCGCGAGATGTGGGAGATTGAAGTTATGGAATGTTTGGAAACCATCAAAATTTTCGCTGGTCTGATACTCGAAACCTAAAACTGGAATAGCCTAGGGGAAAACTACACACACCATTGTAATCGGGCGAGTTTCTACTTTCAGATGCAACAGGAATATCTCGAGTTCGTCGATCCGTTCGCGAGATATGGGAGTTTGAAGTAAAGGAATGGTTGAGAAACCATCAAAATTTTCGCAAGTCTGATACTCGAAACCAATAACTGGAATGGCCTAGGGGGAAAGTAAACACACCATTGTAATCGGGCGAGTTTCTACTTTCAGATGCAACAGGAATATCTCGAATTCGTGAATCCGTTCGCGAGATATGGGGGTTTGAAGATAAGGAATAGTTGAGAAACCATCAAAATTTTCGCAAGTCTGATACTCGAGACCAATAGCTACAATGGCCTAGGGGAAAAATACACATACCGTTGTAATCGGGCGAGTTCCTACTTTAAGAAGCAACTGGAATTTCTCGAGTTCGTCAATCCGTTCGCGAGGTACGGGAGTTTGAAGTTAAGGAATGGTTGAGAAGCCATGAAAATTTTCGCAATTCTAATGGTTGAAACGAATAACTAGAATGGCTTAGGGCAAAAATGTTCATACCGTTGTAATCGGGCGAGTTTCTGCTTTCACATGCAACAGGAATTTCTCGAGTTCGTCAATCCGTTCGCGAGATATGGGAGTTTGAAGTTAAGGAATGGTTTAGAAATCATAAAAATTTTCGCATGACTGATACACGAAACAATTAACTACAATGGCCCAGGGGAAAAATACACATACCGTTGTAATCGGGCGAGTTTCTACTTTCAAATGCAACAGGAATTTCACGAGTTCGTCAATCCGTTCGCGAGATATGGGAGTTTGCAGTTAAGGAATGGTTGAGAAACCATCAAAATTTTCGCAAGTCTGATACTCGAAACCAATAACTACAATGGCCTAGGGGAAAAATACACATACCGTTGTAATCGGACGAGCTTCTGCTTTCACATGCAACAGGAATTTCACGAGTTCGTCAATCCGTTCGCGAGATATGGGAGTTTGAAGTTAAGGAATGGTTGAGAAACCATCAAAATTTTCGCAAGTCTGATACTCGAAACCAATAACTACTATGGCCTAGGGCAAAAATACACATACCGTTGTAATCGGGCGAGTTTCTACTTTCAGGTGCAATATGAATTTCTCGAGTTCGTCAATCCGTTCGCGCGATATGGGTGTTTGAAGATAAGGAATGTTTGAGAAACCATCAAAATATTCGCAAGTCTGATACTCGAGACCAATAACTTCTATTTCCTAGGGCAAAAATACACATACCGTTGTAATCGGGCGAGTTTCTGCTTTCATATGCAACAGGAATTTCTCGAGTTCGTCAATCTGTTCGCGAGATATGGGAGTTTGAAGTTATGGAATGGTTGAGAAACCATCAAAATTTTCGCAAGTCTGATACTCGAAACCAATAACTACTATGACCTAGTGGAAAAATACACATACCGTTGTAACTGGGAGATTTTCTACTGTCAGATGCAACAGAAATTATTTGGATTCGTCAATCCGTTCGCGAAATATCGGAGTTTGAAGTGGAGGTATGGTTGAGAAACCATCAACATTTTCGCTGGTCTCATACTCGAAACCAATAACTGGAATGTCCTGGGGGAAAAGTACACACACCATTGTAATCGGGCGAGTTTCTACTTTCAGATGCAACAGGAATATCTCGAGTTCGTCAATCCGTTCGCGAGATATGGGAGTTTGAAGTTAAGGAATGGTTGAGAAACCATCAAAATTTTCGCAAGTCTGATACTCGAAACCAATAACTACTATTGCCTAGGGCAAAATACACATACCGTTGTAATCCGGTAACTTTCTGATTTCAGATGCAACAGGAATTTCTCGAGTTCGTCAATTCGTTCGCGAGAAATGGGAGTTTGAAGTTAAGGAATGGTTGAGAAACCATCAAAATTTTCGCAAGTCTGATGCTAGAAACGAATAACTAGAATGGCTTAGGGCATAAATATTCATACCGTTGTAATCGGGAGAGTTTCTGCTTTCAGATGCAACAGGAATATCTCGAGTTCGTCAATCCGTTCGCGAGATATGGGAATTTGAAGTTAAGGAATGGTTCAGAAACCAACAAAATTTTTGCAAGTCTGATACTCGAAACCAATAACTACAACGACCTAGGGGAAAAATACACATACCGTTGTAATCGGGCGAGTTTCTACTTTCAAATACAACAGGAATTTCTCGAGTTCGTCAATCCGTTCGCGAGATACGGGAGTTTGAAGTTAAGGAATGGTTGAGAAACCATCAAAATTTTCGCAAGTCTGATACTCGAAACCAATAACTACAACGACCTAGGGGAAAAATACACATACCGCTGCAATCGGGCGAGTTTCTACTTTCAGAAGCAACAGGAATTTCTCGTGTTCGTCAATCCGTTCGCGAGGTACGGGAGTTTGAAGTTAAGGAATGGTTGAGAAACCATCAAAGTTTTCGCAAGTCTGATACTCGAAACCAATAACTGGAATGGCCTAGCGGAAAAATACACATATCGTTGTAAACGGGCGAGTTTCTACTTTCAGAAGCAACAGGAATATCTCGAGTTCGTCAATCCGTTCGCCAGATATGGGAGTTTGAAGTTAAGGAAAGGTTGAGAAACCATCAAAATTTTCGCAAGTCTGATACTCGAAACCAATAACTACTATGGCCTAGGGCAAAAATACACATACCGTTGTAATCGGGCGAGTTTCTACTTTCAGGTGCAATATGAATTTCTCGAGTTCGTCAATCCGTTAGCGATATATGGGAGCTTGATGTTAAGGAATGTTTGAGAAACCATCAAAATTTTCGCAAGTCTGATACTCGAAACCATTAACTACAATGGCTTAGGGGAAAAAGACACATACCGTTGTAATCGGGCGAGTTTCTACTTTCAGATGCAACCGGAATTTCTCGAGTTCGTCAATCCGTTCGCGAGATATGGGAGTTTGAAGTTAAGGAATGGTTGAGATACCATCAAAATTTTCGCAAGTCTGATACTCGAAACCAATAACTACTATTGCCTAGGGCAAAATACACATACCGTTGTAATCGGGTAACTTTCTGATTTCAGATGCAACAGGAATTTCTCGAGTTCGTCAATTCGTTCGCGAGATATGGGAGTTTGAAGTTAAGGAATGGTTGAGAAACCATCAAAATTTTCGCAAGTCTGATGCTAGAAACGAATAACTAGAATGGCTTAGGGCATAAATATTCATACCGTTGTAATCGGGAGAGTTTCTGCTTTCAGATGCAACAGGAATATCTCGAGTTCGTCAATCCGTTCGCGAGATATGGGAATTTGAAGTTAAGGAATGGTTCAGAAACCAACAAAATTTTTGCAAGTCTGATACTCGAAACCAATAACTACAACGACCTAGGGGAAAAATACACATACCGTTGTAATCGGGCGAGTTTCTACTTTCAAATACAACAGGAATTTCTCGAGTTCGTCAATCCGTTCGCGAGATACGGGAGTTTGAAGTTAAGGAATGGTTGAGAAACCATCAAAATTTTCGCAAGTCTGATACTCGAAACCAATAACTACAACGACCTAGGGGAAAAATACACATACCGCTGCAATCGGGCGAGTTTCTACTTTCAGAAGCAACAGGAATTTCTCGAGTTCGTCAATCCGTTCGCGAGGTACGGGAGTTTGAAGTTAAGGAATGGTTGAGAAACCATCAAAATTTTTGCAAGTCTGATACTCGAAACCAATAACTACAACGACCTAGGGGAAAAATACACATACCGTTGTAATCGGGCGAGTTTCTACTTTCAGAAGCAACAGGAATTTCTCGAGTTCGTCAATCCGTTCGCGAGGTACGGGAGTTTGAAGTTAAGGAATGGTTGAGAAACCATCAAAGTTTTCGCAAGTCTGATACTCGAAACCAATAACTGGAATGGCCTAGCGGAAAAATACACATATCGTTGTAAACGGGCGAGTTTCTACTTTCAGAAGCAACAGGAATATCTCGAGTTCGTCAATCCGTTCGCCAGATATGGGAGTTTGAAGTTAAGGAAAGGTTGAGAAACCATCAAAATTTTCGCAAGTCTGATACTCGAAACCAATAACTACTATGGCCTAGGGCAAAAATACACATACCGTTGTAATCGGGCGAGTTTCTACTTTCAGGTGCAATATGAATTTCTCGAGTTCGTCAATCCGTTAGCGATATATGGGAGCTTGATGTTAAGGAATGTTTGAGAAACCATCAAAATTTTCGCAAGTCTGATACTCGAAACCATTAACTACAATGGCCTAGGGGAAAAAGACACATACCGTTGTAATCGGGCGAGTTTCTACTTTCAGATGCAACCGGAATTTCTCGAGTTCGTCAATCCGTTCGCGAGATATGGGAGTTTGAAGTTAAGGAATAGTTGAGATACCATCAAAATTTTCGCAAGTCTGATACTCGAAACCAATAACTACTATGGCCCAGGGCAAAAATACACATACCGTTGTAATCGGGCGTGTTTCTGCTTTCAGGTGCAAAAGGAATTTCTCGAGTTCGTCAATCCGTTCGCGAGATATGGGCGTTTGAAGTTGAGGAAAGGTTGAGAAACCATCAAAATTTTCGCAATTATGATGCTAGAAACGAATAACTCGAATGGCTTAGGGCATAAATATTCATACCGTTGTAATCGGGCGAGTTTCTGCTTTCAGATGCAAGAGGAATATCTCGAGTTCATCAATCCGTTCGCGAGATATGGGAGTTTGAAGTTAAGGAATGGTTGAGAAACCATCAAAATTTTCCAAAGTCTGATACACTAAACCAATAACTACAATGGCCTAGGGGAAAAATACACATACCGTTGTAATCGGGCGAGTTTCTACTTTCAAATGCAACAGGAATTTCCCGACTTCGTCAATCCGTTCGCGAAATACGGGAGGTAGAAGTTAAGGAATGGTTGATAAACCATCAAAATTTTTGCAAGTCTGATACTCGAAACCAATAACTACAATGACCTAGGGGAAAAATACACATACCGTTGCAATCGGGCGAGTTTCTGCTCTCAGATGCAACAGGAATTTCTCGAGTTCGTCAATCCGTTCGTGAGATATGGGAGTTTGAAGTTCAGGAATGGTTGAGAAACCATCAAAATTTTCGCAAGTCTGATACTCGAAACCAATAACTATAATGGCCTAGGGGAAAAATACACATACCGTCGTAATCGGGCGAGTATCTGCTTTCAGATTCAACAGGAATTTCTCGAGTTCGTCAATCCGTTCGCGAGATTTTCGAGTTTGAAGTTAAGAAATGGTTGAGAAACCATCAAAATTTTCGCAAGTCTGATACTCGAGACCAATAACTACTATGGCCTAGGGCAAAAATTCACATACCGCTCTAACCGGGCGGGTTTCTGCTTTCAGATGCAGCAGGACTTTCTCGAGTTCGTCAATCCGTTCGCGAGATTTTGGAGTTTGAAGTTAAGAAATGGTTGAGAAACCAACAAAATTTTTGCAAGTCTGATACTCGAAACCAATAACTACAACGACCTAGGGGAAAAATACACATACCGTTGTAATCGGGCGAGTTTCTACTTTCAAATACAACAGGAATTTCTCGAGTTCGTCAATCCGTTCGCGAGATACGGGAGTTTGAAGTTAAGGAATGGTTGAGAAACCATCAAAATTTTCGCAAGTCTGATACTCGAAACCAATAACTACAACGACCTAGGGGAAAAATACATATACCGCTGCAATCGGGCGAGTTTCTACTTTCAGAAGCAACAGGAATTTCTCGAGTTCGTCAATCCGTTCGCGAGGTACGGGAGTTTGAAGTTAAGGAATGGTTGAGAAACCATCAAAATTTTCGCAAGTCTGATACTCGAAACCAATAACTACAACGACCTAGGGGAAAAATACACATACCGCTGCAATCGGGCGAGTTTCTACTTTCAGAAGCAACAGGAATTTCTCGAGTTCGTCAATCCGTTCGCGAGGTACGGGAGTTTGAAGTTAAGGAATGGTTGAGAAACCATCAAAATTTTCGCAAGTCTGATACTCGAAACCAATAACTACAACGACCTAGCGGAAAAATACACATATCGTTGTAAACGGGCGAGTTTCTACTTTCAGAAGCAACAGGAATATCTCGAGTTCGTCAATCCGTTCGCCAGATATGGGAGTTTGAAGTTAAGGAAAGGTTGAGAAACCATCAAAATTTTCGCAAGTCTGATACTCGAAACCAATAACTACTATGGCCTAGGGCAAAAATACACATACCGTTGTAATCGGGCGAGTTTCTACTTTCAGGTGCAATATGAATTTCTCGAGTTCGTCAATCCGTTAGCGATATATGGGAGCTTGATGTTAAGGAATGTTTGAGAAACCATCAAAATTTTCGCAAGTCTGATACTCGAAACCATTAACTACAATGGCCTAGGGGAAAAAGACACATACCGTTGTAATCGGGCGAGTTTCTACTTTCAGATGCAACCGGAATTTCTCGAGTTCGTCAATCCGTTCGCGAGATATGGGAGTTTGAAGTTAAGGAATGGTTGAGATACCATCAAAATTTTCGCAAGTCTGATACTCGAAACCAATAACTACTATGGCCCAGGGCAAAAATACACATACCGTTGTAATCGGGCGTGTTTCTGCTTTCAGATGCAAAAGGAATTTCTCGAGTTCGTCAATCCGTTCGCGAGATATGGGCGTTTGAAGTTGAGGAAAGGTTGAGAAACCATCAAAATTTTCGCAATTATGATGCTAGAAACGAATAACTCGAATGGCTTAGGGCATAAATATTCATACCGTTGTAATCGGGCGAGTTTCTGCTTTCAGATGCAAGAGGAATATCTCGAGTTCATCAATCCGTTCGCGAGATATGGGAGTTTGAAGTTAAGGAATGGTTGAGAAACCATCAAAATTTTCCAAAGTCTGATACACTAAACCAATAACTACAATGGCCTAGGGGAAAAATACACATACCGTTGTAATCGGGCGAGTTTCTACTTTCAAATGCAACAGGAATTTCCCGACTTCGTCAATCCGTTCGCGAAATACGGGAGTTAGAAGTTAAGGAATGGTTGATAAACCATCAAAATTTTTGCAAGTCTGATACTCGAAACCAATAACTACAATGACCTAGGGGAAAAATACACATACCGTTGTAATCGGGCGAGTTTCTACTTTCAAATACAACAGGAATTTCTCGAGTTCGTCAATCCGTTCGCGAGATACGGGAGTTTGAAGTTAAGGAATGGTTGAGAAACCATCAAAATTTTCGCAAGTCTGATACTCGAAACCAATAACTACAACGACCTAGGGGAAAAATACACATACCGCTGCAATCGGGCGAGTTTCTACTTTCAGAAGCAACAGGAATTTCTCGTGTTCGTCAATCCGTTCGCGAGGTACGGGAGTTTGAAGTTAAGGAATGGTTGAGAAACCATCAAAGTTTTCGCAAGTCTGATACTCGAAACCAATAACTGGAATGGCCTAGCGGAAAAATACACATATCGTTGTAAACGGGCGAGTTTCTACTTTCAGAAGCAACAGGAATATCTCGAGTTCGTCAATCCGTTCGCCAGATATGGGAGTTTGAAGTTAAGGAAATGTTGAGAAACCATCAAAATTTTCGCAAGTCTGATACTCGAAACCAATAACTACTATGGCCTAGGGCAAAAATACACATACCGTTGTAATCGGGCGAGTTTCTACTTTCAGGTGCAATATGAATTTCTCGAGTTCGTCAATCCGTTAGCGATATATGGGAGCTTGATGTTAAGGAATGTTTGAGAAACCATCAAAATTTTCGCAAGTCTGATACTCGAAACCATTAACTACAATGGCCTAGGGGAAAAAGACACATACCGTTGTAATCGGGCGAGTTTCTACTTTCAGATGCAACAGGAATTTCTCGAGTTCGTCAATCCGTTCGCGAGATATGGGAGTTTGAAGTTAAGGAATGGTTGAGATACCATCAAAATTTTCGCAAGTCTGATACTCGAAACCAATAACTACTATTGCCTAGGGCAAAATACACATACCGTTGTAATCGGGTAACTTTCTGATTTCAGATGCAACAGGAATTTCTCGAGTTCGTCAATTCGTTCGCGAGATATGGGAGTTTGAAGTTAAGGAATGGTTGAGAAACCATCAAAATTTTCGCAAGTCTGATGCTAGAAACGAATAACTAGAATGGCTTAGGGCATAAATATTCATACCGTTGTAATCGGGAGAGTTTCTGCTTTCAGATGCAACAGGAATATCTCGAGTTCGTCAATCCGTTCGCGAGATATGGGAATTTGAAGTTAAGGAATGGTTCAGAAACCAACAAAATTTTTGCAAGTCTGATACTCGAAACCAATAACTACAACGACCTAGGGGAAAAATACACATACCGTTGTAATCGGGCGAGTTTCTACTTTCAAATACAACAGGAATTTCTCGAGTTCGTCAATCCGTTCGCGAGATACGGGAGTTTGAAGTTAAGGAATGGTTGAGAAACCATCAAAATTTTCGCAAGTCTGATACTCGAAACCAATAACTACAACGACCTAGGGGAAAAATACACATACCGCTGCAATCGGGCGAGTTTCTACATTCAGAAGCAACAGGAATTTCTCGAGTTCGTCAATCCGTTCGCGAGGTACGGGAGTTTGAAGTTAAGGAATGGTTGAGAAACCATCAAAATTTTCGCAAGTCTGATACTCGAAACCAATAACTACAACGACCTAGGGGAAAAATACACATACCGCTGCAATCGGGCGAGTTTCTACTTTCAGAAGCAACAGGAATTTCTCGAGTTCGTCAATCCGTTCGCGAGGTACGGGAGTTTGAAGTTAAGGAATGGTTGAGAAACCATCAAAGTTTTCGCAAGTCTGATACTCGAAACCAATAACTGGAATGGCCTAGCGGAAAAATACACATATCGTTGTAAACGGGCGAGTTTCTACTTTCAGAAGCAACAGGAATATCTCGAGTTCGTCAATCCGTTCGCCAGATATGGGAGTTTGAAGTTAAGGAAAGGTTGAGAAACCATCAAAATTTTCGCAAGTCTGATACTCGAAACCAATAACTACGATGGCCTAGGGCAAAAATACACATACCGTTGTAATCGGGCGAGTTTCTACTTTCAGGTGCAATATGAATTTCTCGAGTTCGTCAATCCGTTAGCGATATATGGGAGCTTGATGTTAAGGAATGTTTGAGAAACCATCAAAATTTTCGCAAGTCTGATACTCGAAACCATTAACTACAATGGCCTAGGGGAAAAAGACACATACCGTTGTAATCGGGCGAGTTTCTACTTTCAGATGCAACCGGAATTTCTCGAGTTCGTCAATCCGTTCGCGAGATATGGGAGTTTGAAGTTAAGGAATGGTTGAGATACCATCAAAATTTTCGCAAGTCTGATACTCGAAACCAATAACTACTATGGCCCAGGGCAAAAATACACATACCGTTGTAATCGGGCGTGTTTCTGCTTTCAGATGCAAAAGGAATTTCTCGAGTTCGTCAATCCGTTCGCGAGATATGGGCGTTTGAAGTTGAGGAAAGGTTGAGAAACCATCAAAATTTTCGCAATTATGATGCTAGAAACGAATAACTCGAATGGCTTAGGGCATAAATATTCATACCGTTGTAATCGGGCGAGTTTCTGCTTTCAGATGCAAGAGGAATATCTCGAGTTCATCAATCCGTTCGCGAGATATGGGAGTTTGAAGTTAAGGAATGGTTGAGAAACCATCAAAATTTTCCAAAGTCTGATACACTAAACCAATAACTACAATGGCCTAGGGGAAAAATACACATACCGTTGTAATCGGGCGAGTTTCTACTTTCAAATGCAACAGGAATTTCCCGACTTCGTCAATCCGTTCGCGAAATACGGGAGTTAGAAGTTAAGGAATGGTTGATAAACCATCAAAATTTTTGCAAGTCTGATACTCGAAACCAATAACTACAATGACCTAGGGGAAAAATACACATACCGTTGTAATCGGGCGAGTTTCTACTTTCAAATACAACAGGAATTTCTCGAGTTCGTCAATCCGTTCGCGAGATACGGGAGTTTGAAGTTAAGGAATGGTTGAGAAACCATCAAAATTTTCGCAAGTCTGATACTCGAAACCAATAACTACAACGACCTAGGGGAAAAATACACATACCGCTGCAATCGGGCGAGTTTCTACTTTCAGAAGCAACAGGAATTTCTCGTGTTCGTCAATCCGTTCGCGAGGTACGGGAGTTTGAAGTTAAGGAATGGTTGAGAAACCATCAAAGTTTTCGCAAGTCTGATACTCGAAACCAATAACTGGAATGGCCTAGCGGAAAAATACACATATCGTTGTAAACGGGCGAGTTTCTACTTTCAGAAGCAACAGGAATATCTCGAGTTCGTCAATCCGTTCGCCAGATATGGGAGTTTGAAGTTAAGGAAATGTTGAGAAACCATCAAAATTTTCGCAAGTCTGATACTCGAAACCAATAACTACTATGGCCTAGGGCAAAAATACACATACCGTTGTAATCGGGCGAGTTTCTACTTTCAGGTGCAATATGAATTTCTCGAGTTCGTCAATCCGTTAGCGATATATGGGAGCTTGATGTTAAGGAATGTTTGAGAAACCATCAAAATTTTCGCAAGTCTGATACTCGAAACCATTAACTACAATGGCCTAGGGGAAAAAGACACATACCGTTGTAATCGGGCGAGTTTCTACTTTCAGATGCAACAGGAATTTCTCGAGTTCGTCAATCCGTTCGCGAGATATGGGAGTTTGAAGTTAAGGAATGGTTGAGATACCATCAAAATTTTCGCAAGTCTGATACTCGAAACCAATAACTACTATTGCCTAGGGCAAAATACACATACCGTTGTAATCGGGTAACTTTCTGATTTCAGATGCAACAGGAATTTCTCGAGTTCGTCAATTCGTTCGCGAGATATGGGAGTTTGAAGTTAAGGAATGGTTGAGAAACCATCAAAATTTTCGCAAGTCTGATGCTAGAAACGAATAACTAGAATGGCTTAGGGCATAAATATTCATACCGTTGTAATCGGGAGAGTTTCTGCTTTCAGATGCAACAGGAATATCTCGAGTTCGTCAATCCGTTCGCGAGATATGGGAATTTGAAGTTAAGGAATGGTTCAGAAACCAACAAAATTTTTGCAAGTCTGATACTCGAAACCAATAACTACAACGACCTAGGGGAAAAATACACATACCGTTGTAATCGGGCGAGTTTCTACTTTCAAATACAACAGGAATTTCTCGAGTTCGTCAATCCGTTCGCGAGATACGGGAGTTTGAAGTTAAGGAATGGTTGAGAAACCATCAAAATTTTCGCAAGTCTGATACTCGAAACCAATAACTACAACGACCTAGGGGAAAAATACACATACCGCTGCAATCGGGCGAGTTTCTACATTCAGAAGCAACAGGAATTTCTCGAGTTCGTCAATCCGTTCGCGAGGTACGGGAGTTTGAAGTTAAGGAATGGTTGAGAAACCATCAAAATTTTCGCAAGTCTGATACTCGAAACCAATAACTACAACGACCTAGGGGAAAAATACACATACCGCTGCAATCGGGCGAGTTTCTACTTTCAGAAGCAACAGGAATTTCTCGAGTTCGTCAATCCGTTCGCGAGGTACGGGAGTTTGAAGTTAAGGAATGGTTGAGAAACCATCAAAGTTTTCGCAAGTCTGATACTCGAAACCAATAACTGGAATGGCCTAGCGGAAAAATACACATATCGTTGTAAACGGGCGAGTTTCTACTTTCAGAAGCAACAGGAATATCTCGAGTTCGTCAATCCGTTCGCCAGATATGGGAGTTTGAAGTTAAGGAAAGGTTGAGAAACCATCAAAATTTTCGCAAGTCTGATACTCGAAACCAATAACTACGATGGCCTAGGGCAAAAATACACATACCGTTGTAATCGGGCGAGTTTCTACTTTCAGGTGCAATATGAATTTCTCGAGTTCGTCAATCCGTTAGCGATATATGGGAGCTTGATGTTAAGGAATGTTTGAGAAACCATCAAAATTTTCGCAAGTCTGATACTCGAAACCATTAACTACAATGGCCTAGGGGAAAAAGACACATACCGTTGTAATCGGGCGAGTTTCTACTTTCAGATGCAACCGGAATTTCTCGAGTTCGTCAATCCGTTCGCGAGATATGGGAGTTTGAAGTTAAGGAATGGTTGAGATACCATCAAAATTTTCGCAAGTCTGATACTCGAAACCAATAACTACTATGGCCCAGGGCAAAAATACACATACCGTTGTAATCGGGCGTGTTTCTGCTTTCAGGTGCAAAAGGAATTTCTCGAGTTCGTCAATCCGTTCGCGAGATATGGGCGTTTGAAGTTGAGGAAAGGTTGAGAAACCATCAAAATTTTCGCAATTATGATGCTAGAAACGAATAACTCGAATGGCTTAGGGCATAAATATTCATACCGTTGTAATCGGGCGAGTTTCTGCTTTCAGATGCAAGAGGAATATCTCGAGTTCATCAATCCGTTCGCGAGATATGGGAGTTTGAAGTTAAGGAATGGTTGAGAAACCATCAAAATTTTCCAAAGTCTGATACACTAAACCAATAACTACAATGGCCTAGGGGAAAAATACACATACCGTTGTAATCGGGCGAGTTTCTACTTTCAAATACAACAGGAATTTCTCGAGTTCGTCAATCCGTTCGCGAGATACGGGAGTTTGAAGTTAAGGAATGGTTGAGAAACCATCAAAATTTTCGCAAGTCTGATACTCGAAACCAATAACTACAACGACCTAGGGGAAAAATACACATACCGCTGCAATCGGGCGAGTTTCTACTTTCAGAAGCAACAGGAATTTCTCGTGTTCGTCAATCCGTTCGCGAGGTACGGGAGTTTGAAGTTAAGGAATGGTTGAGAAACCATCAAAGTTTTCGCAAGTCTGATACTCGAAACCAATAACTGGAATGGCCTAGCGGAAAAATACACATATCGTTGTAAACGGGCGAGTTTCTACTTTCAGAAGCAACAGGAATATCTCGAGTTCGTCAATCCGTTCGCCAGATATGGGAGTTTGAAGTTAAGGAAATGTTGAGAAACCATCAAAATTTTCGCAAGTCTGATACTCGAAACCAATAACTACTATGGCCTAGGGCAAAAATACACATACCGTTGTAATCGGGCGAGTTTCTACTTTCAGGTGCAATATGAATTTCTCGAGTTCGTCAATCCGTTAGCGATATATGGGAGCTTGATGTTAAGGAATGTTTGAGAAACCATCAAAATTTTCGCAAGTCTGATACTCGAAACCATTAACTACAATGGCCTAGGGGAAAAAGACACATACCGTTGTAATCGGGCGAGTTTCTACTTTCAGATGCAACAGGAATTTCTCGAGTTCGTCAATCCGTTCGCGAGATATGGGAGTTTGAAGTTAAGGAATGGTTGAGATACCATCAAAATTTTCGCAAGTCTGATACTCGAAACCAATAACTACTATTGCCTAGGGCAAAATACACATACCGTTGTAATCGGGTAACTTTCTGATTTCAGATGCAACAGGAATTTCTCGAGTTCGTCAATTCGTTCGCGAGATATGGGAGTTTGAAGTTAAGGAATGGTTGAGAAACCATCAAAATTTTCGCAAGTCTGATGCTAGAAACGAATAACTAGAATGGCTTAGGGCATAAATATTCATACCGTTGTAATCGGGAGAGTTTCTGCTTTCAGATGCAACAGGAATATCTCGAGTTCGTCAATCCGTTCGCGAGATATGGGAATTTGAAGTTAAGGAATGGTTCAGAAACCAACAAAATTTTTGCAAGTCTGATACTCGAAACCAATAACTACAACGACCTAGGGGAAAAATACACATACCGTTGTAATCGGGCGAGTTTCTACTTTCAAATACAACAGGAATTTCTCGAGTTCGTCAATCCGTTCGCGAGATACGGGAGTTTGAAGTTAAGGAATGGTTGAGAAACCATCAAAATTTTCGCAAGTCTGATACTCGAAACCAATAACTACAACGACCTAGGGGAAAAATACACATACCGCTGCAATCGGGCGAGTTTCTACATTCAGAAGCAACAGGAATTTCTCGAGTTCGTCAATCCGTTCGCGAGGTACGGGAGTTTGAAGTTAAGGAATGGTTGAGAAACCATCAAAATTTTCGCAAGTCTGATACTCGAAACCAATAACTACAACGACCTAGGGGAAAAATACACATACCGCTGCAATCGGGCGAGTTTCTACTTTCAGAAGCAACAGGAATTTCTCGAGTTCGTCAATCCGTTCGCGAGGTACGGGAGTTTGAAGTTAAGGAATGGTTGAGAAACCATCAAAGTTTTCGCAAGTCTGATACTCGAAACCAATAACTGGAATGGCCTAGCGGAAAAATACACATATCGTTGTAAACGGGCGAGTTTCTACTTTCAGAAGCAACAGGAATATCTCGAGTTCGTCAATCCGTTCGCCAGATATGGGAGTTTGAAGTTAAGGAAAGGTTGAGAAACCATCAAAATTTTCGCAAGTCTGATACTCGAAACCAATAACTACGATGGCCTAGGGCAAAAATACACATACCGTTGTAATCGGGCGAGTTTCTACTTTCAGGTGCAATATGAATTTCTCGAGTTCGTCAATCCGTTAGCGATATATGGGAGCTTGATGTTAAGGAATGTTTGAGAAACCATCAAAATTTTCGCAAGTCTGATACTCGAAACCATTAACTACAATGGCCTAGGGGAAAAAGACACATACCGTTGTAATCGGGCGAGTTTCTACTTTCAGATGCAACCGGAATTTCTCGAGTTCGTCAATCCGTTCGCGAGATATGGGAGTTTGAAGTTAAGGAATGGTTGAGATACCATCAAAATTTTCGCAAGTCTGATACTCGAAACCAATAACTACTATGGCCCAGGGCAAAAATACACATACCGTTGTAATCGGGCGTGTTTCTGCTTTCAGGTGCAAAAGGAATTTCTCGAGTTCGTCAATCCGTTCGCGAGATATGGGCGTTTGAAGTTGAGGAAAGGTTGAGAAACCATCAAAATTTTCGCAATTATGATGCTAGAAACGAATAACTCGAATGGCTTAGGGCATAAATATTCATACCGTTGTAATCGGGCGAGTTTCTGCTTTCAGATGCAAGAGGAATATCTCGAGTTCATCAATCCGTTCGCGAGATATGGGAGTTTGAAGTTAAGGAATGGTTGAGAAACCATCAAAATTTTCCAAAGTCTGATACACTAAACCAATAACTACAATGGCCTAGGGGAAAAATACACATACCGTTGTAATCGGGCGAGTTTCTACTTTCAAATGCAACAGGAATTTCCCGACTTCGTCAATCCGTTCGCGAAATACGGGAGTTAGAAGTTAAGGAATGGTTGATAAACCATCAAAATTTTTGCAAGTCTGATACTCGAAACCAATAACTACAATGACCTAGGGGAAAAATACACATACCGTTGCAATCGGGCGAGTTTCTGCTCTCAGATGCAACAGGAATTTCTCGAGTTCGTCAATCCGTTCGTGAGATATGGGAGTTTGAAGTTCAGGAATGGTTGAGAAACCATCAAAATTTTCGCAAGTCTGATACTCGAAACCAATAACTATAATGGCCTAGGGGAAAAATACACATACCGTCGTAATCGGGCGAGTATCTGCTTTCAGATTCAACAGGAATTTCTCGAGTTCGTCAATCCGTTCGCGAGATTTTCGAGTTTGAAGTTAAGAAATGGTTGAGAAACCATCAAAATTTTCGCAAGTCTGATACTCGAGACCAATAACTACTATGGCCTAGGGCAAAAATTCACATACCGCTCTAACCGGGCGGGTTTCTGCTTTCAGATGCAGCAGGACTTTCTCGAGTTCGTCAATCCGTTCGCGAGATTTTGGAGTTTGAAGTTAAGAAATGGTTGAGAAACCAACAAAATTTTTGCAAGTCTGATACTCGAAACCAATAACTACAACGACCTAGGGGAAAAATACACATACCGTTGTAATCGGGCGAGTTTCTACTTTCAAATACAACAGGAATTTCTCGAGTTCGTCAATCCGTTCGCGAGATACGGGAGTTTGAAGTTAAGGAATGGTTGAGAAACCATCAAAATTTTCGCAAGTCTGATACTCGAAACCAATAACTACAACGACCTAGGGGAAAAATACACATACCGCTGCAATCGGGCGAGTTTCTACTTTCAGAAGCAACAGGAATTTCTCGAGTTCGTCAATCCGTTCGCGAGGTACGGGAGTTTGAAGTTAAGGAATGGTTGAGAAACCATCAAAATTTTCGCAAGTCTGATACTCGAAACCAATAACTACAACGACCTAGGGGAAAAATACACATACCGCTGCAATCGGGCGAGTTTCTACTTTCAGAAGCAACAGGAATTTCTCGAGTTCGTCAATCCGTTCGCGAGGTACGGGAGTTTGAAGTTAAGGAATGGTTGAGAAACCATCAAAGTTTTCGCAAGTCTGATACTCGAAATCAATAACTGGAATGGCCTAGCGGAAAAATACACATATCGTTGTAAACGGGCCAGTTTCTACTTTCAGAAGCAACAGGAATATCTCGAGTTCGTCAATCCGTTCGCCAGATATGGGAGTTTGAAGTTAAGGAAAGGTTGAGAAACCATCAAAATTTTCGCATGTCTGATACTCGAAACCAATAACTACTATGGCCTAGGGCAAAAATACACATACCGTTGTAATCGGGCGAGTTTCTACTTTCAGGTGCAATATGAATTTCTCGAGTTCGTCAATCCGTTAGCGATATATGGGAGCTTGATGTTAAGGAATGTTTGAGAAACCATCAAAATTTTCGCAAGTCTGATACTCGAAACCATTAACTACAATGGCCTAGGGGAAAAAGACACATACCGTTGTAATCGGGCGAGTTTCTACTTTCAGATGCAACCGGAATTTCTCGAGTTCGTCAATCCGTTCGCGAGATATGGGAGTTTGAAGTTAAGGAATGGTTGAGATACCATCAAAATTTTCGCAAGTCTGATACTCGAAACCAATAACTACTATGGCCCAGGGCAAAAATACACATACCGTTGTAATCGGGCGTGTTTCTGCTTTCAGATGCAAAAGGAATTTCTCGAGTTCGTCAATCCGTTCGCGAGATATGGGCGTTTGAAGTTGAGGAAAGGTTGAGAAACCATCAAAATTTTCGCAATTATGATGCTAGAAACGAATAACTCGAATGGCTTAGGGCATAAATGTTCATACCGTTGTAATCGGGCGAGTTTCTGCTTTCAGATGCAAGAGGAATATCTCGAGTTCATCAATCCGTTCGCGAGATATGGGAGTTTGAAGTTAAGGAATGGTTGAGAAACCATCAAAATTTTCCAAAGTCTGATACACTAAACCAATAACTACAATGGCCTAGGGGAAAAATACACATACCGTTGTAATCGGGCGAGTTTCTACTTTCAAATGCAACAGGAATTTCCCGACTTCGTCAATCCGTTCGCGAAATACGGGAGTTAGAAGTTAAGGAATGGTTGATAAACCATCAAAATTTTTGCAAGTCTGATACTCGAAACCAATAACTACAATGACCTAGGTGAAAAATACACATACCGTTGCAATCGGGCGAGTTTCTGCTTTCAGATGCAACAGGAATTTCACGAGTTCGTCAATCCGTTCGTGAGATATGGGAGTTTGAAGTTCAGGAATGGTTGAGAAACCATCAAAATTTTCGCAAGTCTGATACTCGAAACCAATAACTATAATGGCCTAGGGGAAAA
This sequence comes from Ptiloglossa arizonensis, assembly GCF_051014685.1. NCBI lineage: Eukaryota > Metazoa > Arthropoda > Insecta > Hymenoptera > Colletidae > Ptiloglossa > Ptiloglossa arizonensis. Next base: position 508,476 of record NW_027478535.1, on the reverse strand, counting down.
ATACACATACCGTCGTAATCGGGCGAGTATCTGCTTTCAGATTCAACAGGAATTTCTCGAGTTCGTCAATCCGTTCGCGAGATTTTCGAGTTTGAAGTTAAGAAATGGTTGAGAAACCATCAAAATTTTCGCAAGTCTGATACTCGAGACCAATAACTACTATGGCCTAGGGCAAAAATTCACATACCGCTCTAACCGGGCGGGTTTCTGCTTTCAGATGCAGCAGGACTTTCTCGAGTTCGTCAAACCGTTCGCGAGATATGGGGTTTGAAGATAAGGAATGGTTGAGAAACCATGAAAATTTTCGCAAGTCTGATACTCGAAACCAATAACTACAATGGCCTACGTGAAAAATACACATACCGTTGTAATCGGGCGAGTCTCTGCTTTCATATGCAACAGGAATTTCTCGAGTTCGTCAATCCGTCCGCGAGATATGGGAGTTTGAAGTTAAGGAATGGTTGAGAAACCATCAATATTTTCGCATGTCTGATACTCGAAACAAATAACTACAATGGCCCAGGGGAAAAATACACATACCGTCGTAATCGGGCGAGTATCTGCTTTCAGATTCAACAGGAATTTCTCGAGTTCGTCAATCCGTTCGCGAGATTTTGGAGTTTGAAGTTAAGAAATGGTTGAGAAACCATCAAAATTTTCGCAAGTCTGATACTCGAAACCAATAACTACTATGGCCTAGGGCAAAAATACACACACCGCTGTAATCGGGCGGGTTTCTGTTTTCAGATGCAGCAGGAATTTCTCGAGTTCGTCAATCCGTTCGTGAGATATGGGAGTTTGAATTTAAGGAGTGGTTGAGAAACCTTCAAAATTTTCGCAAGTCTGAAACTCGAAACCAATAACTACTATTTCCTAGGGCAAAAATACACATACCAGGTGATCGGGCGAGTTTCTGCTTTCATATGCAACAGGAATTTCTCGAGTTCGTCAATCCGTCCGCGAGATATGGGAGTTTGAAGTTAAGGCACGGATGAGAAACCATCAAAATTTTCGCAAGTCTATACTCGAAACCAATAACTGGAATGGCCTAGGGGAAAAGTACACATACCTTTGTAATCGGGCGAGTTTCCATTTTCAGACGCAACAGGAATTTCTCGAGCTCGCCATTCCGTTCGCGAGATATGGGAGTTTGAAGTTAAGAAATGGTTGACATACCATCAAAATTTTCGCAAGTCTGATAATCCAAACCAGTAACTACAATGGCCTAGGGGAAAAATACACAGACCGTTGTAATCGGGCGAGTTTCTACTTTCAGATGCAACAGGAATATCTCGAGTTCGACAATCCGTTCGCGAGATATGGGAGCTTGAAGTTAGGAAATGGTTGACAAACCATCAAAATTTTCGCAAGTCTGATACTCGAAACCAATAACTACTATGGCCTAGGGCAAAAATACACATACCGTTGTAATTGGGAGAGTTTCTACTGTCAGATGCAACAGAAATTATACGGATTCGTCAATCCGTTCGCGAAATATCGGAGTTTGAAGTTAAGGAATGGTTGAGAAACAATCAACATTTGCGCTGGTCTGATACTCGAAACCAGTAACTGGAGTGGCCTTGGGGAAAAGTACACATACCTTTGTAATCGGGCGAGTTTCCACTTTCAGACGCAACAGGAATTTCTCGAGTTCGTCAATCCGTTCGCGAGATATGGGAGTTTGATGTTAAGGAATGGTTGAGAAACCATCAAAATTTTCGCCGGTCTGATACTCGAAACCAATCACTGGAATGGCCTAGGGGGAAAGTACACATACCTTTGTAATCGGGCGAGTTTCCATTTTCAGACGCAACAGGAATTTCTCGAGCTCGCCATTCCGTTCGCGAGATATGGGAGCTTGAAGTTAGGAAATGGTTGACAAACCATCAAAATTTTCGCAAGTCTGATACTCGAAACCAATAACTACTATGGCCTAGGGCAAAAATACACATACCGTTGTAATTGGGAGAGTTTCTACTGTCAGATGCAACAGAAATTATACGGATTCGTCAATCCGTTCGCGAAATATCGGAGTTTGAAGTTAAGGAATGGTTGACAAACAATCAACATTTGCGCTGGTCTGATACTCGAAACCAGTAACTGGAGTGGCCTTGGGGAAAAGTACACACACCATTGTAATCGGGCGAGTTTCTACTTTCAGATGCAACAGGAATTTCTCGAGTTCGTCAATCCGTTCACGAGATATGGGAGTTTGTAGTTAAGGAATGATTGAGAAACCATCAAAACTTTCGCAAGTCTGATAATCCAAACCAATAACTACAATGGCCTAGGGGAAAAATACACAGACCGTTGTAATCGGGCGAGTATCTGCTTTCAGATGCAACACGAATTTCTCGAGTACGTCAATCCGTTCGCGAGATACGGGAGTTTGAAGTTAAGGAATGATTGAGAAACCATCAAAATTTTCATAAGTCTGGTACTCGAAACCAATAACTGCAATGGCCTAGGGGAAAAGTACACACACCATTGTAATCGGGCGAGTTTCTACTTTCAGATGCAACAGAAATTTCTCGAGTTAGTCAATCCGTTCGCGAGATATGGGACTTTGAAGTTAAGGAATGGTTGAGAAACCATCAAATTCTTCGCAAGTCTGATACTCGAAACCAATAACTACAATGGCCTAGGGGAAAAATACACATTCCGTTGCAATCGGCCGAGTTTCTACTTTCAAATGCAACAAGAATTTCTCGCGTTCGTCAATCCGTTCGCGAGATATGGGAGTTTGAAATTAAGGAATGTTTGACAAACCATCAAAATTTTCGCAAGTCTGATACTCCATACCAATAACTACAATGGCCTACGGGAAAAATACACATACCTTTGTAATTGGGAGAGTTTCTACTGTCAGATGCAACAGAAATTACTATATTCGGATTCGTCAATCCGTTCGCGAAATATCGGAGTTTGAATTTAAGGAAAGGTTGAGAAACCATCAAAATTTTCGCAATACTGATGCTAGAAACGAATAACTAGAATCGCTTAGGGCATAAATATTCATACCGTGGTAATCGGGCGAGTTGCTGCTTTCAGATGCAACACGAATTTCTCGAGTTTGTCAATCCGTTCGCGAGACACGGGAGTTTGAAGTTAAGGAATGGTTGAGAAACCATCAAAATTTTCGCAAGTCTGATACTCGAAACCAATAACTGGAATGGCCTAGGGAAAAAGTACACACACCATTGTAATCGGGCGAGTTTCTACTTTCAGATGCAACAGGAATTTCTCGAGTTCGTCAATCCGTTCGCGAGATATGGGAGTTTGAAGTAAAGGAATGGTTGAGAAACCATCAAATTCTTCGCAAGTCTGATACTCGAAACCAATAACTACAATGGCCTAGGGGAAAAATACACATACCGTTGCAATCGGGCGAGTTTCTACTTTCAGATGCAACAGGAATTTCTCGAGTTCGTCAATCCGTTCGTGAGATATGGGAGTTTGAAGTTAAGGAATGGTTGAGAAACCATCAAAATTTTCGCAAGTCTGATACTCGAAACCAATAACTGCTATGGCCTAGGGCAAAAATACACATACCGTTGTAATTGGGAGAGTTTCTACTGTCAGATGCAACAGAAATTATTCGGATTCGTCAATCCGTTCACGAAATATCGGATTTTGAAGTTAAGGAATGGTTGAGAAACAATCAACATTTGCGCTGGTCTGATACTCGAAACCAGTAACTGGAGTGGCCTTGGGGAAAAGTACACATACCTTTGTAATCGGGCGAGTTTCCACTTTCAGACGCAACAGGAATTTCTCGAGTTCGTCAATCCGTTCGCGAGATATGGGAGTTTGATGTTAAGGAATGGTTGAGAAACCATCAAAATTTTCGCCGGTCTGATACTCGAAACCAATCACTGGAATGGCCTAGGGGGAAAGTACACATACCTTTGTAATCGGGCGAGTTTCCATTTTCAGACGCAACAGGAATTTCTCGAGCTCGCCATTCCGTTCGCGAGATATGGGAGCTTGAAGTTAGGAAATGGTTGACAAACCATCAAAATTTTCGCAAGTCTGATACTCGAAACCAATAACTACTATGGCCTAGGGCAAAAATACACATACCGTTGTAATTGGGAGAGTTTCTACTGTCAGATGCAACAGAAATTATACGGATTCGTCAATCCGTTCGCGAAATATCGGAGTTTGAAGTTAAGGAATGGTTGACAAACAATCAACATTTGCGCTGGTCTGATACTCGAAACCAGTAACTGGAGTGGCCTTGGGGAAAAGTACACACACCATTGTAATCGAGCGAGTTTCTACTTTCAGATGCAACAGGAATTTCTCGAGTTCGTCAATCCGTTCACGAGATATGGGAGTTTGTAGTTAAGGAATGATTGAGAAACCATCAAAACTTTCGCAAGTCTGATAATCCAAACCAATAACTACAATGGCCTAGGGGAAAGTACACAGACCGTTGTAATCGGGCGAGTATCTGCTTTCAGATGCAACACGAATTTCTCGAGTTCGTCAATCCGTTCGCGAGATACGGGAGTTTGAAGTTAAGGAATGGTTGAGAAACCATCAAAATTTTCGCAAGTCTGATACTCGAAACCAATAACTGGAATGGCCTAGGGGAAAAGTACACACACCATTGTAATCGGGCGAGTTTCTACTTTCAGATGCAACAGGAATTTCTCGTGTTCGTCAATCCGTTCGCGAGATATGGGAGTTTGAAGTTAAGGAATGGTTGAGAAACCATCAAATTCTTCGCAAGTCTGATACTCGAAACCAATAACTACAATGGCCTAGGGGGAAAATACACATACCGTTGCAATCGGGCGAGTTTCTACTTTCAAATGCAACACGAATTTCTCGAGTTTGTCAATCCGTTCGCGAGACACGGGAGTTTGAAGTTAAGGAATGGTTGAGAAACCATCAAAATTTTCGCAAGTCTGATACTCGAAACCAATAACTGGAATGGCCTAGGGAAAAAGTACACACACCATTGTAATCGGGCGAGTTTCTACTTTCAGATGCAACAGGAATTTCTCGAGTTCGTCAATCCGTTCGCGAGATATGGGAGTTTGAAGTAAAGGAATGGTTGAGAAACCATCAAATTCTTCGCAAGTCTGATACTCGAAACCAATAACTACAATGGCCTAGGGGAAAAATACACATACCGTTGCAATCGGGCGAGTTTCTACTTTCAGATGCAACAGGAATTTCTCGAGTTCGTCAATCCGTTCGTGAGATATGGGAGTTTGAAGTTAAGGAATGGTTGAGAAACCATCAAAATTTTCGCAAGTCTGATACTCGAAACCAATAACTGCTATGGCCTAGGGCAAAAATACACATACCGTTGTAATTGGGAGAGTTTCTACTGTCAGATGCAACAGAAATTATTCGGATTCGTCAATCCGTTCACGAAATATCGGATTTTGAAGTTAAGGAATGGTTGAGAAACAATCAACATTTGCGCTGGTCTGATACTCGAAACCAGTAACTGGAGTGGCCTTGGGGAAAAGTACACATACCTTTGTAATCGGGCGAGTTTCCACTTTCAGACGCAACAGGAATTTCTCGAGTTCGTCAATCCGTTCGCGAGATATGGGAGTTTGATGTTAAGGAATGGTTGAGAAACCATCAAAATTTTCGCCGGTCTGATACTCGAAACCAATCACTGGAATGGCCTAGGGGGAAAGTACACATACCTTTGTAATCGGGCGAGTTTCCATTTTCAGACGCAACAGGAATTTCTCGAGCTCGCCATTCCGTTCGCGAGATATGGGAGCTTGAAGTTAGGAAATGGTTGACAAACCATCAAAATTTTCGCAAGTCTGATACTCGAAACCAATAACTACTATGGCCTAGGGCAAAAATACACATACCGTTGTAATTGGGAGAGTTTCTACTGTCAGATGCAACAGAAATTATACGGATTCGTCAATCCGTTCGCGAAATATCGGAGTTTGAAGTTAAGGAATGGTTGACAAACAATCAACATTTGCGCTGGTCTGATACTCGAAACCAGTAACTGGAGTGGCCTTGGGGAAAAGTACACACACCATTGTAATCGAGCGAGTTTCTACTTTCAGATGCAACAGGAATTTCTCGAGTTCGTCAATCCGTTCACGAGATATGGGAGTTTGTAGTTAAGGAATGATTGAGAAACCATCAAAACTTTCGCAAGTCTGATAATCCAAACCAATAACTACAATGGCCTAGGGGAAAGTACACAGACCGTTGTAATCGGGCGAGTATCTGCTTTCAGATGCAACACGAATTTCTCGAGTTCGTCAATCCGTTCGCGAGATACGGGAGTTTGAAGTTAAGGAATGGTTGAGAAACCATCAAAATTTTCGCAAGTCTGATACTCGAAACCAATAACTGGAATGGCCTAGGGGAAAAGTACACACACCATTGTAATCGGGCGAGTTTCTACTTTCAGATGCAACAGGAATTTCTCGTGTTCGTCAATCCGTTCGCGAGATATGGGAGTTTGAAGTTAAGGAATGGTTGAGAAACCATCAAATTCTTCGCAAGTCTGATACTCGAAACCAATAACTACAATGGCCTAGGGGGAAAATACACATACCGTTGCAATCGGGCGAGTTTCTACTTTCAAATGCAACAAGAATTTCTCGCGTTCGTCAATCCGTTCGCGAGATATGGGAGTTCGAAATTAAGGAATGTTTGACAAACCATCAAAATTTTCGCAAGTCTGATACTCGAAACCAATAATTACTATGGCCTAGGGCAAAATACACATACCTTTGTAATTGGGAGAGTTTCTACTGTCAGATGCAACAGAAATTACTATATTCGGATTCGTCAATCCGTTCGCGAAATATCGGAGTTTGAATTTAAGGAAAGGTTGAGAAACCATCAAAATTTTCGCAATACTGATGCTAGAAACGAATAACTAGAATCGCTTAGGGCATAAATATTCATACCGTGGTAATCGGGCGAGTTGCTGCTTTCAGATGCAACACGAATTTCTCGAGTTTGTCAATCCGTTCGCGAGACACGGGAGTTTGAAGTTAAGGAATGGTTGAGAAACCATCAAAATTTTCGCAAGTCTGATACTCGAAACCAATAACTGGAATGGCCTAGGGAAAAAGTACACACACCATTGTAATCGGGCGAGTTTCTACTTTCAGATGCAACAGGAATTTCTCGAGTTGATCAATCCGTTCGCGAGACATGGGAGTTTGAACTTAAGGAATGGTTGAGAAACCATCAAAATTTTAGCAAGTCTGATACTCGAAACCATTAACTACAATGGCCTACGGGAAAAATACACATATCGTTGTAATCGGGCGAGTTTCTACTTTCAGAAGCAACAGGAATTTCTCGAGTTCGTCAATCCGTTCGCGAGATATGGGAGTTTGAATTTAAGGAATGGTTGAGAAACCATCAAAATTTTCGCAATTCTGATGCTAGAAACGAATAACTACAGAGGCCTAGGGGAAAGATACACACACCATTGTAATCGGGCGAGATTCTACTTTCAGATGAAACAGGAATTTCTCGAGTTCGTCAATCCGTTCGCGAGATATTGGAGTTTGAAGTTAAGGAAAGGTTGAGAAACCATCAAAATTTTCGCAAGTCTGATACTCGAAACCATTAACTACAATGGCCTACGGGAAAAATACACATATCGTTGTAATCGGGCGAGTTTCTACTTTCAGAAGCAACAGGAATTTCTCGAGTTCGTCAATCCGTTCGCGATATATGGGAGTTTGAATCTAAGGAATGGTTTAGAATCCATCAAAATTTTCGCAAGTCTGATACTCGAACCCATTAACTACAATGGCCTAGGGGAAAAATACACATACCGTTGTAATCGGGCGAGTTTCTACTTTCAGATGCAACAGGAATTTCTCGAGTTCGTCATACCGTTCGCGAGATATGGGAGTTTGAAGTTAAGGAATGGTTGAGAAACCATCAAAGTTTTCGCAAGTCTGATACTCGAAACCAATAACTACAATGGCCTAGGGGAAAATTACACATACCGTTGTAATCGGGCGAGTTTCTACTTTCAGATGCAACAGGAATTTCTCGAGTTGATCAATCCGTTCGCGAGACATGGGAGTTTGAACTTAAGGAATGGTTGAGAAACCATCAAAATTTTCGCAAGTCTGATACTCGAAACCAATAACTACAATGGCCTAGGGGAAAAATACACATACCGTCGTAATCGGGCGAGTATCTGCTTTCAGATTCAACAGGAATTTCTCGAGTTCGTCAATCCGTTCGCGAGATTTTGGAGTTTGAAGTTAAGGAATGGTTGAGAAACCATCAAAATTTTCACTGTTCTGATACTCGAAACCAATAACTGGAATAGCCTAGGGGAAAAGAACATACACCATTGTAATCGGGCGTTTTTTCTACTTTCAGATGCAACAGGAATTTCTCGAGTTCGTCAATCCGTTCGCGATATATGGGAGTTGTAAGCTAAGGAATGGTTTAGAAACCATCAAAATTTTCGCAAGTCTGATACTCGAAACCATTAACTACAATGGCCTACGGGAAAAATACACATATCGTTGTAATCGGGCGAGTTTCTACTTTCAGAAGCAACAGGAATTTCTCGAGTTCGTCAATCCGTTCGCGAGATATGGGAGTTTGAAATGAAGGAAAGGTTGAGAAACCATCAAAATTTTCGCAATTATGATGCTAGGAACGAATAACTAGAATGGCTTAGGGCATAAATATTCATACCGTTGTAATCGGGCGAGTTTCTGCTTTCAGATGAAACAGGAATTTCTCGAGTTCGTCAATCCGTTCGCGAGATATTGGAGTTTGAAGTTAAGGAAAGGTTGAGAAACCATCAAAATTTTCGCAATTCTGATGCTAGAAACGAATAACTGGAATGGCCTAGGGTAAAGATACACACACCATTGTAATCGCGCGAGTTTCTACTGTCAGATGCAACAAGAATTTCTCGAGTTCGTCAATCGGTTCGCGAGATATGGGAGTTTGAACTTAAGGAATGGTTGCGAAACCATCAATATTTTCGCAAGTCTGATACTCGAAACCAATAACTACAATGGCCTAGGGGAAAAATACACATACCGTTGTAATCGGGCAGGCTTCTACTTTCAAATGCAACAGGAATTTCTCGAGTTCGTCAATCCGTTCGCGAGATATGGGAGTTTGAAGTTAAGGAAAGGTTGAGAAACCATCAAAATTTTAGCAAGTCTGATACTCGAAACCAATAACTACAAAGGCCTAGGGGAAAAATACACACATCGTCGTAATCGGGCGAGTTTCTACTTTCAGATGCAACAGGAATTTCTCGAGTTGGTCAATCCGTTCGCGATATATGGGAGTTTGAATCTAAGGAATGGTTTAGAAGCCATCAAAATTTTCGCAAGTCTGATACTCGAACCCATTAACTACAATGGCCTAGGGGAAAAATACACATACCGTTGTAATCGGGCGAGTTTCTACTTTCAGATGCAACAGGAATTTCTCGAGTTCGTCATACCGTTCGCGAGATATGGGAGTTTGAAGTTAAGGAATGGTTGAGAAACCATCAAAGTTTTCGCAAGTCTGATACTCGAAACCAATAACTACAATGGCCTAGGGGAAAATTACATATACCCCTGTAATCGGGCGAGTTTCTACTTTCAGATGCAACAGGAATTTCTCGAGTTGATCAATCCGTTCGCGAGACATGGGAGTTTGAACTTAAGGAATGGTTGAGAAACCATCAAAATTTTCGCAAGTCTGATACTCGAAACCAATAACTACAATGGCCTAGGGGAAAAATACACACATCGTTGTAATCGGGCGAGTTTCTACTTTCAGATGCAACAGGAATTTCTCGAGTTCGTCAATCCGTTCGCGAGATATGGGAGTTTGAAGTTAAGGAATGGTTGAGAAACCATCAAAGTTTTCGCAAGTCTGATACTCGAAACCAATAACTACAATGGCCTAGGGGAGAAATACATATACCGCTGTAATCGGGCGAGTTTCTACTTTCAGATGCAACAGGAATTTCTCGAGTTCGTCAATCCGTTCGCGAGATATGGGAGTTTGAAGTTAAGGAAAGGTTGAGAAACCATCAAAATTTTAGCAAGTCTGATACTCGAAACCAATAACTACAAAGGCCTAGGGGAAAAATACACACATCTTTGTAATCGGGCGAGTTTCTACTTTCAGATGCAACAGGAATTTCTCGGGTTCGTCAATCCGTTCGCGAGATATGGGAGTTTGAAGTTAAGGAATGGTTGAGAAACCATCAAAGTTTTCGCAAGTCTGATACTCGAAACCAATAACTACAAGGGCCTAGGGGAAAATTACATATACCCCTGTAATCGGGCGAGTTTCTACTTTCAGATGTAACAGGAATTTCTCGAGTTGATCAATCCGTTCGCGAGACATGGGAGTTTGAACTTAAGGAATGGTTGAGAAACCATCAAAATTTTCGCAAGTCTGATACTCGAAACCAATAACTACAATGGCCTAGGGGAAAAATACACATACCGTCGTAATCGGGCGAGTATCTGCTTTCAGATTCAACAGGAATTTCTCGAGTTCGTCAATCCGTTCGCGAGATTTTGGAGTTTGAAGTTAAGAAATGGTTGAGAAACCATCAAAATTTTCGCAAGTCTGATACTCGAAACCAATAACTACTATGGCCTAGGGCAAAAATACACACACCGCTGTAATCGGGCGGGTTTCTGTTTTCAGATGCAGCAGGACTTTCTCGAGTTCGTCAATCCGTTCGCGAGATATAGGGGTTTGAAGTTAAAGAAAGGTTGAGAAACCATCAAAATTTTCACTGTTCTGATACTCGAAACCAATAACTGGAATAGCCTAGGGGAAAAGTACATACACCATTGTAATCGGGCGAGTTTTCTACTTTCAGATGCAACAGGAATTTCTCGAGTTCGTCAATCCGTTCGCGATATATGGGAGTTGTAAGCTAAGGAATGGTTTAGAAACCATTAAAATTTTCGCAAGTCTGATACTCGAAACCAATAACTACAAAGGCCTAGGGGAAAAATACACACATCGTTGTAATCGGGCGAGTTTCTACTTTCAGATGCAACAGGAATTTCTCGAGTTCGTCAATCCGTTCGCGAGATATGGGAGTTTGAAGTTAAGGAATGGTTGAGAAACCATCAAAGTTTTCGCAAGTCTGATACTCGAAACCAATAACTACAATGGCCTAGGGGAGAAATACATATACCGCTGTAATCGGGCGAGTTTCTACTTTCAGATGCAACAGGAATTTCTCGAGTTCGTCAATCCGTTCGCGAGATATGGGAGTTTGAAGTTAAGGAAAGGTTGAGAAACCATCAAAATTTTAGCAAGTCTGATACTCGAAACCAATAACTACAAAGGCCTAGGGGAAAAATACACACATCGTTGTAATCGGGCGAGTTTCTACTTTCAGATGCAACAGGAATTTCTCGGGTTCGTCAATCCGTTCGCGAGATATGGGAGTTTGAAGTTAAGGAATGGTTGAGAAACCATCAAAGTTTTCGCAAGTCTGATACTCGAAACCAATAACTACAATGGCCTAGGGGGAAAATACATATACCGCTGTAATCGGGCGAGTTTCTACTTTCAGATGCAACAGGAATTTCTCGAGTTCGTCAATCCGTTCGCGAGATATGGGAGTTTGAAGTTAAGGAATGGTTAAGAAACCATCAAAATTTTCACTGTTCTGATACTCGACACCAATAACTGGAATAGCCTAGGCGAAAGTACATACACCATTGTAATCGGGCGAGTTTTCTACTTTCAGATGCAACAGGAATTTCTCGAGTTCGTCAATCCGTTCGCGATATATGGGAGTTGTAAGCTAAGGAATGGTTTAGAAACCATCAAAATTTTCGCAAGTCTGATACTCGAAACCATTAACTACAATGGCCTAGGGGAAAAATACACAAATCGTTGTAATCGGGCGAGTTTCTACTTTCAGAAGCAACAGGAATTTCTCGAGTTCGTCAATCCGTTCGCGAGATATGGGAGTTTGAAGTTAAGGAAAGGTTGAGAAACCATCAAAGTTTTCGCAATTTTGAAGCTAGGAACGAATAACTGGAATGGCCTAGGGTAAAGATACACGCACCATTGTAATCGCGCGAGTTTCTACTTTCAGATGCAACAAGAATTTCTCGAGTTCCTCAATCCGTTCGCGAGATATGGGAGTTTGAAGTTAAGGAAAGTTTGAGAAACCCTCAAAATTTTAGCAAGTCTGATATTCGAAACCAATAACTACAAAGGCCTAGGGGAAAAATTCACACATCGTTGTAATCGGGCGAGTTTCTACTTTCAGATGTAACAGGAACTTCTCGAGTACGTGAATTCGTTCGCGAGATATGGGAGTTTGAAGTTAAGGAAAGGTTGAGAAACCAACAAAATTTTAGCAAGTCTGATACTCGAAACCAATAACTACAATGGCCTAGGGGAAAAATACACATACCGCTGTAATCGGGCGAGTTTCTGCTTTCACATGCAACAGGAATTTCTCGAGTTCGTCAATCCGTTCGCGAGATATGGGAGTTTGAAGTTAAGGAATGGTTGAGAAACCATCAAAATTTTCAATGTTCTGATACTCGAAACCAATAACTGGAATAGCCTAGGGGAAAAGTACATACACCATTGTAATCGGGCGAGTTTTCTACTTTCAGATGCAACAGGAATTTCTCGAGTTCGTCAATCCGTTCGCGATATATGCGAGTTGTAAGCTAAGGAATGGTTTAGAAACCATCAAAATTTTCGCAAGTCTGATACTCGAAACCAATAACTACAATGGCCTAGGGGAAAAATACACATACCGCTGTAATCGGGCGAGTTTCTGCTTTCACATGCAACAGGAATTTCTCGAGTTCGTCAATCCGTTCGCGAGATATGGGAATTCGAAGTTAAGGAATGGTTGAGAAACCATCAAAGTTTTCGCAAGTCTGATACTCGAAACCACTAACTACAATGGCCTAGGGGAAAAATACACATACCGTTGTAATCGGGCGAGTTTCTTCTTTCAAATGCAACAGGAATTTCTCGAGTTCGTCAATCCGTTAGCGAGATATGGAAGTTTGAAGTTAAGGAAAGGTTGAGGAACCATCAAAGTTTTCGCAAGTCAGATACTCGAAACCAATAACTACAAAGGCCTAGGGGAAAAATACACATATCGTGGTAATCGGGCGAGTTTCTAATTTCAAATGCAACAGGAATTTCTCGAGTTCCTCAATCCGTTCGCGAGATATGGGAGTTTGAAGTTAAGGAATGGTTGAGAAACCATCAAAATATTCGCAAGTCTGATACTCGAAACCAATAACTGGAATGGCCTAGGGGAAAATTACACACACCATTGTAATCGGGCGAGTTTCTATTTTCAGATGCAACAGGAATTTCTCCAGTTCGCCAATCCGTTCGTGAGATATGGGAGTTTGAAGTTAAGGAATCGTTGAGAAACCATCAAAATTTTCGCAAGTCTGATACTCGAAACCAATAACTACTATTGCCTAGGGGAAAAGTACGCAAACCATTGTAATCGGGCGAGTTCCTACTTTCAGATGCAACAGGAATATCTCGAGTTCGCCAATCCGTTCGCGAGATATGGGAGTTTGAAATTAAGGAATGGTTGAGAAACCATCAAAATATTCGCAAGTCTGATACTCGAAACCAATAACTGGAATGGCCTAGGGGAAAAGTACACACACCATTGTAATCGGGCGAGTTTCTATTTTCAGATGCAACAGGAATTTCTCCAGTTCGCCAATCCGATCGTGAGATATGGGAGTTTGAAGTTAAGGAATCGTTGAGACACCATCAAAATTTTCGCAAGTCTGATACTCGAAACCAATAAGTAGTATTGCCTAAGGCGAAAATACACCCACCATTGTAATCGGGCGAGTTTCTACTTTCAGATGCAACAGGAATTTCTCGAGTTCGTCAATCCGTTCGCGAGATATGGGAGTTTGAAGTTAAGGAAAGGTTGAGAAACCATCAAAATTTTAGCAAGTCTGATACTCGAAACCAATAACTACAAAGGCCTAGGGGAAAAATACACACATCGTTGTAATCGGGCGAGTTTCTACTTTCAGATGCAACAGGAAATTCTCGAGTTCGTCAATCCGTTCGCGATTTATGGGAGTTTGAACTTAAGGGATGGTTGTGAAACCATCAATATTTTCGCAAGTCTGATACTCGAAAACAATAACTACAATGGCCTAGGGGAAAAATACACATACCGTTGTAATCGGGCAGGTTTCTACTTTCAAATGCAACAGGAATTTCTCGAGTTCGTCAATCCGTTCGCGAGATATGGGAGTTTGAAGTTAAGGAAAGGTTGAGAAACCCTCAAAATTTTAGCAAGTCTGATATTCGAAACCAATAACTACAAAGGCCTAGGGGAAAAATACACACATCGTTGTAATCGGGCGAGTTTCTACTTTCAGATGCAACAGGAACTTATCGAGTTCGTGAATCCGTTCGCGAGATATGGGAGTTTGAAGTTAAGGAAAGGTTGAGAAACCAACAAAATTTTAGCAAGTCTGATACTCGAAACCAATAACTACAAAGGCCTAGGGGAAAAATACACACATCGTTGTAATCGGGCGAGTTTCTACTTTCAGAAGCAACAGGAATTTCTCGAGTTCGTCAATCCGTTCGCGAGATATGGGAGTTTGAAGTTAAGGAATGGTTGAGAAACCATCAAAATTTTCGCAATTCTGATGCTAGAAACGAATAACTGGAATGGCCTAGGGTAAAGATACACACACCATTGTAATCGCGCGAGTTTCTACTTTCAGATGCAACGGGAATTTCTCGAGTTCGTCAATCCGTTCGCGAGATATGGCAGCTCGAAGTTAAGGAATGGTTGAGAAGCCATCAAAATTTTCGCAATTCTAATGGTTGAAACGAGTAACCAGATTGGCTTAGGGCAAAAATATTCATACCGTTGTAATCGGGCGTGTTTCTATTTTCAGAAGCAACAGGAATTTCTCGAGTTCGTCAATCCGTTCGCGAGATATGGGAGTTTGAAGTTAAGGAATGGTTGAGAAACCATAAAAATTTTCGCAAGTCTGATACTCGAAACAAATAACTACAATGGCCTAGGGGAAAAATACACATACCGTTGTAATCGGGCGAGTTTCTGCTTTCACATGCAACAGGAATTTCTCGAGTTCGACAATCCGTTCGCGAGATATGGGAGTTCGAAGTTAAGGAATGGTTGAGAAACCATCAAAATTTTCGCAAGTCTGATACTCGAAACCAATAACTACAACGGCCTAGGGGAAATATACACAGACCGTTGTAATTGGGCGAGTATCTGCTTTCAGATGCAACAGGAATTTCTCGAGTTCGTCAATCCGTTCGCGAGATATGGGAGTTCGAAGTTAAGGAATGGATGAGAAACCATCAAAATTTTCGCAAGTCTGTACTCGAAACCAATAACTGGAATGGCCTAGGGGAAAAGTACACATACCATTGTAATCGGGGGAGTTTCTGCTTTCAGATGCAACACGAATATCTCGAATTCGTGAATCCGTTCGCGAGATATGGGGGTTTGGAGATAAGGAATAGTTGAGGAACCATCAAAATTATCGCAAGTCTGATACTCGAAACCAATAACTACAAAGGCCTAGGGGAAAAATACACATATCGTTGTAATCGGGCGAGTTGCTAATTTCAAATGCAACAGGAATTTCTCGAGTTCCTCAATCCGTTCGCGAGATATGGGAGTTTGAAGTTAAGGAATGGTTGAGAAACCATCAAAATATTCGCAAGTCTGATACTCGAAACCAATAATTGGAATGGCCTAGGGAAAAATTACACACACCATTGTAATCCGGCGAGTTTCTATTTTCAGATGCAACAGGAATTTCTCCAGTTCGCCAATCCGTTCGTGAGATATGGGAGTTTGAAGTTAAGGAATCGTTGAGAAACCATCAAAATTTTCGCAAGTCTGATACTCGAAACCAATAACTACTATTGCCTAGGGGAAAAGTACGCACACCATTGTAATCGGGCGAGTTTCTACTTTCAGATGCAACAGGAATATCTCGAGTTCGCCAATCCGTTCGCGAGATATGGGAGTTTGAAATTAAGGAATGGTTGAGAAACCATCAAAATATTCGCAAGTCTGATACTCGAAACCAATAACTGGAATGGCCTAGGGGAAAGGTACACACACCATTGTAATTGGGCGAGTTTCTATTTTCAGATGCAACAGGAATTTCTCCAGTTCGCCAATCCGTTCGTGAGATATGGGAGTTTGAAGTTAAGGAATCGTTGAGACACCATCAAAATTTTCGCAAGTCTGATACTCCAAACCAATAAGTAGTATTGCCTCGGGCGAAAATACACCCACCATTGTAATCGGGCGAGTTTCTACTTTCAGATGCAACAGGAATTTCTCGAGTTCGTCAATCCGTTCGTGAGATATGGGAGTTTGAAGTTAAGGAATGGTTGAGAAACCATCAAACTTTTCGCAAGTCTGATACTCGAAACCAATAACTACTATTGCCTAGGGGAAAAGTACGCACACCATTGCAATCGGGCGAGTTTCTACTTTCAGATGCAACAGGAATATCTCGAGTTCGCCAATCCGTTCGCGAGATATGGGAGTTTGAAATTAAGGAATGGTTGAGAAACCATCAAAATTTTCGCAAGTCTGATACTCGAAACCAATAACTACAATGGCCTAGGCGAAAAATACACATACCGCTGTAATCGGGCGAGTTTCTGCTTTCACATGCAGCAGGAATTTCTCGAGTTCGTCAATCCGTTCGCGAGATATGGGAGTTCGAAGTTAAGGAATGGTTGAGAAACCATCAAAATTTTCGCAAGTCTGATACTCGAAACCAATAACTACAATGGCCTAGGGGAAAAATACACATACCGTTGTAATCGGGCGAGTTTCTACTTTCAGATGCAACAGGAATTTCTCGAGTTCGTCAATCTGTTCGTGAGATATGGGAGTTTGAAGTTAAGGAGTGGTTGAGAAACCATCAAAATTTTCGCAAGTCTGATATTCGATTACAATAACTGGACTGGCCTAGGGGAAAAGTACATATACCATTGTAATCGGGGGAGTTTCTGCTTTCAGATGCAACACGAATATCTCGAATTCGTGAATCCGTTCGCGAGATATGGGGGTTTGAAGATAAGGAATATTTGAGAAACCATCCAAATTTTCGCAAGTCTGATACTCGAAACCAATAAATACTATTTCCCAGGGCAAAAATACACATACCGTTGTAATCCGGCGAGTTTCTGCTTTCATATGCAACAGGAATTTCTCGAGTTCGTTAATCCGTTCGCGAGATATGGCAGTTAGAAGTTAGGGAATGGTTGGGAAACCATCAAAATTTTCGCAAGTCTGATACTCGAAACCAATAACTGCAACGGCCTAGGGGAAATATACACAGACCGTTGTAATTGGGCGAGTATCTGCTTTCAGATGCAACAGGAATTTCTCGAGTTCGTCAATCCGTTCGCGAGATATGGGAGTTTGAAGTTAAGGAATGGATGAGAAACCATCAAAATTTTCGCAAGTCTGTACTCGAAACCAATAACTGGAATGGCCTAGGGGAAAAGTACACACACCATTGTAATCGGCCGAGTTTCTACTTTCACATGCAACAGGAATTTCTCGAGTTCGTCAATCCGTTCGCGCGATATGGGAGTTCGAAGTTAAGGAATGGTTGAGAAACCATCAAAATTTTAGCAAGTCTGATACTCGAAACCAATAACTACAATGGCCTAGGGGAAATACACATACCGTTGTAATCGGGCGAGTTTCTACTTTCAAATGCAACAGGAATTTCTCGAGTTCGTCAATCCGTTAGCGAGATATGGAAGTTTGAAGTTAAGGAAAGGTTGAGGAACCATCAAAATTTTCGCAAGTCTGATACTCGAAACCAATAACTACAAAGGCCTAGGGGAAAAATACACATATCGTTGTTATCGGGCGAGTTGCTAATTTCAAATGCAACAGGAATTTCTCGAGTTCCTCAATCCGTTCGCGAGATATGGGAGTTTGAAGTTAAGGAATGGTTGAGAAACCATCAAAATATTCGCAAGTCTGATACTCGAAACCAATAATTGGAATGGCCTAGGGGAAAATTACACACACCATTGTAATCCGGCGAGTTTCTATTTTCAGATGCAACAGGAATTTCTCCAGTTCGCCAATCCGTTCGTGAGATATGGGAGTTTGAAGTTAAGGAATCGTTGAGAAACCATCAAAATTTTCGCAAGTCTGATACTCGAAACCAATAACTACTATTGCCTAGGGGAAAAGTACGCACACCATTGTAATCGGGCGAGTTTCTACTTTCAGATGCATCAGGAATATCTCGAGTTCGCCAATCCGTTCGCGAGATATGGGAGTTTGAAATTAAGGAATGGTTGAGAAACCATCAAAATACTCGCAAGTCTGATACTCGAAACCAATAACTGGAATGGCCTAGGGGAAAAGTACACACACCATTGTAATCGGGCGAGTTTCTATTTTCAGATGCAACAGGAATTTCTCCAGTTCGCCAATCCGTTCGTGAGATATGGGAGTTTGAAGTTAAGGAATCGTTGAGACAC
Source organism: Ptiloglossa arizonensis (assembly GCF_051014685.1). Lineage (NCBI taxonomy): Eukaryota > Metazoa > Arthropoda > Insecta > Hymenoptera > Colletidae > Ptiloglossa > Ptiloglossa arizonensis. Next base: position 489,948 of record NW_027478535.1, on the reverse strand, counting down.
CATCAAAATTTTCGCAAGTCTGATACTCCAAACCAATAAGTAGTATTGCCTAGGGCGAAAATACACCCACCATTGTAATCGGGCGAGTTTCTACTTTCAGATGCAACAGGAATTTCTCGAGTTCGTCAATCCGTTCGCGAGATATGGGAGTTCGAAGTTAAGGAATGGTTGAGAAACCAAAATTTTCGCAAGTCTGATACTCGAAACCAATAACTACAATGGCCTAGGGGAAAAATACACATACCGCTGTAATCGGGCGAGTTTCTGCTTTCACATGTAACAGGAATTTCTCGAGTTCGTCAATCCGTTCGCGAGATATGGGAGATCGAAGTTAAGGAATGGTTGAGAAACCATCAAAATTTTCGCAAGTCTGATACTCGAAACCAATAACTGGTGTAGCCTAGGGGAAAAGTACACATACCATTGTAATCGGGGGAGTTTCTGCTTTCAGATGCAACACGAATATCTCGAATTCGTGAATCCGTTCGCGAGATATGGGGGTTTGAAGATAAGGAATAGTTGAGAAACCATCAAAATTTTCGCAAGTCTGATACTCGAAACCAATAAATACTATTTCCTAGGGCAAAAATACACATACCGTTGTAATCCGGCGAGTTTCTGCTTTCATATGCAACAGGAATTTCTCGAGTTCGTCAATCTGTTCGTGAGATATGGGAGTTAGAAGTTAAGGAATGGTTGGGAAACCATCAAAATTTTCGCAAGTCTGATACTCGAAACCAATAACTACAATGGCCTATGGGAAAAATACAAATACCGCTGTAATCGGGCGAGTATCTGCTTTCAGATGCAACAGGAATTTCTCGAGTTCGTCAATCGGTTCGCGAGATTTTGGGGTTTGAAGTTAAGGAATGGATGAGAAACCACCAAAACTTTCGCAAGTCTGATATTCGATAACAATAACTGGAGTGGCCTAGGGGAAAAGTACACATACCATTGTAATCGGGGGAGTTTCTGCTTTCAGATGCAACACGAATATCTCGAATTCGTGAATCCGTTCGCGAGATATGGGGGTTTGAAGATAAGGAATAGTTGAGAAACCATCAAAATTTTCGCAAGTCTGTTACTCGAAACCAATAAATATTATTTCCTAGGGCAAAAATACACATACCGTTGTAATCCGGCGAGTTTCTGCTTTCATATGCAACAGGAATTTCTCGAGTTCGTTAATCCGTTCGCGAGATATGGGAGTTAGAAGTTAAGGAATGGTTGGGAAACCATCAAAATTTTCGCAAGTCTGATACTCGAAACCAATAACTACAATGGCCTAGGGGAAATATACACAGACCGTTGTAATTGGGCGAGTATCTGCTTTCAGATGCAACAGGAATTTCTCGAGTTCGTCAATCCGTTCGCGAGATATGGGAATTTGAAGTTAAGGAATGGTTGAGAAGCCATCAAAATTTTCGCAAGTCTGATACTCGAAACCAATAACTACAATGGCCTATGGGAAAAATACACATACCGCTGTAATCGGGCGAGTATCTGCTTTCAGATGCAACAGGAATTTCTCGAGTTCGTCAATCGGTTCGCGAGATTTTGGGGTTTGAAGTTAAGGAATGGTTGAGAAACCATCAAAATTTTCGCAAGTCTGATATTCGATAACAATAACTGGAGTGGCCTAGGGGAAAAGTACAAATACCATTGTAATCGGGGGAGTTTCTGCTTTCAGATGCAACACGAATATCTCGAATTCGTGAATCCGTTGGCGAGATATGGGGGTTTGAAGATAAGGAATAGTTGAGAAACCATCAAAATTTTCGCAAGTCTGACACTCGAAACCAATAACTGGAACGGCCTAGGGGAAAAGTACGCACACCATTGTAATGAGGCGAGTTTCTACTTTCAAATCCAATAGGAGTTTCTCGAGTTAGTCAATCCGTTCGCGAGATATGGGAGTTTTAAGTTAAAGAATGGTAGAGAACCCATCAAAATTTTCGCAAGTCTGATAGTCGAAACCAATAACTGGAACTGCCTGGGGGAAAAATACACGTACCGTTGTAATCGGGCGGGTTTCTGCTTTCAGATGCAACAGGAATTTCTCGAGTTCGTCAATCCGTTCGCGAGATATGGGAGCTCGAATTTACGGAATGGTTGAGAAACCATCAAAATTTTCGCAAGCCTGATACTCGAAACCAATAACTGGAACGGCCTAGGGGAAAAATACACATACCGTTGGGGTCTGGGGAGTTTCTACTTTCAGATGCGACAGTAATACTTCGGGTTCGTCAATCCGTTCGCCAAATATCGGAGTTTGGACTTAAGAGATGATTGAGAAACCATCAAAATTTTCGCAAGTCTGATAATCGAAACCAATAACTACAAAGGCCTATGGGAAAAATACACATACCGTTGTAATCGGGCGAGTTTCTACTTTCAGATGCAACAGGAATTTCTCGAGTTCGTCAATCCGTTCGCGAGATATGGGAGTTTGAATTTAAGGAATGGTTGAGAAACCATCAAAATTTTCGCAAGTCTGATACTCGAAACCAATAACTACTATTGGCTAGGGCAAAAATACACATGCCGTTGTAAACGGGCCACTTTCTGCTTTCAGATGCAACAGGAATTTCTCGAGTTCGTCATTCCGTTCGCGAGATATGGGTGGTTGAAGTTAAGGAACGGTTGAGAAACCATCAAAATTTTCGAAAGTCTGATACACGAAACCAATAACTACAAAGGCTTAGGGGAAAAAAAACATACCAATGTAATCGGGCGAGTATCTGCTTTCATATGCAACAGGAATTTCTCGAGTTCGTCAATCCGTCCGCGAGATATGGGAGTTTGAAGTTGAGGAATGGTTGGGAAACCATCAAAATTTTCGGAAGTCTGATACTCGAAACCAATAACTACAAAGGCCTTGGGGAAAAATACACATACCATCGTAATCGGGCGAGTATCTGCTTTCAGATTCAACAGGAATTTCTCGAGTTCGTCAATCCGTTCGCGAGATTTTGGAGTTTGAAGTTAAGAAATGGTTGAGAAACCATCAAAATTTTCGCAAGTCTGATACTCGAAACCAATAACTACAATGGCCTAGGGGAAAAGTACACATACCGTCGTAATCGGACGAGTATCTGCGTTCAGATTCAACAGGAATTTCTCGAGTTCGTCAATCCGTTCGCGAGATTTTGGAGATTCAAGTTATGAAATGGTTGACAAACCATCAAAATTTTCGCAAGTCTGATACTCGAAACCAATAACTACTATCTCCTAAGGCAAAAATACACATACCGTTGTAATCGGGCGAGTTTCAGCTTTCAGATGCAACAGGAATTTCTCGAGTTCGTCAATCCGTTCGTGAGATGTGGGTGTTTGAAGTTAAGGAATGGTTGAGAAACCATCAAAATTTTCGCAAGTCTGATACTCGAGACCAATAACTACTATGGCCTAGGGCAAAAATTCCCATACCGCTGTAATCGGGCGGGTTTCTGCTTTCAGATGCAGCAGGACTTTCACGAGTTCGTCAATCCGTTCGCGAGATATGTGGTTTGAAGGTAAGGAATGGTTGAGAAACCATGAAACTTTTCGCAAGTCTGATCCTCGAAACCAATAACTACAATGGGCTACGTGAAAAATACACATACCGTTGTAATCGGGCGAGTATCTGCTTTCATATGCAACAGGAATTTCTCGAGTTCGTCAATCCGTCCGCGAGATATGGGAGTTTGAAGTTAAGGAATGGTTGAGAAACCATCAATATTTTCGCAAGTCTGATACTCGAAACCAATAACTACAATGGCCTAGGGGAAAAATACGCATACCGTCGTAATCGGGCGAGTATCTGCTTTCAGATTCAACAGGAATTTCTCGAGTTCGTCAATCCGTTCGCGAGATATGGGAGTTTGAAGTTAAGGAATGGTTGAGGAACCATCAAAATTTTCGCATGTCTGATACTCGATACCAATAACTGGATTGGCCTAGGGGAAAAGTACACACACCATTGTAATCGGGCGAGTTTCTACATTCAGATGCAACAGGAATTTCTCGAGTTCGTCATTCCGTTCGCGAGATATGGGTGTTTGAAGTTAAGGAACGGTTGAGAAACCATCAAAGTTTTCGCAAGTCTGATACACGAAACCAATATGTACAAAGGCTTAGGGGAAAAATACACAAACCGTTGTAATGGGGAGAGTTTCTACTTTCAGATGCAACCGGAATTTCGCGAGTTCGTCAATCCGTTCGTGAGGTATGGGTGTTTGAAGTTAAGGAATGGTTAAGAAACCATCAAAATTTTCGAAAGTCTGATACTCGAGACCAATAACTACTATGGCCTAGGGCAAAAATTCACATGCCGCTGTAATCGGGCGGGTTTCTGCTTTCATATGCAACAGATATTTCTCGAGTTTGTCAATTCGTCCGCGAGATATGGGAGTTTGAAGTTAAGGAATGGTTGAGAAACCATCAAAATTTTCGCATGTCTGATACACGATACCAATAACTGGATTGGCCTAGGGGAAAAGTACACACACCATTGTAATCGGGCGAGTTTCTACTTTCCGACGCAACAGGAATTTCACGAGTTCGTCGATCCGTTCGCGAGATATGGGAGCTTGAAGTTAAGGAATGCTTGAGAAACGATCGAAATTTTCGCAAGTCTAATACTCGAAACCAATAACAACTATGGCCTAGGGCAAAAATGCACATACCGTTGTAATCGGGCGAGTTTCTGCTTTCAGATGCAACAGGAATTTCTCGAGTTCGTCAATCCGTTTGCGAGATATGGGAGTTTGAAGTTAAGGAATGGTTGAGAAATCATCAAAATTTTCGCTGGTCTGATACTCGAAACCAATAACTGGAATGGCCTAGGGGAAAAGTACACATACCTTTGTAATCGGGCGAGTTTCTACTTTCCGACGCAACAGGAATTTCACGAGTTCGTCGATCCGTTCGCGAGATATGGGAGTTTGAAGTTAAGGAATGCTTGAGAAACCATCGAAATTTTCGCAAGTCTAATACTCGAAACCAATAACTGGAATGGCCTAGGGAAAAGTACACACACCATTGTAATCGGACGAGCTTCTACTTTCAGATGCAACAGGAATTTCTCGAGTTCGTCAATCCGTTCGCGAGATATGGGAGTTTGATGTTAAGGAATGGTTGAGAAACCATCAAAATTTTCGCAAGTCTGATACTCGAAACCAATAACTGGAATGGCCTAGGGAAAAGTACACACACCATTGTAATCGGTCGAGCTTCTACTTTCAGATGCAACTAGAATTTCTCGAGTTCGTCATTCCGTTCGCGAGATATGGGAGTTTGAAGTTAAGGAATGGTTGAGAAACAATCAAAATTTTCGCAAGTCTGATACTCGAAACCAATAACTACTATTGGCTAGGGCAAAAATACACATACCGTCGTAATCGGGCGAGCTTCTACTTTCAGATGCAACAGGAATTTCTCGAGTTCGTCATTCTGTTCGCGAGATATGGGAGTTTGAAGTGAAGGAATGGTTGAGAAACCATCAAAATTTTCGCTGGTCTGATACTTGTAACCATTAACTGGAATGGCCTAGGGGAAAAGTACACATACCATTGTAATCGGGCTAGTTTTCACTTTCAGACACAACAGGAATTTCTCGAGTTCGTCAATCCGTTCGCGAGATATGGGGTTTGAAGGTAAGGAATGGTTGAGAAATCATGAAAATTTTCGCAAGTCTGATACTCGAAACCAATAACTACAATGGCCTACGTGAAAAATACACATACCGTTGTAATCGGGCGAGTATCTGCTTTCATATGCAACAGGAATTTCTCGAGTTCGTCAATCCGTCCGCGAGATATGGGAGTTTGAAGTTAAGGAATGGTTGAGAAACCATCAAAATTTTCGCAAGTCTGATACTCGATACAAATAACTGGAATGGCCTAGGGGAAAAGTACACACACCACTGTAATCGGGCGAGTTTCTACTTTCAGATGCAACAGGAATTTCTCGAGTTCGTCAATCCGTTCGCGAGATATGGGAGCTTGAAGTTAAGGAATGCTTGAGAAGCCATCGAAATTTTCGCAAGTCTAATACTCGAAACCAATAACTACTATGGCCTAGGGCAAAAATGCACATACCGTTGTAATCGGGCGAATTCTGCTTTCAGATGCAACAGGAATTTCTCGAGTTCGTCAATCCGTTCGCGAGATATGGGGCTTTGAAGTTAAGGTATGGTTGAGAAACCATCAAAATTTTCGCAAGTCTGATTCTCGAAACCAATAACTGGAATGGCCGAGGGGAAGAGTACACACACCATTGTAATCGGGCGAGTTTCTACTTTCAGATGCAATAGGAAATTCTCGAGTTCGTCAATCCGTTCGGGAGATATGGGAGTTTGATGTTAAGGAATGGTTGAGAAACCATCAAAATTTTCGCAAGTCTGATACTCGAAACCAATAACTGGAATGGCCTAGGGAAAAGTACACACACCATTGTAATCGGTCGAGCTTCTACTTTCAGATGCAACTGGTATTTCTCGAGTTCGTCATTCCGTTCGCGAGATATGGGAGTTTGAAGTTAAGGAATGGTTGAGAAACCATCAAAATTTTCGCAAGTCTGATACTCGAAACCAATAACTACTATTGGCTAGGGCAAAATTACACATACCGTCGTAATCGGGCGAGCTTCTACTTTCAGATGCAACAGGAATTTCTCGAGTTCGTCATTCTGTTCGCGAGATATGGGAGTTTGAAGTTAAGGAATGGTTGAGAAACCATCAAAATTTTCGCTGGTCTGATACTCGTAACCATTAACTGGAATGGCCTAGGGGAAAAGTACACATACCATTGTAATCGGGCGAGTTTCTACTTTCAGATGCAATAGGAAATTCTCGAGTTCGTCAATCCGTTCGGGAGATATGGGAGTTTGATGTTAAGGAATGGTTGAGAAACCATCAAAATTTTCGCAAGTCTGACACTCGAAAGCAATAACTACAGAGGCCTAGGGGAAAAATACACATACCGTTGTAATCGGGCGAGTATCTGCTTTCATATGCATCAGGAATTTCTCGAGTTCGTCAATCCGTCCGCGAGATATGGGAGTTTGAAGTTAAGGAATGGTTGAGAAACCATCAAAATTTTCGCAAGTCTGATACTCGATACAAATAACTGGAATGGCCTAGGGGAAAAGTACACAAACCACTGTAATCGGGCAAGTTTCTACTTTCAGATGCAACAGGAATTTCTCGAGTTCGTCAATCCGTCCGCGAGATATGGGAGTTTGAAGTTGAGGAATGTTTGAGAAACCATCAAAATTTTCGCAAGTCTGATACTCGAAACCAATAACTACAATGGCCTAGGGGAAAAATACACATACCGTCGTAATCGGGCGAGTTTCTGCTTTCAGATGCAACAGGAATTTCTCGAGTTCGTCAATCCGTTCGCGAGATATGGGACTTTGAAGTTAAGGAACGGTTGAGAAACCATCAAAATTTTCGCAGGTCTAATACTCGAAACCAATAACTACTATGGCCTAGGGCAAAAATGCACATACCGTTGTAATCGGGCGAGTTTCTGCATTCAGATGCAACAGGAATTTCTCGAGTTCGTAAATCCGTTCGCGAGATATGTGGGTTTGAAGTTAAGGAATGGTTGAGAAACCATCAAAATTTTCGCAAGTCTGATTCTCGAAACCAATAACTGGAATGGCCTACGTGAAAAATACACATACCGTTGTAATCGGGCGAGTATCTGCTTTCATATGCAACAGGAATTTCTCGAGTTCGTCAATCCGTCCGCGAGATATGGGAGTTTGAAGTTAAGGAATGGTTGAGAAACCATCAAAATTTTCGCAAGTCTGATACTCGATACAAATAACTGGAATGGCCTAGGGGAAAAGTACACACACCACTGTAATCGGGCGAGTTTCTACTTTCAGATGCAACAGGAATTTCTCCAGTTCGTCAATCCGTTCGCGAGATATGGGAGCTTGAAGTTAAGGAATGCTTGAGAAGCCATCGAAATTTTCGCAAGCCTAATACTCGAAACCAATAACTACTATGGCCTAGGGCAAAAATGCACATACCGTTGTAATCGGGCGAATTCTGCTTTCAGATGCAACAGGAATTTCTCGAGTTCGTCAATCCGTTCGCGAGATATGGAGCTTTGAAGTTAAGGTATGGTTGAGAAACCATCAAAATTTTCGCAAGTCTGATTCTCGAAACCAATAACTGGAATGGCCGAGGGGAAGAGTACACACACCATTGTAATCGGGCGAGTTTCTACTTTCAGATGCAATAGGAAATTCTCGAGTTCGTCAATCCGTTCGGGAGATATGGGAGTTTGATGTTAAGGAATGGTTGAGAAACCATCAAAATTTTCGCAAGTCTGATACTCGAAACCAATAACTGGAATGGCCTAGGGAAAAGTACACACACCATTGTAATCGATCGAGCTTCTACTTTCAGATGCAACTAGTATTTCTCGAGTTCGTCATTCCGTTCGCGAGATATGGGAGTTTGAAGTTAAGGAATGGTTGAGAAACCATCAAAATTTTCGCAAGTCTGATACTCGAAACCAATAACTACTATTGGCTAGGGCAAAATTACACATACCGTCGTAATCGGGCGAGCTTCTACTTTCAGATGCAACAGGAATTTCTCGAGTTCGTCATTCTGTTCGCGAGATATGGGAGTTTGAAGTTAAGGAATGGTTGAGAAACCATCAAAATTTTCGCTGGTCTGATACTCGTAACCATTAACTGGAATGGCCTAGGGGAAAAGTACACATACCATTGTAATCGGGCGAGTTTCTACTTTCAGATGCAATAGGAAATTCTCGAGTTCGTCAATCCGTTCGGGAGATATGGGAGTTTGATGTTAAGGAATGGTTGAGAAACCATCAAAATTTTCGCAAGTCTGATACTCGAAACCAATAACTGGAATAGCCTAGGGAAAAGTACACATACCTTTGTAAACGGGCGAGTTTCCACTTTCCGACGCAACAGGAATTTCACGAGTTCGTCGATCCGTTCGCGAGATATGGGAGCTTGAAGTTAAGGAATGCTTGAGAAACGATCGAAATTTTCGCAAGTCTAATACTCGAAACCAATAACTACTATGGCCTAGGGCAAAAATGCACATACCGTTGTAATCGGGCGAGTTTCTGCTTTCAGATGCAACAGGAATTTCTCGAGTTCGTCAATCCGTTCGCGAGATATGGGAGTTTGAAGTTAAGGAATGGTTGAGAAATCATCAAAATTTTCGCAAGTCTGATACTCGAAACCAATAACTACAATGGCCTAGGGGAAAAATTCACATACCGTTGTAATCGGGCGAGTTTCTACTTTCACATGCAACAGGAAATTCTCGAGTTCGTCAATCCGTTCGCGAGATATGGGAGTTTGAAGTTAAGGAATGGTTGAGAAACCATCAAAATTTTCGCAAGTCTAATACTCGAAACCAATAACTACTATGGCCAAGGGCAAAAATGCACATACCGTTGTAATCGGGCGAGTTTCTGCTTTCAGATGCAACAGGAATTTCTCGAGTTCGTAAATCCGTTCGCGAGATATGTGGGTTTGAATTTAAGGAATGGTTGAGAAACCATCAAAATTTTCGCAAGTCTGATTCTCGAAACCAATAACTGGAATGGCCTACGGGAAAAGCACACACACCATTGTAATCGGGCGAGTTTCTACTTTCAGATGCAATAGGGAATTCTCGAGTTCGTCAATCCGTTCGCGAGATATGGGAGTTTGATGTTAAGGAATGGTTGAGAAACCATCAAAATTTTCGCAAGTCTGACACTCGAAAGCAATAACTACAGAGGCCTAGGGGAAAAATACACATACCGTTGTAATCGGGCGAGTTTCTACTTTCACATGCAACAGGAATTTCTCGATTTCGTCAATCCGTTCGCGAGATATGGGAGTTTGAAGTTAAGGAATGGTTGAGAAGTCATCAAAATTTTCGCTGGTCTGATACTCGAAACCAATAACTGGAATGGCCTAGGGGAAAAGTACACATACCTTTGTAAACGGGCGAGTTTCCACTTTCCGACGCAACAGGAATTTCACGAGTTCGTCGATCCGTTCGCGAGATATGGGAGTTTGAAGTTAAGGAGCGGTTGAGAAACCATCAAAATTTTCGCAAGTCTGATACTCGAAACCAATAACTGGAATGGCCTAGGGAAAAGTAAACACACCATTGTAATCGGGCGAGCTTCTACTTTCAGATGCAACAGGAATTTCTCGAGTTCGTTAATCCGTTCGCGAGATATGTGGGTTTGAAGTTAAGGAATGGTTGAGAAACCATCAAAATTTTCGCAAGTCTGATACTCGAAACCAATAACTACTATTGGCTAGGGCAAAAATACACATGCCGTTGTAAACGGGCCACTTTCTGCTTTCAGATGCAACAGGAATTTCTCGAGTTCGTCAATCCGTTCGCGAGATATGGGAGTTTGAGGTTATGGAATGGTTGAGAAACCATCAAAATTTACACTGTTCTGATACTCGAAACCAATAACTGGAATAGCCTAGGGGAAAAGTACATACACCATTGTAATCGGGCGAGTTTTCTACTTTCAGATGCAACAGGAATTTCTCGAGTTCGTCAATCCGTTCGCGATATATGGGAGTTGTAAGCTAAAGAATGGTTTAGAAACCATCAAAATTTTCGCAAGTCTGATACTCGAAACCATTAACTACAATGGCCTAGGGGAAAAATACACATATCGTTGTAATCGGGCGAGTTTCTACTTTCAGATGCATCAGGAATTTCTCGAGTTCGTCAATCCGTTCGCGAGATATGGGAGTTTGAAGTTAAGGAATGGTTGAGAAACCATCAAAATTCTCGCAATTCTGATGCTAGAAACGAATAACTGGAATAGGCTACGGTAAAGATACACACACCATTGTAATCGCGCGAGTTTCTACTTTCAGATGCAACGGGAATTTCTCGAGTTCGTCAATCCGTTCGCGAGATATGGGTGCTCGAAGTTAAGGAATGGTTGAGAAGCCATCAAAATTTTCGCAATTCTAATGGTTGAAACGAGTAACTAGAATGGCTTAGGGCAAAAATATTCATACCGTTGTAATCGGGCGTGTTTCTACTTTCAGAAGCAACAGGAATTTCTCGAGTTCGTCAATCCGCTCGCCAGATATGGGAGTTTGAAGTTAAGGAAAGGCTGAGAAACCATCAAAATTTTCGCAAGTCTGAAGCTAGAAACGAATATCTAGAATGGCTTAGGGCATAAATATTCATACCGTTGTAATCGGGCGAGTTTCTGCTTTCAGATGCAACAGGAATTTCTCGAGTTCGTCAATCCGTTCGCGAGATATGGGAGTTTGAAGTTAAGGAATGGTTGAGAAACCATAAAAATTTTCGCAAGTCTGATACTCGAAACAAATAACTACAATGGCCTAGGGGAAAAATACACATACCGTTGTAATCGGGCGAGTTTCTGCTTTCACATGCAACAGGGATTTCTCGAGTTCGTCAATCCGTTCGCGAGATATTGGAGTTCGAAGTTAAGGAATGGTTGAGAAACCATCAAAATTTTCGCAAGTCTGATACTCGAAACCAATAACTACAATGGCCTAGGGGAAAAATACACACACCACTGTAATCGGGCGAGTTTCTACTTTCAGATGCAACAGGAATTTCTCGAGTTCGTCAATCCGTTCGCGAGATATGGGAGCTTGAAGTTAAGGAATGCTTGAGAAGCCATCGAAATTTTCGCAAGTCTAATACTCGAAACCAATAACTACTATGGCATAGGGCAAAAATGCACATACCGTTGTAATCGGGCGAGTTTCTGCTTTCAGATGCAACAGGAATTTCTCGAGTTTGTCAATCCGTTCGCGAGATATGGGGGTTTGAAGTTAAGGTATGGTTGAGAAACCATCAAAATTTTCGCAAGTCTGATTCTCGAAACCAATAACTGGAATGGCCGAGGGGAAAAGTACACACACCATTGTAATCGGGCGAGTTTCTACTTTCAGATGCAATAGGAAATTCTCGAGTTCGTCAATCCGTTCGGGAGATATGGGAGTTTGATGTTAAGGAATGGTTGAGAAACCATCAAAATTTTCGCAAGTCTGATACTCGAAACCAATAACTGGAATGGCCTAGGGAAAAGTACACACACCATTGTAATCGGTCGAGCTTCTACTTTCAGATGCAACTAGAATTTCTCGAGTTCGTCATTCCGTTCGCGAGATATGGGAGTTTGAAGTTAAGGAATGGTTGAGAAACCATCAAAATTTTCGCAAGTCTGATACTCGAAACCAATAACTACTATTGGCTAGGGCAAAATTACACATACCGTCGTAATCGGGCGAGCTTCTACTTTCAGATGCAACAGGAATTTCTCGAGTTCGTCATTCTGTTCGCGAGATATGGGAGTTTGAAGTTAAGGAATGGTTGAGAAACCATCAAAATTTTCGCTGGTCTGATACTCGTAACCATTAACTGGAATGGCCTAGGGGAAAAGTACACATACCATTGTAATCGGGCGAGTTTTCACTTTCAGACACAACAGGAATTTCTCGAGTTCGTCAATCCGTTCGCGAGATATGGGGTTTGAAGGTAAGGAATGGTTGAGAAATCATGAAAATTTTCGCAAGTCTGATACTCGAAACCAATAACTACAATGGCCTACCTGAAAAATACACATACCGTTGTAATCGGGCGAGTATCTGCTTTCATATGCAACAGGAATTTCTCGAGTTCGTCAATCCGTCCGCGAGATATGGGAGTTTGAAGTTAAGGAATGGTTCAGAAACCATCAAAATTTTCGCAAGTCTGATACTCGATACATATAACTGGAATGGCCTAGGGGAAAAGTACACACACCACTGTAATCGGGCGAGTTTCTGCTTTCAGATGCAACAGGAATATCTCGAGTTCGTCAATCCGTTCGCGAGATATGGGAGCTTGAAGTTAAGGAATGCTTGAGAAGCCATCGAAATTTTCGCAAGTCTAATACTCCAAACCAATAACTACTATGGCCTAGGGCAAAAATGCACATACCGTTGTAATCGGGCGAGTTTCTGCTTTCAGATGCAACAGGAATTTCTCGAGTTCGTCAATCCGTTCGCGAGATATGGGGGTTTGAAGTTAAGGTATGGTTGAGAAACCATCAAAATTTTCTCAAGTCTGATTCTCGAAACCAATAACTGGAATGGCCGAGGGGAAAAGTACACACACCATTGTAATCGGGCGAGTTTCTACTTTCAGATGCAATAGGAAATTCTCGAGTTCGTCAATCCGTTCGCGAGATATGGGAGTTTGATGTTAAGGAATGGTTGAGAAACCATCAAAATTTTCGCAAGTCTGACACTCGAAAGCAATAACTACAGAGGCCTAGGGGAAAAATACACATACCGTTGTAATCGGGCAAGTTTCTACTTTCACATGCAACAGGAATTTCTCGAGTTCGTCAATCCGTTCGCGAGATATGGGAGTTTGAAGTTAAGGAATGGTTGAGAAATCATCAAAATTTTCGCTGGTCTGATTCTCGAAACCAATAACTGGAATGGCCTAGGGGAAAAGTACACATACCTTTGTAATCGGGCGAGTTTCCACTTTCCGACGCAACAGGAATTTCAAGAGTTCGTCGATCCGTTCGCGAGATATGGGAGTTTGAAGTTAAGGAGCGGTTGAGAAACCATCAAAATTTTCGCAAGTCTGATACTCGAAACCAATAACTGGAATGGCCTAGGGAAAAGTACACACACCATTGTAATCGGGCGAGCTTCTACTTTCAGATGCAACTAGAATTTCTCGAGTTCGTCATTCCGTTCGCGAGATATGGGAGTTTGAGGTTAAGGAATGGTTGAGAACTCATCAAAATTTTCGCAAGTCTGATACACGAAACCAATAACTACAGAGGCCTAGGGGAAAAATACACATACCGTTGTAATCGGGCAAGTTTCTACTTTCAGATGCAACTAGAATTTCCAAAGTTCGTCATTCCGTTCGCGAGATATTGGAGTTTGAAGTTAAGGAATGGATGAGAAACCATCAAAATTTTCGCAAGTCTGATACTCGAAACCAATAACTACTATTGGCTAGGGCAAAAATACACATACCGTCGTAATCGGGCGAGCTTCTACTTTCAGATGCAACAGGAATTTCTCGAGTTCGTCATTCTGTTCGCGAGATATGGGAGTTTGAAGTTAAGGAATTGTTGAGAAACCATCAAAATTTTCGCAAGTCTGATACTCGAAACCAATAACTACTATTGCCTAGGGGAAAAGTACGCACACCATTGTAATTGGGCGAGTTTCTACTTTCAGATGCAACAGGAATATCTCGAGTTCGCCAATCCGTTCGCGAGATATGGGAGTTTCAAATTAAGGATTGGTTGAGAAACCATCAAAATATTCGCAAGTCTGATACTCGAAACCAATCACTGGAATGGCCTAGGGGAAAAGTACACACACCATTGTAATCGGGCGAGTTTCTATTTTCAGATGCAACAGGAATTTCTCCAGTTCGCCAATCCGTTCGTGAGATATGGGAGTTTGAAGTTAAGGAATCGTTGAGACACCATCAAAATTTTCGCAAGTCTGATACTCCAAACCAATAAGTAGTATTGCCTAGGGCGAAAATACACCCACCATTGTAATCGGGCGAGTTTCTACTTTCAGATGCATCAGGAATTTCTCGAGTTCGTCAATCCGTTCGTGAGATATGGGAGTTTGAAGTTAAGGAATGGTTGAGAAACCATCAAAATTTTCGCAAGTCTGATACTCGAAACCAATAACTACTATTGCCTAGGGGAAAAGTACGCACACCATTGTAATCGGGCGAGTTTCTACTTTCAGATGCAACAGGAATTTCTCGAGTTCGTCAATCCGTTCGTGAGATATGGGAGTTTGAAGTTAAGGAATGGTTGAGAAACCATCAAAATTTTCGCAAGTCTGATATTCGATAACAATAACTGGAGTGGCCTAGGGGAAAAGTACACATACCATTGTAATCGGGGGAGTTTCTGCTTTCAGATGCAACACGAATATCTCGAATTCGTGAATCCGTTCGCGAGATATGGGGGTTTGAAGATAAGGAATAGTTGAGAAACCATCAAAATTTTCGCAAGTTTGATACTCGAAACCAATAAATACTATTTCCTAGGGCAAAAATACACATACCGTTGTAATCCGGCGAGTTTCTGCTTTCATATGCAACAGGAATTTCTCGAGTTCGTTAATCCGTTCGCGAGATATGGGAGTTAGAAGTTAAGGAATGGTTGGGAAACCATCAAAATTTTCGCAAGTCTGATACTCGAAACCAATAACTACAATGGCCTAGGGGAAAAATACACAGACCGTTGTAATTGGGCGAGTATCTGCTTTCAGATGCAACAGGAATTTCTCGAGTTCGTCAATCCGTTCGCGAGATATGGGAGTTTGAAGTTAAGGAATGGATGAGAAACCATCAAAATTTTCGCAAGTCTGTACTCGAAACCAATAACTGGAATGGCCTAGGGGAAAAGTACACACACCATTGTAATCGGCCGAGTTTCTACTTTCACATGCAACAGGAATTTCTCGAGTTCGTCAATCCGTTCGCGCGATATGGAAGTTCGAAGTTAAGGAATGGTTGAGAAACCATCAAAATTTTCGCAAGTCTGATACTCGAAACCAATAACTACAATGGCCTAGGGGAAATACACATACCGTTGTAATCGGGCGAGTTTCTACTTTCAAATGCAACAGGAATTTCTCGAGTTCGTCAATCCGTTACCGAGATATGGAAGTTTGAAGTTAAGGAAAGGTTGAGGAAACATCAAAATTTTCGCAAGTCTGATACTCGAAACCAATAACTACAAAGGCCTAGGGGAAAAATACACATATCGTTGTAATCGGGCGAGTTGCTAATTTCAAATGCAACAGGAATTTCTCGAGTTCCTCAATCCGTTCGCGAGATATGGGAGTTTGAAGTTAAGGATTGGTTGAGAAACCATCAAAATATTCGCAAGTCTGATACTCGAAACCAATCACTGGAATGGCCTAGGGGAAAAGTACACACACCATTGTAATCGGGCGAGTTTCTATTTTCAGATGCAACAGGAATTTCTCCAGTTCGCCAATCCGTTCGTGAGATATGGGAGTTTGAAGTTAAGGAATCGTTGAGACACCATCAAAATTTTCGCAAGTCTGATACTCCAAACCAATAAGTAGTATTGCCTAGAGCGAAAATACACCCACCATTGTAATCGGGCGAGTTTCTACTTTCAGATGCAACAGGAATTTCTCGAGTTCGTCAATCCGTTCGTGAGATATGGGAGTTTGAAGTTAAGGAATGGTTGAGAAACCATCAAAATTTTCGCAAGTCTGATACTCCAAACCAATAAGTAGTATTGCCTAGAGCGAAAATACACCCACCATTGTAATCGGGCGAGTTTCTACTTTCAGATGCAACAGGAATATCTCGAGTTCGCCAATCCGTTCGCGAGATATGGGAGTTTGAAATTAAGGATTGGTTGAGAAACCATCAAAATATTCGCAAGTCTGATACTCGAAACCAATCACTGGAATGGCCTAGGGGAAAATTACACACACCATTGTAATCCGGCGAGTTTCTATTTTCAGATGCAACAGGAATTTCTCCAGTTCCCCAATCCGTTCGTGAGATATGGGAGTTTGAAGTTAAGGAATCGTTGAGAAACCATCAAAATTTTCGCAAGTCTGATACTCGAAACCAATAACTACTATTGCCTAGGGGAAAAGTACGCACACCATTGTAATTGGGCGAGTTTCTACTTTCAGATGCAACAGGAATATCTCGAGTTCGCCAATCCGTTCGCGAGATATGGGAGTTTGAAATTAAGGATTGGTTGAGAAACCATCAAAATATTCGCAAGTCTGATACTCGAAACCAATCACTGGAATGGCCTAGGGGAAAAGTACACACACCATTGTAATCGGGCGAGTTTCTATTTTCAGATGCAACAGGAATTTCTCCAGTTCGCCAATCCGTTCGTGAGATATGGGAGTTTGAAGTTAAGGAATCGTTGAGACACCATCAAAATTTTCGCAAGTCTGATACTCCAAACCAATAAGTAGTATTGCCTAGAGCGAAAATACACCCACCATTGTAATCGGGCGAGTTTCTACTTTCAGATGCAACAGGAATTTCTCGAGTTCGTCAATCCGTTCGTGAGATATGGGAGTTTGAAGTTAAGGAATGGTTGAGAAACCATCAAAATTTTCGCAAGTCTGATACTCGAAACCAATAACTACTATTGCCTAGGGGAAAAGTACGCACACCATTGTAATCGGGCGAGTTTCTACTTTCAGATGCAACAGGAATTTCTCGAGTTCGTCAATCCGTTCGTGAGATATGGGAGTTTGAAGTTAAGGAATGGTTGAGAAACCATCAAAATTTTCGCAAGTCTGATATTCGATAACAATAACTGGAGTGGCCTAGGGGAAAAGTACACATACCATTGTAATCGGGGGAGTTTCTGCTTTCAGATGCAACACGAATATCTCGAATTCGTGAATCCGTTCGCGAGATATGGGGGTTTGAAGATAAGGAATAGTTGAGAAACCATCAAAATTTTCGCAACTTTGATACTCGAAACCAATAAATACTATTTCCTAGGGCAAAAATACACATACCGTTGTAATCCGGCGAGTTTCTGCTTTCATATGCAACAGGAATTTCTCGAGTTCGTTAATCCGTTCGCGAGATATGGGAGTTTGAAGTTAAGGAATGGTTGGGAAACCATCAAAATTTCGCAAGTCCGATACTCGAAACCAATAACTACTATTGGCTAGGGCAAAAATACACATACCGTCGTAATCGGGCGAGCTTCTACTTTCAGATGCAACAGGAATTTCTCGAGTTCGTCATTCTGTTCGCGAGATATGGGAGTTTGAAGTTAAGGAATGGTTGAGAAACCATCAAAATTTTCGCTGGTCTGATACTCGTAACCATTAACTGGAATGGCCTAGGGGAAAAGTACACATACCATTGTAATCGGGCGAGTTTTCACTTTCAGACACAACAGGAATTTCTCGAGTTCGTCAATCCGTTCGCGAGATATGGGGTTTGAAGGTAAGGAATGGTTGAGAAATCATGAAAATTTTCGCAAGTCTGATACTCGAAACCAATAACCACAGTGGCCTACGTGAAAAATACACATACCGTTGTAATCGGGCGAGTATCTGCTTTCATATGCAACAGGAATTTTTCGAGTTCGTCAATCCGTCCGCGAGATATGGGAGTTTGAAGTTAAGGAATGGTTGAGAGACCATCAAAATTTTCGCAAGTCTGATACTCGATACAAATAACTGGAATGGCCTAGGGGAAAAGTACACACACCACTGTAATCGGGCGAGTTTCTACTTTCAGATGCAACAGGAATTTCTCGAGTTCGTCAATCCGTTCGCGAGATATGGGAGCTTGAAGTTAAGGAATGCTTGAGAAGCCATCGAAATTTTCGCAAGTCTAATACTCGAAACCAATAACTACTATGGCCTAGGGCAAAAATGCACATACCGTTGTAATCGGGCGAGTTTCTGCTTTCAGATGCAACAGGAATTTCTCGAGTTCGTCAATCCGTTCGCGAGATATGGGGGTTTGAAGTTAAGGTATGGTTGAGAAACCATCAAAATTTTCGCAAGTCTGATTCTCGAAACCAATAACTGGAATGGCCGAGGGGAAAAGTACACACACCATTGTAATCGAGCGAGTTTCTACTTTCAGATGCAATAGGAAATTCTCGAGTTCGTCAATCCGTTCGGGAGATATGGGAGTTTGATGTTAAGGAATGGTTGAGAAACCATCAAAATTTTCGCAAGTCTGATACTCGAAACCAATAACTGGAATGGCCTAGGGAAAAGTACACACACCATTGTAATCGGTCGAGCTTCTACTTTCAGATGCAACTAGAATTTCTCGAGTTCGTCATTCCGTTCGCGAGATATTGGAGTTTGAAGTTAAGGAATGGATGAGAAACCATCAAAATTTTCGCAAGTCTGATACTCGAAACCAATAACTACTATTGGCTAGGGCAAAAATACACATACCGTCGTAATCGGGCGAGATTCTACTTTCAGATGCAACAGGAATATCTCGAGTTCGTCATTCTGTTCGCGAGATATGGGAGTTTGAAGTTAAGGAATGGTTGAGAAACCATCAAAATTTTCGCTGGTCTGATACTCGTAACCATTAACTGGAATGGCCTAGGGGAAAAGTACACATACCATTGTAATCGGGCGAGTTTTCACTTTCAGACACAACAGGAATTTCTCGAGTTCGTCAATCCGTTCGCGAGATATGGGGTTTGAAGGTAAGGAATGGTTGAGAAGTCATGAAAATTTTCGCAAGACTGATACTCGAAACCAATAACTGTGAAAAATACACATACCGTTGTAATCGGGCGAGTATCTGCTTTCATATGCAACAGGAATTTCTCGAGTTCGTCAATCCGTCCGCGAGATATGGGAGTTTGAAGTTGAGGAATGGTTGAGAAACCATCAAAACTTTCGCAAGTCTGATACTCGATACAAATAACTGGAATGGCCTAGGGGAAAAGTACACACACCACTGTAATCGGGCGAGTTTCTACTTTCAGATGCAACAGGAACTTCTCGAGTTCGTCAATCCGTTCGCGAGATATGGGAGCTTGAACTTAAAGAATGCTTGAGAAGCCATCGAAATTTTCGCAAGTCTAATACTCGAAACCAATAACTACTATGGCCTAGGGCAAAAATGCACATACCGTTGTAATCGGGCGAGTTTCTGCTTTCAGATGCAACAGGAATTTCTCGAGTTCGTCAATCCGTTCGCGAGATATGGGGGTTTGAAGTTAAGGTATGGTTGAGAAACCATCAAAATTTTCGCAAGTCTGATTCTCGAAACCAATAACTGGAATGGCCGAGGGGAAAAGTGCACACACCATTGTAATCGGGCGAGTTTCTACTTTCAGATGCAATAGGAAATTCTCGAGTTCGTCAATCCGTTCGCGAGATATGGGAGTTTGATGTTAAGGAATGGTTGAGAAACCATCAAAATTTTCGCAAGTCTGACACTCGAAAGCAATAACTACAGAGGCCTAGGGGAAAAATACACATACCGTTGTAATCGGTCGAGCTTCTACTTTCAGATACAACTAGAATTTCTCGAGTTCGTCATTCCGTTCGCGAGATATGGGAGTTTGAAGTTAAGGAATGGTTGAGAAACCATCAAAATTTTCGCAAGTCTGATACTCGAAACCAATAACTACTATTGGCTAGGGCAAAAATACACATACCGTCGTAATCGGGCGAGCTTCTACTTTCAGATGCAACAGGAATTTCTCGAGTTCGTCATTCTGTTCGCGAGATATGGGAGTTTGAAGTTAAGGTATGGTTGAGAAACCATCAAAATTTTCGCAAGTCTGATTCTCGAAACCAATAACTGGAATGGCCGAGGGGAAAAGTACACACACCATTGTAATCGGGCGTGTTTCTACTTTCAGATGCAATAGGAAATTCTCGAGTTCGTCAATCCGTTCGCGATATATGGGGTTTGAAGGTAAGGAATGGTTGAGAAATCATGAAAATTTTCGCAAGTCTGATACTCGAAACCAATAACTACAATGGCCTACGTGAAAAATACACATACCGTTGTAATCGGGCGAGTATCTGCTTTCATATGCAACAGGAATTTCTCGAGTTCGTCAATCCGTCCGCGAGATATGGGAGTTTGAAGTTAAGGAATGGTTGAGAAACCATCAAAATTTTCGCAAGTCTGACACTCGATACAAATAACTGGAATGGCCTAGGGGAAAAGTACACACACCACTGTAATCGGGCGAGTTTCTACTTTCAGATGCAACAGGAATTTCTCGAGTTCGTCAATCCGTTCGCGAGATATGGGAGCTTGAAGTTAAAGAATGCTTGAGAAGCCATCGAAATTTTCGCAAGTCTAATACTCGAAACCAATAACTACTATGGCCTAGGGCAAAAATGCACATACCGTTGTAATCGGGCGAGTTTCTGCTTTCAGATGCAATAGGAAATTCTCGAGTTCGTCAATCCGTTCGGGAGATATGGGGGTTTGAAGTTAAGGAATGGTTGAGAAACCATCAAAATTTTCGCAAGTCTGATACTCGAAACCAATAACTGGAATGGCCTAGGGAAAAGTACACACACCATTGTAATCGGTCGAGCTTCTACTTTCAGATGCAACTAGAATTTCTCGAGTTCGTCATTCCGTTCGCGAGATATTGGAGTTTGAAGTTAAGGAATGGTTGAGAAACCATCAAAATTTTCGCAAGTCTTATATTCGATAACAATAACTGGAGTAGCCTAGGGGAAAAGTACACATACCATTGTAATCGGGGGAGTTTCTGCTTTCAGATGCAACACGAATATCTCGAATTCGTGAATCCGTTCGCGAGATATGGGGGTTTGAAGATAAGGAATAGTTGAGAGACCATCAAAATTTTCGCAAGTCTGATACTCGAAACCAATAAATACTATTTCCTAGGGCAAAAATACACATACCGTTGTAATCCGGCGAGTTTCTGCTTTCATATGCAACAGGAATTTCTCGAGTTCGTCAATCCGTTCGCGCGATATGGGAGTTCGAAGTTAAGGAATGGTTGAGAAACCATCAAAATTTTCGCAAATCTGATACTCGAAACCGATAACTACAATGGCCTGGGGGAAATACACATACCGTTGTAATCGGGCGAGTTTCTACTTTCAAATGCAACAGGAATTTCTCGAGTTCGTCAATCCGTTACCGAGATATGGAAGTTTGAAGTTAAGGAAAGGTTGAGGAACCATCAAAATTTTCGCAAGTCTGATACTCGAAACCAATAACTACAAAGGCCTAGGGGAAAAATACACATATCGTTGTAATCGGGCGAGTTGCTAATTTCAAATGCAACAGGAATTTCTCGAGTTCCTCAATCCGTTCGCGAGATATGGGAGTTTGAAGTTAAGGAATGGTTGAGAAACCATCAAAATATTCGCAAGTCTGATACTCGAAACCAATAATTGGAATGGCCTAGGGGAAAATTACACACACCATTGTAATCCGGCGAGTTTCTATTTTCAGATGCAACAGGAATTTCTCCAGTTCCCCAATCCGTTCGTGAGATATGGGAGTTTGAAGTTAAGGAATCGTTGAGAAACCATCAAAATTTTCGCAAGTCTGATACTCGAAACCAATAACTACTATTGCCTAGGGGAAAAGTACGCACACCATTGTAATTGGGCGAGTTTCTACTTTCAGATGCAACAGGAATATCTCGAGTTCGCCAATCCGTTCGCGAGATATGGGAGTTTGAAATTAAGGATTGGTTGAGAAACCATCAAAATATTCGCAGTCTGATACTCGAAACCAATCACTGGAATGGCCTAGGGGAAAAGTACACCCACCATTGTAATCGGGCGAGTTTCTATTTTCAGATGCAACAGGAATTTCTCCAGTTCGCCAATCCGTTCGTGAGATATGGGAGTTTGAAGTTAAGGAATCGTTGAGACACCATCAAAATTTTCGCAGTCTGATACTCCAAACCAATAAGTAGTATTGCCTAGGGCGAAAATACACCCACCATTGTAATCGGGCGAGTTTCTACTTTCAGATGCAACAGGAATTTCTCGAGTTCGTCAATCCGTTCGTGAGATATGGGAGTTTGAAGTTAAGGAATGGTTGAGAAACCATCAAAATTTTCGCAAGTCTGATACTCGAAACCAATAACTACTATTGCCTAGGGGAAAAGTACGCACACCATTGTAATCGGGCGAGTTTCTACTTTCAGATGCAACAGGAATTTCTCGAGTTCGTCAATCCGTTCGTGAGATATGGGAGTTTGAAGTTAAGGAATGGTTGAGAAACCATCAAAATTTTCGCAAGTCTGATATTCGATAACAATAACTGAGTGGCCTAGGGAAAAGTACACATACCATTGTAATCGGGGGAGTTTCTGCTTTCAGATGCAACACGAATATCTCGAATTCGTGAATCCGTTCGCGAGATATGGGGGTTTGAAGATAAGGAATAGTTGAGAAACCATCAAAATTTTCGCAAGTTTGATACTCGAAACAATAAATACTATTTGCTAGGGCAAAAATACACATACCGTTGTAATCCGGCGAGTTTCTGCTTTCATATGCAACAGGAATTTCTCGAGTTCGTTAATCCGTTCGCGAGATATGGGAGTTAGAAGTTAAGGAATGGTTGGGAAACCATCAAAATTTTCGCAAGTCTGATTACTCGAAACCAATAACTACAATGGCCCTTAGGGAAAAATACACAGACCGTTGTAATTGGGCGAGTATCTGCTTTCAGATGCAACAGGAATTTCTCGAGTTCGCCAATCCGTTCGCGAGATATGGGAGTTTGAAATTAAGGATTGGTTGAGAAACCATCAAAATATTCGCAAGTCTGATACTCGAAACCAATCACTGGAATGGCCTAGGGGAAAAGTACACCCACCATTGTAATCCGGCGAGTTTCTATTTTCAGATGCAACAGGAATTTCTCCAGTTCGCCAATCCGTTCGTGAGATATGGGAGTTTGAAGTTAAGGAATCGTTGAGACACCATCAAAATTTTCGCAAGTCTGATACTCCAAACCAATAAGTAGTATTGCCTAGGGCGAAAATACACCCACCATTGTAATCGGGCGAGTTTCTACTTTCAGATGCAACAGGAATTTCTCGAGTTCGTCAATCCGTTCGTGAGATATGGGAGTTTGAAGTTAAGGAATGGTTGAGAAACCATCAAAATTTTCGCAAGTCTGATACTCGAAACCAATAACTACTATTGCCTAGGGGAAAAGTACGCACACCATTGTAATCGGGCGAGTTTCTACTTTCAGATGCAACAGGAATTTCTCGAGTTCGTCAATCCGTTCGTGAGATATGGGAGTTTGAAGTTAAGGAATGGTTGAGAAACCATCAAAATTTTCGCAGTCTGATATTCGATAACAATAACTGGAGTGGCCTAGGGGAAAAGTACACATACCATTGTAATCGGGGGAGTTTCTGCTTTCAGATGCAACACGAATATCTCGAATTCGTGAATCCGTTCGCGAGATATGGGGGTTTGAAGATAAGGAATAGTTGAGAAACCATCAAAATTTTCGCAAGTTTGATACTCGAAACCAATAAATACTATTTGCTAGGGCAAAAATACACATACCGTTGTAATCCGGCGAGTTTCTGCTTTCATATGCAACAGGAATTTCTCGAGTTCGTTAATCCGTTCGCGAGATATGGGAGTTAGAAGTTAAGGAATGGTTGGGAAACCATCAAAATTTTCGCAAGTCTGATACTCGAAACCAATAACTACAATGGCCTAGGGGAAAAATACACAGACCGTTGTAATTGGGCCAGTATCTGCTTTCAGATGCAACAGGAATTTCTCGAGTTCGCCAATCCGTTCGCGAGATATGGGAGTTTGAAATTAAGGATTGGTTGAGAAACCATCAAAATATTCGCAAGTCTGATACTCGAAACCAATCACTGGAATGGCCTAGGGGAAAAGTACACCCACCATTGTAATCGGGCGAGTTTCTATTTTCAGATGCAACAGGAATTTCTCCAGTTCGCCAATCCGTTCGTGAGATATGGGAGTTTGAAGTTAAGGAATCGTTGAGACACCATCAAAATTTTCGCAAGTCTGATACTCCAAACCAATAAGTAGTATTGCCTAGGGCGAAAATACACCCACCATTGTAATCGGGCGAGTTTCTACTTTCAGATGCAACAGGAATTTCTCGAGTTCGTCAATCCGTTCGTGAGATATGGGAGTTTGAAGTTAAGGAATGGTTGAGAAACCATCAAAATTTTCGCAAGTCTGATACTCGAAACCAATAACTACTATTGCCTAGGGGAAAAGTACGCACACCATTGTAATCGGGCGAGTTTCTACTTTCAGATGCAACAGGAATTTCTCGAGTTCGTCAATCCGTTCGTGAGATATGGGAGTTTGAAGTTAAGGAATGGTTGAGAAACCATCAAAATTTTCGCAAGTCTGATATTCGATAACAATAACTGGAGTGGCCTAGGGGAAAAGTACACATACCATTGTAATCGGGGGAGTTTCTGCTTTCAGATGCAACACGAATATCTCGAATTCGTGAATCCGTTCGCGAGATATGGGGGTTTGAAGATAAGGAATAGTTGAGAAACCATCAAAATTTTCGCAAGTTTGATACTCGAAACCAATAAATACTATTTGCTAGGGCAAAAATACACATACCGTTGTAATCCGGCGAGTTTCTGCTTTCATATGCAACAGGAATTTCTCGAGTTCGTTAATCCGTTCGCGAGATATGGGAGTTAGAAGTTAAGGAATGGTTGGGAAACCATCAAAATTTTCGCAAGTCTGATACTCGAAACCAATAACTACAATGGCCTAGGGGAAAAATACACAGACCGTTGTAATTGGGCGAGTATCTGCTTTCAGATGCAACAGGAATTTCTCGAGTTCGTCAATCCGTTCGCGAGATATGGGAGTTTGAAGTTAAGGAATGGATGAGAAACCATCAAAATTTTCGCAAGTCTGTACTCGAAACCAATAACTGGAATGGCCTAGGGCAAAAATACACATACCGTTGTAATCCGGCGAGTTTCTGCTTTCATATGCAACAGGAATTTCTCGAGTTCGTCAATCCGTTCGCGCGATATGGGAGTTCGAAGTTAAGGAATGGTTGAGAAACCATCAAAATTTTCGCAAATCTGATACTCGAAACCAATAACTACAATGGCCTAGGGGAAATACACATACCGTTGTAATCGGGCGAGTTTCTACATTCAAATGCAACAGGAATTTCTCGAGTTCGTCAATCCGTTACCGAGATATGGAAGTTTGAAGTTAAGGAAAGGTTGAGGAACCATCAAAATTTTCGCAAGTCTGATACTCGAAACCAATAACTACAAAGGCCAAGGGGAAAAACACACATATCGTTGTAATCGGGCGAGTTGCTAATTTCAAATGCAACAGGAATTTCTCGAGTTCCTCAATCCGTTCGCGAGATATGGGAGTTTGAAGTTAAGGAATGGTTGAGAAACCATCAAAATATTCGCAAGTCTGATACTCGAAACCAATCACTGGAATGGCCTAGGGGAAAAGTACACACACCATTGTAATCGGGCGAGTTTCTATTTTCAGATGCAACAGGAATTTCTCCAGTTCGCCAATCCGTTCGTGAGATATGGGAGTTTGAAGTTAAGGAATCGTTGAGACACCATCAAAATTTTCGCAAGTCTGATACTCCAAACCAATAAGTAGTATTGCCTAGGGCGAAAATACACCCACCATTGTAATCGGGCGAGTTTCTACTTTCAGATGCAACAGGAATTTCTCGAGTTCGTCAATCCGTTCGTGAGATATGGGAGTTTGAAGTTAAGGAATGGTTGAGAAACCATCAAAATTTTCGCAAGTCTGATACTCGAAACCAATAACTACTATTGCCTAGGGGAAAAGTACGCACACCATTGTAATCGGGCGAGTTTCTACTTTCAGATGCAACAGGAATTTCTCGAGTTCGTCAATCCGTTCGTGAGATATGGGAGTTTGAAGTTAAGGAATGGTTGAGAAACCATCAAAATTTTCGCATGTCTGATATTCGATAACAATAACTGGAGTGGCCTAGGGGAAAAGTACACATACCATTGTAATCGGGGGAGTTTCTGCTTTCAGATGCAACACGAATATCTCGAATTCGTGAATCCGTTCGCGAGATATGGGGGTTTGAAGATAAGGAATAGTTGAGAAACCATCAAAATTTTCGCAAGTTTGATACTCGAAACCAATAAATACTATTTGCTAGGGCAAAAATACACATACCGTTGTAATCCGGCGAGTTTCTGCTTTCATATGCAACAGGAATTTCTCGAGTTCGTTAATCCGTTCGCGAGATATGGGAGTTAGAAGTTAAGGAATGGTTGGGAAACCATCAAAATTTTCGCAAGTCTGATACTCGAAACCAATAACTACAATGGCCTAGGGGAAAAATACACAGACCGTTGTAATTGGGCGAGTATCTGCTTTCAGATGCAACAGGAATTTCTCGAGTTCGTCAATCCGTTCGCGAGATATGGGAGTTTGAAGTTAAGGAAAGGTTGAGGAACCATCAAAATTTTCGCAAGTCTGATACTCGAAACCAATAACTACAAAGGCCTAGGGGAAAAATACAGATATCGTTGTAATCGGGCGAGTTGCTAATTTCAAATGCAACAGGAATTTCTCGAGTTCGTCAATCCGTTACCGAGATATGGAAGTTTGAAGTTAAGGAAAGGTTGAGGAACCATCAAAATTTTCGCAAGTCTGATACTCGAAACCAATAACTACAAAGGCCTAGGGGAAAAATACACATATCGTTGTAATCGGGCGAGTTGCTAATTTCAAATGCAACAGGAATTTCTCGAGTTCCTCAATCCGTTCGCGAGATATGGGAGTTTGAAGTTAAGGAATGGTTGAGAAACCATCAAAATATTCGCAAGTCTGATACTCGAAACCAATAATTGGAATGGCCTAGGGGAAAATTACACACACCATTGTAATCCGGCGAGTTTCTATTTTCAGATGCAACAGGAATTTCTCCAGTTCCCCAATCCGTTCGTGAGATATGGGAGTTTGAAGTTAAGGAATCGTTGAGAAACCATCAAAATTTTCGCAAGTCTGATACTCGAAACCAATAACTACTATTGCCTAGGAGAAAAGTACGCACACCATTGTAATTGGGCGAGTTTCTACTTTCAGATGCAACAGGAATATCTCGAGTTCGCCAATCCTTTCGCGAGATATGGGAGTTTGAAATTAAGGATTGGTTGAGAAACCATCAAAATATTCGCAAGTCTGATACTCGAAACCAATCACTGGAATGGCCTAGGGGAAAAGTACACACACCATTGTAATCGGGCGAGTTTCTATTTTCAGATGCAACAGGAATTTCTCCAGTTCGCCAATCCGTTCGTGAGATATGGGAGTTTGAAGTTAAGGAATCGTTGAGACACCATCAAAATTTTCGCAAGTCTGATACTCCAAACCAATAAGTAGTATTGCCTAGGGCGAAAATACACCCACCATTGTAATCGGGCGAGTTTCTACTTTCAGATGCAACAGGAATTTCTCGAGTTCGTCAATCCGTTCGTGAGATATGGGAGTTTGAAGTTAAGGAATGGTTGAGAAACCATCAAAATTTTCGCAAGTCTGATATTCGATAACAATAACTGGAGTGGCCTAGGGGAAAAGTACACATACCATTGTAATCGGGGGAGTTTCTGCTTTCAGATGCAACACGAATATCTCGAATTCGTGAATCCGTTCGCGAGATATGGGGGTTTGAAGATAAGGAATAGTTGAGAAACCATCAAAATTTTCGCAAGTTTGATACTCGAAACCAATAAATACTATTTGCTAGGGCAAAAATACACATACCGTTGTAATCCGGCGAGTTTCTGCTTTCATATGCAACAGGAATTTCTCGAGTTCGTTAATCCGTTCGCGAGATATGGGAGTTAGAAGTTAAGGAATGGTTGGGAAACCATCAAAATTTTCGCAAGTCTGATACTCGAAACCAATAACTACAATGGCCTAGGGGAAAAATACACAGACCGTTGTAATTGGGCCAGTATCTGCTTTCAGATGCAACAGGAATTTCTCGAGTTCGCCAATCCGTTCGCGAGATATGGGAGTTTGAAATTAAGGATTGGTTGAGAAACCATCAAAATATTCGCAAGTCTGATACTCGAAACCAATCACTGGAATGGCCTAGGGGAAAAGTACACCCACCATTGTAATCGGGCGAGTTTCTATTTTCAGATGCAACAGGAATTTCTCCAGTTCGCCAATCCGTTCGTGAGATATGGGAGTTTGAAGTTAAGGAATCGTTGAGACACCATCAAAATTTTCGCAAGTCTGATACTCCAAACCAATAAGTAGTATTGCCTAGGGCGAAAATACACCCACCATTGTAATCGGGCGAGTTTCTACTTTCAGATGCAACAGGAATTTCTCGAGTTCGTCAATCCGTTCGTGAGATATGGGAGTTTGAAGTTAAGGAATGGTTGAGAAACCATCAAAATTTTCGCAAGTCTGATACTCGAAACCAATAACTACTATTGCCTAGGGGAAAAGTACGCACACCATTGTAATCGGGCGAGTTTCTACTTTCAGATGCAACAGGAATTTCTCGAGTTCGTCAATCCGTTCGTGAGATATGGGAGTTTGAAGTTAAGGAATGGTTGAGAAACCATCAAAATTTTCGCAAGTCTGATATTCGATAACAATAACTGGAGTGGCCTAGGGGAAAAGTACACATACCATTGTAATCGGGGGAGTTTCTGCTTTCAGATGCAACACGAATATCTCGAATTCGTGAATCCGTTCGCGAGATATGGGGGTTTGAAGATAAGGAATAGTTGAGAAACCATCAAAATTTTCGCAAGTTTGATACTCGAAACCAATAAATACTATTTGCTAGGGCAAAAATACACATACCGTTGTAATCCGGCGAGTTTCTGCTTTCATATGCAACAGGAATTTCTCGAGTTCGTTAATCCGTTCGCGAGATATGGGAGTTAGAAGTTAAGGAATGGTTGGGAAACCATCAAAATTTTCGCAAGTCTGATACTCGAAACCAATAACTACAATGGCCTAGGGGAAAAATACACAGACCGTTGTAATTGGGCGAGTATCTGCTTTCAGATGCAACAGGAATTTCTCGAGTTCGTCAATCCGTTCGCGAGATATGGGAGTTTGAAGTTAAGGAATGGATGAGAAACCATCAAAATTTTCGCAAGTCTGTACTCGAAACCAATAACTGGAATGGCCTAGGGCAAAAATACACATACCGTTGTAATCCGGCGAGTTTCTGCTTTCATATGCAACAGGAATTTCTCGAGTTCGTCAATCCGTTCGCGCGATATGGGAGTTCGAAGTTAAGGAATGGTTGAGAAACCATCAAAATTTTCGCAAATCTGATACTCGAAACCAATAACTACAATGGCCTAGGGGAAATACACATACCGTTGTAATCGGGCGAGTTTCTACATTCAAATGCAACAGGAATTTCTCGAGTTCGTCAATCCGTTACCGAGATATGGAAGTTTGAAGTTAAGGAAAGGTTGAGGAACCATCAAAATTTTCGCAAGTCTGATACTCGAAACCAATAACTACAAAGGCCAAGGGGAAAAACACACATATCGTTGTAATCGGGCGAGTTGCTAATTTCAAATGCAACAGGAATTTCTCGAGTTCCTCAATCCGTTCGCGAGATATGGGAGTTTGAAGTTAAGGAATGGTTGAGAAACCATCAAAATATTCGCAAGTCTGATACTCGAAACCAATCACTGGAATGGCCTAGGGGAAAAGTACACACACCATTGTAATCGGGCGAGTTTCTATTTTCAGATGCAACAGGAATTTCTCCAGTTCGCCAATCCGTTCGTGAGATATGGTAGTTTGAAGTTAAGGAATCGTTGAGACACCATCAAAATTTTCGCAAGTCTGATACTCCAAACCAATAAGTAGTATTGCCTAGGGCGAAAATACACCCACCATTGTAATCGGGCGAGTTTCTACTTTCAGATGCAACAGGAATTTCTCGAGTTCGTCAATCCGTTCGTGAGATATGGGAGTTTGAAGTTAAGGAATGGTTGAGAAACCATCAAAATTTTCGCAAGTCTGATACTCGAAACCAATAACTACTATTGCCTAGGGGAAAAGTACGCACACCATTGTAATCGGGCGAGTTTCTACTTTCAGATGCAACAGGAATTTCTCGAGTTCGTCAATCCGTTCGTGAGATATGGGAGTTTGAAGTTAAGGAATGGTTGAGAAACCATCAAAATTTTCGCATGTCTGATATTCGATAACAATAACTGGAGTGGCCTAGGGGAAAAGTACACATACCATTGTAATCGGGGGAGTTTCTGCTTTCAGATGCAACACGAATATCTCGAATTCGTGAATCCGTTCGCGAGATATGGGGGTTTGAAGATAAGGAATAGTTGAGAAACCATCAAAATTTTCGCAAGTTTGATACTCGAAACCAATAAATACTATTTGCTAGGGCAAAAATACACATACCGTTGTAATCCGGCGAGTTTCTGCTTTCATATGCAACAGGAATTTCTCGAGTTCGTTAATCCGTTCGCGAGATATGGGAGTTAGAAGTTAAGGAATGGTTGGGAAACCATCAAAATTTTCGCAAGTCTGATACTCGAAACCAATAACTACAATGGCCTAGGGGAAAAATACACAGACCGTTGTAATTGGGCGAGTATCTGCTTTCAGATGCAACAGGAATTTCTCGAGTTCGTCAATCCGTTCGCGAGATATGGGAGTTTGAAGTTAAGGAAAGGTTGAGGAACCATCAAAATTTTCGCAAGTCTGATACTCGAAACCAATAACTACAAAGGCCTAGGGGAAAAATACAGATATCGTTGTAATCGGGCGAGTTGCTAATTTCAAATGCAACAGGAATTTCTCGAGTTCGTCAATCCGTTACCGAGATATGGAAGTTTGAAGTTAAGGAAAGGTTGAGGAACCATCAAAATTTTCGCAAGTCTGATACTCGAAACCAATAACTACAAAGGCCTAGGGGAAAAATACACATATCGTTGTAATCGGGCGAGTTGCTAATTTCAAATGCAACAGGAATTTCTCGAGTTCCTCAATCCGTTCGCGAGATATGGGAGTTTGAAGTTAAGGAATGGTTGAGAAACCATCAAAATATTCGCAAGTCTGATACTCGAAACCAATAATTGGAATGGCCTAGGGGAAAATTACACACACCATTGTAATCCGGCGAGTTTCTATTTTCAGATGCAACAGGAATTTCTCCAGTTCCCCAATCCGTTCGTGAGATATGGGAGTTTGAAGTTAAGGAATCGTTGAGAAACCATCAAAATTTTCGCAAGTCTGATACTCGAAACCAATAACTACTATTGCCTAGGAGAAAAGTACGCACACCATTGTAATTGGGCGAGTTTCTACTTTCAGATGCAACAGGAATATCTCGAGTTCGCCAATCCTTTCGCGAGATATGGGAGTTTGAAATTAAGGATTGGTTGAGAAACCATCAAAATATTCGCAAGTCTGATACTCGAAACCAATCACTGGAATGGCCTAGGGGAAAAGTACACACACCATTGTAATCGGGCGAGTTTCTATTTTCAGATGCAACAGGAATTTCTCCAGTTCGCCAATCCGTTCGTGAGATATGGGAGTTTGAAGTTAAGGAATCGTTGAGACACCATCAAAATTTTCGCAAGTCTGATACTCCAAACCAATAAGTAGTATTGCCTAGGGCGAAAATACACCCACCATTGTAATCGGGCGAGTTTCTACTTTCAGATGCAACAGGAATTTCTCGAGTTCGTCAATCCGTTCGTGAGATATGGGAGTTTGAAGTTAAGGAATGGTTGAGAAACCATCAAAATTTTCGCAAGTCTGATACTCGAAACCAATAACTACTATTGCCTAGGGGAAAAGTACGCACACCATTGTAATCGGGCGAGTTTCTACTTTCAGATGCAACAGGAATTTCTCGAGTTCGTCAATCCGTTCGTGAGATATGGGAGTTTGAAGTTAAGGAATGGTTGAGAAACCATCAAAATTTTCGCATGTCTGATATTCGATAACAATAACTGGAGTGGCCTAGGGGAAAAGTACACATACCATTGTAATCGGGGGAGTTTCTGCTTTCAGATGCAACACGAATATCTCGAATTCGTGAATCCGTTCGCGAGATATGGGGGTTTGAAGATAAGGAATAGTTGAGAAACCATCAAAATTTTCGCAAGTTTGATACTCGAAACCAATAAATACTATTTGCTAGGGCAAAAATACACATACCGTTGTAATCCGGCGAGTTTCTGCTTTCATATGCAACAGGAATTTCTCGAGTTCGTTAATCCGTTCGCGAGATATGGGAGTTAGAAGTTAAGGAATGGTTGGGAAACCATCAAAATTTTCGCAAGTCTGATACTCGAAACCAATAACTACAATGGCCTAGGGGAAAAATACACAGACCGTTGTAATTGGGCGAGTATCTGCTTTCAGATGCAACAGGAATTTCTCGAGTTCGTCAATCCGTTCGCGAGATATGGGAGTTTGAAGTTAAGGAAAGGTTGAGGAACCATCAAAATTTTCGCAAGTCTGATACTCGAAACCAATAACTACAAAGGCCTAGGGGAAAAATACAGATATCGTTGTAATCGGGCGAGTTGCTAATTTCAAATGCAACAGGAATTTCTCGAGTTCGTCAATCCGTTACCGAGATATGGAAGTTTGAAGTTAAGGAAAGGTTGAGGAACCATCAAAATTTTCGCAAGTCTGATACTCGAAACCAATAACTACAAAGGCCTAGGGGAAAAATACACATATCGTTGTAATCGGGCGAGTTGCTAATTTCAAATGCAACAGGAATTTCTCGAGTTCCTCAATCCGTTCGCGAGATATGGGAGTTTGAAGTTAAGGAATGGTTGAGAAACCATCAAAATATTCGCAAGTCTGATACTCGAAACCAATAATTGGAATGGCCTAGGGGAAAATTACACACACCATTGTAATCCGGCGAGTTTCTATTTTCAGATGCAACAGGAATTTCTCCAGTTCCCCAATCCGTTCGTGAGATATGGGAGTTTGAAGTTAAGGAATCGTTGAGAAACCATCAAAATTTTCGCAAGTCTGATACTCGAAACCAATAACTACTATTGCCTAGGAGAAAAGTACGCACACCATTGTAATTGGGCGAGTTTCTACTTTCAGATGCAACAGGAATATCTCGAGTTCGCCAATCCTTTCGCGAGATATGGGAGTTTGAAATTAAGGATTGGTTGAGAAACCATCAAAATATTCGCAAGTCTGATACTCGAAACCAATCACTGGAATGGCCTAGGGGAAAAGTACACACACCATTGTAATCGGGCGAGTTTCTATTTTCAGATGCAACAGGAATTTCTCCAGTTCGCCAATCCGTTCGTGAGATATGGGAGTTTGAAGTTAAGGAATCGTTGAGACACCATCAAAATTTTCGCAAGTCTGATACTCCAAACCAATAAGTAGTATTGCCTAGGGCGAAAATACACCCACCATTGTAATCGGGCGAGTTTCTACTTTCAGATGCAACAGGAATTTCTCGAGTTCGTCAATCCGTTCGTGAGATATGGGAGTTTGAAGTTAAGGAATGGTTGAGAAACCATCAAAATTTTCGCAAGTCTGATACTCGAAACCAATAACTACTATTGCCTAGGGGAAAAGTACGCACACCATTGTAATCGGGCGAGTTTCTACTTTCAGATGCAACAGGAATTTCTCGAGTTCGTCAATCCGTTCGTGAGATATGGGAGTTTGAAGTTAAGGAATGGTTGAGAAACCATCAAAATTTTCGCAAGTCTGATATTCGATAACAATAACTGGAGTGGCCTAGGGGAAAAGTACACATACCATTGTAATCGGGGGAGTTTCTGCTTTCAGATGCAACACGAATATCTCGAATTCGTGAATCCGTTCGCGAGATATGGGGGTTTGAAGATAAGGAATAGTTGAGAAACCATCAAAATTTTCGCAAGTTTGATACTCGAAACCAATAAATACTATTTGCTAGGGCAAAAATACACATACCGTTGTAATCCGGCGAGTTTCTGCTTTCATATGCAACAGGAATTTCTCGAGTTCGTTAATCCGTTCGCGAGATATGGGAGTTAGAAGTTAAGGAATGGTTGGGAAACCATCAAAATTTTCGCAAGTCTGATACTCGAAACCAATAACTACAATGGCCTAGGGGACAAATACACAGACCGTTGTAATTGGGCGAGTATCTGCTTTCAGATGCAACAGGAATTTCTCGAGTTCGTCAATCCGTTCGCGAGATATGGGGGTTTGAAGATAAGGAATAGTTGAGAAACCATCAAAATTTTCGCAAGTTTGATACTCGAAACCAATAAATACTATTTGCTAGGGCAAAAATACACATACCGTTGTAATCCGGCGAGTTTCTGCTTTCATATGCAACAGGAATTTCTCGAGTTCGTTAATCCGTTCGCGAGATATGGGAGTTAGAAGTTAAGGAATGGTTGGGAAACCATCAAAATTTTCGCAAGTCTGATACTCGAAACCAATAACTACAATGGCCTAGGGCAAAAATACACATACCGTTGTAATCCGGCGAGTTTCTGCTTTCATATGCAACAGGAATTTCTCGAGTTCGTCAATCCGTTCGCGCGATATGGGAGTTCGAAATTAAGGAATGGTTGAGAAACCATCAAAATTTTCGCAAATCTGATACTCGAAACCAATAACTACAATGGCCTAGGGGAAATACACATACCGTTGTAATCGGGCGAGTTTCTACTTTCAAATGCAACAGGAATTTCTCGAGTTCGTCAATCCGTTACCGAGATATGGAAGTTTGAAGTTAAGGAAAGGTTGAGGAACCATCAAAATTTTCGCAAGTCTGATACTCGAAACCAATAACTACAAAGGCCTAGGGGAAAAATACACATATCGTTGTAATCGGGCGAGTTGCTAATTTCAAATGCAACAGGAATTTCTCGAGTTCCTCAATCCGTTCGCGAGATATGGGAGTTTGAAGTTAAGGAATGGTTGAGAAACCATCAAAATATTCGCAAGTCTGATACTCGAAACCAATAATTGGAATGGCCTAGGGGAAAATTACACACACCATTGTAATCCGGCGAGTTTCTATTTTCAGATGCAACAGGAATTTCTCCAGTTCCCCAATCCGTTCGTGAGATATGGGAGTTTGAAGTTAAGGAATCGTTGAGAAACCATCAAAATTTTCGCAAGTCTGATACTCGAAACCAATAACTACTATTGCCTAGGGGAAAAGTACGCACACCATTGTAATTGGGCGAGTTTCTACTTTCAGATGCAACAGGAATATCTCGAGTTCGCCAATCCGTTCGCGAGATATGGGAGTTTGAAATTAAGGATTGGTTGAGAAACCATCAAAATATTCGCAAGTCTGATACTCGAAACCAATCACTGGAATGGCCTAGGGGAAAAGTACACACACCATTGTAATCGGGCGAGTTTCTATTTTCAGATGCAACAGGAATTTCTCCAGTTCGCCAATCCGTTCGTGAGATATGGGAGTTTGAAGTTAAGGAATCGTTGAGACACCATCAAAATTTTCGCAAGTCTGATACTCCAAACCAATAAGTAGTATTGCCTAGGGCGAAAATACACCCACCATTGTAATCGGGCGAGTTTCTACTTTCAGATGCAACAGGAATTTCTCGAGTTCGTCAATCCGTTCGTGAGATATGGGAGTTTGAAGTTAAGGAATGGTTGAGAAACCATCAAAATTTTCGCAAGTCTGATACTCGAAACCAATAACTACTATTGCCTAGGGGAAAAGTACGCACACCATTGTAATCGGGCGAGTTTCTACTTTCAGATGCAACGGGAATTTCTCGAGTTCGTCAATCCGTTCGTGAGATATGGGAGTTTGAAGTTAAGGAATGGTTGAGAAACCATCAAAATTTTCGCAAGTCTGATATTCGATAACAATAACTGGAGTGGCCTAGGGGAAAAGTACACATACCATTGTAATCGGGGGAGTTTCTGCTTTCAGATGCAACACGAATATCTCGAATTCGTGAATCCGTTCGCGAGATATGGGGGTTTGAAGATAAGGAATAGTTGAGAAACCATCAAAATTTTCGCAAGTTTGATACTCGAAACCAATAAATACTATTTCCTAGGGCAAAAATACACATACCGTTGTAATCCGGCGAGTTTCTGCTTTCATATGCAACAGGAATTTCTCGAGTTCGGTAATCCGTTCGCGAGATATGGGAGTTAGAAGTTAAGGAATGGTTGGGAAACCATCAAAATTTTCGCAAGTCTGATACTCGAAACCAATGACTACAATGGCCTAGGGGAAAAATACACAGACCGTTCTAATTGGGCGAGTATCTGCTTTCAGATGCAACAGGATATTCTCGAGTTCGTCAATCCGTTCGCGAGATATGGGAGTTTGAAGTTAAGGAATGGTTGAGAAAACATCAAAATTTTCACTGTTCTGATACTCGAAACCAATAACTGGAATAGCCTAGGGGAAAAGTACATACACCATTGTAATCGGGCGAGTTTTCTACTTTCAGATGCAACAGGAATTTCTCGAGTTCGTCATTCCGTTCGCGAGATATGTGAGTTTGAAGTTAAGGAATGGTTGGGAAACCATCAAAATTTTCGCAAGTCTGATACTCGAAACCAATAACTGCTATTGGCTAGGGCAAAAATACACATACCGTCGTAATCGGGCGAGCTTCTACTTTCAGATGCAACAGGAATTTCTCGAGTTCGTCATTCTGTTCGCGAGATATGGGAGTTTGAAGTTAAGGAATGGTTGAGAAACCATCAAAATTTTCGCTGGTCTGATACTCGTAACCATTAACTGGAATGGCCTAGGGGAAAAGTACACATACCATTGTAATCGGGCGAGTTTTCACTTTCAGACACAACAGGAATTTCTCGAGTTCGTCAATCCGTTAGCGAGATATGGGGTTTGAAGTTAAGGAATGGTTGAGAAATCATGAAAATTTTCGCAAGTCTGATACTCGAAACCAATAACTACAATGGCCTACGTGAAAAATACACATACCGTTGTAATCGGGCGAGTATCTGCTTTCATATGCAACAGGAATTTCTCTAGTTCGTCAATCCGTCCGCGAGATATGGGAGTTTGAAGTTAAGGAATGGTTGAGAGACCATCAAAATTTTCGCAAGTCTGATACTCGATACAAATAACTGGAATGGCCTAGGGGAAAAGTACACACACCACTGTAATCGGGCGAGTTTCTACTTTCAGATGCAACAGGAATTTCTCGAGTTCGTCAATCCGTTCGCGAGATATGGGAGCTTGAAGTTAAGGCATGCTTGAGAAGCCATCGAAATTTTCGCAAGTCTAATACTCGAAACCAATAACTACTATGGCCTAGGGCAAAAATGCACATACCGTTGTAATCGGGCGAGTTTCTGCTTTCAGATGCAACAGGAATTTCTCGAGTTCGTCAATCCGTTCGCGAGATATGGGGGTTTGAAGTTAAGGTATGGTTGAGAAACCATCAAAATTTTCGCAAGTCTGATTCTCGAAACCAATAACTGGAATGGCCGAGGGGAAAAGTACACACACCATTGTAATCGAGCGAGTTTCTACTTTCAGATGCAATAGGAAATTCTCGAGTTCGTCAATCCGTTCGGGAGATATGGGAGTTTGATGTTAAGGAATGGTTGAGAAACCATCAAAATTTTCGCAAGTCTGATACTCGAAACCAATAACTGGAATGGCCTAGGGAAAAGTACACACACCATTGTGATCGGTCGAGCTTCTACTTTCAGATGCAACTAGAATTTCTCGAGTTCGTCATTCCGTTCGCGAGATATTGGAGTTTGAAGTTAAGGAATGGATGAGAAACCATCAAAATTTTCGCAAGTCTGATACTCGAAACCAATAACTGGAATGGCCTAGGGGAAAAGTACACATACCATTGTAATCGGGCGAGTTTTCACTTTCAGACACAACTGGTATTTCTCGAGTTCGTCAATCCGTTCGCGAGATATGGGGTTTGAAGGTAAGGAATGGTTGAGAAGTCATGAAAATTTTCGCAAGTCTGATACTCGAAACCAATAACTACAATGGCCTACGTGAAAAATACACATACCGTTGTAATCGGGCGAGTATCTGCTTTCATATGCAACAGGAATTTCTCGAGTTCGTCAATCCGTCCGCGAGATATGGGAGTTTGAAGTTGAGGAATGGTTGAGAAACCATCAAAATTTTCGCAAGTCTGATACTCGATACAAATAACTGGAATGGCCTAGGGGAAAAGTACACACACCACTGTAATCGGGCGAGTTTCTACTTTCAGATGCAACAGGAATTTCTCGAGTTCGTCAATCCGTTCGCGAGATATGGGAGCTTGAAGTTAAGGCATGCTTGAGAAGCCATCGAAATTTTCGCAAGTCTAATACTCGAAACCAATAACTACTACGGCCTAGGGCAAAAATGCACATACCGTTGTAATCGGGCGAGTTTCTGCTTTCAGATGCAACAGGAATTTCTCGAGTTCGTCAATCCGTTCGCGAGATATGGGGGTTTGAAGTTAAGGTATGGTTGAGAAACCATCAAAATTTTCGCAAGTCTGATTCTCGAAACCAACAACTGGAATGGCCGAGGGGAAAAGTACACACACCATTGTAATCGGGCGAGTTTCTACTTTGAGATGCAATAGGAAATTCTCGAGTTCGTCAATCCGTTCGGGAGATATGGGAGTTTGATGTTAAGGAATGGTTGAGAAACCATCAAAATTTTCGCAAGTCTGATACTCGAAACCAATAACTGGAATGGCCTAGGGAAAAGTACACACACCATTGTAATCGGTCGAGCTTCTACTTTCAGATGCAACAGGAATTTTTCGAGTTCGTCAATCCGTTCGCGAGATATGCGAGTTTGAAATTGAGGAATGGTTGAGAAACCATCAAAATTTTCGCAAGTCTGATACTCGAAACCAATAACTACAATGGCCTAGGGGAAAAATTCACATACCGTTGTAATCGGGCGAGCTTCTACTTTCAGATGCAACAGGAATTTCTCGAGTTCGTCGATCCGCTCTTGAGATATGGGAGTTTGAATTTAAGGAATGGTTGAGAAACTATCAAAATATGCGGAATCTGATACTCGGAACCATTAACTACTATGGTCTAGGGCAAAAATACACATACCGTGGTAATCGGGCGAGTTTCTGCTTTCAGATGAAACAGCAATTTCACGAGTTCCTCAATCCGTTCGCGAGATATGCGAGTTTGAAATTAAGGAATGGTTGAGAAACCATAAAAATTTTGCAAGTCTCTTACTCGAAACGAATAACTGCAATGGCCTAGGGCAAAAATACACATACCGTTGTAATCGGGCGAGTTTCTACATTCAGATGCAACCGGAATTTCTCGAGTTCGTCCATCCGCTCGCGAGATATGGGAGTTTGAATTTAAGGAATGGTTGAGAAACCATCAAAATATGCGGAATCTGATACTCGGAACCATTAACTACTATGGTCTAGGGCAAAAATACACATACCGTGGTAATCGGGCGAGTTTCTGCTTTCAGATGCAACAGGAATTTCTCAAGTTTGTCAATCCGTTCGCGAGATATGCGAGTTTGAAATTGAGGAATGGTTGAGAAACCATCAAAATTTTCGCAAGTCTGATGCTAGAAACGAATAACTGGAATGGCCTAGGGGAAAAGTACACACGTCATTGTAATCGGGCAAGTTTCTACTTTCAGATGCAACAGGAATATCTCGAGTTCGTCAATCCGTTCGCGAGATATGGGAGCTGAAGTTAAGGAATGGTTGAGAAACCATCAAAATTTTCGGAATCTGATACTCGAAACCAATAACTACTGTGGTCTAGGGGAAAAACTCACATACCGTTGTAATCGGGCGAGTTTCTGCTTTCAGATGCAACAGCAATTTCACGAGTTCGTCAATCCGTTCGCGAGATATGCGAGTTTGAAATTAAGGAAAGCTTGAGAAGCCATCAAAATTTTCGCAAGTCTGATGCTAGAAACGAATAACTGGAATGGCCTAGGGGAAAAGTACACACGTCATTGTAATCGGGCAAGTTTCTACTTTCAGATGCAACAGGAATATCTCGAGTTCGTCAATCCGTTCGCGAGATATGGGAGCTGAAGTTAAGGAATGGTTGAGAAACCATCAAAATTTTCGGAATCTGATACTCGAAACCAATAACTACTGTGGTCTAGGGCAAAAATACACATACCGTTGTAATCGGGCGAGTTTCTGCTTTCAGATGCAACAGGAATTTCTCGAGTTCGTCAATCCATTCGCGAGATATGCGAGTTTGAAATTAAGGAATGGTTGAGAAGCCATCAAAATTTTCGCAAGTCTGATGCTAGAAACGAATAACTGGAATGGCCTAGGGGAAAAGTACACAATCCATTGTAATCGGGCGAGTTTCTACTTTCAGATGCAACAGGAATTTCTCGAGTTCGTCAATCCGTTCGCGAGATATGGGAGCTTGAAGTTAAGGAATGCTTGAGAAGCCATCGAAATTTTCGCAAGTCTAATACTCGAAACCAATAACTACTATGGCCTAGGGCAAAAATGCACATACCGTTGTAATCGGGCGAGTTTCTGCTTTCAGATGCAACAGGAATTTCTCGAGTTCGTCAATCCGTTCGCGAGATATGGGGGTTTGAAGTTAAGGTATGGTTGAGAAACCATCAAAATTTTCGCAAGTCTGATTCTCGAAAACAATAACTGGAATGGCCGAGGGGAAAAGTACACACACCATTGTAATCGAGCGAGTTTCTACTTTCAGATGCAATAGGAAATTCTCGAGTTCGTCAATCCGTTCGGGAGATATGGGAGTTTGATGTTAAGGAATGGTTGAGAAACCATCAAAATTTTCGCAAGTCTGATACTCGAAACCAATAACTGGAATGGCCTAGGGAAAAGTACACACACCATTGTGATCGGTCGAGCTTCTACTTTCAGATGCAACTAGAATTTCTCGAGTTCGTCATTCCGTTCGCGAGATATTGGAGTTTGAAGTTAAGGAATGGATGAGAAACCATCAAAATTTTCGCAAGTCTGATACTCGAAACCAATAACTGGAATGGCCTAGGGGAAAAGTACACATACCATTGTAATCGGGCGAGTTTTCACTTTCAGACACAACTGGTATTTCTCGAGTTCGTCAATCCGTTCGCGAGATATGGGGTTTGAAGGTAAGGAATGGTTGAGAAGTCATGAAAATTTTCGCAAGTCTGATACTCGAAACCAATAACTACAATGGCCTACGTGAAAAATACACATACCGTTGTAATCGGGCGAGTATCTGCTTTCATATGCAACAGGAATTTCTCGAGTTCGTCAATCCGTCCGCGAGATATGGGAGTTTGAAGTTGAGGAATGGTTGAGAAACCATCAAAATTTTCGCAAGTCTGATACTCGATACAAATAACTGGAATGGCCTAGGGGAAAAGTACACACACCGCTGTAATCGGGCGAGTTTCTACTTTCAGATGCAACAGGAACTTCTCGAGTTCGTCAATCGGTTCGCGAGATATGGGAGCTTGAACTTAAAGAATGCTTGAGAAGCCATCGAAATTTTCGCAAGTCTAATACTCGAAACCAATAACTACTACGGCCTAGGGCAAAAATGCACATACCGTTGTAATCGGGCGAGTTTCTGCTTTCAGATGCAACAGGAATTTCTCGAGTTCGTCAATCCGTTCGCGAGATATGGGGGTTTGAAGTTAAGGTATGGTTGAGAAACCATCAAAATTTTCGCAAGTCTGATTCTCGAAACCAACAACTGGAATGGCCGAGGGGAAAAGTACACACACCATTGTAATCGGGCGAGTTTCTACTTTGAGATGCAATAGGAAATTCTCGAGTTCGTCAATCCGTTCGGGAGATATGGGAGTTTGATGTTAAGGAATGGTTGAGAAACCATCAAAATTTTCGCAAGTCTGATACTCGAAACCAATAACTACAATGGCCTAGGGGAAAAATTCACATACCGTTGTAATCGGGCGAGCTTCTACTTTCAGATGCAACAGGAATTTCTCGAGTTCGTCGATCCGCTCTTGAGATATGGGAGTTTGAATTTAAGGAATGGTTGAGAAACTATCAAAATATGCGGAATCTGATACTCGGAACCATTAACTACTATGGTCTAGGGCAAAAATACACATACCGTGGTAATCGGGCGAGTTTCTGCTTTCAGATGAAACAGCAATTTCACGAGTTCCTCAATCCGTTCGCGAGATATGCGAGTTTGAAATTAAGGAATGGTTGAGAAACCATAAAAATTTTGCAAGTCTCTTACTCGAAACGAATAACTGCAATGGCCTAGGGCAAAAATACACATACCGTTGTAATCGGGCGAGTTTCTACATTCAGATGCAACCGGAATTTCTCGAGTTCGTCCATCCGCTCGCGAGATATGGGAGTTTGAATTTAAGGAATGGTTGAGAAACCATCAAAATATGCGGAATCTGATACTCGGAACCATTAACTACTATGGTCTAGGGCAAAAATACACATACCGTGGTAATCGGGCGAGTTTCTGCTTTCAGATGCAACAGGAATTTCTCAAGTTTGTCAATCCGTTCGCGAGATATGCGAGTTTGAAATTGAGGAATGGTTGAGAAACCATCAAAATTTTCGCAAGTCTGATGCTAGAAACGAATAACTGGAATGGCCTAGGGGAAAAGTACACACGTCATTGTAATCGGGCAAGTTTCTACTTTCAGATGCAACAGGAATATCTCGAGTTCGTCAATCCGTTCGCGAGATATGGGAGCTGAAGTTAAGGAATGGTTGAGAAACCATCAAAATTTTCGGAATCTGATACTCGAAACCAATAACTACTGTGGTCTAGGGGAAAAACTCACATACCGTTGTAATCGGGCGAGTTTCTGCTTTCAGATGCAACAGCAATTTCACGAGTTCGTCAATCCGTTCGCGAGATATGCGAGTTTGAAATTAAGGAAAGCTTGAGAAGCCATCAAAATTTTCGCAAGTCTGATGCTAGAAACGAATAACTGGAATGGCCTAGGGGAAAAGTACACACGTCATTGTAATCGGGCAAGTTTCTACTTTCAGATGCAACAGGAATATCTCGAGTTCGTCAATCCGTTCGCGAGATATGGGAGCTGAAGTTAAGGAATGGTTGAGAAACCATCAAAATTTTCGGAATCTGATACTCGAAACCAATAACTACTGTGGTCTAGGGCAAAAATACACATACCGTTGTAATCGGGCGAGTTTCTGCTTTCAGATGCAACAGGAATTTCTCGAGTTCGTCAATCCATTCGCGAGATATGCGAGTTTGAAATTAAGGAATGGTTGAGAAGCCATCAAAATTTTCGCAAGTCTGATGCTAGAAACGAATAACTGGAATGGCCTAGGGGAAAAGTACACAATCCATTGTAATCGGGCGAGTTTCTACTTTCAGACGCAACAGGAATTTCTCGAGTTCGTCAATCCGTTCGCGAGATATGGGAGTTTGAAGTTAAGGAATGGTTGAGAAACCATCAAAATTTTCGCAACTCTGATACTCGAAACGAATAACTGGAATGGCCTAGGGGAAAAGCACACACACCATTGTAATCGGGCGAGTTTCTACTTTCAGATGCAAGAGGAGTTTCTCGAGTTCGTCAATCCGTTCGCGAGATATGGGAGTTTGAAGTTAAGGAATGGTCGAGAAACCATCAAAATTTTCACAAGTCTGATACTCGAAACCAATAACTACTATGGTCTAGGGCGAAAATACGCATACCGTTGTAATTGGGCGAGCTTCTACTTTCAGATGCAAGAGGAATTTCTCGAGTTCGTCAATCCGTTCGCGAGTTATGGGAGTTTGAAGTTGAGGAGTGGTTGAGGAACCATCAAAATTTTCGGAATCGGATACTCGAAACCAATAACTACTGTGGTCTAGGGCAAAAATACACATACCGTTGTAATCGGGCGAGTTTCTGCTTTCAGATGCAACAGGAATTTCTCGAGTTCGTCAATCCGTTCGCGAGATATGGGGGTTTGAAGTTAAGGTATGGTTGAGAAACCATCAAAATTTTCGCAAGTCTGATTCTCGAAACCAATAACTGGAATGGCCGAGGGGAAAAGTAC
Source organism: Ptiloglossa arizonensis (assembly GCF_051014685.1). Classification (NCBI taxonomy): domain Eukaryota; kingdom Metazoa; phylum Arthropoda; class Insecta; order Hymenoptera; family Colletidae; genus Ptiloglossa; species Ptiloglossa arizonensis. The sequence continues at coordinate 445,351 of NW_027478535.1, read as the reverse complement.
ACACACCATTGTAATCGGGCGAGTTTCTACTTTCAGATGCAATAGGAAATTCTCGAGTTCGTCAATCCGTTCGGGAGATATGGGAGTTTGATGTTATGGAATGGTTGAGAAACCATCAAAATTTTCGCAAGTCTGACACTCGAAAGCAATAACTACAGAGGCCTAGGGGAAAAATACACATACCGTTGTAATCGGGCGAGTATCTGCTTTCATGTGCATCAGGAATTTCTCGAGTTCGTCAATCCGTCCGCGAGATATGGGAGTTTGAAGTTAAGGAATGGTTGAGAAACCATCAAAAGTTTCGCAAGTCTGATACTCGATACAAATAACTGGAATGGCCTAGGGGAAAAGTACACAAACCACTGTAATCGGGCAAGTTTCTACTTTCAGATGCAACAGGAATTTCTCGAGTTCGTCAATCCGTCCGCGAGATATGGGAGTTTGAAGTTGAGGAATGGTTGAGAAACCATCAAAATTTTCGCAAGTCTGATACTCGAAACCAATAACTACAATGGCCTAGGGGAAAAATACACATACCGGCGTAATCGGGCGAGTTTCTGCTTTCAGATGCAACAGGAATTTCTCGAGTTCGTCAATCCGTTCGCGAGATATGGGAGTTTGAAGTTAAGGAACGGTTGAGAAACCATCAAAATTTTCGCAAGTCTAATACTCGAAACCAATAACTACTATGGCCTAGGGCAAAAATGCACATACCGTTGTAATCGGGCGAGTTTCTGCTTTCAGATGCAACAGGAATTTCTCGAGTTCGTAAATCCGTTCGCGAGATATGTGGGTTTGAAGTTAAGGAATGGTTGAGAAACCATCAAAATTTTCGCAAGTCTGATTCTCGAAACCAATAACTGGAATGGCCTACGGGAAAAGCACACACACCATTGTAATCGGGCGAGTTTCTACTTTCAGATGCAATAGGAAATTCTCGAGTTCGTCAATCCGTTCGCGAGATATGGGAGTTTGATGTTAAGGAATGGTTGAGAAACCATCAAAATTTTCGCAAGTCTGACACTCGAAAGCAATAACTACAGAGGCCTAGGGGAAAAATACACATACCGTTGTAATCGGGCGAGTTTCTACTTTCACATGCAACAGGAATTTCTCGAGTTCGTCAATCCGTTCGCGAGATATGGGAGTTTGAAGTTAAGGAATGGTTGAGAAATCATCAAAATTTTCGCTGGTCTGATACTCGAAACCAATAACTGGAGTGGCCTAGGGGAAAAGTACACATACCTTTCTAAACGGGCGAGTTTCCACTTTCCGACGCAACAGGAATTTCACGAGTTCGTCGATCCGTTCGCGAGATATGGGAGCTTGAAGTTAAGGAATGCTTGAGAAACGATCGAAATTTTCGCAAGTCTGACACTCGAAAGCAATAACTACAGAGGCCTAGGGGAAAAATACACATACCGTTGTAATCGGGCGAGTTTCTGCTTTCAGATGCAACAGGAATTTCTCGAGTTCGTAAATCCGTTCGCGAGATATGTGGGTTTGAAGTTAAGGAATGGTTGAGAAACCATCAAAATTTTCGCAAGTCTGATTCTCGAAACCAATAACTGGAATGGCCTACGGGAAAAGCACACATACCATTGTAATCGGGCGAGTTTCTACTTTCAGATGCAACAGGAAATTCTCGAGTTCGTCAATCCGTTCGCGAGATATGGGAGTTTGAAGTTGAGGAATGGTTGAGAAACCATCAAAATTTTCGCAAGTCTGACACTCGAAAGCAATAACTACAGAGGCCTAGGGGAAAAATACACATACCGTTGTAATCGGGCGAGTTTCTACTTTCACATGCAACAGGAATTTCTCGAGTTCGTCAATCCGTTCGCGAGATATGGGAGTTTGAAGTTAAGGAATGGTTGAGAAATCATCAAAATTTTCGCTGGTCTGATACTCGAAACCAATAACTGGAATGGCCTAGGGGAAAAGTACACATACCTTTGTAAACGGGCGAGTTTCCACTTTCCGACGCAACAGGAATTTCACGAGTTCGTCGATCCGTTCGCGAGATATGGGAGCTTGAAGTTAAGGAATGCTTGAGAAACGATCGAAATTTTCGCAAGTCTAATACTCGAAACCAATAACTACTATGGCCTAGGGCAAAAATGCACATACCGTTGTAATCGGGCGAGTTTCTGCTTTCAGATGCAACAGGAATTTCTCGAGTTCGTCAATCCGTTCGCGAGATATGGGAGTTTGAAGTTAAGGAATGGTTGAGAAATCATCAAAATTTTCGCTGGTCTGATACTCGAAACCAATAACTGGAATGGCCTAGGGGAAAAGTACACATACCTTTGTAATCGGGCGAGTTTCCACTTTCCGACGCAACAGGAATTTCACGAGTTCGTCGATCCGTTCGCGAGATATGGGAGTTTGCAGTTAAGGAGCGGTTGAGAAACCATCAAAATTTTCGCAAGTCTGATACTCGAAACCAATAACTGGAATGGCCTAGGGAAAAGTACACACACCATTGTAATCGGGCGAGCTTCTACTTTCAGATGCAACTAGAATTTCTCGAGTTCGTCATTCCGTTCGCGAGATATGGGAGTTTGAAGTTAAGGAATGGTTGAGAAATCATCAAAATTTTCGCAAGTCTGATACTCGAAACCAATAACTACTATTGGCTATGGCAAAAATACACATGCCGTTGTAAACGGGCCACTTTCTGCTTTCAGATGCAACAGGAATTTCTCGAGTTCGTCATTCCGTTCGCGAGATATGGGTGGTTGAAGTTAAGGAACGGTTGAGAAACCATCAAAATTTTCGGAATCTGATACTCGAAACCAATAACTACTGTGGTCTAGGGCAAAAATACACATACCGTTGTAATCGGGCGAGTTTCTGCTTTCAGATGCAACAGGAATTTCTCGAGTTCGTCAATCCATTCGCGAGATATGCGAGTTTGAAATTAAGGAATGGTTGAGAAGCCATCAAAATTTTCGCAAGTCTGATGCTAGAAACGAATAACTGGAATGGCCTAGGGGAAAAGTACACAATCCATTGTAATCGGGCGAGTTTCTACTTTCAGACGCAACAGGAATTTCTCGAGTTCGTCAATCCGTTCGCGAGATATGGGAGTTTGAAGTTAAGGAATGGTTGAGAAACCATCAAAATTTTCGCAACTCTGATACTCGAAACGAATAACTGGAATGGCCTAGGGGAAAAGCACACACACCATTGTAATCGGGCGAGTTTCTACTTTCAGATGCAAGAGGAGTTTCTCGAGTTCGTCAATCCGTTCGCGAGATATGGGAGTTTGAAGTTAAGGAATGGTCGAGAAACCATCAAAATTTTCACAAGTCTGATACTCGAAACCAATAACTACTCTGGTCTAGGGCGAAAATACGCATACCGTTGTAATTGGGCGAGCTTCTACTTTCAGATGCAAGAGGAATTTCTCGAGTTCGTCAATCCGTTCGCGAGTTATGGGAGTTTGAAGTTGAGGAGTGGTTGAGGAACCATCAAAATTTTCGGAATCGGATACTCGAAACCAATAACTACTGTGGTCTAGGGCAAAAATACACATACCGTTGTAATCGGGCGAGTTTCTGCTTTCAGATGCAACAGGAATTTCTCGAGTTCGTCAATCCGTTCGCGAGATATGGGGGTTTGAAGTTAAGGTATGGTTGAGAAACCATCAAAATTTTCGCAAGTCTGATTCTCGAAACCAATAACTGGAATGGCCGAGGGGAAAAGTACACACACCATTGTAATCGGGCGAGTTTCTACTTTCAGATGCAATAGGAAATTCTCGAGTTCGTCAATCCGTTCGGGAGATATGGGAGTTTGATGTTATGGAATGGTTGAGAAACCATCAAAATTTTCGCAAGTCTGACACTCGAAAGCAATAACTACAGAGGCCTAGGGGAAAAATACATATACCGTTGTAATCGGGCGAGTATCTGCTTTCATGTGCATCAGGAATTTCTCGAGTTCGTCAATCCGTCCGCGAGATATGGGAGTTTGAAGTTAAGGAATGGTTGAGAAACCATCAAAAGTTTCGCAAGTCTGATACTCGATACAAATAACTGGAATGGCCTAGGGGAAAAGTACACAAACCACTGTAATCGGGCAAGTTTCTACTTTCAGATGCAACAGGAATTTCTCGAGTTCGTCAATCCGTCCGCGAGATATGGGAGTTTGAAGTTGAGGAATGGTTGAGAAACCATCAAAATTTTCGCAAGTCTGATACTTGAAACCAATAACTACAATGGCCTAGGGGAAAAATACACATACCGTCGGAATCGGGCGAGTTTCTGCTTTCAGATGCAACAGGAATTTCTCGAGTTCGTCAATCCGTTCGCGAGATATGGGAGTTTGAAGTTAAGGAACGGTTGAGAAACCATCAAAATTTTCGCAAGTCTAATACTCGAAACCAATAACTACTATGGCCTAGGGCAAAAATGCACATACCGTTGTAATCGGGCGAGTTTCTGCTTTCAGATGCAACAGGAATTTCTCGAGTTCGTCAATCCGTTCGCGAGATATGGGAGTTTGATGTTAAGGAATGGTTGAGAAACCATCAATATTTTCGCAAGTCTGACACTCGAAAGCAATAACTACAGAGGCCTAGGGGAAAAATACACATACCGTTGTAATCGGGCGAGTTTCTACTTTCACATGCAACAGGAATTTCTCGAGTTCGTCAATCCGTTCGCGAGATATGGGAGTTTGAAGTTAAGGAATGGTTGAGAAATCATCAAAATTTTCGCTGGTCTGATACTCGAAACCAATAACTGGAGTGGCCTAGGGGAAAAGTACACATACCTTTGTAAACGGGCGAGTTTCCACTTTCCGACGCAACAGGAATTTCACGAGTTCGTCGATCCGTTCGCGAGATATGGGAGCTTGAAGTTAAGGAATGCTTGAGAAACGATCGAAATTTTCGCAAGTCTGACACTCGAAAGCAATAACTACAGAGGCCTAGGGGAAAAATACACATACCGTTGTAATCGGGCGAGTTTCTACTTTCACATGCAACAGGAAATTCTCGAGTTCGTCAATCCGTTCGCGAGATATGGGAGTTTGAAGTTAAGGAATGGTTGAGAAACCATCAAAATTTTCGCAAGTCTAATACTCGAAACCAACAACTACTATGGCCTAGGGCAAAAATGCACATACCGTTGTAATCGGGCGAGTTTCTGCTTTCAGATGCAACAGGAATTTCTCGAGTTCGTAAATCCGTTCGCGAGATATGTGGGTTTGAAGTTAAGGAATGGTTGAGAAACCATCAAAATTTTCGCAAGTCTGATTCTCGAAACCAATAACTGGAATGGCCTACGGGAAAAGCACACACACCATTGTAATCGGGCGAGTTTCTACTTTCAGATGCAATAGGAAATTCTCGAGTTCGTCAATCCGTTCGCGAGATATGGGAGTTTGATGTTAAGGAATGGTTGAGAAACCATCAAAATTTTCGCAAGTCTGACACTCGAAAGCAATAACTACAGAGGCCTAGGGGAAAAATACACATACCGTTGTAATCGGGCGAGTTTCTACTTTCAGATGCAACAGGAATTTCTCGAGTTCGTCAATCCATTCGCGAGATATGCGAGTTTGAAATTAAGGAATGGTTGAGAAGCCATCAAAATTTTCGCAAGTCTGATGCTAGAAACGAATAACTGGAATGGCCTAGGGGAAAAGTACACAATCCATTGTAATCGGGCGAGTTTCTACTTTCAGACGCAACAGGAATTTCTCGAGTTCGTCAATCCGTTCGCGAGATATGGGAGTTTGAAGTTAAGGAATGGTTGAGAAACCATCAAAATTTTCGCAACTCTGATACTCGAAACGAAGAACTGGAATGGCCTAGGGGAAAAGCACACACACCATTGTAATCGGGCGAGTTTCTACTTTCAGATGCAAGAGGAGTTTCTCGAGTTCGTCAATCCGTTCGCGAGATATGGGAGTTTGAAGTTAAGGAATGGTCGAGAAACCATCAAAATTTTCACAAGTCTGATACTCGAAACCAATAACTACTATGGTCTAGGGCGAAAATACGCATACCGTTGTAATTGGGCGAGCTTCTACTTTCAGATGCAAGAGGAATTTCTCGAGTTCGTCAATCCGTTCGCGAGTTATGGGAGTTTGAAGTTGAGGAGTGGTTGAGGAACCATCAAAATTTTCGGAATCGGATACTCGAAACCAATAACTACTGTGGTCTAGGGCAAAAATACACATACCGTTGTAATCGGGCGAGTTTCTGCTTTCAGATGCAACAGGAATTTCTCGAGTTCGTCAATCCGTTCGCGAGATATGGGGGTTTGATGTTAAGGTATGGTTGAGAAACCATCAAAATTTTCGCAAGTCTGATTCTCGAAACCAATAACTGGAATGGCCGAGGGGAAAAGTACACACACCATTGTAATCGGGCGAGTTTCTACTTTCAGATGCAATAGGAAATTCTCGAGTTCGTCAATCCGTTCGGGAGATATGGGAGTTTGATGTTATGGAATGGTTGAGAAACCATCAAAATTATCGCAAGTCTGACACTCGAAAGCAATAACTACAGAGGCCTAGGGGAAAAATACACATACCGTTGTAATCGGGCGAGTATCTGCTTTCATGTGCATCAGGAATTTCTCGAGTTCGTCAATCCGTCCGCGAGATATGGGAGTTTGAAGTTAAGGAATGGTTGAGAAACCATCAAAAGTTTCGCAAGTCTGATACTCGATACAAATAACTGGAATGGCCTAGGGGAAAAGTACACAAACCACTGTAATCGGGCAAGTTTCTACTTTCAGATGCAACAGGAATTTCTCGAGTTCGTCAATCCGTCCGCGAGATATGGGAGTTTGAAGTTGAGGAATGGTTGAGAAACCATCAAAATTTTCACAAGTCTGATACTCGAAACCAATAACTACAATGGCCTAGGGGAAAAATACACATACCGTCGTAATCGGGCGAGTTTCTGCTTTCAGATGCAACAGGAATTTCTCGAGTTCGTCAATCCGTTCGCGAGATATGGGAGTTTGAAGTTAAGGAACGGTTGAGAAACCATCAAAATTTTCGCAAGTCTAATACTCGAAACCAATAACTGCTATGGCCTAGGGCAAAAATGCACATACCGTTGTAATCGGGCGAGTTTCTGCTTTCAGATGCAACAGGAATTTCTCGAGTTCGTAAATCCGTTCGCGAGATATGTGGGTTTGAAGTTAAGGAATGGTTGAGAAACCATCAAAATTTTCGCAAGTCTGATTCTCGAAACCAATAACTGGAATGGCCTACGGGAAAAGCACACACACCATTGTAATCGGGCGAGTTTCTACTTTCAGATGCAATAGGAAATTCTCGAGTTCGTCAATCCGTTCGCGAGATATGGGAGTTTGATGTTAAGGAATGGTTGAGAAACCATCAAAATTTTCGCAAGTCTGACACTCGAAAGCAATAACTACAGAGGCCTAGGGGAAAAATACACATACCGTTGTAATCGGGCGAGTTTCTACTTTCACATGCAACAGGAATTTCTCGAGTTCGTCAATCCGTTCGCGAGATATGGGAGTTTGAAGTTAAGGAATGGTTGAGAAATCATCAAAATTTTCGCTGGTCTGATACTCGAAACCAATAACTGGAGTGGCCTAGGGGAAAAGTACACATACCTTTGTAAACGGGCGAGTTTCCACTTTCCGACGCAACAGGAATTTCACGAGTTCGTCGATCCGTTCGCGAGATATGGGAGCTTGAAGTTAAGGAATGCTTGAGAAACGATCGAAATTTTCGCAAGTCTGACACTCGAAAGCAATAACTACAGAGGCCTAGGGGAAAAATACACATACCGTTGTAATCGGGCGAGTTTCTACTTTCACATGCAACAGGAAATTCTGGAGTTCGTCAATCCGTTCGCGAGATATGGGAGTTTGAAGTTAAGGAATGGTTGAGAAACCATCAAAATTTTCGCAAGTCTAATACTCGAAACCAACTACTATGGCCTAGGGCAAAAATGCACATACCGTTGTAATCGGGCGAGTTTCTGCTTTCAGATGCAACAGGAATTTCTCGAGTTCGTAAATCCGTTCGCGAGATATGTGGGTTTGAAGTTAAGGAATGGTTGAGAAACCATCAAAATTTTCGCAAGTCTGATTCTCGAAACCAATAACTGGAATGGCCTACGGGAAAAGCACACACACCATTGTAATCGGGCGAGTTTCTACTTTCAGATGCAATAGGAAATTCTCGAGTTCGTCAATCCGTTCGCGAGATATGGGAGTTTGATGTTAAGGAATGGTTGAGAAACCATCAAAATTTTCGCAAGTCTGACACTCGAAAGCAATAACTACAGAGGCCTAGGGGAAAAATACACATACCGTTGTAATCGGGCGAGTTTCTACTTTCACATGCAACAGGAATTTCTCGAGTTCGTCAATCCGTTCGCGAGATATGGGAGTTTGAAGTTAAGGAATGGTTGAGAAATCATCAAAATTTTCGCTGGTCTGATACTCGAAACCAATAACTGGAGTGGCCTAGGGGAAAAGTACACATACCTTTGTAAACGGGCGAGTTTCCACTTTCCGACGCAACAGGAATTTCACGAGTTCGTCGATCCGTTCGCGAGATATGGGAGCTTGAAGTTAAGGAATGCTTGAGAAACGATCGAAATTTTCGCAAGTCTGACACTCGAAAGCAATAACTACAGAGGCCTAGGGGAAAAATACACATACCGTTGTAATCGGGCGAGTTTCTACTTTCACATGCAACAGGAAATTCTGGAGTTCGTCAATCCGTTCGCGAGATATGGGAGTTTGATGTTAAGGAATGGTTGAGAAACCATCAAAATTTTCGCAAGTCTGACACTCGAAAGCAATAACTACAGAGGCCTAGGGGAAAAATACACATACCGTTGTAATCGGGCGAGTTTCTACTTTCACATGCAACAGGAATTTCTCGAGTTCGTCAATCCGTTCGCGAGATATGGGAGTTTGAAGTTAAGGAATGGTTGAGAAATCATCAAAATTTTCGCTGGTCTGATACTCGAAACCAATAACTGGAGTGGCCTAGGGGAAAAGTACACATACCTTTGTAAACGGGCGAGTTTCCACTTTCCGACGCAACAGGAATTTCACGAGTTCGTCGATCCGTTCGCGAGATATGGGAGCTTGAAGTTAAGGAATGCTTGAGAAACGATCGAAATTTTCGCAAGTCTGACACTCGAAAGCAATAACTACAGAGGCCTAGGGGAAAAATACACATACCGTTGTAATCGGGCGAGTTTCTACTTTCACATGCAACAGGAAATTCTGGAGTTCGTCAATCCGTTCGCGAGATATGGGAGTTTGAAGTTAAGGAATGGTTGAGAAACCATCAAAATTTTCGCAAGTCTAATACTCGAAACCAACTACTATGGCCTAGGGCAAAAATGCACATACCGTTGTAATCGGGCGAGTTTCTGCTTTCAGATGCAACAGGAATTTCTCGAGTTCGTAAATCCGTTCGCGAGATATGTGGGTTTGAAGTTAAGGAATGGTTGAGAAACCATCAAAATTTTCGCAAGTCTGATTCTCGAAACCAATAACTGGAATGGCCTACGGGAAAAGCACACACACCACTGTAATCGGGCGAGTTTCTACTTTCAGATGCAATAGGAAATTCTCGAGTTCGTCAATCCGTTCGCGAGATATGGGAGTTTGATGTTAAGGAATGGTTGAGAAACCATCAAAATTTTCGCAAGTCTGATACTCGAAAGCAATAACTACAGAGGCCTAGGGGAAAAATACACATACCGTTGTAATCGGGCGAGTTTCTACTTTCAGATGCAACAGGAATTTCTCGAGTTCGTCAATCCATTCGCGAGATATGCGAGTTTGAAATTAAGGAATGGTTGAGAAGCCATCAAAATTTTCGCAAGTCTGATGCTAGAAACGAATAACTGGAATGGCCTAGGGGAAAAGTACACAATCCATTGTAATCGGGCGAGTTTCTACTTTCAGACGCAACAGGAATTTCTCGAGTTCGTCAATCCGTTCGCGAGATATGGGAGTTTGAAGTTAAGGAATGGTTGAGAAACCATCAAAATTTTCGCAACTCTGATACTCGAAACGAAGAACTGGAATGGCCTAGGGGAAAAGCACACACACCATTGTAATCGGGCGAGTTTCTACTTTCAGATGCAAGAGGAGTTTCTCGAGTTCGTCAATCCGTTCGCGAGATATGGGAGTTTGAAGTTAAGGAATGGTCGAGAAACCATCAAAATTTTCACAAGTCTGATACTCGAAACCAATAACTACTATGGTCTAGGGCGAAAATACGCATACCGTTGTAATTGGGCGAGCTTCTACTTTCAGATGCAAGAGGAATTTCTCGAGTTCGTCAATCCGTTCGCGAGTTATGGGAGTTTGAAGTTGAGGAGTGGTTGAGGAACCATCAAAATTTTCGGAATCGGATACTCGAAACCAATAACTACTGTGGTCTAGGGCAAAAATACACATACCGTTGTAATCGGGCGAGTTTCTGCTTTCAGATGCAACAGGAATTTCTCGAGTTCGTCAATCCGTTCGCGAGATATGGGGGTTTGAAGTTAAGGTATGGTTGAGAAACCATCAAAATTTTCGCAAGTCTGATTCTCGAAACCAATAACTGGAATGGCCGAGGGGAAAAGTACACACACCATTGTAATCGGGCGAGTTTCTACTTTCAGATGCAATAGGAAATTCTCGAGTTCGTCAATCCGTTCGGGAGATATGGGAGTTTGATGTTATGGAATGGTTGAGAAACCATCAAAATTATCGCAAGTCTGACACTCGAAAGCAATAACTACAGAGGCCTAGGGGAAAAATACACATACCGTTGTAATCGGGCGAGTATCTGCTTTCATGTGCATCAGGAATTTCTCGAGTTCGTCAATCCGTCCGCGAGATATGGGAGTTTGAAGTTAAGGAATGGTTGAGAAACCATCAAAAGTTTCGCAAGTCTGATACTCGATACAAATAACTGGAATGGCCTAGGGGAAAAGTACACAAACCACTGTAATAGGGCAAGTTTCTACTTTCAGATGCAACAGGAATTTCTCGAGTTCGTCAATCCGTCCGCGAGATATGGGAGTTTGAAGTTGAGGAATGGTTGAGAAACCATCAAAATTTTCACAAGTCTGATACTCGAAACCAATAACTACAATGGCCTAGGGGAAAAATACACATACCGTCGTAATCGGGCGAGTTTCTGCTTTCAGATGCAACAGGAATTTCTCGAGTTCGTCAATCCGTTCGCGAGATATGGGAGTTTGAAGTTAAGGAACGGTTGAGAAACCATCAAAATTTTCGCAAGTCTAATACTCGAAACCAATAACTACTATGGCCTAGGGCAAAAATGCACATACCGTTGTAATCGGGCGAGTTTCTGCTTTCAGATGCAACAGGAATTTCTCGAGTTCGTAAATCCGTTCGCGAGATATGTGGGTTTGAAGTTAAGGAATGGTTGAGAAACCATCAAAATTTTCGCAAGTCTGATTCTCGAAACCAATAACTGGAATGGCCTACGGGAAAAGCACACACACCATTGTAATCGGGCGAGTTTCTACTTTCAGATGCAATAGGAAATTCTCGAGTTCGTCAATCCGTTCGCGAGATATGGGAGTTTGATGTTAAGGAATGGTTGAGAAACCATCAAAATTTTCGCAAGTCTGACACTCGAAAGCAATAACTACAGAGGCCTAGGGGAAAAATACACATACCGTTGTAATCGGGCGAGTTTCTACTTTCACATGCAACAGGAATTTCTCGAGTTCGTCAATCCGTTCGCGAGATATGGGAGTTTGAAGTTAAGGAATGGTTGAGAAATCATCAAAATTTTCGCTGGTCTGATACTCGAAACCAATAACTGGAGTGGCCTAGGGGAAAAGTACACATACCTTTGTAAACGGGCGAGTTTCCACTTTCCGACGCAACAGGAATTTCACGAGTTCGTCGATCCGTTCGCGAGATATGGGAGCTTGAAGTTAAGGAATGCTTGAGAAACGATCGAAATTTTCGCAAGTCTGACACTCGAAAGCCATAACTACAGAGGCCTAGGGGAAAAATACACATACCGTTGTAATCGGGCGAGTTTCTACTTTCACATGCAACAGGAAATTCTGGAGTTCGTCAATCCGTTCGCGAGATATGGGAGTTTGAAGTTAAGGAATGGTTGAGAAACCATCAAAATTTTCGCAAGTCTAATACTCGAAACCAACTACTATGGCCTAGGGCAAAAATGCACATACCGTTGTAATCGGGCGAGTTTCTGCTTTCAGATGCAACAGGAATTTCTCGAGTTCGTAAATCCGTTCGCGAGATATGTGGGTTTGAAGTTAAGGAATGGTTGAGAAACCATCAAAATTTTCGCAAGTCTGATTCTCGAAACCAATAACTGGAATGGCCTACGGGAAAAGCACACACACCATTGTAATCGGGCGAGTTTCTACTTTCAGATGCAATAGGAAATTCTCGAGTTCGTCAATCCGTTCGCGAGATATGGGAGTTTGATGTTAAGGAATGGTTGAGAAACCATCAAAATTTTCGCAAGTCTGACACTCGAAAGCAATAACTACAGAGGCCTAGGGGAAAAATACACATACCGTTGTAATCGGGCGAGTTTCTACTTTCAGATGCAACAGGAATTTCTCGAGTTCGTCAATCCATTCGCGAGATATGCGAGTTTGAAATTAAGGAATGGTTGAGAAGCCATCAAAATTTTCGCAAGTCTGATGCTAGAAACGAATAACTGGAATGGCCTAGGGAAAAAGTACACAATCCATTGTAATCGGGCGAGTTTCTACTTTCAGACGCAACAGGAATTTCTCGAGTTCGTCAATCCGTTCGCGAGATATGGGAGTTTGAAGTTAAGGAATGGTTGAGAAACCATCAAAATTTTCGCAACTCTGATACTCGAAACGAATAACTGGAATGGCCTAGGGGAAAAGCACACACACCATTGTAATCGGGCGAGTTTCTACTTTCAGATGCAAGAGGAGTTTCTCGAGTTCGTCAATCCGTTCGCGAGATATGGGAGTTTGAAGTTAAGGAATGGTCGAGAAACCATCAAAATTTTCACAAGTCTGATACTCGAAACCAATAACTACTATGGTCTAGGGCGAAAATACGCATACCGTTGTAATTGGGCGAGCTTCTACTTTCAGATGCAAGAGGAATTTCTCGAGTTCGTCTATCCGTTCGCGAGTTATGGGAGTTTGAAGTTGAGGAGTGGTTGAGGAACCATCAAAATTTTCGGAATCGGATACTCGAAACCAATAACTACTGTGGTCTAGGGCAAAAATACACATACCGTTGTAATCGGGCGAGTTTCTGCTTTCAGATGCAACAGGAATTTCTCGAGTTCGTCAATCCGTTCGCGAGATATGGGGGTTTGAAGTTAAGGTATGGTTGAGAAACCATCAAAATTTTCGCAAGTCTGATTCTCGAAACCAATAACTGGAATGGCCGAGGGGAAAAGTACACACACCATTGTAATCGGGCGAGTTTCTACTTTCAGATGCAATAGGAAATTCTCGAGTTCGTCAATCCGTTCGGGAGATATGGGAGTTTGATGTTATGGAATGGTTGAGAAACCATCAAAATTTTCGCAAGTCTGACACTCGAAAGCAATAACTACAGAGGCCTAGGGGAAAAATACACATACCGTTGTAATCGGGCGAGTTTCTACTTTCACATGCAACAGGAATTTCTCGAGTTCGTCAATCCGTTCGCGAGATATGGGAGTTTGAATTTAAGGAATGGTTGAGAAATCATCAAAAGTTTCGCTGGTCTGATACTCGGAACCAATAACTGGAGTGGCCTAGGGGAAAAGTACACATACCTTTGTAAACGGGCGAGTTTCCACTTTCCGACGCAACAGGAATTTCACGAGTTCGTCGATCCGTTCGCGAGATATGGGAGCTTGAAATTAAGGAATGCTTGAGAAACGATCGAAATTTTCGCAAGTCTGACACTCGAAAGCAATAACTACAGAGGCCTAGGGGAAAAATACACATACCGTTGTAATCGGGCGAGTTTCTACTTTCACATGCAACAGGAAATTCTCGAGTTCGTCAATCCGTTCGCGAGATATGGGAGTTTGAAGTTAAGGAATGGTTGAGAAACCATCAAAATTTTCGCAAGTCTAATACTCGAAACCAACAACTACTATGGCCTAGGGCAAAAATGCACATACCGTTGTAATCGGGCGAGTTTCTGCTTTCAGATGCAACTGGAATTTCTCGAGTTCGTAAATCCGTTCGCGAGATATGTGGGTTTGAAGTTAAGGAATGGTTGAGAAACCATCAAAATTTTCGCAAGTCTGATTCTCGAAACCAATAACTGGAATGGCCTACGGGAAAAGCACACACACCATTGTAATCGGGCGAGTTTCTACTTTCAGATGCAATAGGAAATTCTCGAGTTCGTCAATCCGTTCGCGAGATATGGGAGTTTGATGTTAAGGAATGGTTGAGAAACCATCAAAATTTTCGCAAGTCTGACACTCGAAAGCAATAACTACAGAGGCCTAGGGGAAAAATACACATACCGTTGTAATCGGGCGAGTTTCTACTTTCACATGCAACAGGAATTTCTCGAGTTCGTCAATCCGTTCGCGAGATATGGGAGTTTGAAGTTAAGGAATGGTTGAGAAATCATCAAAATTTTCGCTGGTCTGATACTCGAAACCAATAACTGGAATGGCCTAGGGGAAAAGTACACATACCTTTGTAAACGGGCGAGTTTCCACTTTCCGACGCAACAGGAATTTCACGAGTTCGTCGATCCGTTCGCGAGATATGGGAGCTTGAAGTTAAGGAATGCTTGAGAAACGATCGAAATTTTCGCAAGTCTAATACTCGAAACCAATAACTACTATGGCCTAGGGCAAAAATGCACATACCTTTGTAAACGGGCGAGTTTCCACTTTCCGGCGCAACAGGAATTTCACGAGTTCGTCGATCCGTTCGCGAGATATGGGAGCTTGAAGTTAAGGAATGCTTGAGAAACGATCGAAATTTTCGCAAGTCTGACACTCGAAAGCAATAACTACAGAGGCCTAGGGGAAAAATACACATACCGTTGTAATCGGGCGAGTTTCTACTTTCACATGCAACAGGAAATTCTCGAGTTCGTCAGTCCGTTCGCGAGATATGGGAGTTTGAAGTTAAGGAATGGTTGAGAAACCATCAAAATTTTCGCAAGTCTAATACTCGAAACCAACTACTATGGCCTAGGGCAAAAATGCACATACCGTTGTAATCGGGCGAGTTTCTGCTTTCAGATGCAACAGGAATTTCTCGAGTTCGTAAATCCGTTCGCGAGATATGTGGGTTTGAAGTTAAGGAATGGTTGAGAAACCATCAAAATTTTCGCAAGTCTGATTCTCGAAACCAATAACTGGAATGGCCTACGGGAAAAGCACACACACCATTGTAATCGGGCGAGTTTCTACTTTCAGATGCAATAGGAAATTCTCGAGTTCGTCAATCCGTTCGCGAGATATGGGAGTTTGATGTTAAGGAATGGTTGAGAAACCATCAAAATTTTCGCAAGTCTGACACTCGAAAGCAATAACTACAGAGGCCTAGGGGAAAAATACACATACCGTTGTAATCGGGCGAGTTTCTACTTTCAGATGCAACAGGAATTTCTCGAGTTCGTCAATCCATTCGCGAGATATGCGAGTTTGAAATTAAGGAATGGTTGAGAAGCCATCAAAATTTTCGCAAGTCTGATTCTAGAAACGAATAACTGGAATGGCCTAGGGGAAAAGTACACACACCATTGTAATCGGGCGAGCTTCTACTTTCAGATGCAACTAGAATTTCTCGAGTTCGTCATTCCGTTCGCGAGATATGGGAGTTTGAAGTTAAGGAATGGTTGAGAAATCATCAAAATTTTCGCAAGTCTGATACTCGAAACCAATAACTACTATTGGCTAGGGCAAAAATACACATGCCGTTGTAAACGGGCCACTTTCTGCTTTCAGATGCAACAGGAATTTCTCGAGTTCGTCATTCCGTTCGCGAGATATGGGTGGTTGAAGTTAAGGAACGGTTGACAAACCATCAAAATTTTCGAAAGTCTGATACACGAAACCAATAACTACAAAGGCTTAGGGGAAAAATACACATACCGTCGTAATCGGGCGAGTTTCTGCTTTCAGATGCAACAGGAATTTCTCGAGTTCGTCAATCCGTTCGCGAGATATGGGAGTTTGAAGTTAAGGAATGGTTGAGAAACCATCAAAATTTTCGCAAGTCTGATTCTCGAAACCAATAACTGGAATGGCCTATGGGAAAAGCACACACACCATTGTAATCGGGCGAGTTTCTACTTTCAGATGCAATAGGAAATTCTCGAGTTCGTCAATCCGTTCGCGAGATATGGGAGTTTGATGTTAAGGAATGGTTGAGAAACCATCAAAATTTTCGCAAGTCTGACACTCGAAAGCAATAACTACAGAGGCCTAGGGGAAAAATACACATACCGTTGTAATCGGGCGAGTTTCTACTTTCACATGCAACAGGAATTTCTCGAGTTCGTCAATCCGTTCGCGAGATATGGGAGTTTGAAGTTAAGGAATGGTTGAGAAATCATCAAAATTTTCGCTGGTCTGATACTCGAAACCAATAACTGGAGTGGCCTAGGGGAAAAGTACACATACCTTTGTAAACGGGCGAGTTTCCACTTTCCGACGCAACAGGAATTTCACGAGTTCGTCGATCCGTTCGCGAGATATGGGAGCTTGAAGTTAAGGAATGCTTGAGAAACGATCGAAATTTTCGCAAGTCTGACACTCGAAAGCAATAACTACAGAGGCCTAGGGGAAAAATACACATACCGTTGTAATCGGGCGAGTTTCTACTTTCACATGCAACAGGAAATTCTCGAGTTCGTCAATCCGTTCGCGAGATATGGGAGTTTGAAGTTAAGGAATGGTTGAGAAACCATCAAAATTTTCGCAAGTCTAATACTCGAAACCAACAACTACTATGGCCTAGGGCAAAAATGCACATACCGTTGTAATCGGGCGAGTTTCTGCTTTCAGATGCAACAGGAATTTCTCGAGTTCGTAAATCCGTTCGCGAGATATGTGGGTTTGAAGTTAAGGAATGGTTGAGAAACCATCAAAATTTTCGCAAGTCTGATTCTCGAAACCAATAACTGGAATGGCCTACGGGAAAAGCACACACACCATTGTAATCGGGCGAGTTTCTACTTTCAGATGCAATAGGAAATTCTCGAGTTCGTCAATCCGTTCGCGAGATATGGGAGTTTGATGTTAAGGAATGGTTGAGAAACCATCAAAATTTTCGCAAGTCTGACACTCGAAAGCAATAACTACAGAGGCCTAGGGGAAAAATACACATACCGTTGTAATCGGGCGAGTTTCTACTTTCAGATGCAACAGGAATTTCTCGAGTTCGTCAATCCATTCGCGAGATATGCGAGTTTGAAATTAAGGAATGGTTGAGAAGCCATCAAAATTTTCGCAAGTCTGATGCTAGAAACGAATAACTGGAATGGCCTAGGGGAAAAGTACACAATCCATTGTAATCGGGCGAGTTTCTACTTTCAGACGCAACAGGAATTTCTCGAGTTCGTCAATCCGTTCGCGAGATATGGGAGTTTGAAGTTAAGGAATGGTTGAGAAACCATCAAAATTTTCGCAACTCTGATACTCGAAACGAATAACTGGAATGGCCTAGGGGAAAAGCACACACACCATTGTAATCGGGCGAGTTTCTACTTTCAGATGCAAGAGGAGTTTCTCGAGTTCGTCAATCCGTTCGCGAGATATGGGAGTTTGAAGTTAAGGAATGGTCGAGAAACCATCAAAATTTTCACAAGTCTGATACTCGAAACCAATAACTACTATGGTCTAGGGCGAAAATACGCATACCGTTGTAATTGGGCGAGCTTCTACTTTCAGATGCAAGAGGAATTTCTCGAGTTCGTCTATCCGTTCGCGAGTTATGGGAGTTTGAAGTTGAGGAGTGGTTGAGGAACCATCAAAATTTTCGGAATCGGATACTCGAAACCAATAACTACTGTGGTCTAGGGCAAAAATACACATACCGTTGTAATCGGGCGAGTTTCTGCTTTCAGATGCAACAGGAATTTCTCGAGTTCGTCAATCCGTTCGCGAGATATGGGGGTTTGAAGTTAAGGTATGGTTGAGAAACCATCAAAATTTTCGCAAGTCTGATTCTCGAAACCAATAACTGGAATGGCCGAGGGGAAAAGTACACACACCATTGTAATCGGGCGAGTTTCTACTTTCAGATGCAATAGGAAATTCTCGAGTTCGTCAATCCGTTCGGGAGATATGGGAGTTTGATGTTATGGAATGGTTGAGAAACCATCAAAATTTTCGCAAGTCTGACACTCGAAAGCAATAACTACAGAGGCCTAGGGGAAAAATACACATACCGTTGTAATCGGGCGAGTTTCTACTTTCACATGCAACAGGAATTTCTCGAGTTCGTCAATCCGTTCGCGAGATATGGGAGTTTGAAGTTAAGGAATGGTTGAGAAATCATCAAAAGTTTCGCTGGTCTGATACTCGGAACCAATAACTGGAGTGGCCTAGGGGAAAAGTACACATACCTTTGTAAACGGGCGAGTTTCCACTTTCCGACGCAACAGGAATTTCACGAGTTCGTCGATCCGTTCGCGAGATATGGGAGCTTGAAGTTAAGGAATGCTTGAGAAACGATCGAAATTTTCGCAAGTCTGACACTCGAAAGCAATAACTACAGAGGCCTAGGGGAAAAATACACATACCGTTGTAATCGGGCGAGTTTCTACTTTCACATGCAACAGGAAATTCTCGAGTTCGTCAATCCGTTCGCGAGATATGGGAGTTTGAAGTTAAGGAATGGTTGAGAAACCATCAAAATTTTCGCAAGTCTAATACTCGAAACCAACTACTATGGCCTAGGGCAAAAATGCACATACCGTTGTAATCGGGCGAGTTTCTGCTTTCAGATGCAACAGGAATTTCTCGAGTTCGTAAATCCGTTCGCGAGATATGTGGGTTTGAAGTTAAGGAATGGTTGAGAAACCATCAAAATTTTCGCAAGTCTGATTCTCGAAACCAACTACTATGGCCTAGGGCAAAAATGCACATACCGTTGTAATCGGGCGAGCTTCTACTTTCAGATGCAACTAGAATTTCTCGAGTTCGTCATTCCGTTCGCGAGATATGGGAGTTTGAAGTTAAGGAATGGTTGAGAAATCATCAAAATTTTCGCAAGTCTGATACTCGAAACCAATAACTACTATTGGCTAGGGCAAAAATACACATGCCGTTGTAAACGGGCCACTTTCTGCTTTCAGATGCAACAGGAATTTCTCGAGTTCGTCATTCCGTTCGCGAGATATGGGTGGTTGAAGTTAAGGAACGGTTGACAAACCATCAAAATTTTCGAAAGTCTGATACACGAAACCAATAACTACAAAGGCTTAGGGGAAAAATACACATACCGTCGTAATCGGGCGAGTTTCTGCTTTCAGATGCAACAGGAATTTCTCGAGTTCGTCAATCCGTTCGCGAGATATGGGAGTTTGAAGTTAAGGAATGGTTGAGAAACCATCAAAATTTTCGCAAGTCTAATACTCGAAACCAATAACTACTATGGCCTAGGGCAAAAATGCACATACCGTTGTAATCGGGCGAGTTTCTGCTTTCAGATGCAACAGGAATTTCTCGAGTTCGTAAATCCGTTCGCGAGATATGTGGGTTTGAAGTTAAGGAATGGTTGAGAAACCATCAAAATTTTCGCAAGTCTGATTCTCGAAACCAATCCATGGAATGGCCTACGGGAAAAGCACACACACCATTGTAATCGGGCGAGTTTCTACTTTCAGATGCAATAGGAAATTCTCGAGTTCGTCAATCCGTTCGCGAGATATGGGAGTTTGATGTTAAGGAATGGTTGAGAAATCATCAAAATTTTCGCTGGTCTGATACTCGAAACCAATAACTGGAATGGCCTAGGGGACAAGTACACATACCTTTGTAATCGGGCGAGTTTCCACTTTCCGACGCAACAGGAATTTCACGAGTTCGTCGATCCGTTCGCGAGATATGGGAGCTTGAAGTTGAGGAATGCTTGAGAAACGATCGAAATTTTCGCAAGTCTAATACTCGAAACCAATAACTACTATTGGCTAGGGCAAAAATACACATGCCGTTGTAAACGGGCCACTTTCTGCTTTCAGATGCAACAGGAATTTCTCGAGTTCGTCATTCCGTTCGCGAGATATGGGTGGTTGAAGTTAAGGAACGGTTGAGAAACCATCAAAATTTTCGAAAGTCTGATACACGAAACCAATAACTACAAAGGCTTAGGGGAAAAATACACATACCGTTGTAATCGGGCGAGTATCTGCTTTCAGATGCAACAGGAATTTCTCGAGTTCGTCAATCCGTTCGCGAGATATGGGAGTTTGAAGTTAAGGAATGGTTGAGAAATCATCAAAATTTTCGCTGGTCTGATACTCGAAACCAATAACTGGAATGGCCTAGGGGAAAAGTACACATACCTTTGTAATCGGGCGAGTTTCCACTTTCCGACGCAACAGGAATTTCACGAGTTCGTCGATACGTTCGCGAGATATGGGAGTTTGAAGTTAAGGAATGGTTGAGAAACGATCGAAATTTTCGCAAGTCTAATACTCGAAACCAATAACTACTATTGGCTAGGGCAAAAATGCACATACCGTTGTAATCGGGCGAGTTTCTGCCTTCAGATGCAACAGGAATTTCTCGAGTTCGTCAATCCGTTCGCGAGATATGGGAGTTTGAAGTTAAGGAATGGTTGAGAAATCATCAAAATTTTCGCTGGTCTGATACTCGAAACCAATAACTGGAATGGCCTAGGGGAAAAGTACACATACCTTTGTAATCGGGCGAGTTTCCACTTTCCGACGCAACAGGAATTTCACGAGTTCGTCGATACGTTCGCGAGATATGGGAGTTTGAAGTTAAGGAGCGGTTGAGAAACCATCAAAATTTTCGCAAGTCTGATACTCGAAACCAATAACTGGAATGGCCTAGGGAAAAGTACACACACCATTGTAATCGGGCGAGCTTCTACTTTCAGATGCAACTAGAATTTCTCGAGTTCGACATTCCGTTCGCGAGATATGGGAGTTTGAAGTTAAGGAATGGTTGAGAAATCATCAAAATTTTCGCAAGTCTGATACTCGAAACCAATAACTACTATTGGCTAGGGCAAAAATACACATGCCGTTGTAAACGGGCCACTTTCTGCTTTCAGATGCAACAGGAATTTCTCGAGTTCGTCATTCCGTTCGCGAGATATGGGTGGTTGAAGTTAAGGAACGGTTGAGAAACCATCAAAATTTTCGAAAGTCTGATACACGAAACCAATAACTACAATGGCTTAGGGGAAAAATACACATACCGTTGTAATCCGGCGAGTATCTGCTTTCAGATGCAACAGGAATTTCTCGAGTTCGTCATTCTGTTCGCGAGATATGGGAGTTTGAATTTAAGGAATGGTTGAGAAACCATCAAAATTTTCGCTGGTCTGATACTCGTAACCATTAACTGGAATGGCCTAGGGGAAAAGTACAAATACCATTGTAATCGGGCGAGTTTCCACTTTCAGACACAACAGGAATTTCTCGAGTTCGTCAATCCGTTCGCGAGATATGGGGTTTGAAGGTAAGGAATGGTTGAGAAATCATGAAAATTTTCGCAAGTCTGATACTCGAAACCAATAACTACAATTGCCTACGTGAAAAATACACATACCGTTGTAATCGGGCGTGTATCTGCTTTCATATGCAACAGGAATTTCTCGAGTTCGTCAATCCGTCCGCGAGATATGGGAGTTTGAAGTTAAGGAATGGTTGAGAAACCATCAAAATTTTCGAAAGTCTGATACACGAAACCAATAACTACAAAGGCTTAGGGGAAAAATACACATACCGTTGTAATCCGGCGAGTATCTGCTTTCAGATGCAACAGGAATTTCTCGAGTTCGTCATTCTGTTCGCGAGATATGGGAGTTTGAATTTAAGGAATGGTTGAGAAACCATCAAAATTTTCGCTGGTCTGATACTCGTAACCATTAACTGGAATGGCCTAGGGGAAAAGTACAAATACCATTGTAATCGGGCGAGTTTCCACTTTCAGACACAACAGGAATTTCTCGAGTTCGTCAATCCGTTCGCGAGATATGGGGTTTGAAGGTAAGGAATGGTTGAGAAATCATGAAAATTTTCGCAAGTCTGATACTCGAAACCAATAACTACAATTGCCTACGTGAAAAATACACATACCGTTGTAATCGGGCGAGTATCTGCTTTCATATGCAACAGGAATTTCTCGAGTTCGTCAATCCGTCCGCGAGATATGGGAGTTTGAAGTTAAGGAATGGTTGAGAAACCATCAAAATTTTCGCAAGTCTGATACTCGATACAAATAACTGGAATGGCCTAGGGGAAAAGTACACACACCACTGTAATCGGGCGAGTTTCTACTTTCAGGTGCAACAGGAATTTCTCGAGTTCGTCAATCCGTTCGCGAGATATGGGAGCTTGAAATTAAGGAATGCTTGAGAAACCATCGAAATTTTCGCAAGTCTAATACTCGAAACCAATAACTACTATTGCCTAGGGCAAAAATGCACATACCGTTGTAATCGGTTAAGTTTCTGCTTTCAGATGCAACAGGAATTTCTCGAGTTCGTCAATCCGTTCGCGAGATATGGGGGTTAGAAGTTAAGGTATGGTTGAGAAACCATCAAAATTTTCGCAAGTCTGATTCTCGAAACCAATAACTGGAATGGCCGAGGGGAAAAGTACACACACCATTGTAATCGGGCGAGTTTCTACTTTCAGATGCAATAGGAAATTCTCGAGTTCGTCAATCCGTTCGGGAGATATGGGAGTTTGATGTTAAGGAATGGTTGAGAAACCATCAAAATTTTCGCAAGTCTGACACTCGAAACCAATAACTACAATGGCCTAGGGGAAAAATACACATACCGTCGTAATCGGGCGAGTATCTGCTTTCAGATTCATCAGGAATTTCTCGAGTTCGTCAATCCGTTCGCGAGATTTTGGAGTTTGTAATTAAGAAATGGTTGAGAAACCATCAAAATTTTCGCAAGTCTGATACTCGAAACCAATAACTACTATGGTCTAGGGCAAAAATACACACACCGATGTAATCGGGCGAGTTTCTGTTTTCAGATGCAACAGGAATTTCTCGAGTTCGTCATTCCGTTCGCGAGATATGGGGGTTTGAAGTTAAGGTATGGTTGAGAAACCATCAAAATTTTCGCAAGTCTGATACTCGAAACCAATAACTACCATTTCCCAGGGCAAAAATACACATACCGTTGTAATCGGGCGAGTTTCTGCTTTCAGATAGAACAGGAATTTCTCGAGTTCGTTTATCCGTTCGTGAGATATGGGTGTTTGAAGATAAGGAATGGTTGAGAAACCATGAAAATTTTCGCAAGTCTGATACTCGAAACCAATAACTACAATGGCCTACGTGAAAAATACACATACCGTTGTAATCGGGCGAGTATCTGCTTTCATATGCAACAGGAATTTCTCGAGTTCGTCAATCCGTCCGCGAGATATGGGAGTTTGAAGTTGAGGAATGGTTGAGAAACCATCAAAATTTTCGCAAGTCTGATACTCGAAACCAATAACTACAATGGCCTAGGGGAAAAATACACATACCGTCGTAATCGGGCGAGTATCTGCTTTCAGATTCATCAGGAATTTCTCGAGTTCGTCGATCCGTTCGCGAGATTTTGGAGTTTGAAGTTAAGAAATGGTTGAGAAACCATCAAAATTTTCGCAAGTCTGATACTCGAAACCAATAACTAGTATGGCCTAGGGCAAAAATACACACACCGATGTAATCGGGCTGGTTTCTGTTTTCAGATGCAGCAGGACTTTCTCGAGTTCGTCAATCCGTTCGCGAGATATGGGGTTTGAAGATAAGGAATGGTTGAGAAACAATCAAAATTTTCGCATATCTGATACTCGAAACCAATAACTACTATTTCCTAGGGCAAAAATGCACATACCGTTGTAATCGGGCGAGTTTCTACTTTCAGATGCAATAGGAATTTCTCGAGTTCGTCAATCCGTTCGCGAGATATGGGAGTTTGAAGTTAAGAAATGGTTGAGAAACCATGATAATTTTCGCAAGTCTGATACTCGATACCAGTAACTGGAATGGCCTAGGGGAAAAGTACACATACCTTTGTAATCGGGCGAGTATCCACTTTCAGACGAAACGGGAATTTCTCGAATTCGTCAATCCGTTCGCGAGATATGGGAGTTTGAAGTTAACGAATGGTTGAGAAACCACAAAATTTTCGCAATTCTGATGCTAGAGACGAATAACTAGAATTGCCTAGGGTAAGAGTACACACACCATTGTAATCGGGCGAGCTTCTACTTTCAGATGCAACAGGAATTTCTCGAGTTCGTCATTCCGTTCGCGAAATATGGGAGTTTGAAGTTAAGAAATGGTTGACAAACCATCAAAATTTTCGCAGTTCTGATACTCGAAACCAATAACTGGAATGGCCTAGGGGAAAAGCACACACACCATTGTAATCGGGCGAGTATCTGCTTTCATATGCAACAGGAATTTC
This sequence comes from Ptiloglossa arizonensis, assembly GCF_051014685.1. Classification (NCBI taxonomy): domain Eukaryota; kingdom Metazoa; phylum Arthropoda; class Insecta; order Hymenoptera; family Colletidae; genus Ptiloglossa; species Ptiloglossa arizonensis. The sequence goes on along the minus strand of NW_027478535.1, from coordinate 420,726 downwards.
TCGAGTTCGTCAATCCGTTCGCGAGATATGGGGGTTAGAAGTTAAGGTATGGTTGAGAAACCATCAAAATTTTCGCAAGTCTAATTCTCGAAACCAATAACTGGAATGGCCGAGGGGAAAAGTACACACACCATTGTAATCGGGCGAGTTTCTACTTTCAGATGCAATAGGAAATTCTCGAGTTCGTCAATCCGTTCGGGAGATATGGGAGTTTGATGTTAAGGAATGGTTGAGAAACCATCAAAATTTTCGCAAGTCTGACACTCGAAACCAATAACTACAATGGCCTAGGGGAAAAATACACATACCGTCGTAATCGGGCGAGTATCTGCTTTCAGATTCATCAGGAATTTCTCGAGTTCGTCAATCCGTTCGCGAGATTTTGGAGTTTGTAATTAAGAAATGGTTGAGAAACCATCAAAATTTTCGCAAGTCTGATACTCGAAACCAATAACTACTATGGCCTAGGGCAAAAATACACACACCGATGTAATCGGGCGGGTTTCTGTTTTCAGATGCAACAGGAATTTCTCGAGTTCGTCATTCCGTTCGCGAGATATGGGGGTTTGAAGTTAAGGTATGGTTGAGAAACCATCAAAATTTTCGCAAGTCTGATACTCGAAACCAATAACTACCATTTCCCAGGGCAAAAATACACATACCGTTGTAATCGGGCGAGTTTCTGCTTTCAGATGCAACAGGAATTTCTCGAGTTCGTTTATCCGTTCGTGAGATATGGGTGTTTGAAGATAAGGAATGGTTGAGAAACCATGAAAATTTTCGCAAGTCTGATACTCGAAACCAATAACTACAATGGCCTACGTGAAAAATACACATACCGTTGTAATCGGGCGAGTATCTGCTTTCATATGCAACAGGAATTTCTCGAGTTCGTCAATCCGTCCGCGAGATATGGGAGTTTGAAGTTGAGGAATGGTTGAGAAACCATCAAAATTTTCGCAAGTCTGATACTCGTAACCAATAACTACAATGGCCTAGGGGAAAAATATACATACCGTCGTAATCGGGCGAGTATCTGCTTTCAGATTCATCAGGAATTTCTCGAGTTCGTCGATCCGTTCGCGAGATTTTGGAGTTTGAAGTTAAGAAATGGTTGAGAAACCATCAAAATTTTCGCAAGTCTGATACTCGAAACCAATAACTACTATGGCCTAGGGCAAAAATACACACACCGATGTAATCGGGCTGGTTTCTGTTTTCAGATACAGCAGGACTTTCTCGAGTTCGTCAATCCGTTCGCGAGATATGGGGGTTTGAAGATAAGGAATGGTTGAGAAACAATCAAAATTTTCGCATATCTGATACTCGAAACCAATAACTACTATTTCCTAGGGCAAAAATACACATACCGTTGTAATCGGGCGAGTTTCTACTTTCAGATGCAATAGGAATTTCTCGAGTTCGTCAATCCGTTCGCGAGATATGGGAGTTTGAAGTTAAGAAATGGTTGAGAAACCATGATAATTTTCGCAAGTCTGATACTCGATACCAGTAACTGGAATGGCCTAGGGGAAAAGTACACATACCTTTGTAATCGGGCGAGTATCCACTTTCAGACGAAACGGGAATTTCTCGAATTCGTCAATCCGTTCGCGAGATATGGGAGTTTGAAGTTAACGAATGGTTGAGAAACCACAAAATTTTCGCAATTCTGATGCTAGAGACGAATAACTAGAATTGCCTAGGGTAAGAGTACACACACCATTGTAATCGGGCGAGCTTCTACTTTCAGATGCAACAGGAATTTCTCGAGTTCGTCATTCCGTTCGCGAAATTTGGGAGTTTGAAGTTAAGAAATGGTTGACAAACCATCAAAATTTTCGCAGTTCTGATACTCGAAACCAATAACTGGAATGGCCTAGGGGAAAAGCACACACACCATTGTAATCGGGCGAGTTTCTACTTTCAGATGCAATAGGAATTTCTCGAGTTCGTCAATCCGTTCGCGAGATATGGGAGTTTGAAGTTATGGAATGGTTGAGAAATCATCAAAATTTTCGCTGGTCTGATACCCGAAACCAATAACTGGAATTGCCTAGGGGAAAAGTACACATACCTTTGTAATCGGGCGAGTTTCCACTTTCAGTCGCAACAGGAATTTCTCGAGTTCGTCAATCCGTTCGCGAGATATGGGAGTTTGAAGTTAACGAATGGTTGAGAAACAACAAAATTTTCGCAATTCTGATGCTAGAAACGAATAACTGGAATGGCCTAGGGGAAAAGTACACAGACCATTGTAATCGGGCGAGATTCTGGTTTCAGATGCAACAGGAATTTCTCGAGTTCGTCAATCCGTTCGCGACATATGGGAGTTTGAAGTTAAGGAACGGTTGAGATACCAACAAAATTTTCGCTGGTCTGATACTCGAAACCAATAACTGGAACGGCCTAGGGAATATACACACACCGTTGTAATCGGGCGAGCTTCAACTTTCGGATGCAACAGGAATTTCTCGAGCTCGTTATTCCGTTCGCGAGATATGGGAGTTTGAAGTTAAGAAATGGTTGAGAAACCATGAAAATTTTCGCAAGTCTGATACTCGATACCAATAACTGGAATGGCCTAGGGGAAAAGTACACATACCTTTGTAATCGGGCGAGTTTCCACTTTCAGACGCAACGGGAATTTCTCGAGTTCGTCAATCCGTTCGCGAGATATGGGAGTTTGAAGTTAAGAAATGGTTGACAAACCATCAAAATTTTCGCGGTTATGATACTCGAAATCAATAACTGGATGGCCTAGGGGAAAAGCACACACACCATTGTATCGGGCGAGTTTCTACTTTCAGATGCAACAGGAATTTCTCGAGTTCGTCAATCCGTTCGCGAGATATAGGAGTTTGAAGTTAAGGAATGCTTGAGAAACCATCAAAATTTTCGCAAGTCTGATACTCGAAACCAATAACTACAATGGCCTACGTGAAAAATACACATACCGTTGTAATCGGGCGAGTATCTGCTTTCATATGCAACAGGAATTTCTCGAGTTCGTCAATCCGTCCGCGAGATATGGGAGTTTGAAGTTGAGGAATGGTTGAGAAACCATCAAAATTTTCGCAAGTCTGATACTCGAAACCAATAACTACAATGGCCTAGGGGAAAAATACACATACCGTCGTAATCGGGCGAGTATCTGCTTTCAGATTCATCAGGAATTTCTCGAGTTCGTCGATCCGTTCGCGAGATTTTGGAGTTTGAAGTTAAGAAATGGTTGAGAAACCATCAAAATTTTCGCAAGTCTGATACTCGAAACCAATAACTAGTATGGCCTAGGGCAAAAATACACACACCGATGTAATCGGGCTGGTTTCTGTTTTCAGATGCAGCAGGACTTTCTCGAGTTCGTCAATCCGTTCGCGAGATATGGGGTTTGAAGATAAGGAATGGTTGAGAAACAATCAAAATTTTCGCATATCTGATACTCGAAACCAATAACTACTATTTCCTAGGGCAAAAATACACATACCGTTGTAATCGGGCGAGTTTCTACTTTCAGATGCAATAGGAATTTCTCGAGATCGTCAATCCGTTCGCGAGATATGGGAGTTTGAAGTTAAGAAATGGTTGAGAAACCATGATAATTTTCGCAAGTCTGATACTCGATACCAGTAACTGGAATGGCCTAGGGGATAAGTACACATACCTTTGTAATCGGGCGAGTATCCACTTTCAGACGAAACGGGAATTTCTCGAATTCGTCAATCCGTTCGCGAGATATGGGAGTTTGAAGTTAACGAATGGTTGAGAAACCACAAAATTTTCGCAATTCTGATGCTAGAGACGAATAACTAGAATTGCCTAGGGTAAGAGTACACACACCATTGTAATCGGGCGAGCTTCTACTTTCAGATGCAACAGGAATTTCTCGAGTTCGTCATTCCGTTCGCGAAATATGGGAGTTTGAAGTTAAGAAATGGTTGACAAACCATCAAAATTTTCGCAGTTCTGATACTCGAAACCAATAACTGGAATGGCCTAGGGGAAAAGCACACACACCATTGTAATCGGGCGAGTATCTGCTTTCATATGCAACAGGAATTTCTCGAGTTCGTCAATCCGTCCGCGAGATATGGGAGTTTGAAGTTAAGGAATGGTTGAGAAACCATCAAAATTTTCGCAAATCTGATACTCGATACAAATAACTGGAATGGCCTAGGTGAAAAGTACACACACCACTGTAATCGGGCGAGTTTCTACTTTCAGATGCAACAGGAATTTCTCGAGTTCGTCAATCCGTTCGCGAGATATGGGAGCTTGAAGTTAAGGAATGCTTGAGAAACCATCGAAATTTTCGCAAGTCTAATACTCGAAACCAATAACTAATATGGCCTAGGGCAAAAATGCACATACCGTTGTAATCGGGCGAGTTTCTGCTTTCAGATGCAACAGGAATTTCTCGAGTTCGTCAATCCGTTCGCGAGATATGGGGGTTAGAAGTTAAGGTATGGTTGAGAAACCATCAAAATTTTCGCAAGTCTAATTCTCGAAACCAATAACTGTAATGGCCGAGGGGAAAAGTACACACACCATTGTAATCGGGCGAGTTTCTACTTTCAGATGCAATAGGAAATTCTCGAGTTCGTCAATCCGTTCGGGAGATATGGGAGTTTGATGTTAAGGAATGGTTGAGAAACCATCAAAATTTTCGCAAGTCTGACACTCGAAACCAATAACTACAATGGCCTAGGGGAAAAATACACATACCGTCGTAATCGGGCGAGTATCTGCTTTCAGATTCATCAGGAATTTCTCGAGTTCGTCAATCCGTTCGCGAGATTTTGGAGTTTGTAATTAAGAAATGGTTGAGAAACCATCAAAATTTTCGCAAGTCTGATACTCGAAACCAATAACTACTATGGCCTAGGGCAAAAATACACACACCGATGTAATCGGGCGGGTTTCTGTTTTCAGATGCAACAGGAATTTCTCGAGTTCGTCATTCCGTTCGCGAGATATGGGGGTTTGAAGTTAAGGTATGGTTGAGAAACCATCAAAATTTTCGCAAGTCTGATACTCGAAACCAATAACTACCATTTCCCAGGGCAAAAATACACATACCGTTGTAATCGGGCGAGTTTCTGCTTTCAGATGCAACAGGAATTTCTCGAGTTCGTTTATCCGTTCGTGAGATATGGGTGTTTGAAGATAAGGAATGGTTGAGAAACCATGAAAATTTTCGCAAGTCTGATACTCGAAACCAATAACTACAATGGCCTACGTGAAAAATACACATACCGTTGTAATCGGGCGAGTATCTGCTTTCATATGCAACAGGAATTTCTCGAGTTCGTCAATCCGTCCGCGAGATATGGGAGTTTGAAGTTGAGGAATGGTTGAGAAACCATCAAAATTTTCGCAAGTCTGATACTCGAAACCAATAACTACAATGGCCTAGGGGAAAAATATACATACCGTCGTAATCGGGCGAGTATCTGCTTTCAGATTCATCAGGAATTTCTCGAGTTCGTCGATCCGTTCGCGAGATTTTGGAGTTTGAAGTTAAGAAATGGTTGAGAAACCATCAAAATTTTCGCAAGTCTGATACTCGAAACCAATAACTACTATGGCCTAGGGCAAAAATACACACACCGATGTAATCGGGCTGGTTTCTGTTTTCAGATGCAGCAGGACTTTCTCGAGTTCGTCAATCCGTTCGCGAGATATGGGGGTTTGAAGATAAGGAATGGTTGAGAAACAATCAAAATTTTCGCATATCTGATACTCGAAACCAATAACTACTATTTCCTAGGGCAAAAATACACATACCGTTGTAATCGGGCGAGTTTCTACTTTCAGATGCAATAGGAATTTCTCGAGTTCGTCAATCCGTTCGCGAGATATGGGAGTTTGAAGTTATGGAATGGTTGAGAAATCATCAAAATTTTCGCTGGTCTGATACCCGAAACCAATAACTGGAATTGCCTAGGGGAAAAGTACACATACCTTTGTAATCGGGCGAGTTTCCACTTTCAGTCGCAACAGGAATTTCTCGAGTTCGTCAATCCGTTCGCGAGATATGGGAGTTTGAAGTTAACGAATGGTTGAGAAACAACAAAATTTTCGCAATTCTGATGCTAGAAACGAATAACTGGAATGGCCTAGGGGAAAAGTACACAGACCATTGTAATCGGGCGAGATTCTGGTTTCAGATGCAACAGGAATTTCTCGAGTTCGTCAATCCGTTCGCGACATATGGGAGTTTGAAGTTAAGGAACGGTTGAGATACCAACAAAATTTTCGCTGGTCTGATACTCGAAACCAATAACTGGAATGGCCTAGGGAATATACACACACCGTTGTAATCGGGCGAGCTTCAACTTTCAGATGCAACAGGAATTTCTCGAGCTCGTTATTCCGTTCGCGAGATATGGGAGTTTGAAGTTAAGAAATGGTTGAGAAACCATGAAAATTTTCGCAAGTCTGATACTCGATACCAATAACTGGAATGGCCTAGGGGAAAAGTACACATACCTTTGTAATCGGGCGAGTTTCCACTTTCAGACGCAACGGGAATTTCTCGAGTTCGTCAATCCGTTCGCGAGATATGGGAGTTTGAAGTTAAGAAATGGTTGACAAACCATCAAAATTTTCGCGGTTATGATACTCGAAATCAATAACTGGATGGCCTAGGGGAAAAGCACACACACCATTGTATCGGGCGAGTTTCTACTTTCAGATGCAACAGGAATTTCTCGAGTTCGTCAATCCGTTCGCGAGATATAGGAGTTTGAAGTTAAGGAATGCTTGAGAAACCATCAAAATTTTCGCAAGTCTGATACTCGAAACCAGTAACTACTATGGCCTAGGGCAAAAATGCACATACCGTTGTAATCGGGCGAGTTTCTGCTTTCAGATGCAACAGGAATTTCTCGAGTTCGTCAATCCGTCCGCGAGATATGGGAGTTTGAAGTTAAGGAATGGTTGAGAAACCATCAAAATTTTCGCAAGTCTGATACTCGAAACCAATAACTAGAATGGCCTAGGGGAAAAATACACATACCGTCGTAATCGGGCGAGTATCTGCTTTCAGATTCAACAGGAATTTCTCCAGTTCGTCATTCCGTTCGCGAGATTTTGGAGTTTGAAGTTAAGAAATGGTTGAGAAACCATCAAAATTTTCGCAAGTCTGATACTCGAAACCAATAACTACTATGGCCTAGGGCAAAAATACACAGACCGATGTAATCGGGCGGGTTTCTGTTTTCAGATGCAGCAGGACTTTCTCGAGTTCGTCAATCCGTTCGCGAGATATGGGGGTTTGAAAATAAGGAATGGTTGAGAAACAATCAAAATTTTCGCATGTCTGATACTCGAAATCAATAACCACTATGGCCTAGGGCAAAACTACTCACACCGTTGTTATCGGGCGAGTTTCTGCTTTTAGATGCAACAGGAATTTCTCGAGTTCGTCATTCCGTTCGCGAGATATTGGAGTTTGAAGTTAAGAAATGGTTGAGAAACCATGAAAATTTTCGCAAGTCTGATTCTCGATACCAATAACTGGAATGGCCTAGGGGAAAAGTACACATACCTTTGTAATCGGGCGAGTTTCCACTTTCAGACGCAACGGGAATTTCTCGAGTTCGTCAATCCGTTCGCGAAATATGGGGGTTTGAAGTTAACGAATGGTTGAGAAACCACAAAATTTTCGCAATTCTGATGCTAGAGACGAATAACTGGAATGGCCTAGGGGAAAAACACACACCATTGTAATCGGGCGAGCTTCTACTTTCAGGTGCAACAGGAACTTCTCGAGTTCGTCATTCCGTTCGCGAGATATGGGCGTTTGAAGTTAAGAAATGGTTGACAAACCATCAAAATTTTCGCAAGTCTGATACTCGAAACCAATAACTACAATGGCCTACGTGAAAAATACACATACCGTTGTAATCGGGCGAGTATCTGCTTCATATGCAACAGGAATTTCTCGAGTTCGTCAATCCGTCCGCGAGATATGGGAGTTTGAAGTTAAGGAATGGTTGAGAAACTATCAAAATTTTTGCAAGGCTGATACTCGAAAACAATAACTACAATGGCCTAGGGGAAAAATACACATACCGTTGTAATCGGGCTAGTATCTGCTTTCAGATGCAACAGGAATTTCTCGAGTTCGTCAATCCGTTCGTGAGATATGGGAGTTTGAAGTTAAGGAGTGGTTGAGAAACCATCCAAATTTCCGCAAGTCTGAAACTCGAAACCAATAACTACTATTTCCTAGGGCAAAAATTCACATACCGTTGTGATCGGGCGAGTTTCTGCTTTCATATGCAACAGGAATATCTCGATTTCGTCATTCCGTTCGCGAGATATGGGAGTTTGAAGTTAAGAAATGGTTGAGAAACCATGAAAATTTTCGCAAGTCTGATACTCGATACCACTAACTGGAATGGCCTAGGGGAAAAGTACACACACCATTGTAATCGGGCGAGATTCTGCTTTCAGATGCAAGAGGAATTTCTCGAGTTCGTCAATCCGTGCGCGAGATATGGGAGTTTGAAGTTAAGGAATGGTTGAGATACCAACAAAATTTTCGCTGGTCTGATACTCGAAACCAATAACTGGAATGACCTAGGGGAAAAGCACACACATGATTGTAATCGGGCGAGTTTCTACTTTCTGATGCAACAGGAATTTCTCGAGTTCGTCAATCTGTTCGCGAGATATAAGGGTTTGAAGATAAGGAATGGTTGAGAATCAATTAAAATTTTCGCAAGTCTGATACTCGATACCAATAACTGGAATGGCCTAGGGGAAAAGTACACACACCATTGTATTCGGGCGTGTTTCTGCTTTTAGATGCAACAGGAATTTCTCGGGTTCGTCAATCCGTTCGTGAGATATGGGAGTTTGAAGTTAAGGAGTGGTTGAGAAACCATCCAAATTTTCGCAAGTCTGAAACTCGAAACCAATAACTACTATTTCCTAGGGCAAAAATTCACATACCGTTGTGATCGGGCGAGTTTCTGCTTTCATATGCAACAGGAATATCTCGAGTTCGTCATTCCGTTCGCGAGATATGGGAGTTTGAAGTTAAGAAATGGTTGAGAAACCATGAAAATTTTCGCAAGTCTGATACTCGATACCACTAACTGGAATGGCCTAGGGGAAAAGTACACACACCATTGTATTCGGGCGAGTTTCTACTTTCAGATGCAACAGGAATATCTCGAGTTCGTCAATCCGTTCGCGAGATATGGGAGTTTGAAGTAAGGAATGGTTGAGAAACCATCAACATCTTCGCTGGTCTGATACTCGAAACCAATAACTGGAATGGCCTAGGGAAAAGTACACACACCATTGTAATCGGGCGAGCTTCTACTTTCTGATGCAACAGGAATTTCTCGAGTTCGTGATTCCGTTCGCGAGATATGGTAGTTTGAAGTTAAGAAATGGTTGAGAAACCATGAAAATTTTCGCAAGTCTGATACTCGAAACCAATAACTGCTATGGCCTAGGGCAAAAATACACACACCATTGTAATCGGGCGGGTTTCTGTTTTCAGACGCAGCAGGACTTTCTCGAGTTCGTCAATCCGTTCGCGAGATATGGGGGTTTGAAGATAAGGAATGGTTGAGAAACAATCAAAATTTTCGCAAGTCTGATACTCGAAAACAATAACTACAATGGCCTAGGGGAAAAATACACATACCGTTGTAATCGGGCGAGTATCTGCTTTCAGATGCAACAGGAATTTCTCGAGTTCGTCAATCCGTTCGTGAGATATGTGTGTTTGAAGTTAAGGAATGGTTGAGAAACCATCAAAATTTTCGCAAGTCTGATACTCGAGACCAATAACTACTATGGCCTAGGGCAAAAATTCACATACCGCTGTAATCGGGCGGGTTTCTGCTGTCAGATGCAGCAGGACTTTCTCGAGTTCGTCAATCCGTTCGCGAGATATGGGGTTTGAAGATAAGGAATGGTTGAGAAACAATCAAAATTTTCGCAAGTCTGATACTCGAAACCAATAACTGGAATGGCCTAGGGAAAAGTACACACACCATTGTAATCGGGCGTGTTTCAGCTTTCAGATGCAGCAGGACTTTCTCGAGTTCGTCAATCCGTTCGCGAGATATGGGGTTTGAAGATAAGGAATGGTTGAGAAACCATGAAAATTTTCGCAAGTCTGATACTCGAAACCAATAACTACAATGGCCTACGTGAAAAATACACATACCGTTGTAATCGGGCGAGTATCTGCTTTCATATGCAACAGGAATTTCTCGAGTTCGTCAATCCGTCCGCGAGATATGGGAGTTTGAAGTTAAGGAATGGTTGAGAAACCATCAAAATTTTCGCAAGTCTGATACTCGATACAAATAACTGGAATGGCCTAGGGGAAAAGTACACACACCACTGTAATCGGGCGAGTTTCTACTTTCAGATGCAACAGGAATTTCTCGAGTTCGTCAATCCGTTCGCGAGATATGGGAGCTTGAAGTTAAGGAATGCTTGAGAAACCATCGAAATTTTCGCAAGTCTAATACTCGAAACCAATAACTAATATGGCCTAGGGCAAAAATGCACATACCGTTGTAATCGGGCGAGTTTCTGCTTTCAGATGCAACAGGAATTTCTCGAGTTCGTCAATCCGTTCGCGAGATATGGGGGTTAGAAGTTAAGGTATGGTTGAGAAACCATCAAAATTTTCGCAAGTCTAATTCTCGAAACCAATAACTGGAATGGCCGAGGGGAAAAGTACACACACCATTGTAATCGGGCGAGTTTCTACTTTCAGATGCAATAGGAAATTCTCGAGTTCGTCAATCCGTTCGGGAGATATGGGAGTTTGATGTTAAGGAATGGTTGAGAAACCATCAAAATTTTCGCAAGTCTGACACTCGAAACCAATAACTACAATGGCCTAGGGGAAAAATACACATACCGTCGTAATCGGGCGAGTATCTGCTTTCAGATTCATCAGGAATTTCTCGAGTTCGTCAATCCGTTCGCGAGATTTTGGAGTTTGTAATTAAGAAATGGTTGAGAAACCATCAAAATTTTCGCAAGTCTGATACTCGAAACCAATAACTACTATGGCCTAGGGCAAAAATACACACACCCATGTAATCGGGCGGGTTTCTGTTTTCAGATGCAACAGGAATTTCTCGAGTTCGTCATTCCGTTCGCGAGATATGGGGGTTTGAAGTTAAGGTATGGTTGAGAAACCATCAAAATTTTCGCAAGTCTGATACTCGAAACCAATAACTACCATTTCCCAGGGCAAAAATACACATACCGTTGTAATCGGGCGAGTTTCTGCTTTCAGATGCAACAGGAATTTCTCGAGTTCGTTTATCCGTTCGTGAGATATGGGTGTTTGAAGATAAGGAATGGTTGAGAAACCATGAAAATTTTCGCAAGTCTGATACTCGAAACCAATAACTACAATGGCCTACGTGAAAAATACACATACCGTTGTAATCGGGCGAGTATCTGCTTTCATATGCAACAGGAATTTCTCGAGTTCGTCAATCCGTCCGCGAGATATGGGAGTTTGAAGTTGAGGAATGGTTGAGAAACCATCAAAATTTTCGCAAGTCTGATACTCGAAACCAATAACTACAATGGCCTAGGGGAAAAATATACATACCGTCGTAATCGGGCGAGTATCTGCTTTCAGATTCATCAGGAATTTCTCGAGTTCGTCGATCCGTTCGCGAGATTTTGGAGTTTGAAGTTAAGAAATGGTTGAGAAACCATCAAAATTTTCGCAAGTCTGATACTCGAAACCAATAACTACTATGGCCTAGGGCAAAAATACACACACCGATGTAATCGGGCTGGTTTCTGTTTTCAGATGCAGCAGGACTTTCTCGAGTTCGTCAATCCGTTCGCGAGATATGGGGGTTTGAAGATAAGGAATGGTTGAGAAACAATCAAAATTTTCGCATATCTGATACTCGAAACCAATAACTACTATTTCCTAGGGCAAAAATACACATACCGTTGTAATCGGGCGAGTTTCTACTTTCAGATGCAATAGGAATTTCTCGAGTTCGTCAATCCGTTCGCGAGATATGGGAGTTTGAAGTTAAGAAATGGTTGAGAAACCATGATAATTTTCGCAAGTCTGATACTCGATACCAGTAACTGGAATGGCCTAGGGGAAAAGTACACATACCTTTGTAATCGGGCGAGTATCCACTTTCAGACGAAACGGGAATTTCTCGAATTCGTCAATCCGTTCGCGAGATATGGGAGTTTGAAGTTAACGAATGGTTGAGAAACCACAAAATTTTCGCAATTCTGATGCTAGAGACGAATAACTAGAATTGCCTAGGGTAAGAGTACACACACCATTGTAATCGGGCGAGCTTCTACTTTCAGATGCAACAGGAATTTCTCGAGTTCGTCATTCCGTTCGCGAAATTTGGGAGTTTGAAGTTAAGAAATGGTTGACAAACCATCAAAATTTTCGCAGTTCTGATACTCGAAACCAATAACTGGAATGGCCTAGGGGAAAAGCACACACACCATTGTAATCGGGCGAGTTTCTACTTTCAGATGCAATAGGAATTTCTCGAGTTCGTCAATCCGTTCGCGAGATATGGGAGTTTGAAGTTATGGAATGGTTGAGAAATCATCAAAATTTTCGCTGGTCTGATACCCGAAACCAATAACTGGAATTGCCTAGGGGAAAAGTACACATACCTTTGTAATCGGGCGAGTTTCCACTTTCAGTCGCAACAGGAATTTCTCGAGTTCGTCAATCCGTTCGCGAGATATGGGAGTTTGAAGTTAACGAATGGTTGAGAAACAACAAAATTTTCGCAATTCTGATGCTAGAAACGAATAACTGGAATGGCCTAGGGGAAAAGTACACAGACCATTGTAATCGGGCGAGATTCTGGTTTCAGATGCAACAGGAATTTCTCGAGTTCGTCAATCCGTTCGCGACATATGGGAGTTTGAAGTTAAGGAACGGTTGAGATACCAACAAAATTTTCGCTGGTCTGATACTCGAAACCAATAACTGGAATGGCCTAGGGAATATACACACACCGTTGTAATCGGGCGAGCTTCAACTTTCAGATGCAACAGGAATTTCTCGAGCTCGTTATTCCGTTCGCGAGATATGGGAGTTTGAAGTTAAGAAATGGTTGAGAAACCATGAAAATTTTCGCAAGTCTGATACTCGATACCAATAACTGGAATGGCCTAGGGGAAAAGTACACATACCTTTGTAATCGGGCGAGTTTCCACTTTCAGACGCAACGGGAATTTCTCGAGTTCGTCAATCCGTTCGCGAGATATGGGAGTTTGAAGTTAAGAAATGGTTGACAAACCATCAAAATTTTCGCGGTTATGATACTCGAAATCAATAACTGGATGGCCTAGGGGAAAAGCACACACACCATTGTATCGGGCGAGTTTCTACTTTCAGATGCAACAGGAATTTCTCGAGTTCGTCAATCCGTTCGCGAGATATAGGAGTTTGAAGTTAAGGAATGCTTGAGAAACCATCAAAATTTTCGCAAGTCTGATACTCGAAACCAGTAACTACTATGGCCTAGGGCAAAAATGCACATACCGTTGTAATCGGGCGAGTTTCTGCTTTCAGATGCAACAGGAATTTCTCGAGTTCGTCAATCCGTCCGCGAGATATGGGAGTTTGAAGTTAAGGAATGGTTGAGAAACCATCAAAATTTTCGCAAGTCTGATACTCGAAACCAATAACTAGAATGGCCTAGGGGAAAAATACACATACCGTCGTAATCGGGCGAGTATCTGCTTTCAGATTCAACAGGAATTTCTCCAGTTCGTCATTCCGTTCGCGAGATTTTGGAGTTTGAAGTTAAGAAATGGTTGAGAAACCATTAAAATTTTCGCAAGTCTGATACTCGAAACCAATAACTACTATGGCCTAGGGCAAAAATACACAGACCGATGTAATCGGGCGGGTTTCTGTTTTCAGATGCAGCAGGACTTTCTCGAGTTCGTCAATCCGTTCGCGAGATATGGGGGTTTGAAAATAAGGAATGGTTGAGAAACAATCAAAATTTTCGCATGTCTGATACTCGAAATCAATAACCACTATGGCCTAGGGCAATACTACTCACACCGTTGTTATCGGGCGAGTTTCTGCTTTTAGATGCAACAGGAATTTCTCGAGTTCGTCATTCCGTTCGCGAGATATTGGAGTTTGAAGTTAAGAAATGGTTGAGAAACCATGAAAATTTTCGCAAGTCTGATTCTCGATACCAATAACTGGAATGGCCTAGGGGAAAAGTACACATACCTTTGTAATCGGGCGAGTTTCCACTTTCAGACGCAACGGGAATTTCTCGAGTTCGTCAATCCGTTCGCGAAATATGGGGGTTTGAAGTTAACGAATGGTTGAGAAACCACAAAATTTTCGCAATTCTGATGCTAGAGACGAATAACTGGAATGGCCTAGGGGAAAAAAACACACACCATTGTAATCGGGCGAGCTTCTACTTTCAGGTGCAACAGGAACTTCTCGAGTTCGTCATTCCGTTCGCGAGATATGGGCGTTTGAAGTTAAGAAATGGTTGACAAACCATCAAAATTTTCGCAAGTCTGATACTCGAAACCAATAACTACAATGGCCTACGTGAAAAATACACATACCGTTGTAATCGGGCGAGTATCTGCTTCATATGCAACAGGAATTTCTCGAGTTCGTCAATCCGTCCGCGAGATATGGGAGTTTGAAGTTAAGGAATGGTTGAGAAACTATCAAAATTTTTGCAAGGCTGATACTCGAAAACAATAACTACAATGGCCTAGGGGAAAAATACACATACCGTTGTAATCGGGCGAGTATCTGCTTTCAGATGCAACAGGAATTTCTCGAGTTCGTCAATCCGTTCGTGAGATATGGGAGTTTGAAGTTAAGGAGTGGTTGAGAAACCATCCAAATTTTCGCAAGTCTGAAACTCGAAACCAATAACTACTATTTCCTAGGGCAAAAATTCACATACCGTTGTGATCGGGCGAGTTTCTGCTTTCATATGCAACAGGAATATCTCGAGTTCGTCATTCCGTTCGCGAGATATGGGAGTTTGAAGTTAAGAAATGGTTGAGAAACCATGAAAATTTTCGCAAGTCTGATACTCGATACCACTAACTGGAATGGCCTAGGGGAAAAGTACACACACCATTGTAATCGGGCGAGATTCTGCTTTCAGATGCAAGAGGAATTTCTCGAGTTCGTCAATCCGTGCGCGAGATATGGGAGTTTGAAGTTAAGGAATGGTTGAGATACCAACAAAATTTTCGCTGGTCTGATACTCGAAACCAATAACTGGAATGACCTAGGGGAAAAGCACACACATGATTGTAATCGGGCGAGTTTCTACTTTCTGATGCAACAGGAATTTCTCGAGTTCGTCAATCCGTTCGCGAGATATAAGGGTTTGAAGATAAGGAATGGTTGAGAATCAATTAAAATTTTCGCAAGTCTGATACTGGATACCAATAACTGGAATGGCCTAGGGGAAAAGTACACACACCATTGTAATCGGGCGAGTTTCTACTTTCAGATGCAACAGGAATTTCTCGAGTTCGTCAATCCGTTCGCGAGATATGGGAGTTTGAAATTAAGGAATGGTTGAGAAACCATCAAAATTTTCGCAAGTCTGATACTCGAAACCAATAACTGCTATGGCCTAGGGCAAAAATACACACACCATTGTAATCGGGCGGGTTTCTGTTTTCAGACGCAGCAGGACTTTCTCGAGTTCGTCAATCCGTTCGCGAGATATGGGGGTTTGAAGATAAGGAATGGTTGAGAAACAATCAAAATTTTCGCAAGTCTGATACTCGAAAACAATAACTACAATGGCCTAGGGGAAAAATACACATACCGTTGTAATCGGGCGAGTATCTGCTTTCAGATGCAACAGGAATTTCTCGAGTTCGTCAATCCGTTCGTGAGATATGTGTGTTTGAAGTTAAGGAATGGTTGAGAAACCATCAAAATTTTCGCAAGTCTGATACTCGAGACCAATAACTACTATGGCCTAGGGCAAAAATTCACATACCGCTGTAATCGGGCGGGTTTCTGCTGTCAGATGCAGCAGGACTTTCTCGAGTTCGTCAATCCGTTCGCGAGATATGGGGTTTGAAGATAAGGAATGGTTGAGAAACAATCAAAATTTTCGCAAGTCTGATACTCGAAACCAATAACTGGAATGGCCTAGGGAAAAGTACACACACCATTGTAATCGGGCGTGTTTCAGCTTTCAGATGCAGCAGGACTTTCTCGAGTTCGTCAATCCGTTCGCGAGATATGGGGTTTGAAGATAAGGAATGGTTGAGAAACCATGAAAATTTTCGCAAGTCTGATACTCGAAACCAATAACTACAATGGCCTACGTGAAAAATACACACACCGATGTAATGGGGCGGGTTTCTGTTTTCAGATGCAGCAGGACTTTCTCGAGTTCGTCAATCCGTTCGCGAGATATGGGGGTTTGAAGATAAGGAATGGTTGAGAAACAATTAAAATTTTCGCAAGTCTGATACTCGATACCAATAACTGGAATGGCCTAGGGGAAAAGTACACACACCATTGTATTCGGGCGAGTTTCTGCTTTTAGATGCAACAGGAATTTCTCGGGTTCGTCAATCCGTTCGTGAGATATGGGAGTTTGAAGTTAAGGAGTGGTTGAGAAACCATCCAAATTTTCGCAAGTCTGAAACTCGAAACCAATAACTACTATTTCCTAGGGCAAAAATTCACATACCGTTGTGATCGGGCGAGTTTCTGCTTTCATATGCAACAGGAATATCTCGAGTTCGTCATTCCGTTCGCGAGATATGGGAGTTTGAAGTTAAGAAATGGTTGAGAAACCATGAAAATTTTCGCAAGTCTGATACTCGATACCACTAACTGGAATGGCCTAGGGGAAAAGTACACACACCATTGTAATCGGGCGAGATTCTGCTTTCAGATGCAAGAGGAATTTCTCGAGTTCGTCAATCCGTGCGCGAGATATGGGAGTTTGAAGTTAAGGAATGGTTGAGATACCAACAAAATTTTCGCTGGTCTGATACTCGAAACCAATAACTGGAATGACCTAGGGGAAAAGCACACACATGATTGTAATCGGGCGAGTTTCTACTTTCAGATGCAACAGGAATTTCTCGAGTTCGTGATTCCGTTCGCGAGATATGGTAGTTTGAAGTTAAGAAATGGTTGAGAAACCATGAAAATTTTCGCAAGTCTGATACTGGATACCTATAACTGGAATGGCCTAGGGGAAAAGTACACACACCATTGTAATCGGGCGAGTTTCTACTTTCAGATGCAACAGGAATTTCTCGAGTTCGTCAATCCGTTCGCGAGATATGGGAGTTTGAAATTAAGGAATGGTTGAGAAACCATCAAAATTTTCGCAAGTCTGATACTCGAAACCAATAACTGCTATGGCCTAGGGCAAAAATACACACACCATTGTAATCGGGCGGGTTTCTGTTTTCAGACGCAGCAGGACTTTCTCGAGTTCGTC
Organism: Ptiloglossa arizonensis; assembly: GCF_051014685.1. Lineage (NCBI taxonomy): Eukaryota > Metazoa > Arthropoda > Insecta > Hymenoptera > Colletidae > Ptiloglossa > Ptiloglossa arizonensis. The sequence goes on along the minus strand of NW_027478535.1, from coordinate 403,225 downwards.
AATCCGTTCGCGAGATATGGGGGTTTGAAGATAAGGAATGGTTGAGAAACAATCAAAATTTTCGCAAGTCTGATACTCGAAAACAATAACTACAATGGCCTAGGGGAAAAATACACATACCGTTGTAATCGGGCGAGTATCTGCTTTCAGATGCAACAGGAATTTCTCGAGTTCGTCAATCCGTTCGTGAGATATGTGTGTTTGAAGTTAAGGAATGGTTGAGAAACCATCAAAATTTTCGCAAGTCTGATACTCGAGACCAATAACTACTATGGCCTAGGGCAAAAATTCACATACCGCTGTAATCGGGCGGGTTTCTGCTGTCAGATGCAGCAGGACTTTCTCGAGTTCGTCAATCCGTTCGCGAGATATGGGGTTTGAAGATAAGGAATGGTTGAGAAACAATCAAAATTTTCGCAAGTCTGATACTCGAAACCAATAACTGGAATGGCCTAGGGAAAAGTACACACACCATTGTAATCGGGCGTGTTTCAGCTTTCAGATGCAGCAGGACTTTCTCGAGTTCGTCAATCCGTTCGCGAGATATGGGGTTTGAAGATAAGGAATGGTTGAGAAACCATGAAAATTTTCGCAAGTCTGATACTCGAAACCAATAACTACAATGGCCTACGTGAAAAATACACATACCGTTGTAATCGGGCGAGTATCTGCTTTCATATGCAACAGGAATTTCTCGAGTTCGTCAATCCGTCCGCGAGATATGGGAGTTTGAAACTAAAGAATGGTTGAGAAACCATCAAAATTTTCGCAAGTCTGATACTCGAAACCAAGAACTGGAATGGCCTAGGGAAAAGTACACACACCATTGTAATCGGGCGAGCTTCAACTTTCAGATGCAACAGGAATTTCTCGAGTTCGTCATTCCGTTCGCGAGATATGGGAGTTTGAAGTTAAGAAATGGTTGAGAAACCATGAAAATTTTCGCAAGTCTGATACTCGAAACCAATAACTACAATGGCCTAGGGGAACATTCACATACCGTTGTAATCGGGCGAGTTTCTGCTTTCAGATGCAACAGGAATTACCGGAGTTCGTCAATCCGTTCGCGAGGTATGGGAGTTTGAAGTTAAGGAAATGGTTAAGAAACCATGAAAATTCTCGCAAGTCTGATACTCGAAACCAATAACTGGAATGGCCTAGGGGAAAAGTACACACACCATTGTAATCGGGCGACTTTCTACTTTCAGATGCAACAGGAATTTTTCGAGTTCGTCATTCCGTTCGCGAGATATGGGAGTTTGAAGTTAAGAAATGGTTGAGAAACCATGAAAATTTTCGCAAGTCTGATACTCGATACCACTAACTGGAATGGCCTAGGGGAAAAGTACACACACCATTGTATTCGGGCGAGTTTCTACATTCAGATACAACAGGAATATCTCGAGTTCGTCAATCCGTTCGCGAGATATGGGGTTTGAAGATAAGGAATGGTTGAGAAACCATGAAAATTTTCGCAAGTCTGATACTCGAAACCAATAACTACAATGGCCTACGTGAAAAATACACATACCGTTGTAATCGGGCGAGTATCTGCTTTCATATGCAACAGGAATTTCTCGAGTTCGTCAATCCGTCCGCGAGATATGGGAGTTTGAAATTAAAGAATGGTTGAGAAACCATCAAAATTTTCGCAAGTCTGATACTCGAAACCAATAACTAAAATGGCCTAGGGGAAAAATACTCATACCGTCGTAATGGGCGAGTATCTGCTTTCAGATTCAACAGGAATTTCTCGAGTTCGTCAATCCGTTCGCGAGATATGGGCGTTCGAAGATAAGGAATGGTTGAGAAACCATGAAAATTTTCGCAAGTCTGATACTCGAAACCAAGAACTGGAATGGCCTAGGGAAAAGTACACACACCATTGTAATCGGGCGAGCTTCTACTTTCAGATGCAACAGGAATTTCTCGAGTTCGTCATTCCGTTCGCGAGATATGGGAGTTTGAAGTTAAGAAATGGTTGAGAAACCATGAAAATTTTCGCAAGTCTGATACTCGAAACCAATAACTACAATGGCCTAGGGGAACATTCACATACCGTTGTAATCGGGCGAGTTTCTGCTTTCAGATGCAACAGGAATTACCGGAGTTCGTCAATCCGTTCGCGAGGTATGGGAGTTTGAAGTTAAGGAAATGGTTGAGAAACCATGAAAATTCTCGCAAGTCTGATACTCGAAACCAATAACTGGAATGGCCTAGGGGAAAAGTACACACACCATTGTAATCGGGCGAGTTTCTACTTTCAGATGCAACAGGAATTTTTCGAGTTCGTCATTCCGTTCGCGAGATATGGGAGTTTGAAGTTAAGAAATGGTTGAGAAACCATGAAAATTTTCGCAAGTCTGATACTCGATACCACTAACTGGAATGGCCTAGGGGAAAAGTACACACACCATTGTATTCGGGCGAGTTTCTACTTTCAGATGCAACAGGAATATCTCGAGTTCGCCAATCCGTTCGCGAGATATGGGAGTTTGAAGTAAGGAATGGTTGAGAAACCATCAACATCTTCGCTGGTCTGATACTCGAAACCAATAACTGGAATGGCCTAGGGAAAAGTACACACACCATTGTAATCGGGCGAGCTTCTACTTTCAGATGCAACAGGAATTTCTCGAGTTCGTGATTCCGTTGGCGAGATATGGTAGTTTGAAGTTAAGAAATGGTTGAGAAACCATGAAAATTTTCGCAAGTCTGATACTGGATACCAATAACTGGAATGGCCTAGGGGAAAAATACACACACCATTGTAATCGGGCGAGTTTCTACTTTCAGATGCAACAGGAATTTCTCGAGTTCGTCAATCCGTTCGCGAGATATGGGAGTTTGAAGTTAAGGAATGGATGAGAAACCATCAAAATTTTCGCAAGTCTGATACTCGAGACCAATAACTATGGCCTAGGGCAAAAATTCACATACCGTTGTAATCGGGCGAGTTTCTGCTTTCAGATGCAACAGGAATCTCTCGAGTTCGTCAATCCGTCCGCGAGATATGGGAGTTTGAAGTTAAGGAATGGTTGAGAAACCATCAAAATTTTCGCAAGTCTGATACTCGAGACCAATAACTACTATGGCCTAGTGCAAAAATTCACATACCGTTGTAATCGGGCGAGTTTCTGCTTTCAGATGCAACAGGAATTTCTCGAGTTCGTCAATCCGTTCGCGAGATATGGGAGTTTGAAGTTAAAGAATGGTTGAGAAATCATCAAAATTTTCGCTGGTCTGATACTCGAAACCAATAACTGGAATGGCCAAGGGGAAAAGTACACATACCTTTGTAATCGGGCGAGTTTCCACTTTCAGACGCAACAGGAATTTCTCGAGTTCGTCAATCCGTTCGCGAGATATGGGGTTTGAAGATAAGGAATGGTTGAGAAACCATCAAAATTTTCGCAAGTCTGATACTCGAAACCAATAACTACTATGGCCTAGGGCAAAAATACACACACCGATGTAATCGTGCGGGTTTCTGTTTTCAGACGCAGCAGGACTTTCTCGAGTTCGTCAATCCGTTCGCGAGATATGGGGGTTTGAAGATAAGGAATGGTTGAGAAACAACCAAAATTTTCGCAAGTCTGATACTCGAAACCAATAACTACAATGGCCTACGTGAAAAATACACATACCGTTGTAATCGGGCGAGTATCTGCTTTCAGATTCAACAGGAATTTCTCGAGTTCGTCAATCCGTTCGCGAGATTTTGGAGTTTGAAGTTAAGAAATGGTTGAGAAACCATCAAAATTTTCGCAAGTCTGTTACTCGAAACCAATAACTACTATGGCCTAGGGCAAAAATACACACACGGATGTAATCGGGCGGGTTTCTGTTTTCAGACGCAGCAGGACTTTCTCGAGTTCGTCAATCCGTTCGCGAGATATGGGGGTTTGAAGATAAGGAATGGTTGAGAAACAATCAAAATTTTCGCAAGTCTGATACTCGAAACCAATAACTGGAATGGCCTAGGGAAAAGTACACACACCATTGTAATCGGGCGTGTTTCTGCTTTCAGATGCAGCAGGACTTTCTCGAGTTCGTCAATCCGTTCGCGAGATATGGGGTTTGAAGATAAGGAATGGTTGAGAAATCATCAAAATTTTCGCAAGTCTGATACTCGAAACCAATAACTACTATGGCCTAGGGCAAAAATACACACACCGATGTAATCGTGCGGGTTTCTGTTTTCAGACGCAGCAGGACTTTCTCGAGTTCGTCAATCCGTTCGCGAGATATGGGGGTTTGAAGATAAGGAATGGTTGAGAAACAACCAAAATTTTCGCAAGTCTGATACTCGAAACCAATAACTGGAATGGCCTAGGGGAAAAATTCACATACCGCTGTAATCGGGCGTGTTTCTGCTTTCAGATGCAGCAGGACTTTCTCGAGTTCGTCAATCCGTCCGCGAGATACGGGAGTTTGAAGTTAAGGAATGGTTGAGAAACCATCAAAATTTTCGCAAGTCTGATACTCGAAACCAATAACTACAATGGCCTACGTGAAAAATACACATACCGTTGTAATCGGGCGAGTATCTGCTTTCATATGCAACAGGAATTTCTCGAGTTCGCCAATCCGTCCGCGAGATATGGGAGTTTGAAATTAAAGAATGGTTGAGAAACCATCAAAATTTTCGCAAGTCTGATACTCGAAACCAATAACTAAAATGGCCTAGGGGAAAAATACTCATACCGTCGTAATGGGCGAGTATCTGCTTTCAGATTCAACAGGAATTTCTCGAGTTCGTCAATCCGTTCGCGAGATATGGGCGTTCGAAGATAAGGAATGGTTGAGAAACCATGAAAATTTTCGCAAGTCTGATACTCGAAACCAATAACTACAATGGCCTAGGGGAACATTCACATACCGTTGTAATCGGGCGAGTTTCTGCTTTCAGATGCAACAGGAATTACCCGAGTTCGTCAATCCGTTCGCGAGGTATGGGAGTTTGAAGTTAAGGAAATGGTTGAGAAACCATGAAAATTCTCGCAAGTCTGATACTCGAAACCAATAACTGGAATGGCCTAGGGGAAAAGTACACACACCATTGTAATCGGGCGAGTTTCTACTTTCAGATGCAACAGGAATTTTTCGAGTTCGCCAATCCGTTCGCGAGATATGGGAGTTTGAAGTTAACGAATGGTTGGGAAACCACAAAATTTTCGCAATTCTGATGCTAGAAACGAATATACTGGAATGGCCTAGGGGAAAAGTACACACACCATTGCAATCGGGCGGGTTTCTGTTTTCAGATTCAACAGGAATTTCTCGAGTTCGTCAATCCGTTCGCGAGATATGGGAGATTGAAGTTAAAGAATAGTTGAGAAAACATCAAAATGTTCGCGAGTCTGATACTCGAAACCAATAACTACTATGGCCTAGGGCAAAAATACACATACCGTTGTAATCGGGCGAGTTTCTGCTTTCAGACGCAACAGGAATTTCTCGAGTTCGTCAATCCGTTCGCAAGATATGGGAGTTTGAAGTTAAGGAATGGTTGAACATAATTTTCGCAATTCTGATGCTAGAAACGAATAACTGGAATGGCCTAGGGGAAAAAGTACCCACACCATTGTAATCGGGCGAGTTTCTACTTTCAGATGCAACAGAAATTTCTCGAGATCGTCAATCTGTTCGCGATATATGCGAGTTTGAAGTTAAGGAATGGTTGAGAAACCACCAAAATTTTCGCAAGTCTGGTACTCGAGATCAATAACTTCTATGGCGTAGGGCAAAAATACACATACCGTTGTAATCGGGCGAGCTTCTGCTTTCAGATGCAACAGGAATTTCTCTAGTTCGTCAATCCGTTCGCGAGATATGGGAGTTTGAGGTAAAGGAATGGTTGAGAAACCATCAAAATTTTCGCAAGTCTGATACTCGAAACCAATATCTACAATGGCCTAGGGGAAAAATTCACATACCATTGTAATCGGGAGAGTTTCTACGTTCAGATGCAACAGAAATTTTCCGAATTCGCCAATCCGTTCGCGAAATATCGGAGTTTAGACTTAAGAGATGGTTGAGAAACCATCAAAATTTTCGCAATGCTGAAACTCGAAACCAATAACTGGAACGGCCTAGGGGAAAAGGACACACACCATTGTATTCGGGCGAGTTTCCACTTTCAGATGCAACAGGAATTTCTCGAGTTCGTCAATCCGTTCGCGAGATATGGGAGTTTGAAGTTAAGGAATGGTTGAGGAACCATAAAAATTTTCGCAAATCTGATACTCGAAACCAATAACTACTATGGCCTAGGTCAAAAATACACATACCGTTGTAATCGGGCGAGTTTCTGCTTTCAGATGCAGCAGAAATTTTTCGGATTCGTCAATCCGTTCGGGAGATATGGGAGTTTGAAGTTAAGGAATGTTTGAGCAACCGCCAAAATTTTCGCCGTCTGATACTCCAAATCAATAACTACAAAGTCCTAGGGGGAAAATACACATACCGTTGTATTCGGGCGAGTTTCTGCTTTCTGATGCAATAGGAACTTCTCGAGTTCGTCAATCCGTTCGCGAGATATGGGAGTTTGAAAATACGGAATGCTTGAGAAACCATCAAAATTTTCGCAAGTCTGATACTCGAAACCAAGAACTGGAATGGCCTAGGGAAAAGTACACACACCATTGTAATCGGGCGAGCTTCTACTTTCAGATGCAACAGGAATTTCTCGAGTTCGTCATTCCGTTCGCGAGATATGGGAGTTTGAAGTTAAGAAATGGTTGAGAAACCATGAAAATTTTCGCAAGTCTGATACTCGAAACCAATAACTACAATGGCCTAGGGGAACATTCACATACCGTTGTAATCGGGCGAGTTTCTGCTTTCAGATGCAACAGGAATTACCGGAGTTCGTCAATCCGTTCGCGAGGTATGGGAGTTTGAAGTTAAGGAAATGGTTGAGAAACCATGAAAATTCTCGCAAGTCTGATACTCGAAACCAATAACTGGAATGGCCTAGGGGAAAAGTACACACACCATTGTAATCGGGCGAGTTTCTACTTTCAGATGCAACAGGAATTTTTCGAGTTCGTCATTCCGTTCGCGAGATATGGGAGTTTGAAGTTAAGAAATGGTTGAGAAACCATGAAAATTTTCGCAAGTCTGATACTCGATACCACTAACTGGAATGGCCTAGGGGAAAAGTACACACACCATTGTATTCGGGCGAGTTTCTACTTTCAGATGCAACAGGAATATCTCGAGTTCGCCAATCCGTTCGCGAGATATGGGAGTTTGAAGTAAGGAATGGTTGAGAAACCATCAACATCTTCGCTGGTCTGATACTCGAAACCAATAACTGGAATGGCCTAGGGAAAAGTACACACACCATTGTAATCGGGCGAGCTTCTACTTTCAGATGCAACAGGAATTTCTCGAGTTCGTGATTCCGTTGGCGAGATATGGTAGTTTGAAGTTAAGAAATGGTTGAGAAACCATGAAAATTTTCGCAAGTCTGATACTGGATACCAATAACTGGAATGGCCTAAGGGAAAAATACACACACCATTGTAATCGGGCGAGTTTCTACTTTCAGATGCAACAGGAATTTCTCGAGTTCGTCAATCCGTTCGCGAGATATGGGAGTTTGAAGTTAAGGAATGGTTGAGAAACCATCAAAATTTTCGCAAGTCTGATACTCGAGACCAATAACTATGGCCTAGGGCAAAAATTCACATACCGTTGTAATCGGGCGAGTTTCTGCTTTCAGATGCAACAGGAATCTCTCGAGTTCGTCAATCCGTCCGCGAGATATGGGAGTTTGAAGTTAAGGAATGGTTGAGAAACCATCAAAATTTTCGCAAGTCTGATACTCGAGACCAATAACTACTATGGCCTAGTGCAAAAATTCACATACCGTTGTAATCGGGCGAGTTTCTGCTTTCAGATGCAACAGGAATTTCTCGAGTTCGTCAATCCGTTCGCGAGATATGGGAGTTTGAAGTTAAAGAATGGTTGAGAAATCATCAAAATTTTCGCTGGTCTGATACTCGAAACCAATAACTGGAATGGCCAAGGGGAAAAGTACACATACCTTTGTAATCGGGCGAGTTTCCACTTTCAGACGCAACAGGAATTTCTCGAGTTCGTCAATCCGTTCGCGAGATATGGGGTTTGAAGATAAGGAATGGTTGAGAAACCATCAAAATTTTCGCAAGTCTGATACTCGAAACCAATAACTACTATGGCCTAGGGCAAAAATACACACACCGATGTAATCGTGCGGGTTTCTGTTTTCAGACGCAGCAGGACTTTCTCGAGTTCGTCAATCCGTTCGCGAGATATGGGGGTTTGAAGATAAGGAATGGTTGAGAAACAACCAAAATTTTCGCAAGTCTGATACTCGAAACCAATAACTACAATGGCCTACGTGAAAAATACACATACCGTTGTAATCGGGCGCGTATCTGCTTTCAGATTCAACAGGAATTTCTCGAGTTCGTCAATCCGTTCGCGAGATTTTGGAGTTTGAAGTTAAGAAATGGTTGAGAAACCATCAAAATTTTCGCAAGTCTGTTACTCGAAACCAATAACTACTATGGCCTAGGGCAAAAATACACACACGGATGTAATCGGGCGGGTTTCTGTTTTCAGACGCAGCAGGACTTTCTCGAGTTCGTCAATCCGTTCGCGAGATATGGGGGTTTGAAGATAAGGAATGGTTGAGAAACAATCAAAATTTTCGCAAGTCTGATACTCGAAACCAATAACTGGAGTGGCCTAGGGAAAAGTACACACACCATTGTAATCGGGCGTGTTTCTGCTTTCAGATGCAGCAGGACTTTCTCGAGTTCGTCAATCCGTTCGCGAGATATGGGGTTTGAAGATAAGGAATGGTTGAGAAATCATCAAAATTTTCGCAAGTCTGATACTCGAAACCAATAACTACTATGGCCTAGGGCAAAAATACACACACCGATGTAATCGTGCGGGTTTCTGTTTTCAGACGCAGCAGGACTTTCTCGAGTTCGTCAATCCGTTCGCGAGATATGGGGGTTTGAAGATAAGGAATGGTTGAGAAACAACCAAAATTTTCGCAAGTCTGATACTCGAAACCAATAACTGGAATGGCCTAGGGGAAAAATTCACATACCGCTGTAATCGGGCGTGTTTCTGCTTTCAGATGCAGCAGGACTTTCTCGAGTTCGTCAATCCGTCCGCGAGATACGGGAGTTTGAAGTTAAGGAATGGTTGAGAAACCATCAAAATTTTCGCAAGTCTGATACTCGAAACCAATAACTACAATGGCCTACGTGAAAAATACACATACCGTTGTAATCGGGCGAGTATCTGCTTTCATATGCAACAGGAATTTCTCGAGTTTGCCAATCCGTCCGCGAGATATGGGAGTTTGAAATTAAAGAATGGTTGAGAAACCATCAAAATTTTCGCAAGTCTGATACTCGAAACCAATAACTAAAATGGCCTAGGGGAAAAATACTCATACCGTCGTAATGGGCGAGTATCTGCTTTCAGATTCAACAGGAATTTCTCGAGTTCGTCAATCCGTTCGCGAGATATGGGCGTTCGAAGATAAGGAATGGTTGAGAAACCATGAAAATTTTCGCAAGTCTGATACTCGAAACCAATAACTACAATGGCCTAGGGGAACATTCACATACCGTTGTAATCGGGCGAGTTTCTGCTTTCAGATGCAACAGGAATTACCCGAGTTCGTCAATCCGTTCGCGAGGTATGGGAGTTTGAAGTTAAGGAAATGGTTGAGAAACCATGAAAATTCTCGCAAGTCTGATACTCGAAACCAATAACTGGAATGGCCTAGGGGAAAAGTACACACACCATTGTAATCGGGCGAGTTTCTACTTTCAGATGCAACAGGAATTTTTCGAGTTCGTCATTCCGTTCGCGAGATATGGGAGTTTGAAGTTAAGGAAATGGTTGAGAAACCATGAAAATTCTCGCAAGTCTGATACTCGAAACCAATAACTGGAATGGCCTAGGGGAAAAGTACACACACCATTGTAATCGGGCGAGTTTCTACTTTCAGATGCAACAGGAATTTTTCGAGTTCGCCAATCCGTTCGCGAGATATGGGAGTTTGAAGTTAACGAATGGTTGGGAAACCACAAAATTTTCGCAATTCTGATGCTAGAAACGAATATACTGGAATGGCCTAGGGGAAAAGTACACACACCATTGCAATCGGGCGGGTTTCTGTTTTCAGATGCAACAGGAATTTCTCGAGTTCGTCAATCCGTTCGCGAGATATGGGAGTTTGAGGTAAAGGAATGGTTGAGAAACCATCAAAATTTTCGCAAGTCTGATACTCGAAACCAATATCTACAATGGCCTAGGGGAAAAATTCACATACCATTGTAATCGGGAGAGTTTCTACGTTCAGATGCAACAGAAATTTTCCGAATTCGCCAATCAGTTCGCGAAATATCGGAGTTTAGACTTAAGAGATGGTTGAGAAACCATCAAAATTTTCGCAATGCTGAAACTCGAAACCAATAACTGGAACGGCCTAGGGGAAAAGGACACACACCATTGTATTCGGGCGAGTTTCCACTTTCAGATGCAACAGGAATTTCTCGAGTTCGTCAATCCGTTCGCGAGATATGGGAGTTTGAAGTTAAGGAATGGTTGAGGAACCATAAAAATTTTCGCAAATCTGATACTCGAAACCAATAACTACTATGGCCTAGGTCAAAAATACACATACAGTTGTAATCGGGCGAGTTTCTGCTTTCAGATGCAGCAGAAATTTTTCGGATTCGTCAATCCGTTCGGGAGATATGGGAGTTTGAAGTTAAGGAATGTTTGAGCAACCGCCAAAATTTTCGCCGTCTGATACTCCAAATCAATAACTACAAAGTCCTAGGGGGAAAATACACATACCGTTGTATTCGGGCGAGTTTCTGCTTTCTGATGCAATAGGAACTTCTCGAGTTCGTCAATCCGTTCGCGAGATATGGGAGTTTGAAAATACGGAATGCTTGAGAAACCATCAAAATTTTCGCAAGTCTGATACTCGAAAACAATAACTGGAATAGCCTAGGGGAAAAGTACACACACCATTGTAAACGGGCGAGTTTCTACTTTCAGCTGCAACAGGAATTTCTCGAGCTCGTCAATCCGTTCGCGAGATATGGGGGTTTGAAGTTAAGGAATGGTTGAGAAACCAACAATATTTTCGCAAGTCTGATTCTCGAAACCAATAACTGGAATGGCCTAGGGGAAAAGTACACACACCATTGTAATCGGGCGAGTTTCTACTTTCAGATGAAATAGGAAATTCTGGAGTTCGTCAATCCGTTCGCGAGATATGGGAGTTTCAAGTTAAGGAATGGTTGAGAAACCATCAAAATTTTCGAAAGTCTGACACTCGAAACCTATAACTACTATGGCCTAGGGCAATATACACATACCATTGTAATCGGGCGAGGTTCTGCTTTCAGATGCAACAGGAATTTCTCGAGCTCGTCAATCGGTTCGCGAGATATGGAAGTTTGAAGTCAAGGAATGGTTGAGAAACAATCAAAATTTTCTCTGGTCTGATACTCGAAACCAATAACTGGAATGGCCTAGGGGAAAAGTACACACACCATTGTAATCGGGCGGGTTTCTGCTTTCAGATGCAACAGGAATTTCTCGAGTTCGTCAATCCGTTCGCGAGATATGGGAGATTGAAGTTAAGGAATAGTTGAGAAAACATCAAAATGTTCGCGAGTCTGATACTCGAAACCAATAACTACTATGGCCTAGGGCAAAAATACACATACCGTTGTAATCGGGCGAGTATCTGCTTCATATGCAACAGGAATTTCTCGAGTTCGTCAATCCGTCCGCGAGATATGGGAGTTTGAAGTTAAGGAATGGTTGAGAAAACATCAAAATGTTCGCGAGTCTGATACTCGAAACCAATAACTACTATGGCCTAGGGCAAAAATACACATACAGTTGTAATCGGGCGAGTTTCTGCTTTCAGATGCAACAGGAATTTCTCGACTTCGTCAATCCGTTCGCGAGATAAGGAAGTTTGAAGTTAAGGACTGGTCGAGAAACCATCAAAATTTTCGATGGTCTGATACTCGAAACCGATAACTACTATGCCCTAGGGCAAAAATACACATACCGTTGTAATCGGGCGAGTTTCTACTTTCAGATGCAACAGGAATTTCTCGAGTTCGTCAATCCGTTCGCGAGATATGGGAGTTTGAAGTTAAGGAATGGTTGAGCAAAATTTTCGCAATTCTGATGCTAGAAACGAATAACTGGAATGGCCTAGGGGAAAAAGTACACACACAATTGTAATCGGGCGAGTTTCTACTTTCAGATGCAACAGAAATTTCTCGTGATCGTCAATCTGTTCGCGAAATATGGGAGTTTGAAGTTAAGGAATGGTTGAGAAACCATCAAAACATTCGCAAGTCTGATACTCGAAACCAATAACTGCAATGGCATAGGGGAAAAGTACACACACCATTGTAATCGGGCGAGTTTCTACATTCAGATGCAACATGAATATCTCGAGTTCGTCAATCCGTTCGCGAGATATGGGAGTTTGAAGTAAAGGAATGGTTGAGAAACCATCAAAATTTTCGCAATGCTGATACTCGAAACAAATAACTGGAACGGCCTAGGGGAAAAGGACACACTCCATTGGATTCGGGCGAGTTTCCACTTTCAGATGCAACAGGAATTTCTCGAGTTCGTCAATCCGTTCGCGAGATATGGGAGTTTGAAGTTAAGGAATGGTTGAGGAACCATAAAAATTTTCGCAAATCTGATACTCGAAACCAATAACTACTATGGCCTAGGGCAAAAATACACATACCGTTGTAATCGGGCGAGTTTCTGCTTTCAGATGCAACAGGAATTTCTCGAGCTCGTCAATCCGTTCGCGAGATATGGGAGATTGAAGTTAAGGAATAGTTGAGAAACTATCAAAATTTTCGCAAGTCTGATACTCGGAACCATTAACTGGAACGGCCTAGGGGAAAAGTACACACACCATTGTAATCGGGCAAGTTTCTACTTTCAGTTGCAACAGGAATTTCTTCGGTTCGTCAATCCGTTCGAAAGATATGGGAGATTGAAGTTAAGGAATAGTTGAGAAAACATCAAAATGTTCGCGAGTCTGATACTCGAAACCAATAACTACTAGGGCCTAGGGCAAAAATACACATACCGTTGTAATCGGGCGAGTTTCTGCTTTCTGATGCAATAGGAACTTCTCGAGTTCGTCAATCCGTTCGCGAGATATGGGAGTTTCAAGTTAAGGAATGGTTGAGAAACCATCAAAATTTTCGAAAGTCTGACACTCGAAACCTATAACTACTATGGCCTAGGGCAATAATACACATACCATTGTAATCGGGCGAGGTTCTGCTTTCAGATGCAACAGGAATTTCTCGAGCTCGTCAATCGGTTCGCGAGATATGGAAGTTTGAAGTCAAGGAATGGTTGAGAAACAATCAAAATTTTCTCTGGTCTGATACTCGAAACCAATAACTGGAATGGCCTAGGGGAAAAGTACACACACCATTGTAATCGGGCGGGTTTCTGCTTTCAGATGCAACAGGAATTTCTCGAGTTCGTCAATCCGTTCGCGAGATATGGGAGATTGAAGTTAAGGAATAGTTGAGAAAACATCAAAATGTTCGCGAGTCTGATACCCGAAACCAATAACTACTATGGCCTAGGGCAAAAATACACATACCGTTGTAATCGGGCGAGTTTCTGTTTTCAGATGCAACAGGAATTTCTCGAGCTCGTCAATCCGTTCGCGAGATATGGGAGATTGAAGTTAAGGAATAGTTGAGAAAACATCAAAATGTTCGCGAGTCTGATACTCGAAACCAATAACTACTATGGCCTAGGGCAAAAATACACATACAGTTGTAATCGGGCGAGTTTCTGCTTTCAGATGCAACAGGAATTTCTCGACTTCGTCAATCCGTTCGCGAGATAAGGAAGTTTGAAGTTAAGGACTGGTCGAGAAACCATCAAAATTTTCGATGGTCTGATACTCGAAACCGATAACTACTATGCCCTAGGGCAAAAATACACATACCGTTGTAATCGGGCGAGTTTCTACTTTCAGATGCAACAGGAATTTCTCGAGTTCGTCAATCCGTTCGCGAGATATGGGAGTTTGAAGTTAAGGAATGGTTGAGCAAAATTTTCGCAATTCTGATGCTAGAAACGAATAACTGGAATGGCCTAGGGGAAAAAGTACACACACAATTGTAATCGGGCGAGTTTCTACTTTCAGATGCAACAGAAATTTCTCGTGATCGTCAATCTGTTCGCGAAATATGGGAGTTTGAAGTTAAGGAATGGTTGAGAAACCACCAAAATTTTCGCAAGTCTGGTACTCGAGACCAATAACTTCTATGGCGTAGGGCAAAAATACACATACCGTTGTAATCGGGCGAGCTCCTGCTTTCAGATGCAACAGGAATTTCTCGAGTTCGTCAATCCGTTCGCGAGATATGGGAGTTTGAAGTAAAGGAATGGTTGAGAAACCATCAAAATTTTCGCAATGCTGATACTCGAAACAAATAACTGGAACGGCCTAGGGGAAAGGACACACACCATTGTATTCGGGCGAGTTTCCACTTTCAGATTCAACAGGAATTTCTCGAGTTCGTCAATCCGTTCGCGAGATATGGGAGTTTGAAGTTAAGGAATGGTTGAGGAACCATAAAAATTTTCGCAAATCTGATACTCGAAACCAATAACTACTATGGCCTAGGGCAAAAATACACATACCGTTGTAATCGGGCGAGTTTCTGCTTTCAGATGCAACAGGAATTTCTCGAGCTCGTCAATCCGTTCGCGAGATATGGGAGATTGAAGTTAAGGAATAGTTGAGAAAACATCAAAATGTTCGCGAGTCTGATACTCGAAACCAATAACTACTATGGCCTAGGGCAAAAATACACATACCGTTGTAATCGGGCGAGGTTCTGCTTTCAGATGAAACAGGAATTTCTCGAGCTCGTCAATCGGTTTGCGAGATATGGGAGTTTGAAGTCAAGGAATGGTTGAGAAACCATCAAAATTTTCTCTGGTCTGATACTCGAAACCAATATCTGGAATGGCCTGGGGGAAAAGTACACACACCATTGTAAACGGGCGAGTTTCTGCTTTCAGAAGCAACAGGAATTTCTCGAGTTTGTCATTCCGTTCGCGAAATATGGGAGACTGAAGTTAAGGAATGGTTGAGAAACCATCAAAATTTTCGCAAGTCTGATTCTCGAAACCAATAACTGGAACGGCCTAGGGGAAAAAGACACACACCATTGTATTCGGGCGAGTTTCTGCTTTCTGATGCAATAGGAACTTCTCGAGTTCGTCAATCCGTTCGCGAGATATGGGAGTATGACGTTAAGGAATGGTTGACAAACCATCAATATTTTCGCAAATCTGATACTCGAAACCAATTACTGGAATAGCCTAGGGGAAAAGTACACACACCATTGTAATCGGGCAAGTTTCTACTTTCAGATGCAACAGGAATTTCTTCGGTTCGTCAATCCGTTCGAGAGATATGGGGGTTTGAAGTTAAGGAATGGTTGAGAAACCATCAAAATCTTCGCAAGTCTGATACTCGAAACCAATAGCTACTATGGCCTAGGGGAAAAATTCACATACCATTGTAATCGGGCGAGCTTCTGCTTTCAGATGCAACAGCAATTTCTCGAGTTCGTCAATCCGTTCGCGAGATATGCGAGTTTGAAATTAAGGAATGGTTGAGAAACTATCAAAATTTTCGCAAGTCTGATACTCGGAACCATTAACTGGAACGGCCTAGGGGAAAAGTACACACACCATTGTAATCGGGCAAGTTTCTACTTTCAGTTGCAACAGGAATTTCTTCGGTTCGTCAATCCGTTCGAAAGATATGGGAGATTGAAGTAAAGGAATAGTTGAGAAAACATCAAAATGTTCGCGAGTCTGATACTCGAAACCAATAACTACTATGGCCTAGGGCAAAAATACACATACCGTTGTAATCGGGCGAGTTTCTGCTTTCAGATGCAACAGGAATTTCTCGAGCTCGTCAATCCGTTCGCGAGATATGGGAGATTGAAGTTAAGGAATAGTTGAGAAAACATCAAAATGTTCGCAAGTCTGATTCTCGAAACCAATAACTGGAACGGCCTAGGGGAAAAAGACACACACCATTGTATTCGGGCGAGTTTCTGCTTTCTGATGCAATAGGAACTTCTCGAGTTCGTCAATCCGTTCGCGAGATATGGGAGTTTGAAGTAAAGGAATGGTTGACAAACCATCAAAATTTTCGCAAATCTGATACTCGAAACCAATTACTGAAATGGCCTAGGGGAAAAGTACACATACCGTTGTAATGGGGCGAGTTTCTACTTTCAGATGCAACAGGAATTTCTCGATTTCCTCAATCCGTTCACGAGATATGGGAGTTTGAAGTTAAGGAATGATTGAGAAACCATCAAAATTTTCGCAAGTCTGATACTCGAAACCATTAAATACTATGGCCTAGGGCAAAAATACACATACCGTTGTAATCGGGCGAGTTTCTGCTTTCAGATGCAACAGAAATTTCTCGAGTTCGTCAATCCGTTCGCGAGATATGGGAGTTTGAAGTTAAGCAATTATTGAGAAACAATCAAAATTTTCGCAAATCTGATACTCGAAACCAATAACTACTATGGTCTAGAGCAAAAATACACATACCGTTGTAATCGGGCGAGTTGCTACTTTCAAATGCAACAGGAATTTCTCGAGTTCGTCAATCGGTTCGCGAGATATGGGAGTTTGAATTTAAGGAATGGTTGAGATTCCATTAAAATTTTCGCAAGTCTGATACTCGAAACCAATAACTGGAATGGCCTAGGGGAAAAGTACACACACCAATGTAATCGGGCGAGTTTCTACTTTCAGATGCAACAGGAGTTTCTCGAGTTCGTCAAACCGTTCGCGAGATATGCGAATTTGAAATTGAGGAATGGTTGAGAAACCATCAAAGCCTTCGCTAGTCTGATACTCGAAACCAATAACTACAATGGCCTAGGGGAAAAATTCACATACCATTGTAATCGGGCGAGCTTCTGCTTTCAGATGCAACAGCAATTTCACGAGTTCGTCAATCCGTTCGCGAGATATGCGAGTTTGAAATTAAGGAATGGTTGAGAAACTATCAAAATTTTCGCAAGTCTGATACTCGGAACCATTACCTGGAACGGCCTAGGGGAAAAGTACACACACCATTGTAATCGGGCAAGTTTCTACTTTCAGATGCAACAGGAATTTCTTCGGTTCGTCAATCCGTTCGAGAGATATGGGGGTTTGAAGTTAAGGAATGGTTGAGAAACCATCAAAATTTTCGCATGTCTGATACTCGAAACCATTAACTACTATGGCCTAGGGCAAAAATACACATACCGTTGTAATCGGGCGAGTTTCTGCTTTCAGATGCAACAGAAATTTCTCGAGTTCGTCAATCCGTTCGCGAGATATGGGAGTTTGAAGTTAAGCAATTATTGAGAAACAATCAAAATTTTCGCAAATCTGATACTCGAAACCAATAACTACTATGGTCTAGAGCAAAAATACACATACCGTTGTAATCGGGCGAGTTGCTACTTTCAGATGCAACAGGAATTTCTCGAGTTCGTCAATCGGTTCGCGAGATATGGGAGTTTGAATTTAAGGAATGGTTGAGATTCCATTAAAATTTTCGCAAGTCTGATACTCGAAACCAATAACTGGAATGGCCTAGGGGAAAAGTACACACACCATTGTAATCGGGCGAGTTTCTGCCTTCAGATGCAATATGAATTTCTCGAGTTCGTCAATCCGTTCGCGAGATATGGGAGTTTGAAGTAAGGAATGGTTGAGAAACAATCAAAAATTTCGCAAGTCTGATACACGAAACCAATAACTACAATGGCCTAAGGGGAAAGTACACACTCCATTGTAAACGGGAGAGTTTCTACTTTCAAATGCAACAGGAGTTTCTCGAGTTCGTCAATCCGTTCGCGAGATATGGGAGTATGAAGTTAAAGAATGGTTGACAAACCATCAAAATTTTCGCAAATCTGATACTCGAAACCAATAACTGGAATGGCCTAGGGGAAAAGTACACAAACCTTTGTAATGGGGCGAGTTTCTACTTTCAGATGCAACAGGAATTTCTTGATTTCCTCAATCCGCTCACGAGATATGGGAGTTTGAAGTTAAGGAATGGTTGAGAAGCCGTCAAAATTTTCCCAAGTCTGATACTCGAAACCATTAACTACTTTGGCCTAGGGCAAAAATACACATACCGTTGTAATCGGGCGAGTTTCTGCTTTCAGATTCAACAGGAATTTCTCGAGTTCGTCAGTCGGTTCGCGAGATATGGGAGTTTGAAGCTAAGGAATGGTTGAGAGACCATCAAAATTTTCGCAAGTCTGATACTCGAAACCAATAACTACTATGGCCTATGGCAAAAATACACATACCGTTGTAATCGGGCGAGTTTCTGCTTTCAGATTCAACAGGAATTTCTCGAGTTCGTCAATCGGTTCGCGAGATGTGGGAGCTTGAAGTTAAGGAATGGTTGAGAAGCCATCAAAATTTTCGCAAGTCTGATACTCGAAACCAATAACTACAATGGCCAAGGGGAAAAATACACAAACCTTTGTAATCGGGCGAGTTTCTGCTTTCAGATTCAACAGGAATTTCTCGAGTTCGTCAATCGGTTCGCGAGATGTGGGAGCTTGAAGTTAAGGAATGGTTGAGAAACCATCAAAATTTTCGCAAGTCTGATACTCGAAACCAATAACTACAATGGCCAAGGGGAAAAATACACAAACCTTTGTAATCGGGCGAGTTTCTGCTTTCAGATTCAACAGGAATTTCTCGAGTTCGTCAATCGGTTCGCGAGATGTGGGAGCTTGAAGTTAAGGAATGGTTGAGAAACCATCAAAATTTTCGCAAGTCTGATACTCGAAACCAATAACTACTATGGCCTAGGGCAAAAATACACATACCGTTGTAATCGGGCGAGTTTCTGCTTTCAGATTCAACAGGAATTTCTCGAGTTCGTCAATCGGTTCGCGAGATGTGGGAGCTTGAAGTTAAGGAATGGTTGAGAAGCCATCAAAATTTTCGCAAGTCTGATGCTCGAAACCAATAACTACAATGGCCAAGGGGAAAAATACACACACCTTTCTAATCGGGCGAGCTTCTGCTTTCAGATGCGACAGGAATTTCTCGAGTTCGACAATCCGTTCGCGAGATATGCGAGTTTGAAATTAAGGAATGGTTGAGAAACCATCGAAATTTTCGGAATCTGATACTCGAAACCAATAACAACTATGGTCTAGGGCAAAAATACACATACCGTTGTAATCGGGCGAGTTTCTGCTTTCAGATGCAACTGGAATTTCTCGAGTTCGTCAAACCGTTCGCGAGATATGGGGGTTTGAAGTTAAGGAATGGTTGAGAAACCATCAAAATTTTCGGAATCTGATACTCGAAACCAATAACTACTACGGTCTAGGGCAATAATACGCATACCGTTGTAATCGGGCGAGTTTCTACTTTCAGATGCAACAGGAATAGCTCGATTTCCTCAATCCGTTCGCGAGATATGGGAATTTGAAGTTAAGGAATGGATGAGGAACCATAAAAATTTTCGCGAGTCTGATACTCGAAATCAGTAACTACTATCGCCTAGGGCAAAAATACACATACCGTTGAAGTCGGGCGACTTTCTACTTTCAGATGCAACAGGAATTTCTCGAGTTCGTCAATCCGTTCGCGAGATATGGGAGTTTTAAGTTAAGGAATGGTTGAGAAACGATCAAAATTTTCGCAAGTCTGATACTCGAAACAATTAACTACTATGGCCTAGGGCAAAAATACACATACCGTTGTAATCGGGCGAGTTTCTGCTTTCAGATTCAACAGGAATTTCTCGAGTTCGTCAATCGGTTCGCGAGATATGGGAGTTTGAAGTTAAGGAATGGTTGAGAAACCATCAAAATTTTCGCAAGTCTGATACTCGAAATCAATAACTATTATGGTCTAGAGCAAAAATACACATACCGTTGTAATCGGGAGAGTTTCTACTTTCAGATGCAACAGAAATTTTTCGGATTCGTCAATCCGTTCGCGAAATATCGGAGTTTGGAATTAAGAGATGGTTGAGAAACCATCAAAATTTTCGCAAGTCTGATACTCGAAACCAATAACTACTATGGCCTAGGGCAAAAATAGACACACCATTGTAATCGGGCGAGTTTCTACTTTCAGATGCAACAGGAATTGCTCGATTTCCTCAATCCGTTCGCGAGATATGGGAATTTGAAGTTAAGGAATGGATGAGGAACCATAAAAATTTTCGCGAGTCTGATACTCGAAATCAGTAACTACTATCGCCTAGGGCAAAAATACACATACCGTTGAAGTCGGGCGACTTTCTACTTTCAGATGCAACAGGAATTTCTCGAGTTCGTCAATCCGTTCGCGAGATATGGGAGTTTTAAGTTAAGGAATGGTTGAGAAACGATCAAAATTTTCGTAAGTCTGATACTCGAAACCATTAACTACTATGGCCTAGGGCAAAAATACACATACCGTTGTAATCGGGCGAGTTTCTGCTTTCAGATTCAACAGGAATTTCTCGAGTTCGTCAATCGGTTCGCGAGATGTGGGAGCTTGAAGTTAAGGAATGGTTGAGAAGCCATCAAAATTTTCGCAAGTCTGATACTCGAAACCAATAACTACAATGGCCAAGGGGAAAAATACACACACCTTTCTAATCGGGCGAGCTTCTGCTTTCAGATGCGACAGGAATTTCTCGAGTTCGACAATCCGTTCGCGAGATATGCGAGTTTGAAATTAAGGAATGGTTGAGAAACCATCGAAATTTTCGGAATCTGATACTCGAAACCAATAACAACTATGGTCTAGGGCAAAAATACACATACCGTTGTAATCGGGCGAGTTTCTGCTTTCAGATGCAACTGGAATTTCTCGAGTTCGTCAAACCGTTCGCGAGATATGGGGGTTTGAAGTTAAGGAATGGTTGAGAAACCATCAAAATTTTCGGAATCTGATACTCGAAACCAATAACTACTACGGTCTAGGGCAATAATACGCATACCGTTGTAATCGGGCGAGTTTCTACTTTCAGATGCAACAGGAATTGCTCGATTTCCTCAATCCGTTCGCGAGATATGGGAATTTGAAGTTAAGGAATGGATGAGGAACCATAAAAATTTTCGCGAGTCTGATACTCGAAATCAGTAACTACTATCGCCTAGGGCAAAAATACACATACCGTTGAAGTCGGGCGACTTTCTACTTTCAGATGCAACAGGAATTTCTCGAGTTCGTCAATCCGTTCGCGAGATATGGGAGTTTTAAGTTAAGGAATGGTTGAGAAACGATCAAAATTTTCGCAAGTCTGATACTCGAAACCATTAACTACTATGGCCTAGGGCAAAAATACACATACCGTTGTAATCGGGCGAGTTTCTGCTTTCAGATTCAACAGGAATTTCTCGAGTTCGTCAATCGGTTCGCGAGATATGGGAGTTTGAAGTTAAGGAATGGTTGAGAAACCATCAAAATTTTCGCAAGTCTGATACTCGAAACCAATAACTATTATGGTCTAGAGCAAAAATACACATACCGTTGTAATCGGGAGAGTTTCTACTTTCAGATGCAACAGAAATTTTTCGGATTCGTCAATCCGTTCGCGAAATATCGGAGTTTGGAATTAAGAGATGGTTGAGAAACCATCAAAATTTTCGCAAGTCTGATACTCGAAACCAATAACTACTATGGCCTAGGGCAAAAATAGACACACCATTGTAATCGGGCGAGTTTCTACTTTCAGATGCAACAGGAATTTCTCGAGTTCGTCAATCCGTTCGCGAGATATGGGAGTTTGAAGTTAAGGAATGGTTGAGAAACGATCAAAATTTTCGCAAGTCTGATACTCGAAACCAATAACTACTATGGCGTAGGGCAAAAATACACATACCGTTGTATTCGGGCGAGTTACTGCAATCAGATGCAACAGGAATTTCTCGTGTTCGTCAATCCGTTCGGGAGATATGGGAGCTTGAAGTTAAGGAATGGTTGAGAAACCATCAAAATTTTCGCAAGTCTGATTCTCGAAAACAATAACTACTGTGGTCTAGGGCAAAAATACACATACCGTTGTAATCGGGCGAGTTTCTGCTTTCAGATTCAACAGGAATTTCTCGAGTTCGTCAATCGGTTCGCGAGATATGGGAGTTTGAAGTTAAGGAATGGTTGAGAAACCATCAAAATTTTCGCATGTCTGATACTCGAAACCAATAACTGGAATGGACTAGGGGAAAAGTACACACACCATTGTAATCGGGCAAGTTTCTACTTTCAGATACAACAGGAATTTCTCGAGTTCGTCAATCCGTTCGCCAGATATGGGAGCTTGAAGTTAAGGAATGGTTGAGAAACCATCAAAATTTTCGGAATCTGATACTCGAAACTATTATCTACTACGGTCTAGGGCAAAAATACACATACCGTTGTAATGGAGCGATTTTCTACTTTCAGATGCAACAGGAATTTCTCGATTTCCTCAATCCGTTCGGGAGATATGGGAGTTTGAAGTTAAGGAATGGTTGAGAAACCATCAAAATTTTCGCAAGTCTGATACTCGAAACCAATAACTACTATGGCCTAGGGGAAAAATACACATACCGTTGTAATCGGGCGAGTTTCTGCTTTCAGATTCAACAGGAATTTCTCGAGTTCGTCAATCGGTTCGCGAGATGTGGGAGCTTGAAGTTAAGGAATGGTTGAGAAGCCGTCAAAATTTTCCCAAGTCTGATACTCGAAACCATTAACAACTATGGCCTAGGGCAAAAATACACATACCGTTGTAATCGGGCGAGTTTCTGCTTTCAGATTCAACAGGAATTTCTCGAGTTCGTCAGTCGGTTCGCGAGATATGGGAGTTTGAAGTTAAGGAATGGTTGAGAGACCATCAAAATTTTCGCAAGTCTGATACTCGAAACCAATAACTACTATGGCCTATGGCAAAAATAGACACAGCATTGTAATCGGGCGAGTTTCTACTTTCAGATGCAACTGGAATTTCTCGAGTTCGTCAATTGGTTCGCGAGATATGGGAGTTTGAATTTAAGGAATGGTTGAGATTCCATTAAAATTTTCGCAAGTCTGATACTCGAAACCAATAACTGGAATGGCCTAGGGGAAACGTACACACACCATTGTAATCGGGCGAGTTTCTGCCTTCAGATGCAACATGAATTTCTCGAGTTCGTCAATCCGTTCGCGAGATATGGGAGTTTGAAGTTAGGGAATGGTTGAGAAACAATCAAAAATTTCGCAAGTCTGATACTCGAAACCAATAACTGGAATGGCCTAGGGGAAAAGTACACATACCTTTGTAATGGGGCGAGTTTCTACTTTCAGATGCAACAGGAATTTCTTGATTTCCTCAATCCGCTCACGAGATACGGGAGTTTAAAGTTAAGGAATGGTTGAGAGACCATAAAAATTTTCGCAAGTCTGATACTCGAAACCAATAACTACTATGGCCTATGGCAAAAATAGACACAGCATTGTAATCGGGCGAGTTTCTACATTCAGATGCAACAGGAATTTCTCGAGTTCGTCAATCCGTTCGCGAGATATGGGAGTTTGAAGTTAAGGAATGGTTGAGAAACCATCAAAGTTTTCGCAAGTCTGATACTCGAAACCAATAACTACTATGGCGTAGGGCAAAAATACACATACCGTTGTATTCGGGCGAGTTACTGCAATCAGATGCAACAGGAATTTCTCGTGTTCGTCAATCCGTTCGGGAGATATGGGAGCTTGAAGTTAAGGAATGGTTGAGAAACCATCAACATTTTCGCAATTCTGATACTCGAAAACAATAACTACAATGGCCAAGGGGAAAAATACACACACCGTTGTAATCGGGCGAGCTTCTGCTTTCAGATGCGACAGGAATTTCTCGAGTTCGACAATCCGTTCGCGAGATATGCGAGTTTGAAATTAAGGAATGGTTGAGAAACCATCAAAATTTTCGCAAGTCTGATACTCGAAACCAATAACTACTATGGCCTAGGGCAAAAATACACATACCGTTGTAATCGGGCGAGTTTCTGCTTTCAGATTCAACAGGAATTTCTCGAGTTCGTCAATCGGTTCGCGAGATGTGGGAGCTTGAAGTTAAGGAATGGTTGAGAAGCCATCAAAATTTTCGGAATCTGATACTCGAAACTATTATCTACTACGGTCTAGGGCAAAAATACACATACCGTTGTAATGGAGCGATTTTCTACTTTCAGATGCAACAGAAATTTTCCGGATTCGTCAATCCGTTCGCGAAATATCGGAGTTTGGAATTAAGGGATGGTTGAGAAACCATCAAAATTTTCGCAAGTCTGATACTCGAAACCAATAACTACTATGGCCTAGGGCAAAAATAGACACACCATTGTAATCGGGAGAGTTTCTACTTTCAGATGCAACAGGAATTTCTCGAGTTCGTCAATCCGTTCGCGAGATATGGGAGTTTGAAGTTAAGGAATGGTTGAGAAACGATCAAAATTTTCGCAAGTCTGATACTCGAAACCAATAACTACTATGGCGTAGGGCAAAAATACACATACCGTTGTATTCGGGCGAGTTACTGCAATCAGATGCAACAGGAATTTCTCGTGTTCGTCAATCCGTTCGGGAGATATGGGAGCTTGAAGTTAAGGAATGGTTGAGAAACCATCAAAATTTTCGCAAGTCTGATTCTCGAAAACAATAACTACTGTGGTCTAGGGCAAAAATACACATACCGTTGTAATCGGGCGAGTTTCTGCTTTCAGATTCAACAGGAATTTCTCGAGTTCGTCAATCGGTTCGCGAGATATGGGAGTTTGAAGTTAAGGAATGGTTGAGAAACCATCAAAATTTTCGCATATCTGATACTCGAAACCAATAACTGGAATGGACTAGGGGAAAAGTACACACACCATTGTAATCGGGCTAGTTTCTACTTTCAGATACAACAGGAATTTCTGGAGTTCGTCAATCCGTTCGCGAGATATGGGAGCTTGAAGTTAAGGAATGGTTGAGAAACCATCAAAATTTTCGCAAGTCTGATACTCGAAAACAATAACTACTATGGCCTAGGGCAAAAATACACATACCGTTGTAATCGGGCGAGTTTCTGCTTTCAGATTCAACAGGAATTTCTCGAGTTCGTCAATCGGTTCGCGAGATACGAGAGTTTGAAGTTAAGGAATGGATGAGAAACCATAAAAATTTTCGCGAGTCTGATACTCGAAATCAGTAACTACTATCGCCTAGGGGAAAAATACACATACCGTTGAAGTCGGGCGAGTTTCTACTTTCAGATGCAACAGGAATTTCTCGAGGTCGTCAATCCGTTCGCGAGATATGGGAGTTTTAAATTAAGGAATGGTTGAGAAGCGATCAAAATTTTCGCAAGTCAGATACTCGAAACCAATAACTGGAATGGCCTAGGGCAATAATACACATACCATTGTAATCGGGCGAGGTTCTGCTTTCAGATACAACAGGAATTTTTCGAGTTCGTCAATCCGTTCGCGAGATATGCGAGTTTGAAGTTAAGGAATTGTTGAGAAGCCATCAAAATTTTCGCGAGTCAGATACTCGAAATCAATAACTACTATGGCCAAGGGCAAAAATACACATACCGTTGTAATCGGGCGAGTTTCTGCTTTCAGATGCAACAGGAATTTTTCGAGTTCGTCAATCCGTTCGCGAGATATGGGAGTTTGAAGTTAAGGAATTGTTGAGAAGCCATCAAAATTTTAGCAAATCTGATAATCGAAACCAATAACTGGAATGGCCTAGGGGAAAACTACACACACCATTGTAATCGGGGGAGTTTCTACTTTCAGATGCAACAGGAATTTTTCGAGTTCGTCAATCCGTTCGCGAGATATGGGAGTTTGAAATTAAGGAATTGTTGAGAAGCCATCAAAATTTTCGCGAGTCTGATACTCGAAACCAATAACTACTGTGACCTAGGGCAAAAATACACATACCGTTGTAATCGGGCGAGTTTCTGCTTTCAGATTCAACAGGAATTTCTCGAGTTCGTCAATCGGTTCGCGAGCTGTGGGAGCTTGAAGTTAAGGAATGGTTGAGAAGCCATCAAAATTTTCGCAAGTCTGATACTCGAAACCAATAACTGGAATTTCCTTGGGGAAAAGTACACACACCGTTGTAATCGGGCGAGTTTCTACTTTCAGATGCAACAGGAATTGCTCGATTTCCTCAATCCGTTCGCGAGATATGGGAATTTGAAGTTTAGGAATGGATGAGAAACCATAAAAATATTCGCGAGTCTGATACTCGAAATCAGTAACTACTATGGCCTAGGGCAAAAATACACATACAGTTGTAGTCGGGCGAGTTTCTGCTTTCAGATGCAACAGGAATTTCTCGAGTTCGTCAATCCGTTCGCGAGATACGGGAGTTTGAAATTAAGGAATGGTTGAGAAACCATCAAAATTTTCGCAAATCTGATACTCGAAACCAATAACTGGAATGGCCTAGGGGAAAAATACAAATACTGTTGTAATCGGGCGAGTTTCTGCTTTCATATGCAACAGGAACTTCTCGAAATCGTCAATCCGTTCGCGAGATATGGGAGTTTGAAGTTAAGGAATGGTGGAGAAAGCATCAAAATTTTCGGAATCTAATACTCGGAACCATTAACTACTATGGTCCAGGGCAAAAATACACATACCGTTGTAATTGGGCGAGTTTCTGCTTTCAGATGCAACAGGAATTTCTCGAGTTCATCAATCCTTTCGCCAGATATGCGAGTTTGAAATTAAGGAATGTTTGAGAAGCCATCAAAATTTTCGCAAGTCTGATACTCGAAACCAGTAACTACAATGGCCAAGGGGAAAAATACACATACCGTTGTAATCGGGCGAGTTTCTACTTTCAGATGCAACAGGAATTTCTCGAGTTCGTCAAACCGTTCGCGAGATACGGGAGTTTGAAATTAAGGAATGGTTGAGAAACCATCAAAATTTTCGCAAATCTGATACTCGAAACCAATAACTGGAATGGCATAGGGGAAAAGTACACACACCATTGTAATCGGGCGAGTTTCTACTTTCAGATGCAACCGGAATTTCTCGAGTTCGTCAATCCGCTCGCGAGATATGGGAGTTTGAAGTTAAGGAATGGTTGAGAATCCATCAAAATTTGCGGAATCTGATACTCGAAACCAATAACTGGAATGGCATAGGGGAAAAGTACACACACCATTGTAATCGGCCGAGTTTCTGCCTTCAGATGCAATAGGAATTTCTCGAGTTCGTCAATCGGTTCGCGAGATATGGGAGTTTGAAGTTAAGGAATGGTTGAGAAACCATCAAAATTTTCGCAAGTCTGATACTCGAAACCAATAACTGGAATGGCCTAGGGGATATGTACACATACCGTTGTAATCGGGCGAGTTTCTACTTTCAGATGCAACAGGAATTTCTCGAGTTCGTCAATCCGTTCGCGAGATACGGGAGTTTGGAATTAAGGAATGGTTGAGAAACCATCAAAATTTTCGCAAATCTGATACTCGAAACCAATAACTGGAATGGCATAGGGGAAAAGTACACACACCATTGTAATCGGGCGAGTTTCTACTTTCAGAAGCAACCGGAATTTCTCGAGTTCGTCAATCCGCTCGCGAGATATGGGAGTTTGAAGTTAAGGAATGGTTGAGAATCCATCAAAATTTGCGGAATCTGATACTCGAAACCAATAACTGGAATGGCATAGGGGAAAAGTACACACACCATTGTAATCGGGCGAGTTTCTGCCTTCAGATGCAATAGGAATTTCTCGAGTTCGTCAATCGGTTCGCGAGATATGGGAGTTTGAAGTTAAGGAATGGTTGAGAAACCATCAAAATTTTCGCAAGTCTGATACTCGAAACCAATAACTGGAATGGCCTAGGGGATATGTACACATACCGTTGTAATCGGGCGAGTTTCTACTTTCAGATGCAACAGGAATTTCTCGATTTCCTCAATCCGTTCGCGAGATATGGGAGTTTGAAGTTAAGGAATGGTTGAGAAACCATCAAAATTTTCGCAAGTCTGATACTCGAAACCAATAACTGGAATGGCCTAGGGGATATGTACACATACCGTTGCAATCGGGCGAGTTTGTACTTTCAGATGCAACAGGAATTTCTCGAGTTCGTCAATCCGTTCGCGAGTTATGGGAGTTTGAAGTTAAGGAATGTTTGAGGAACGATCAAAATTTTCGCAAGTCTGATACTCGAAACCAATAACTGGAATGGCCTTGGGGAAAAGTAAACACACCGTTGTAATCGGGCGAGTTTCAACTTTCAGATGCAACCGGAATTTCTCGAGTTCGTCAATCCGCTCGCGAGATATGGGAGTTTGAAGTTAAGGAATGGATGAGAAACCATCAAAATATGCGGAATCTGATACTCGGAACCATTAACTACTATGGTCTAGGGCAAAAATACACATACCGTGGTAATCGGGCGAGCTTCTGCTTTCAGATGCAACACGAATTTCTCGAGTTCGTCAATCCGTTCGCGAGATATGCGAGTTTGAAATTGAGGAATTGTTGAGAAACCATCAAAATTTTTGCAAGTCTGATACTCGAAACCAATAACTACAATGGCCTAAGGGAAAAATTCACATACCGTTGTAATCGGGCGAGTTTCTGCTTTCAGATGCAACAGCAATTTCACGAGTTCGTCAATCCGTTCGCGAGATATGCGAGTTTGAAATTAAGGAATGGTTGAGAAACCATAAAAATTTTCGCAATTCTGATACTCGAAACCAATAACTGGAATGGCCTTGGGGAAAAGTACACACACCGTTGTAATCGGGCGAGTTTCTACTTTCAGATGCAACCATAATTTCTCGAGTTCGTCAATCCGCTCGCGAGATATGGGAGTTTGAAGTTAAGGAATGGATGAGAAACCATCAAAATACGCGGAATCTGATACTCGGAACCATTAACTACTATGGTCTAGGGCAAAAATACACATACCGTGGTAATCGGGCGAGCTTCTGCTTTCAGATGCAACAGGAATTTCTCGAGTTCGTCAATCCGTTCGCGAGATATGCGAGTTTGAAATTAAGGAATTGTTGAGAAACCATCAAAATTTTTGCAAGTCTGATACACGAAACCAATAACTACAATGGCCTAGGGGAAAAATTCACATACCGTTGTAATCGGGCTAGTTTCTACTTTCAGATGCAACAGCAATTTCACGAGTTCGTCAATCCGTTCGCGAGATATGCGAGTTTGAAATTAAGGAATGGTTGAGAAACAATAAAAATTTTGCAAGTCTCTTACTCGAAACGAATAACTGGAATGGCCTAGGGGAAAAGTACACACACCATTGTAATCGGGAAAGTTTCTACTTTCAGATGCAACAGGAATTTCTCGAGTCCGTCAATCCGTTCGCGAGATATGGGAGTTTGAAGTTAAGGAATGGTTGAGAAAGCATCAAAATATTCGGAATCTGACACTCGGAACCATTAACTACTATGGTCTAGGGCAAAAATACATATACCGTGGTAATCGGGCGAGTTTCTGCTTTCAGATGCAACAGGAACTTCTCGAGTTCGTCAATCCATTCGCGAGATATGCGAGTTTGAAATTAAGGAATGGTTGAGAAGCCATCAAAATTTTCGCAAGTCTGATGCTAGAAACGAATAACTGGAATGGCCTAGGGGAAAAGTACACACTCCATTGTAATCGGGCGTGTTTCTAATTTCAGACGCAACAGGAGTTTCTCGAGTTCGTCAATCCGTTCGCGAGATATGGGAGTATGAAGATAAGGAATGGTTGACAAACCATCAAAATTTTCGCAAATCTGATACTCGAAACCAATAACTGGAATGGCCTAGGGGAAAAGTACACATACCGTTGTAATGGGGCGAGTTTCTACTTTCAGATGCAACAGGAATTCCTCGAGTTCGTCAATCGGTTCGCGAGATATGGGAGTTTGAATTTAAGGAATGGTTGAGAGTCCATTAAAATTTTCGCAAGTCTGATACTCGA
The DNA here is from genome assembly GCF_051014685.1 of Ptiloglossa arizonensis. Taxonomy (NCBI): domain Eukaryota; kingdom Metazoa; phylum Arthropoda; class Insecta; order Hymenoptera; family Colletidae; genus Ptiloglossa; species Ptiloglossa arizonensis. The sequence continues at coordinate 373,117 of NW_027478535.1, read as the reverse complement.
AACCAATAACTGGAATTGCCTAGGGGAAAGGTACACACACCATTGTAATCGGGCGAATTTGTGCCTTCAGATGCAATAGGAATTTCTCGAGTTCGTCAATCCGTTCGCGAGATATGGGAGTTTGAAGTTAAGGAATGGTTGAGAAACCATAAAAATTTTCGCAAGTCTGATACTCGAAACCAATAACTGGAATTGCCTAGGGGAAAAGTACACACACCATTGTAATCGGGCGAGTTTCTGCCTTCAGATGCAATAGGAATTTCTCGAGTTCGTCAATCCGTTCGCGAGATATGCGAGTTTGAAATTAAGGAATGGTTGAGAAACCATCAAAATTTTCGCAAGTCTGATACTCGAAACCAATAACTGGAATGGCCTTGGGGAAAAGTACACACACCGTTGTAATCGGGCAAGTTTCTACTTTCAGATGCAACAGGAATTTCTCGAGTTCGTCAATCCGTTCGCGAGATATGGGAGTTTGAAGTTAAGGAATGGTTGAGAAACCATCAAAATTTTCGCAAGTCTGATACTCGAAACCAATAACTACTATGGTCTAGAGAAAAATACACATACCGTTGTAATCGGGCGAGTTGCTACTTTCAGATGCAACAGGAATTTCTCGAGTTCGACAATCGGTTCGCGAGATATGGGAGTTTGAATTTAAGGAATGGTTGAGAGTCCATTAAAATTTTCGCAAGTCTGATACTCGAAACCAATAACTGGAATGGCCTAGGGGAAAAGTACACATACCGTTGTAATGGGGCGAGCTTCTACTTTCAGATGCAACAGGAATTCCTCGAGTTCGTCAATCGGTTCGCGAGATATGGGAGTTCGAATTTAAGGAATGGTTGAGAGTCCATTAAAATTTTCGCAAGTCTGATACTCGAAACCAATAACTGGAATTGCCTAGGGGAAAGGTGCACACACCATTGTAATCGGGCGAATTTGTGCCTTCAGATGCAATAGGAATTTCTCGAGTTCGTCAATCCGTTCGCGAGATATGGGAGTTTGAAGTTAAGGAATGGTTGAGAAACCATCAAAATTTTCGCAAGTCTGATACTCGAAACCAATAACTGGCATGGCCTAGGTAAAAAGTACACACACCATTGTAATCGGGCGAGTTTCTGCCTTCAGATGCAATAGGAATTTCTCGATTTTCTCAATCCGTTCGGGAGATATGGGAGTTTGAAGTTAAGGAATGGTTGAGAAACCTTAAAAATTTTGCAAGTCTCTTAATCGAAACGAATAACTGGAATGGCCTAGGGGAAAAGCACACACACCATTGTAATCGGGCGAGTTTCTACTTTCAGATGCAACAGGAGTTTCTCGAGTTCGTCAATCCCTTCGCGAGATATGGGAGTTTGAAGTTAAGGAATGGTTGAGAAACCATCAAAATTTTCGCAAGTCTGATACTCGAAACCAATAACTGGCATGGCCTAGGTAAAAAGTACACACACCATTGTAATCGGGCGAGTTTCTGCCTTCAGATGCAATAGGAATTTCTCGAGTTCGTCAATCCGTTCGCGAGATATGGGAGTTTGAAGTTAGGGAATGGTTGAGGAACAATCAAAAATTTCGCAGGTCTGATACACGAAACCGATAACTGCAATGGCCTAGGGGAAGAGTACACACACCATTGCAATCGGGCGAGTTTCTGCCATCAGATGCAACAGGAATTTCTCGAGGTCGTCAATCCGTTCGCGAGATATGGGAGTTGAAGTTAAGGAATGGTTGAGAAACCATCAAAATTTTCGGAATCTGATACTCGAAACAAATAACTACTGTGGTCTGGGGCAAAAATACACATACCGTTGCAGTAGGGCGAGTTTCTGCTTTCAGATGCAATAGGAATTTCTCGAGTTCGTCAATCCATTCGCGAGATATGCGAGTTTGAAATTAAGGAATGGTTGAGAAGCCATCAAAATTTTCGCAAGTCTGATGCTAGAAACGAATAACTGGAATGGCCTAGGGGAAAAGTACACAGTCCATTGTAATCGGGCGAGTTTCTACTTTCAGGCGCAACAGGAGTTTCTCGAGTTCGTCAATCCGTTCGCGAGATATGGGAGTTTGAATTTAAGGAATGGTTGAGAGTCCATTAAAATTTTCGCAAGTCTGATACTCGAAACCAATAACTGGAATTGCCTAGGGGAAAAGTACACACACCATTGTAATCGGGCGAGTTTCTACTTTCAGATGCAACAGGAATTTCTTGAGTCCGTCAATCCGTTCGCGAGATATGGGAGTTTGAAGTTAAGGAATGGTTGAGAAAGCATCAAAATTTTCGGAATCTGACACTCGGAACCAATAACTCGAATGGCCTAGGGGAAAAGTACACATACCGTTGTAATGGGGCGAGTTTCTACTTTCAGATGCAACAGGAATTCCTCGAGTTCGTCAATCCGTTCGCGAGATATGGGAGTATGAAGTTAAGGAATGGTTGAGAAACCATCAAAATTTTCGCAAATCTGATACTCGAAACCAATAACTCGAATGGCCTAGGGGAAAAGTACACATACCGTTGTAATGGGGCGAGTTTCTACTTTCAGATGCAACAGGAATTCCTCGAGTTCGTCAATCGGTTCGCGAGATATGGGAGTTTGAATTTAAGGAATGGATGAGAGTCCATTAAAATTTTCGCAAGTCTGATACTCGAAACCAATAACTGGAATTGCCTAGGGGAAAAGTACACACACCATTGTAATCGGGCGAGTTTCTGCCTTCAGATGCAATAGGTATTTCTCGAGTTCGTCAATCCGTTCGCGAGATATGGGAGTTTGAAGTTAAGGAATGGTTGAGAAACCATCAAAATTTTCGCAACTCTGATACTCGAAACGAATAACTGGAATGGCCTAGGGGAAAAGCACACACACCATTGTAATCGGGCGAGTTTCTACTTCCAGATGCAACAGGAGTTTCTCGAGTTCGTCAATCCGTTCGCGAGATATGGAAGTTTGAAGTTAAGGAATGGACGAGAAACCATCAAAATTTTCACAAGTCTGATACCCGAAACCAATAACTACTATGGTCTAGGGCGAAAATACGCATACCGTTGTAATTGGGCGAGCTTCTACTTTCAGATGCAAGAGGAATTTCTCGAGTTCGTCAATCCGTTCGCGAGATATGGGAGTTTGAAGTTGAGGAGTGGTTGAGGAACCATTAAAATTTTCGGAATCTGATACTCGAAACCAATAACTACAATGACATAGGGGAAAAGTACACACACCATTGTAATCGGGAGAGTTTATACTCTCAAATGCAACAGGAATTTCTTGAGTTCGTCAATCCGTTCGCGAGATATGGGAGTTTGAAGTTAAGGAACGTTTGAGAAACCATCAAAATTCGCGGAATCTGATACTCGAAACCAATAACTACTATGGTCTAGGGCAAAAATACACATACCGTTGTAATTGGGCGAGTTTCTGCTTTCAGATTCAACAGGAATTACTCGAGTTCGTCAATCCGTTCGCGAGATATGGGAGTTTGAAGTTAAGGAATGGTTGAGAAACCGTCAAAATTTTCGGAATCTGATACTCGAAATCAATAACTACTATGGTCTAGTGCAAAAATACACACACCGTTGTAATCGGGCGAGTTTCTACTTTCAGATGCAACAGGAATTTCTCGAGTTTGTCAATCCGTTCGCGAGATATGCGAGTTTGAAATTGAGGAATGGTTGAGAAACCATCAAAATTTTCGCAAGTCTGATACTCGAAACCAATAACTACAATGGCCTAGGGGAAAAACTCACATACCGTTGTAATCGGGCGAGCTTCTACTTTCAGATGCAACAGGAATTTCTCGAGTTCGTCAATCCGCTCGCGAGATATGGGAGTTTGAATTTAAGGAATGGTTGAGAAACCATCAAAATATGCGGAATCTGATACTCGGAACCATTAACTACTATGGTCTAGGGCAAAAATACACATACCGTGGTAATCGGGCGAGTTTCTGCTTTCAGATGAAACAGCAATTTCACGAGTTCCTCAATCCGTTCGCGAGATATGCGAGTTTGAAATTAAGGAATGGTTGAGAAACCATAAAAATTTTGCAAGTCTCTTACTCGAAACGAATAACTGCAATGGCCTAGGGCAAAAATACACATACCGTTGTAATCGGGCGAGTTTCTGTTTCAGATTCAACAGGAATTACTCGAGTTCGTCAATCCGTTCGCGAGATATGCGAGTTTGAAATTAAGGAATGGTTGAGAAACCATAAAAATTTTGCAAGTCTCTTACTCGAAACGAATAACTGCAATGGCCTAGGGCAAAAATACACATACCGTTGTAATCGGGCGATTTTCTACATTCAGATGCAACCGGAATTTCTCGAGTTCGTCCATCCGCTCGCGAGATATGGGAGTTTGAATTTAAGGAATGGTTGAGAAACCATCAAAATATGCGGAATCTGATACTCGGAACCATTAACTACTATGGTCTAGGGCAAAAATACACATACCGTGGTTATCGGGCGAGTTTCTGCTTTCAGATGCAACAGGAATTTCTCAAGTTTGTCAATCCGTTCGCGAGATATGCGAGTTTGAAATTGAGGAATGGTTGAGAAACCATCAAAATTTTCGCAAGTCTGATACTCGAAACCAATAACTACAATGGCCTAGGGGAAAAACACACATACCGTTGTAATCGGGCGAGCTTCTACTTTCAGATGCAACAGGAATTTCTCGAGATCGTCAATCCGATCGCGAGATATGCGAGTTTGAAATTGAGGAATGGTTGAGAAACCATCAAAATTTTCGCAAGTCTGATACTCGAAACCAATAACTACAATGGCCTAGTGGAAAAATTCACATACCGTTGTAATCGGGCGAGCTTCTACTTTCAGATGCAACAGGAATTTCTCGAGTTCGTCAATCCGCTCGCGAGATATGGGAGTTTGAATTTAAGGAATGGTTGAGAAACCATCAAAATATGCGGAATCTGATACTCGGAACCATTAACTACTATGGTCTAGGGCAAAAATACACATACCGTGGTAATCGGGCGAGTTTCTGCTTTCAGATGCAACAGGAATTTCTCGAGTTCGTCAATCCGCTCGCGAGATATGGGAGTTTGAATTTAAGGAATGGTTGAGAAACCATCAAAATATGCGGAATCTGATACTCGGAACCATTAACTACTATGGTCTAGGGCAAAAATACACATACCGTGGTAATCGGGCGAGTTTCTGCTTTCAGATGAAACAGCAATTTCACGAGTTCCTCAATCTGTTCGCGAGATATGCGAGTGTGAAATTAAGGAATGGTTGAGAAACCATAAAAATTTTGCAAGTCTCTTACTCGAAACGAATAACTGCAATGGCCTAGGGCAAAAATACACATACCGTTGTAATCGGGCGAGTTTCTGCTTTCAGATTCAACAGGAATTACTCGAGTTTGTCAATCCGTTCGCGAGATATGCGAGTTTGAAGTTAAGGAATGGTTGAGAAACCATAAAAATTTTGCAAGTCTCTTACTCCAAACGAATAACTGCAATGGCCTAGGGCAAAAATACACATACCGTTGTAATCGGGCGAGTTTCTACTTTCAGATGCAACCGGAATTTCTCGAGTTCGTCAATCCGTTCGCGAGATATGGGAGTTTGAAGTTAAGGAATGGTCGAGAAACCATCAAAATTTTCACAAGTCTGATACCCGAAACCAATAACTACTATAGTCTAGGGCGAAAATACGCATACCATTGTACTTGGGCGAGCTTCTACTTTCAGATGCAAGAGGAATTTCTCGAGTTCGTCAATCCGTTCGCGAGATATGGGAGTTTGAAGTTGAGGAGTGGTTGAGGAACCATCAAAATTTTCGGAATCTGATACTCGAAACCAATAACTACAATGACCTAGGGGAAAAGTACACACACCATTGTAATCGGGAGAGTTTATACTTTCAGATGCAACCGGAATTTCTCGAGTACGTCAATCCGTTCGCGAGATATGGGAGTTTGAAGTTAAGGAATGGTTGAGAAACCATCAAAATTTTCGGAATCTGATACTCGAAATCAATAACTACTATGGTCTAGTGCAAAAATACACACACCGTTGTAATCGGGCGAGTTTCTGCTTTCAGATGCAACAGGAATTTTTCGAGTTCGTCAATCCGTTCGCGAGATATGCGAGTTTGAAATTGAGGAATGGTTGAGAAACCATCAAAATTTTCGCAAGTCTGATACTCGAAACCAATAACTACAATGGCCTAGGGGAAAAATTCACATACCGTTGTAATCGGGCGAGCTTCTACTTTCAGATGCAACAGGAATTTCTCGAGTTCGTCAATCCGCTCGCGAGATATGGGAGTTTGAATTTAAGGAATGGTTGAGAAACCATCAAAATATGCGGAATCTGATACTCGGAACCACTAACTACTATGGTCTAGGGCAAAAATACACATACCGTGGTAATCGGGCGAGTTTCTGCTTTCAGATGCAACAGGAATTTCTCAAGTTTGTCAATCCGTTCGCGAGATATGCGAGTTTGAAATTAAGGAATGGTTGAGAAACCATAAAAATTTTGCAAGTCTCTTACTCGAAACGAATAACTGCAATGGCCTAGGGCAAAAATACACATACCGTTGTAATCGGGCGAGTTTCTACATTCAGATGCAACCGGAATTTCTCGAGTTCGTCCATCCGCTCGCGAGATATGGGAGTTTGAATTTAAGGAATGGTTGAGAAACCATCAAAATATGCGGAATCTGATACTCGGAACCATTAACTACAATGGTCAAGGGCAAAAATACACATACCGTGGTAATCGGGCGAGTTTCTGCTTTCAGATGAAACAGCAATTTCACGAGTTCCTCAATCTGTTCGCGAGATATGCGAGTTTGAAATTAAGGAATGGTTGAGAAACCATAAAAATTTTGCAAGTCTCTTACTCGAAACGAATAACTGCAATGGCCTAGGGCAAAAATACACATACCGTTGTAATCGGGCGAGTTTCTGCTTTCAGATTCAACAGGAATTACTCGAGTTTGTCAATCCGTTCGCGAGATATGCGAGTTTGAAGTTAAGGAATGGTTGAGAAACCATCAAAATTTTCGCAAACTCTGATACTCGAAACGAATAACTGGAATGGCCTAGGGGAAAAGCACACATACCATTGTAATCGGGCGAGTTTCTACTTTCAGATGCAACAGGAGTTTCTCGAGTTCGTCAATCCGTTCGCGAGATATGGGAGTTTGAAGTTAAGGAATGGTCGAGAAACCATCAAAATTTTCACAAGTCTGATACCCGAAACCAATAACTACTATGGTCTAGGGCGAAAATACGCATACCATTGTACTTGGGCGAGCTTCTGCTTTCAGATTCAACAGGAATTACTCCAGTTCGTCAATCCGTTCGCGAGATATGGGAGTTTGAAGTTAAGAAATGGTTGAGAAACCATCAAAATTTTCGGAATCTGATACTCGAAATCAATAACTACTATGGTCTAGTGCAAAAATACACACACCGTTGTAATCGGGCGAGTTTCTGCTTTCAGATGCAACAGGAATCTTTCGAGTTCGTCAATCCGTTCGCGAGATATGCGAGTTTGAAATTGAGGAATGGTTGAGAAACCATCAAAATTTTCGCAAGTCTGATACTCGAAACCAATAACTACAATGGCCTAGGGGAAAAATTCACATACCGTTGTAATCGGGCGAGCTTCTACTTTCAGATGCAACAGGAATTTCTCGAGTTCGTCAATCCGCTCGCGAGATATGGGAGTTTGAATTTAAGGAATGGTTGAGAAACCATCAAAATATGCGGAATCTGATACTCGGAACCATTAACTACTATGGTCTAGGGCAAAAATACACATACCGTGGTAATCGGGCGAGTTTCTGCTTTCAGATGAAACAGCAATTTCACGAGTTCCTCAATCCGTTCGCGAGATATGCGAGTTTGAAATTAAGGAATGGTTGAGAAACCATAAAAATTTTGCAAGTCTCTTTCTCGAAACGAATAACTGCAATGGCCTAGGGCAAAAATACACATACCGTTGTAATCGGGCGAGTTTCTACATTCAGATGCAACCGGAATTTCTCGAGTTCGTCCATCCGCTCGCGAGATATGGGAGTTTGAATTTAAGGAATGGTTGAGAAACCATCAAAATATGCGGAATCTGATACTCGGAACCATTAACTACTATGGTCTAGGGCAAAAATACACATACCGTGGTAATCGGGCGAGTTTCTGCTTTCAGATGCAACAGGAATTTCTCAAGTTTGTCAATCCGTTCGCGAGATATGCGAGTTTGAAATTGAGGAATGGTTGAGAAACCATCAAAATTTTCGCAAGTCTGATACTCGAAACCAATAACTACAATGGCCTAGGGGAAAAACTCACATACCGTTGTAATCGGGCGAGCTTCTACTTTCAGATTCAACAGGAATTACTCGAGTTCGTCAATCCGTTCGCGAGATATGCGAGTTTGAAATTAAGGAATGGTTGAGAAACCATAAAAATTTTGCAAGTCTCTTACTCGAAACGAATAACTGCAATGGCCTAGGGCAAAAATACACATACCGTTGTAATCGGGCGAGTTTCTACATTCAGATGCGACCGGAATTTCTCGAGTTCGTCCATCCGCTCGCGAGATATGGGAGTTTGAATTTAAGGAATGGTTGAGAAACCATCAAAATATGCGGAATCTGATACTCGGAACCATTAACTACTATGGTCTAGGGCAAAAATACACATACCGTGGTAATCGGGCGAGTTTCTGCTTTCAGATGCAACAGGAATTTCTCAAGTTTGTCAATCCGTTCGCGAGATATGCGAGTTTGAAATTGAGGAATGGTTGAGAAACCATCAAAATTTTCGCAAGTCTGATACTCGAAACCAATAACTACAATGGCCTAGGGGAAAAACTCACATACCGTTGTAATCGGGCGAGCTTCTACTTTCAGATGCAACAGGAATTTCTCGAGTTCGTCAATCCGCTCGCGAGATATGGGAGTTTGAAATTAAGGAATGGTTGAGAAACCATCAAAATATGCGGAATCTGATACTCGGAACCATTAACTACTATGGTCTAGGGCAAAAATACACATACCGTGGTAATCGGGCGAGTTTCTGCTTTCAGATGAAACAGCAATTTCACGAGTTCCTCAATCTGTTCGCGAGATATGCGAGTTTGAAATTAAGGAATGGTTGAGAAACCATAAAAATTTTGCAAGTCTCTTACTCGAAACGAATAACTGCAATGGCCTAGGGCAAAAATACACATACCGTTGTAATCGGGCGAGTTTCTGCTTTCGCATTCAACAGGAATTACTCGAGTTTGTCAATCCGTTCGCGAGATATGCGAGTTTGAAGTTAAGGAATGGTTGAGAAACCATAAAAATTTTGCAAGTCTCTTACTCGAAACGAATAACTGCAATGGCCTAGGGCAAAAATACACATACCGTTGTAATCGGGCGAGTTTCTACATTCAGATGCAACCGGAATTTCTCGAGTTCGTCCATCCGCTCGCGAGATATGGGAGTTTGAATTTAAGGAATGGTTGAGAAACCATCAAAATATGCGGAATCTGATACTCGGAACCATTAACTACTATGGTCTAGGGCAAAAATACACATACCGTGGTAATCGGGCGAGTTTCTACTTTCAGATGCAACAGGAGTTTCTCGAGTTCGTCAATCCGTTCGCGAGATATGGGAGTTTGAAGTTAAGGAATGGTCGAGAAACCATCAAAATTTTCACAAGTCTGATACCCGAAACCAATAACTACTATGGTCTAGGGCGAAAATACGCATACCGTTGTACTTGGGCGAGCTTCTACTTTCAGATGCAAGAGGAATTTCTCGAGTTCGTCAATCCGTTCGCGAGATATGGGAGTTTGAAGTTGAGGAGTGGTTGAGGAACCATCAAAATTTTCGGAATCTGATACTCGAAACCAATAACTACAATGACCTAGGGGAAAAGTACACACACCATTGTAATCGGGAGAGTTTATACTTTCAAATGGAACAGGAATTTCTTGAGTTCGTCAATCCGTTCGCGAGATATGGGAGTTTGAAGTTAAGGAACGTTTGAGAAACCATCAAAATTCGCGGAATCTGATACTCGAAACCAATAACTACTATGGTCTAGGGCAAAAATACACATACCGTTGTAATTGGGCGAGTTTCTGCTTTCAGATTCAACAGGAATTACTCGAGTTCGTCAATCCGTTCGCGAGATATGGGAGTTTGAAGTTAAGGAATGGTTGAGAAACCATCAAAATTTTCGGAATCTGATACTCGAAATCAATAACTACTATGGTCTAGTGCAAAAATACACACACCGTTGTAATCGGGCGAGTTTCTGCTTTCAGATGCAACAGGAATTTTTCGAGTTCGTCAATCCGTTCGCGAGATATGCGAGTTTGAAATTGAGGAATGGTTGAGAAACCATCAAAATTTTCGCAAGTCTGATACTCGAAACCAATAACTACAATGGCCTAGGGGAAAAATTCACATACCGTTGTAATCGGGCGAGCTTCTACTTTCAGATGCAACAGGAATTTCTCGAGTTCGTCAATCCGCTCTTGAGATATGGGAGTTTGAATTTAAGGAATGGTTGAGAAACTATCAAAATATGCGGAATCTGATACTCGGAACCATTAACTACTATGTTCTAGGGCAAAAATACACATACCGTGGTAATCGGGCGAGTTTCTGCTTTCAGATGAAACAGCAATTTCATGAGTTCCTCAATCCGTTCGCGAGATATGCGAGTTTGAAATTAAGGAATGGTTGAGAAACCATAAAAATTTTGCAAGTCTCTTACTCGAAACGAATAACTGCAATGGCCTAGGGCAAAAATACACATACCGTTGTAATCGGGCGAGTTTCTACATTCAGATGCAACCGGAATTTCTCGAGTTCGTCCATCCGCTCGGGAGATATGGGAGTTTGAATTTAAGGAATGGTTGAGAAACCATCAAAATATGCGGAATCTGATACTCGGAACCATTAACTACTATGGTCTAGGGCAAAAATACACATACCGTGGTAATCGGGCGAGTTTCTGCTTTCAGATGCAACAGGAATTTCTCAAGTTTGTCAATCCGTTCGCGAGATATGCGAGTTTGAAATTGAGGAATGGTTGAGAAACCATCAAAATTTTCGCAAGTCTGATACTCGAAACCAATAACTACAATGACCTAGGGGAAAAACTCACATACCGTTGTAATCGGGCGAGTTTCTGCTTTCAGATGCAACAGCAATTTCACGAGTTCGTCAATCCGTTCGCGAGATATGCGAGTTTGAAATTAAGGAAAGCTTGAGAAGCCATCAAAATTTTCGCAAGTCTGATGCTAGAAACGAATAACTGGAATGGCCTAGGGGAAAAGTACACACGTCATTGTAATCGGGCAAGTTTCTACTTTCAGATGCAACAGGAATATCTCGAGTTCGTCAATCCGTTCGCGAGATATGCGAGTTTGAAATTGAGGAATGGTTGAGAAACCATCAAAATTTTCGCAAGTCTGATACTCGAAACCAATAACTATAATGACCTAGGGGAAAAACTCACATACCGTTGTAATCGGGCGAGTTTCTGCTTTCAGATGCAACAGCAATTTCACGAGTTCGTCAATCCATTCGCGAGATATGCGAGTTTGAAATTAAGGAATGGTTGAGAAGCCATCAAAATTTTCGCAAGTCTGATGCTAGAAACGAATAACTGGAATGGCCTAGGGGAAAAGTACACAATCCATTGTAATCGGGCGAGTTTTTACTTTCAGACGCAACAGGAATTTCTCGAGTTCGTCAATCCGTTCGCGAGATATGGGAGTTTGAAGTTAAGGAATGGTTGAGAAACCATCAAAATTTTCGCAACTCTGATACTCGAAACGAATAACTGGAATGGCCTAGGGGAAAAGCACACACACCATTGTAATCGGGCGAGTTTCTACTTTCAGATGCAACAGGAGTTTCTCGAGTTCGTCAATCCGTTCGCGAGATATGGGAGTTTGAAGTTAAGGAATGGTCGAGAAACCATCAAAATTTTCACAAGTCTGATACTCGAAACCAATAACTACTATGGTCTAGGGCGAAAATACGCATACCGTTGTAATTGGGCGAGCTTCTACTTTCAGATGCAAGAGGAATTTCTCGAGTTCGTCAATCCGTTCGCGAGTTATGGGAGTTTGAAGTTGAGGAGTGGTTGAGGAACCATCAAAATTTTCGGAATCGGATACTCGAAACCAATAACTACTGTGGTCTAGGGCAAAAATACACATACCGTTGTAATCGGGCGAGTTTCTGCTTTCAGATGCAACAGGAATTTCTCGAGTTCGTCAATCCGTTCGCGAGATATGCGAGTTTGAATTTAAGGGATGGTTGAGAGTCCATTAAAATTTTCGCAAGTCTGATACTCGAAACCAATAACTGGAATGGCCTAGGGGAAAAGTACACATACCGTTGCAATCGGGCGAGTTTCTTCTTTCAGATGCAACAGGAATTTCTCGATTTCCTCAATCCGTTCGGGAGATATGGGAGTTTGTAGTTAAGGAATGGTTGAGGAACGATCAAAATTTTCGCAAGTCTGATACTCGAAACCAATAACAGGAATGGCCTTGGGGAAAAGTACACACACCGTTGTAATCGGGCGAGTTTCTACTTTCAGATGCAACCGGAATTTCTCGAGTTCGTCAATCCGCTCGCGAGATATGGGAGTTTGAAGTTAAGGAATGGATGAGAAACCATCAAAATATGCGGAATCTGATACTCGGAACCATTAACTACTATGGTCTAGGGCAAAAATACACATACCGTGGTAATCGGGCGAGCTTCTGCTTTCAGATGCAACAGGAATTTCTCGAGTTCGTCAATCCGTTCGCGAGATATGCGAGTTTGAAATTAAGGAATGGTTGAGAAGCCATAAAAATTTTCGCAAGTCTGACACTCGAAACCAATAACTACTATGGTCTAGAGCAAAAATACACAAACCGTTGTAATCGGGCGAGTTTCTGCTTTCAGATTCAACAGGAATTTCTCGAGTTCGTCAATCGGTTCGCGAGATATGAGAGTTTGAAGTTAAGGAATGGTTGAGAAACCATCAAAATTTTCGCAAGTCTGATACTCGAAACCAATAACTACTATGGTCTAGAGCAAAAATACACAAACCGTTGTCATCGGGCGAGTTGCTACTTTCAGATGCAACAGGAATTTCTCGAGTTCGACAATCGGTTCGCGAGATATGGGAGTTTGAATTTAAGGAATGGTTGAGAGTCCATTAAAATTTTCGCAAGTCTGATACTCGAAACCAATAACTGGAATGTCCTAGGGGAAAAGTACACAAACCGTTGTCATCGGGCGAGTTTCTACTTTCAGATGCAACAGGAGTTTCTCGAGTTCGTCAATCCCTTCGCGAGATATGGGAGTTTGAATTTAAGGAATGGTCGAGAAACCATCAAAATTTTCACAAGTCTGATACTCGAAACCAATAACTACTATGGTCTAGGGCGAAAATACGCATACCGTTGTAATTGGGCGAGCTTCTACTTTCAGATGCAACAGGAATTTCTCGAGTTCGTCAATCCGTTCGCGAGATATGCGAGTTTGAATTTAAGGAATGGTTGAGAGTCCATTAAAATTTTCGCAAGTCTGATACTCGTAACCAATAACTAGAATGGCCTAGGGGAAAAGTACACACACCATTGTAATCGGGCGAGTTTCTGCCTTCAGATGCAATAGGAATTTCTCGAGTTCGTCAATCCGTTCGCGAGGTATGGGAGTTTGATGTTAGGGAATGGTTGAGAGTCCATTAAAATTTTCGCAAGTCTGATACTCGAAACCAATAACTGGAATGGTCTAGGGGAAAAGTACACCCACCATTGTGATCGGGCGAGTTTCTGCCTTCAGACGCAATAGGAATTTCTCGAGTTCGTCAATCCGTTCGCGAGATATGGGAGTTTGAAGTTAGGGAATGGTTGAGAAACAATCAAAAATTTCGCAGGTCTGATACACGAAACCGATAACTACAAAGGCCTAGGGGAAAAGTACACACACCATTGTAATCGGGCGAGTTTCTGCCTTCAGATGCAACAGGAATTTCTCGAGGTCGTCAATCCGTTCGCGAGATATGGGAGTTGAAGTTAAGGAATGGTTGAGAAGCCATCAAAATTTTCGCAAGTCTGATGCTAGAAACGATTAACTGGAATGGCCTAGGGGAAAAGTACACACTCCATTGTAATCGGGCGAGTTTCTACTTTCAGACGCAACAGGAGTTTCTCGAGTTCGTCAATCCGTTCGCGAGATATGGGTGTTTGAATTTAAGGAATGGTTGAGAGTCCATTAAAATTTTCGCAAGTCTGATACTCGAAACCAATAACTGGAATTGCCTAGGGGAAAAGTACACACACCATTGTAATCGGGCGAGTTTCTGCCTTCAGATGCAATAGGAATTTCTCGAGTTCGTCAATCCGTTCGCGAGATATGGGAGTTTGAAGTTAAGGAATGGTTGCGAAACCATCAAAATTTTCGGAATCTGATACTCGAAACAAATAACTACTTTGGTCTAGGGCAAAAATACACATACCGTTGTAGTCGGGCGAGATTCTGCTTTCAGATGCAATAGGAATTTCTCGAGTTCGTCAATCCATTCGCGAGGTAAGCGAGTTTGAAATTAAGGAATGGTTGAGAAGCCATCAAAATTTTCGCAAGTCTGATGCTAGAAACGAATAACTGGAATGGCCTAGGGGAAAAGCACACACACCATTGTAATCGGGCGAGTTTCTGCCTTCAGATGCAATAGGAATTTCTCGAGTTCGTCAATCCGTTCGCGAGGTATGGGAGTTTGAAGTTAGGGAATGGTTGAGAAACAACCAAAAATTTCGCAGGTCTGATACACGAAACCGATAACTACAAAGGCCTAGGGGAAAAGTACACACACCATTGTAATCGGGCGAGTTTCTGCCTTCAGATGCAACAGGAATTTCTGGAGGTCGTCAATCCGTTCGCGAGATATGGGAGTTGAAGTTAAGGAATTGTTGAGAAACCATCAAAATTTTCTTCATCTGATACTCGAAACAAATAACTACTGTGGTCTAGGGCAAAAATACACATACCGTTGTAGTCGGGCGAGTTTCTGCTTTCAGATGCAATAGGAATTTCTCGAGTTCGTCAATCCATTCGCGAGATAAGCGAGTTTGAAATTAAGGAATGGTTGAGAAGCCATCAAAATTTTGGCAAGTCTGATGCTAGAAACGAGTAACTGGAATGGCCTAGGGGAAAAGTACACACTCCATTGTAATCGGGCGAGTTTCTACTTTCAGACGCAACAGGAGTTTCTCGAGTTCGTCAATCCGTTCGCGAGATATGGGAGTTTGAATTTAAGGAATGGTTGAGAGTCCATTAAAATTTTCGCAAGTCTGATACTCGAAACCAATAACTGGAATTGCCTAGGGGAAAAGTACACACACCATTGTAATCGGGCGAGTTTCTGCCTTCAGATGCAATAGGAATTTCTCGAGTTCGTCAATCCGTTCGCGAGATATGGGAGTTTGAAGTTAAGGAATGGTTGCGAAACCATCAAAATTTTCGGAATCTGATACACGAAACAAATAACTACTGTGGTCTAGGGCAAAAATACACATACCGTTGTAGTCGGGCGAGATTCTGCTTTCAGATGCAATAGGAATTTCTCGAGTTCGTCAATCCATTCGCGAGATAAGCGAGTTTGAAATTAAGGAATGGTTGAGAAGCCATCAAAATTTTGGCAAGTCTGATGCTAGAAACGAGTAACTGGAATGGCCTAGGGGAAAAGTACACACTCCATTGTAATCGGGCGAGTTTCTACTTTCAGACGCAACAGGAGTTTCTCGAGTTCGTCAATCCGTTCGCGAGATATGGGTGTTTGAATTTAAGGAATGGTTGAGAGTCCATTAAAATTTTCGCAAGTCTGATACTCGAAACCAATAACTGGAATTGCCTAGGGGAAAAGTACACACACCATTGTAATCGGGCGAGTTTCTGCCTTCAGATGCAATAGGAATTTCTCGAGTTCGTCAATCGGTTCGCGAGATATGGGAGTTCGAAGTTAAGGAATGGTTGAGAAACCATCAAAATTTTCGCAAGTCTGATACTCGATACCAATAACTGGAATGGCCTAGGGGAAATGTACACATACCGTTGTAATCGGGCGAGTTTCTACTTTCAGATGCAACAGGAATTTCTCGATTTTCTCAATCCGTTCGGGAGATATGGGAGTTTGAATATAAGGAATGGTTGAGAAACCATAAAAATTTTGCAAGTCTCTTACTCGAAACGAATAACTGGAATGGCCTAGGGGAAAAGCACACACACCATTGGAATCGGGCGAGTTTCTACTTTCAGATGCAACAGGAGTTTCTCGAGTTCGTCAATCCCTTCGCGAGATATGGGAGTTTGAATTTAAGGAATGGTCGGGAAACCATCAAAATTTTCACAAGTCTGATACTCGAAACCAATAACTACTATGGTCTAGGGCGAAAATACGCATACCGTTGTAATTGGGCGAGCTTCTACTTTCAGATGCAACAGGAATTTCTCGAGTTCGTCAATCCGTTCGCGAGATATGCGAGTTTGAATTTAAGGAATGGTTGAGAGTCCATTAAAATTTTCGCAAGTCTGATACTCGTAACCAATAACTGGAATGGCCTAGGGGTAAAGTACACACACCATTGTAATCGGGCGAGTTTCTGCCTTCAGATGCAATAGGAATTTCTCGAGTTCGTCAATCCGTTCTCGAGGTATGGGAGTTTGAAGCTAGGGAATGGTTGAGAGTCCATTAAAATTTTCGCAAGTCTGATACTCGAAACCAATAACTGGAATGGCCTAGGGGAAAAGTACACACACCATTGTAATCGGGCGAGTTTCTGCTTTCAGACGCAACAGGAATTTCTCGAGTTCGTCAATCCGTTCGCGAGATATGCGAGTTTGAAATTAAGGAATGGTTGAGAAGCCATAAAAATTTTCGCAAGTCTGACACTCGAAACCAATAACTACTATGGTCTAGAGCAAAAATACACAAACCGTTGTAATCGGGCGAGTTTCTGCTTTCAGATTCAACAGGAATTTCTCGAGTTCGTCAATCGGTTCGCGAGATATGAGAGTTTGAAGTTAAGGAATGGTTGAGAAACCATCAAAATTTTCGCAAGTCTGATACTCGAAACCAATAACTACTATGGTCTAGAGCAAAAATACACAAACCGTTGTCATCGGGCGAGTTGCTACTTTCAGATGCAACAGGAATTTCTCGAGTTCGACAATCGGTTCGCGAGATATGGGAGTTTGAATTTAAGGAATGGTTGAGAGTCCATTAAAATTTTCGCAAGTCTGATACTCGAAACCAATAACTGGAATGTCCTAGGGGAAAAGTACACAAACCGTTGTCATCGGGCGAGTTTCTACTTTCAGATGCAACAGGAGTTTCTCGAGTTCGTCAATCCCTTCGCGAGATATGGGAGTTTGAATTTAAGGAATGGTCGAGAAACCATCAAAATTTTCACAAGTCTGATACTCGAAACCAATAACTACTATGGTCTAGGGCGAAAATACGCATACCGTTGTAATTGGGCGAGCTTCTACTTTCAGATGCAACAGGAATTTCTCGAGTTCGTCAATCCGTTCGCGAGATATGCGAGTTTGAATTTAAGGAATGGTTGAGAGTCCATTAAAATTTTCGCAAGTCTGATACTCGTAACCAATAACTAGAATGGCCTAGGGGAAAAGTACACACACCATTGTAATCGGGCGAGTTTCTGCCTTCAGATGCAATAGGAATTTCTCGAGTTCGTCAATCCGTTCGCGAGGTATGGGAGTTTGAAGTTAGGGAATGGTTGAGAGTCCATTAAAATTTTCGCAAGTCTGATACTCGAAACCAATAACTGGAATGGTCTAGGGGAAAAGTACACACACCATTGTGATCGGGCGAGTTTCTGCCTTCAGACGCAATAGGAATTTCTCGAGTTCGTCAATCCGTTCGCGAGATATGGGAGTTTGAAGTTAGGGAATGGTTGAGAAACAATCAAAAATTTCGCAGGTCTGATACACGAAACCGATAACTCCAAAGGCCTAGGGGAAAAGTACACACACCATTGTAATCGGGCGAGTTTCTGCCTTCAGATGCAACAGGAATTTCTCGAGGTCGTCAATCCGTTCGCGAGATATGGGAGTTGAAGTTAAGGAATGGTTGAGAAGCCATCAAAATTTTCGCAAGTCTGATGCTAGAAACGATTAACTGGAATGGCCTAGGGGAAAAGTACACACTCCATTGTAATCGGGCGAGTTTCTACTTTCAGACGCAACAGGAGTTTCTCGAGTTCGTCAATCCGTTCGCGAGATATGGGTGTTTGAATTTAAGGAATGGTTGAGAGCCCATTAAAATTTTCGCAAGTCTGATACTCGAAACCAGTAACTGGAATTGCCTAGGGGAAAAGTACACACACCTTTGTAATCGGGCGAGTTTCTGCCTTCAGATGCAATAGGAATTTCTCGAGTTCGTCAATCCGTTCGCGAGATATGGGAGTTTGAAGTTAAGGAATGGTTGCGAAACCATCAAAATTTTCGGAATCTGATACACGAAACAAATAACTACTTTGGTCTAGGGCAAAAATACACATACCGTTGTAGTCGGGCGAGATTCTGCTTTCAGATGCAATAGGAATTTCTCGAGTTCGTCAATCCATTCGCGAGGTAAGCGAGTTTGAAATTAAGGAATGGTTGAGAAGCCATCAAAATTTTCGCAAGTCTGATGCTAGAAACGAATAACTGGAATGGCCTAGGGGAAAAGCACACACACCATTGTAATCGGGCGAGTTTCTGCCTTCAGATGCAATAGGAATTTCTCGAGTTCGTCAATCCGTTCGCGAGGTATGGGAGTTTGAAGTTAGGGAATGGTTGAGAGTCCATTAAAATTTTCGCAAGTCTGATACTCGAAACCAATAACTGGAATAGCCTAGGGGAAAAGTACACACACCATTGTAATCGGGCGAGTTTCTGCCTTCAGATGCAATAGGAATTTCTCGAGTTCGTCAATCCGTTCGCGAGATATGGGAGTTTGAAGTTAGGGAATGGTTGAGAAACAACCAAAAATTTCGCAGGTCTGATACACGAAACCGATAACTACAAAGGCCTAGGGGAAAAGTACACACACCATTGTAATCGGGCGAGTTTCTGCCTTCAGATGCAACAGGAATTTCTCGAGGTCGTCAATCCGTTCGCGAGATATGGGAGTTGAAGTTAAGGAATTGTTGAGAAACCATCAAAATTTTCTTCATCTGATACTCGAAACAAATAACTACTGTGGTCTAGGGCAAAAATACACATACCGTTGTAGTCGGGCGAGTTTCTGCTTTCAGATGCAATAGGAATTTCTCGAGTTCGTCAATCCATTCGCGAGATAAGCGAGTTTGAAATTAAGGAATGGTTGAGAAGCCATCAAAATTTTCGCAAGTCTGATGCTAGAAACGAGTAACTGGAATGGCCTAGGGGAAAAGTACACACTCCATTGTAATCGGGCGAGTTTCTACTTTCAGACGCAACAGGAGTTTCTCGAGTTCGTCAATCCGTTCGCGAGATATGGGAGTTTGAATTTAAGGAATGGTTGAGAGTCCATTAAAATTTTCGCAAGTCTGATACTCGAAACCAATAACTGGAATTGCCTAGGGGAAAAGTACACACACCATTGTAATCGGGCGAGTTTCTGCCTTCAGATGCAATAGGAATTTCTCGAGTTCGTCAATCCGTTCGCGAGATATAGGAGTTTGAAGTTAAGGAATGGTTGCGAAACCATCAAAATTTTCGGAATCCGATACACGAAACAAATAACTACTGTGGTCTAGGGCAAAAATACACATACCGTTGTAGTCGGGCGAGATTCTGCTTTCAGATGCAATAGGAATTTCTCGAGTTCGTCAATCCATTCGCGAGGTAAGCGAGTTTGAAATTAAGGAATGGTTGAGAAGCCATCAAAATTTTCGCAAGTCTGATGCTAGAAACGAATAACTGGAATGGCCTAGGGGAAAAGTACACACTCCATTGTAATCGGGCGAGTTTCTACTTTCAGACGCAACAGGAGTTTCTCGAGTTCGTCAATCCGTTCGCGAGATATGGTAGTATGAAGATAAGGAATGGTTGACAAACCATCAAAATTTTCGCAAATCTGATACTCGAAACCAATAACTGGAATGGCCTAGGGGAAATGTACACATACCGTTGTAATGGGGCGAGTTTCTACTTTCAGATGCGACAGGAATTCCTCGAGTTCGTCAATCGGTTCGCGAGATATGGGAGTTTGAATTTAAGGAATGGTTGAGAGTCCATTAAAATTTTCGCAAGTCTGATACTCGAAACCAATAACTGGAATGTCCTAGGGGAAAAGTACACACACCATTGTAATCGGGCGAGTTTCTGCCTTCAGATGCAATAGGAATTTCTCGAGTTCGTCAATCGGTTCGCGAGATATGGGAGTTCGAAGTTAAGGAATGGTTGAGAAACCATCAAAATTTTCGCAAGTCTGATACTCGATACCAATAACTGGAATGGCCTAGGGGAAATGTACACATACCGTTGTAATCGGGCGAGTTTCTACTTTCAGATGCAACAGGAATTTCTCGATTTTCTCAATCCGTTCGGGAGATATGGGAGTTTGAATATAAGGAATGGTTGAGAAACCATAAAAATTTTGCAAGTCTCTTACTCGAAACGAATAACTGGAATGGCCTAGGGGAAAAGCACACACACCATTGTAATCGGGCGAGTTTCTACTTTCAGATGCAACAGGAGTTTCTCGAGTTCGTCAATCCCTTCGCGAGATATGGGAGTTTGAATTTAAGGAATGGTCGGGAAACCATCAAAATTTTCACAAGTCTGATACTCGAAACCAATAACTACTATGGTCTAGGGCGAAAATACGCATACCGTTGTAATTGGGCGAGCTTCTACTTTCAGATGCAACAGGAATTTCTCGAGTTCGTCAATCCGTTCGCGAGATATGCGAGTTTGAATTTAAGGAATGGTTGAGAGTCCATTAAAATTTTCGCAAGTCTGATACTCGTAACCAATAACTGGAATGGCCTAGGGGAAAAGTACACACTCCATTGTAATCGGGCGAGTTTCTACTTTCAGACGCAACAGGAGTTTCTCGAGTTCGTCAATCCGTTCGCGAGATATGGGAGTTTGAATTTAAGGAATGGTTGAGAGTCCATTAAAATTTTCGCAAGTCTGATACTCGAAACCAATAACTGGAATTGCCTAGGGGAAAAGTACACACACCATTGTAATCGGGCGAGTTTCTGCCTTCAGATGCAATAGGAATTTCTCGAGTTCGTCAAGCCGTTCGCGAGATATGGGAGTTTGAAGTTAAGGAATGGTTGCGAAACCATCAAAATTTTCGGAATCTGATACTCGTCAATCCCTTCGCGAGATATGGGAGTTTGAATTTAAGGAATGGTCGAGAAACCATCAAAATTTTCACAAGTCTGATACTCGAAACCAATAACTACTATGGTCTAGGGCGAAAATACGCATACCGTTGTAATTGAGCGAGCTTCTACTTTCAGATGCAACAGGAATTTCTCGAGTTCGTCAATCCGTTCGCGAGATATGCGAGTTTGAATTTAAGGAATGGTTGAGAGTCCATTAAAATTTTCGCAAGTCTGATACTCGTAACCAATAACTGGAATGGCCTAGGGGAAAAGTACACACACCATTGTAATCGGGCGAGTTTCTACTTTCAGATGCAACAGGAATTTCTCGATTTTCTCAATCCGTTCGGGAGATATGGGAGTTTGAAGTTAAGGAATGGTTGAGAAACCATAAAAATTTTGCAAGTCTCTTACTCGAAACGAATAACTGGAATTGCCTAGGGGAAAAGTACACACACCATTGTAATCGGGCGAGTTTCTGCCTTCAGATGCAATAGGAATTTCTCGAGTTCGTCAATCCGTTCGCGAGATATGGGAGTTTGAAGTTAAGGAATGGTTGCGAAACCATCAAAATTTTCGGAATCTGATACTCGAAACAAATAACTACTGTGGTCTAGGGCAAAAATACACATACCGTTGTAGTCGGGCGAGATTCTGCTTTCAGATGCAATAGGAATTTCTCGAGTTCGTCAATCCATTCGCGAGGTAAGCGAGTTTGAAATTAAGGAATGGTTGAGAAGCCATCAAAATTTTCGCAAGTCTGATGCTAGAAACGAATAACTGGAATGGCCTAGGGGAAAAGCACACACACCATTGTAATCGGGCGAGTTTCTGCCTTCAGATGCAATAGGAATTTCTCGAGTTCGTCAATCCGTTCGCGAGGTATGGGAGTTTGAAGTTAGGGAATGGTTGAGAGTCCATTAAAATTTTCGCAAGTCTGATACTCGAAACCAATAACTGGAATGGCCTAGGGGAAAAGTACACACACCATTGTAATCGGGCGAGTTTCTGCCTTCAGATGCAATAGGAATTTCTCGAGTTCGTCAATCCGTTCGCGAGATATGGGGGTTTGAAGTTAGGGAATGGTTGAGAAACAATCAAAAATTTCGCAGGTCTGATACACGAAACCAATAACTACAAAGGCCTAGGGGAAAAGTACTCACACCATTGTAATCGGGCGAGTTTCTGCCTTCAGATGCAACAGGAATTTCTCGAGGTCGTCAATCCGTTCGCGAGATATGGGAGTTGAAGTTAAGGAATGGTTGAGAAACCATCAAAATTTTCGGAATCTGATACTCGAAACAAATAACTACTGTGGTCTAGGGCAAAAATACACATACCGTTGTAGTCGGGCGAGTTTCTGCTTTCAGATGCAATAGGAATTTCTCGAGTTCGTCAATCCATTCGCGAGATAAGCGAGTTTGAAATTAAGGAATGGTTGAGAAGCCATCAAAATTTTCGCAAGTCTGATGCTAGAAACGAATAACTGGAATGGCCTAGGGGAAAAGTACACACTCCATTTTAATCGGGCGAGTTTCTACTTTCAGACGCAACAGGAGTTTCTCGAGTTCGTCAATCCGTTCGCGAGATATGGGAGTTTGAATTTAAGGAATGGTTGAGAGTCCATTAAAATTTTCGCAAGTCTGATACTCGAAACCAATAACTGGAATTGCCTAGGGGAAAAGTACACACACCATTGTAATCGGGCGAGTTTCTGCCTTCAGATGCAATAGGAATTTCTCGAGTTCGTCAATCCGTTCGCAAGATATGGGAGTTTGAAGTTAAGGAATGGTTGCGAAACCATCAAAATTTTCGGAATCTGATACTCGAAACAAATAACTACTGTGGTCTAGGGCAAAAATACACATACCGTTGTAGTCGGGCGAGATTCTGCTTTGAGATGCAATAGGAATTTCTCGAGTTCGTCAATCCAATCGCGAGGTAAGCGAGTTTGAAATTAAGGAATGGTTGAGAAGCCATCAAAATTTTCGCAAGTCTGATGCTAGAAACGAATAACTGGAATGGCCTAGGGGAAAAGTACACACTCCATTGTAAACGGGCGAGTTTCTACTTTCAGACGCAACAGGAGTTTCTCGAGTTCGTCAATCCGTTCGCGAGATATGGGAGTATGAAGATAAGGAATGGTTGACAAACCATCAAAATTTTCGCAAATCTGATACTCGAAACCAATAACTGGAATGGCCTAGGGGAAATGTACACATACCGTTGTAATGGGGCGAGTTTCTACTTTCAGATGCAACAGGAATTCCTCGAGTTCGTCGATCGGTTCGCGAGATATGGGAGTTTGAATTTAAGGAATGGTTGAGAGTCCATTAAAATTTTCGCAAGTCTGATACTCGAAACCATTAACTGGAATTGCCTAGGGGAAAAGTACACACACCATTGTAATCGGGCGGGTTTCTGCCTTAAAATGCAATAGGAATTTCTCGAGTTCGTCAATCCGTTCGCGAGGTATGCGAGTTTGAAATTAAGGAATGGTTGAGAAGCCATAAAAATTTTCGCAAGTCTGATACTCGAAACCAATAACTGGAATGGCCTAGGGGAAAAGTACACACACCATTGTAATCGGGCAAGTTTCTACTTTCAGATGCAACAGGAATTTCTCGAGTTCGTCAATCCGTTCGCGAGATATGGGAGCTGAAGTTAAGGAATGGTTGAGAAACGATCAAAATTTTCGGAATCTGATACTCGAAACCAATAACTACTGTGGTCTAGGGCAAAAATACACATACCGTTGTAATCGGGCGAGTTTCTGCTTTCAGATGCAACAGGAATTTCTCCAGTTCGTCAATCCATTCGCGAGATATGCGAGTTTGAAATTAAGGAATGGTTGAGAAGCCATCCAAATTTTCGCAAGTCTGGTGCTAGAAACGAATAACTGGAATGGCCTAGGGGAAAAGTACACACTCCATTGTAATCGGGCGAGTTTCTACTTTCAGACGCAACAGGAATTTCTCGAGTTCGTCAATCCGTTCGCGAGATATGGGAGTATGAAGTTAAGGAATGGTTGACATACCATCAAAATTTTCGCAAATCTGATACTCGAAACCAATAACTGGAATGGCCTAGGGGAAAAGTACACATACCGTTGTAATGGGGCGAGTTTCTCCTTTCAGATGCAACAGGAATTCCTCGAGTTCGTCGATCGGTTCGCGAGATATGGGAGTTTGAATTTAAGGAATGGTTGAGAGTCCATTAAAATTTTCGCAAGTCTGATACTCGAAACCATTAACTGGAATTGCCTAGGGGAAAAGTACACACACCATTGTAATCGGGCGAGTTTCTGCCTTAAAATGCAATAGGAATTTCTCGAGTTCGTCAATCCGTTCGCGAGATATGCGAGTTTGAAATTAAGGAATGGTTGAGAAGCCATCAAAATTTTCGCAAGTCTGATACTCGAAACCAATAACTGGAATGGCCTAGGGGAAAAGTACACACACCATTGTAATCGGGCAAGTTTCTACTTTCAGATGCAACAGGAATTTCTCGAGTTCGTCAATCCGTTCGCGAGATATGGGAGCTGAAGTTAAGGAATGGTTGAGAAACGATCAAAATTTTCGGAATCTGATACTCGAAACCAATAACTACTGTGGTCTAGGGCAAAAATACACATACCGTTGTAATCGGGCGAGTTTCTGCTTTCAGATGCAACAGGAATTTCTCCAGTTCGTCAATCCATTCGCGAGATATGCGAGTTTGAAATTAAGGAATGGTTGAGAAGCCATCCAAATTTTCGCAAGTCTGGTGCTAGAAACCAATAACTGGAATGGCCTAGGGGAAAAGTACACACACCATTGTAATCGGGCAAGTTTCTACTTTCAGATGCAACAGGAATTTCTCGAGTTCGTCAATCCGTTCGCGAGATATGGGAGCTGAAGTTAAGGAATGGTCGAGAAACCATCAAAATTTTCACAAGTCTGATACTCGAAACCAATAACTACTATGGTCTAGGGCGAAAATACGCATACCGTTGTAATTGGGCGAGCTTCTACTTTCAGATGCAAGAGGAATTTCTCGAGTTCGCCAATCCGTTCGCGAGATATGGGAGTTTGAAGTTGAGGAGTGGTTGAGGAACCATCAAAATTTTCGGAATCTGATACTCGAAACCAATAACTACTATGTTCTAGGGCAAAAATACACATACCGTTGTAATCGGGCGAGTTTCTGCTTTCAGATGCAACAGGAGTTTCTCGAGTTCGTCAATCGGTTCGCGAGATATGCGAGTTTGAATTTAAGGAATGGTTGAGAGTCCATTTAAATTTTCGCAAGTCTGATACTCGAAACCAATAACTGGAATGGCCTAGGGGAAAAATACACACACCATTGTAATCGGGCGAGTTTCTGCCTTCAGATGCAATAGGTATTTCTCGAGTTCGTCAATCCGTTCGCGATATATGGGAGTTTGAAGTTAGGGAATGGTTGAGAAACAATCAAAAATTTCGCAAGTCTGATACACGAAACCGATAACTACAATGGCCTAGGGGAAAAGTACACATACCGTTGTAATGGGGCGAGTTTCTACTTTCAGATGCAACAGGAATTTCTTGATTTCCTCAATCCGTTCACGAGGTATGGGAGTTTGAAGTTAAGGAATGGTTGAGAAACCATCAAAATTTTCCCAAGTCTGATACTCGAAACCATTATCTACTATGGCCTAGGGCAAAAATACACATACCGTGGTAATCGGGCGAGTTTCTGATTCAGATTCAACAGGAATTTCTCGAGTTCGTCAATCGGTTCGCGAGATATGGGAGTTTGAAGTTAAGGAATGGTTGAGAAACCATCAAAATTTTCGCAAGTCTGATACTCGAAACCAATAACTGGACTGGCCTAGGGGAAAAGTACACATACCGTTGTAATCGGGCGAGTTTCTACTTTCAGATGCAACAGGAATTTCTCGATTTCCTCAATCCGTTCGGGAGATATGGGAGTTTGAAGTTAAGGAATGGTTGAGAAACCATCAAAATTTTCGCAAGTCTGATACTCGAAACCAATAACTACTATGGCCTAGGGCAAAAATACACATACCTTTGTATTCGGGCGAGTTCCAGCTTTCAGATGCAACAGGAATTTCTCGTGTTCGTCAATCCGTTCGCGAGATATGGGAGTTTGAAGTTAAGGAATGGTTGAGAAACCATCAAAATTTGCGGAATCTGATACTCGAAACCAATAACTGGAATGGCCTTGGGGAAAAGTACACACACCGTTGTAATCGGGCAAGTTTCTACTTTCAGATGCAACAGGAATTTCTCGAGTTCGTCAATCCGTTCGCGAGATATGGGAGTTTGAATTTAAGGAATGGTTGAGAAACCATCAAAATTTATGGAATCTGATACTCGGAAACATTAACAACTATGGTCTAGGGCAAAAATACACATAACGTTGTAATGGGGCGAGTTTCTGCTTTCAGATGCAACAGGAATTTCTCGAGTTCGTCAATCCGTTCGCGAGATATGGGAGTATGAAGTTAAGGAATGGTTGAGAAACCATCAAAATTTATGGTATCTGATACTCGGAAACATTAACAACTATGGTCTAGGGCAAAAATACACATAACGTTGTAATCGGGCGAGTTTCTGGTTTCAGATGCAATAGGAATTTCTCGAGTTCGTCAATCCGTTCGCGAGATATGGGAGTTTGAATTTAAGGAATGGTTGAGAAGCCATCAAAATTTTCGCAAATCTGATGCTAGAAACGGATAACGGGAATGGCCTAGGGGAAAGGTGCACGCACCATTGTAATCGGGCGAGTTTCTACTTTCAGATGCAACCGGAATTTCTCGAGTTCGTCAATCCGCTCGCGAGATATGGGAGTTCGAAGTTAGGGAATGGTTGAGAAACAATCAAAAATTTCGCACGTCTTATACACGAAACCAATAACTACAATGGCCTAGGGGAAAAGTACAGACTCCATTCTAATCGGGCGAGTTTCTACTTTCAGATGCAACAGGAGTTTCTCGAGTTCGTCAATCGGTTCGCGAGATATGGGAGTTTGAATTTAAGGAATGGTTGAGAAGCCATCAAAATTTTCGCAAGTCTGATGCTAGAAACGAATAACTGGAATGGCCTAGGGGAAAAGTACACACTCCGTTGTAATCGGACGAGTTTCTACTTTCAGATGCAACAGGAATTTCTCGATTTCCTCAATCCGTTCACGAGATATGGGAGTTTGAAGTCAAGGAATGGTTGAGAAACAATCAAAATTTTCGGAATCTGATACTCGGAACCATTAACTACTATGGTCTAGGGCAAATATACACATACCGTTGTAATCGGGCGAGATTCTGCTTTCAGATGCAACAGCAATTTCACGAGTTCGTCAATCCGTTCGGGAGATATGCGAGTTTGAAATTAACGAATGGTTGAGAAACCATAACAATTTTACAAGGCTCTTACTCGAAACGAATAACTGGAATGGCCTAGGGGAAAAGCACACACACCATTGTAATCGGTCGAGTTTCTACTTTCAGATGCAACCGGAATTTCTCGAGTTCGTCAATCCGCTCGCGAGGTATGGGAGTTTGAAGTTAAGGAATGGTTGAGAAACCACCAAAATTTTCGGAATCTGATACTCGCAACCAATAACTACAATGGCCTAGGGGAAAAATCCACATACCGTTGTAATCGGGCGAGTTTCTACTTTCAGATGCAACCGGAATTTCTCGAGTTCGTCAATCCGCTCGCGAGATATGGGAGTTTGAGGTTAAGGAATGGTCGAGTAACCATCAAAATTTGCGGAATCTGATACACGAAACCAATAACTACAATGGCCTAGGGGAAAAATGCACATACCGTTGTAATCGGGCGAGTTTCAGCTTTCAGATGCAACAGGAATTTCTCGAGATCGTCAATCAGTTCGCGCGATATGGGAGTTTGAAGTTAAGGAATGATTGAGAAACCATCAAAATTTTCGGAATCAGCTACTCGAAACAAATAACTACTATGGTCTAGGGCAGAAATACGCATACCGTTGTAATTGGGCGAGCTTCTACTTTCAGATGCAAGAGGAATTTCTCGAGTTCGCCAATCCGTTCGCGAGATATGGGAGTTTGAAGTTGAGGAGTGGTTGAGGAACCATCAAAATTTTCGGAATCTGATACTCGAAACCAATAACTACTATGTTCTAGGGCAAAAATACACATACCGTTGTAATCGGGCGAGTTTCTGCTTTCAGATGCAACAGGAGTTTCTCGAGTTCGTCAATCGGTTCGCGAGATATGCGAGTTTGAATTTAAGGAATGGTTGAGAGTCCATTTAAATTTTCGCAAGTCTGATACTCGAAACCAATAACTGGAATGGCCTAGGGGAAAAATACACACACCATTGTAATCGGGCGAGTTTCTGCCTTCAGATGCAATAGGTATTTCTCGAGTTCGTCAATCCGTTCGCGATATATGGGAGTTTGAAGTTAGGGAATGGTTGAGAAACAATCAAAAATTTCGCAAGTCTGATACACGAAACCGATAACTACAATGGCCTAGGGGAAAAGTACACATACCGTTGTAATGGGGCGAGTTTCTACTTTCAGATGCAACAGGAATTTCTTGATTTCCTCAATCCGTTCACGAGGTATGGGAGTTTGAAGTTAAGGAATGGTTGAGAAACCATCAAAATTTTCCCAAGTCTGATACTCGAAACCATTATCTACTATGGCCTAGGGCAAAAATACACATACCGTGGTAATCGGGCGAGTTTCTGATTCAGATTCAACAGGAATTTCTCGAGTTCGTCAATCGGTTCGCGAGATATGGGAGTTTGAAGTTAAGGAATGGTTGAGAAACCATCAAAATTTTCGCAAGTCTGATACTCGAAACCAATAACTGGACTGGCCTAGGGGAAAAGTACACATACCGTTGTAATCGGGCGAGTTTCTACTTTCAGATGCAACAGGAATTTCTCGATTTCCTCAATCCGTTCGGGAGATATGGGAGTTTGAAGTTAAGGAATGGTTGAGAAACCATCAAAATTTTCGCAAGTCTGATACTCGAAACCAATAACTACTATGGCCTAGGGCAAAAATACACATACCTTTGTATTCGGGCGAGTTCCAGCTTTCAGATGCAACAGGAATTTCTCGTGTTCGTCAATCCGTTCGCGAGATATGGGAGTTTGAAGTTAAGGAATGGTTGAGAAACCATCAAAATTTGCGGAATCTGATACTCGAAACCAATAACTGGAATGGCCTTGGGGAAAAGTACACACACCGTTGTAATCGGGCAAGTTTCTACTTTCAGATGCAACAGGAATTTCTCGAGTTCGTCAATCCGTTCGCGAGATATGGGAGTTTGAATTTAAGGAATGGTTGAGAAACCATCAAAATTTATGGAATCTGATACTCGGAAACATTAACAACTATGGTCTAGGGCAAAAATACACATAACGTTGTAATGGGGCGAGTTTCTGCTTTCAGATGCAACAGGAATTTCTCGAGTTCGTCAATCCGTTCGCGAGATATGGGAGTATGAAGTTAAGGAATGGTTGAGAAACCATCAAAATTTATGGTATCTGATACTCGGAAACATTAACAACTATGGTCTAGGGCAAAAATACACATAACGTTGTAATCGGGCGAGTTTCTGGTTTCAGATGCAATAGGAATTTCTCGAGTTCGTCAATCCGTTCGCGAGATATGGGAGTTTGAATTTAAGGAATGGTTGAGAAGCCATCAAAATTTTCGCAAATCTGATGCTAGAAACGGATAACGGGAATGGCCTAGGGGAAAGGTGCACGCACCATTGTAATCGGGCGAGTTTCTACTTTCAGATGCAACCGGAATTTCTCGAGTTCGTCAATCCGATCGCGAGATATGGGAGTTCGAAGTTAGGGAATGGTTGAGAAACAATCAAAAATTTCGCACGTCTTATACACGAAACCAATAACTACAATGGCCTAGGGGAAAAGTACAGACTCCATTCTAATCGGGCGAGTTTCTACTTTCAGATGCAACAGGAGTTTCTCGAGTTCGTCAATCGGTTCGCGAGATATGGGAGTTTGAATTTAAGGAATGGTTGAGAAGCCATCAAAATTTTCGCAAGTCTGATGCTAGAAACGAATAACTGGAATGGCCTAGGGGAAAAGTACACACTCCGTTGTAATCGGACGAGTTTCTACTTTCAGATGCAACAGGAATTTCTCGATTTCCTCAATCCGTTCACGAGATATGGGAGTTTGAAGTCAAGGAATGGTTGAGAAACAATCAAAATTTTCGGAATCTGATACTCGGAACCATTAACTACTATGGTCTAGGGCAAATATACACATACCGTTGTAATCGGGCGAGATTCTGCTTTCAGATGCAACAGCAATTTCACGAGTTCGTCAATCCGTTCGGGAGATATGCGAGTTTGAAATTAACGAATGGTTGAGAAACCATAACAATTTTACAAGGCTCTTACTCGAAACGAATAACTGGAATGGCCTAGGGGAAAAGCACACACACCATTGTAATCGGTCGAGTTTCTACTTTCAGATGCAACCGGAATTTCTCGAGTTCGTCAATCCGCTCGCGAGGTATGGGAGTTTGAAGTTAAGGAATGGTTGAGAAACCACCAAAATTTTCGGAATCTGATACTCGCAACCAATAACTACAATGGCCTAGGGGAAAAATCCACATACCGTTGTAATCGGGCGAGTTTCTACTTTCAGATGCAACCGGAATTTCTCGAGTTCGTCAATCCGCTCGCGAGATATGGGAGTTTGAGGTTAAGGAATGGTCGAGTAACCATCAAAATTTGCGGAATCTGATACACGAAACCAATAACTACAATGGCCTAGGGGAAAAATGCACATACCGTTGTAATCGGGCGAGTTTCAGCTTTCAGATGCAACAGGAATTTCTCGAGATCGTCAATCAGTTCGCGCGATATGGGAGTTTGAAGTTAAGGAATGATTGAGAAACCATCAAAATTTTCGGAATCAGCTACTCGAAACAAATAACTACTATGGTCTAGGGCAGAAATACACATACCGTTGTAATCGGGCGAGTTTCTGCTTTCAGATGCAACAGGAATTTCTCGAGTTCGTCAATTCGTTCGCGAGATATGCGAGTTTGAATCTGAGGAATGGTTGAGAAACCATCATAATTTTCGCAAGTCTGATACTCGAAACCAATAACTACAATGGCCTAGGGGAAATATTCACATACCGTTGTAATCGGGCGAGCTTCTGCTTTCAGATACAACAGGAATTTCTCGAGTTCGTCAATCCGTTCGCTAGATATGGGGTTTGAAGTTAAGGAAAGGTTGAGAAACCATCAAAATTTTCGCAAGTCTGATACTCGAAACCAATAACTACAATGGCCTAGGGGAAAAATAGACATACCGTTGTAATCGGGGAGTTTCTACTTTCAGATGCAACAGATGTGTTTCGGATTCGTCAATCCGTTCGCGAAATATCGGAGTTTGGAATTAAGAGATGGTTGAGAAACCATCAAAATTTTCGCAAGTCTGATACTCGAAACCAATAACTACTATGGCCTAGGGCAAAAATAGACATACCGTTGTAATCGGGCGAGTTTCTGCTTTCAGATGCAACGGGAATTTCTCGTGTTCGTCAATCCGTTCGCGAGATATGGGAGTTTGATGTTAAGGAAGGGTTGAGAAACAATAAAAATTTTGCAAGTCTGATACTCGAAACCAATAACTGGAATGGCCCAGGGGAGAAGCATACACACCATTGTAATCGGGCGAGTTTCTACTTTCAGATGCAACAGGAGCTTCTCGAGTTCGTCAATCCGTTCGCGAGATATGCGAGTTTGAATCTGAGGAATGGTTGAGAAACCATCAAAATTTTCGCAAGTCTGATACTCGAAACCAATAACTACAATGGCCTAGGGGAAATATTCACCTACCGTTGTAATCGGGCGAGCTTCTGCTTTCAGATACAACAGGAATTTCTCGAGTTCGTCAATCCGTTCGCTAGATATGGGGGTTTGAAGTTAAGGAAAGGTTGAGAAACCATCAAAATTTTCGCAAGTCTGATACTCGAAACCAATAACTGCAATGGCCTAGGGGAAAAATACACATACCGTTGTAATCGGGGAGTTTCTACATTCAGATGCAACAGAAATGTTTCGGATTCGTCAATCCGTTCGCGAAATATCGGAGTTTGGAATTAAGAGATGGTTGAGAAACCATCAAAATTTTCGCAAGTCTGATACTCGAAACCAATAACTACAATGGCCTAGGGGAAATATTCACATACCGTTGTAATCGGGCGAGTTTCTACTTTCAGATGCAACCGGAATTTCTCGAGTTCGTCAATCCGCTCGCGAGATATGGGAGTTTGAGGTTAAGGAATGGTCGAGTAACCATCAAAATTTGCGGAATCTGATACACGAAACCAATAACTACAATGGCCTAGGGGAAAAATGCACATACCGTTGTAATCGGGGAGTTTCTACATTCAGATGCAACAGAAATGTTTCGGATTCGTCAATCCGTTCGCGAAATATCGGAGTTTGGAATTAAGAGATGGTTGAGAAACCATCAAAATTTTCGCAAGTCTGATACTCGAAACCAATAACTACTATGGCCTAGGGCAAAAATACACATACCTTTGTATTCGGGCGAGTTCCTACTTTCAGATGCAACAGGAATTTCTCGTGTTCGTCAATCCGTTCGCGAGATATGGGAGTTTGAAGTTAAGGAATGGTTGAGAAACCATCAAAATTTGCGGAATCTGATACTCGAAACCAATAACTGGAATGGCCTTGGGGAAAAGTACACACACCGTTGTAATCGGGCAAGTTTCTACTTTCAGATGCAACAGGAATTTCTCGAGTTCGTCAATCCGTTCGCGAGATATGGGAGTTTGAATTTAAGGAATGGTTGAGAAACCATCAAAATTTATGGAATCTGATACTCGGAAACATTAACAACTATGGTCTAGGGCAAAAATACACATAACGTTGTAATCGGGCGAGTTTCTGCTTTCAGATGCAACAGGAATTTCTCGAGTTCGTCAATCCGTTCGCGAGATATGGGAGTATGAAGTTAAGGAATGGTTGAGAAACCATCAAAATTTATGGAATCTGATACTCGGAAACATTAACAACTATGGTCTAGGGCAAAAATACACATAACGTTGTAATCGGGCGAGTTGCTACTTTCAGATGCAACAGGAATTTCTCGAGTTCGTCAATCGGTTCGCGAGATATGGGAGTTTGAATTTAAGGAATGGTTGAGAGTCCATTAAAATTTTCCCAAGTCTGATACTCGAAACCAATAACTGGAATGGCCTAGGGGAAAAGTACACACACCATTGTAATCGGGCGAGTTTCTGCCTGCAGATGCAATAGGAATTTCTCGAGGTCGTCAATCCGTTCGCGAGATATGGGAGTTCGAAGTTAGGGAATGGTTGAGAAACAATCAAAAATTTCGCAAGTCTTATACACGAAACCAATAACTACAATGGCCTAGGGGAAAAGTACAGACTCCATTCTAATCGGGCGAGTTTCTACTTTCAGATGCAACAGGAGTTTCTCGAGTTCGTCAATCGGTTCGCGAGATATGGGAGTTTGAATTTAAGGATTGGTTGAGTAGCCATCAAAATTTTCGGAATCTGATACTCGGAACCATTAACTACTATGGTCTAGGGCAAATATACACATACCGTTGTAATCGGGCGAGATTCTGCTTTCAGATGCAACAGCAATTTCACGAGTTCGTCAATCCGTTCGGGAGATATGCGAGTTTGAAATTAACGAATGGTTGAGAAACCATAACAATTTTACAAGTCTCTTAC
Source organism: Ptiloglossa arizonensis (assembly GCF_051014685.1). Taxonomy (NCBI): domain Eukaryota; kingdom Metazoa; phylum Arthropoda; class Insecta; order Hymenoptera; family Colletidae; genus Ptiloglossa; species Ptiloglossa arizonensis. Next base: position 338,973 of record NW_027478535.1, on the reverse strand, counting down.
TCGAAACGAATAACTGGAATGGCCTAGGGGAAAAGCACACACACCATTGTAATCGGTCGAGTTTCTACTTTCAGATGCAACCGGAATATCTCGAGTTCGTCAATCCGCTCGCGAGGTATGGGAGTTTGAAGTTAAGGAATGGTTGAGAAACAATCAAAATTTTCGCAAGTCTGATACTCGAAACCAATAACTACAATGGCCTAGGGGAAATATTCACATACCGTTGTAATCGGGCGAGCTTCTGCTTTCAGATACAACAGGAATTTCTCGAGTTCGTCAATCCGTTCGCTAGATATGGGGTTTGAAGTTAAGGAAAGGTTGAGAAACCATAAAAATTTTGCAAGTCTCTTACTCGAAACGAATAACTGGAATGGCCTAGGGGAGAAGCATACACACCATTGTAATCGGGCGAGTTTCTACTTTCAGATGCAACAGGAGCTTCTCGAGTTCGTCAATCCGTTCGCGAGATATGCGAGTTTGAATCTGAGGAATGGTTGAGAAACCATCAAAATTTTCGCAAGTCTGATACTCGAAACCAATAACTACAATGGCCTAGGGGAAATATTCACATACCGTTGTAATCGGGCGAGCTTCTGCTTTCAGATACAACAGGAATTTCTCGAGTTCGTCAATCCGTTCGCTAGATATGGGGGTTTGAAGTTAAGGAAAGGTTGAGAAACCATCAAAATTTTCGCAAGTCTGATACTCGAAACCAATAACTGCAATGGCCTAGGGGAAAAATACACATACCGTTGTAATCGGGGAGTTTCTACATTCAGATGCAACAGAAATGTTTCGGATTCGTCAATCCGTTCGCGAAATATCGGAGTTTGGAATTAAGAGATGGTTGAGAAACCATCAAAATTTTCGCAAGTCTGATACTCGAAACCAATAACTACTATGGCCTAGGGCAAAAATAGACATACCGTTGTTATCGGGCGAGTTTCTGCTTTCCGATGCAACAGGAATTTCTCGAGATCGTCAATCAGTTCGCGCGATAGGGGAGTTTGAAGTTAAGGAATGGTTGAGAAACCATCAAAATTTTCGCAAGTCTGATACACGAAACCAATAACTACAATGGCCTAGTGCGAAAATACACATACCGTTGTAATCGGGCGAGTTTCTGCTTTCAGATGCAACAGGAATTTCTCGAGTTCGTCAATCCGTTCGCGAGATATGCGAGTTTGAAACTGAGGAATGGTTGAGAAACCATCAAAATTTTCGCAAGTCTGATACTCGAAACCTATAACTACAATGGCCTAGGGGAAATATTCACATACCGTTGTAATCGGGCGAGCTTCTGCTTTCAGATACAACAGGAATTTCTCGAGTTCGTCAATCCGTTCGCGATATATGGGGGTTTGAAGTTAAGGAAAGGTTGAGGAACCATCACAATTTTGGGAATCTGATGCTCGGAACCAATAACTACTATGGTCTAGGGCAAAAATACACATAACGTTGTAATCGGGCGAGTTTTTGCTTTCAGATGCAACAGGAATTTCTCGAGTTCGTCAATCCGCTCGCGAGATATGGGAGTTTGAATTTAAGGAATGTTTGAGATTCCATTAAAATTTTCGCAAGTCTGATACTCGAAACCAACAACTGGAATGGCCTAGGGGAAAAGCACACACACCATTGTAATCGGGCGAGTTTCTCCTTTCAGATGCAATAGGAATTTCTCGAGTTCGTCAATCCGTTAGCGAGATAAGCGAGTTTGAAGTTAAGGAATGGTTGAGAATCCATCAAAATTTTCGCAAATCTGATAGTCGAAACCAATAACTGGAGTGGCCTAGGGGAAAAATACACATACCGTTATAATGGGGCGAGTTTCTACTTTCAGATGCAACAGGAATTTCTCGATTTCCTAAATCCGTTTTTGAGATATGGGAGTTTGAAGTTAAGGAATGGTTGAGAAACCATCAAAATTTTCGCAAATCTGATACTCGAAACCATTAACTACTATGGCCTAGGGCAAAAATACACATACCGTTGTAATCGGGCGAGTTTCTGCTTTCAGATGCAACAGAAATTTCTCGAGTTCGTCAATCCGTTCGCGAGATATGGGAGTTTGAAGTTAAGGAATGTTTGAGAAACCATAAAAATTTTTGCAAGTCTGATACTCGAAACCAGTAACTGGAATGGCCTAGGGGAAAAGTACACACACCATTGTAATCGGGCGAGTTTCTACTTTCAGATGCAACAGGAATTTCTCGAGTTCGTCAATCCGTTCGCGAGATATGGGTGTATGAAGTTAAGGAATGGTTGACAAACCATCAAAATTTTCGCATATCAGATACTCGAAACCAATAACTGGAATGGCCTAGGGGAAAAGTACACACACCATTGTAATCGGGCGAGTTTCTACTTTCAGATGCAACAGGAATTTCTCGAGTTCGTCAATCGGTTCGCGAGATATGGGAGTTTGAATTTAAGGAATGTTTGAGATTCCATTAAAATTTTCGCAAGTCTGATACTCGAAACCAACAACTGGAATGGCCTAGGGGAAAAGCACACACACCATTGTAATCGGGCGAGTTTCTCCTTTCAGATGCAATAGGAATTTCTCGAGTTCGTCAATCCGTTCGCGAGATAAGCGAGTTTGAAGTTAAGGAATGGTTGAGAATCCATCAAAATTTTCGCAAATCTGATAGTCGAAACCAATAACTGGAGTGGCCTAGGGGAAAAATACACATACCGTTGTAATGGGGCGAGTTTCTACTTTCAGATGCAACAGGAATTTCTCGATTTCCTAAATCCGTTTTTGAGATATGGGAGTTTGAAGTTAAGGAATGGTTGAGAAACCATCAAAATTTTCGCAAGTCTGATACTCGAAACCATTAACTACTATGGCCTAGGGCAAAAATACACATACCGTTGTAATCGGGCGAGTTTCTGCTTTCAGATGCAACAGAAATTTCTCGAGTTCGTCAATCCGTTCGCGAGATATGGGAGTTTGAAGTTAAGGAATGTTTGAGAAACCATAAAAATTTTTGCAAGTCTGATACTCGAAACCAGTAACTGGAATGGCCTAGGGGAAAAGTACACACACCATTGTAATCGGGCGAGTTTCTACTTTCAGATGCAACAGGAATTTCTCGAGTTCGTCAATCCGTTCGCGAGATATGGGTGTATGAAGTTAAGGAATGGTTGACAAACCATCAAAATTTTCGCATATCAGATACTCGAAACCAATAACTGGAATGGCCTAGGGGAAAAGTACACACACCATTGTAATCGGGCGAGTTTCTACTTTCAGATGCAACAGGAATTTCTCGAGTTCGTCAATCCGTTCGCGAGATATGCGAGTATGAAGTTAAGGAATGGTTGAGAATCCATCAAAATTTTCGCAAATCTGATAGTCGAAACCAATAACTGGAATGGCCTAGGGGAAAAATACACATACCTTTGTAATCGGGCGAGTTTCTACTTTCAGATGCAACAGGAATTGCTCGATTTCCTCAATCCGTTCGCGAGATATGGGAATTTGAAGTTAAGGAATGGTTGAGAAACCATCAAAATTTTCGCAAGTCTGATACTCGAAACCATTAACTACTGTGGCCTAGGGCAAAAATACACATACCGTTGTAATCGGGCGAGTTGCTACTTTCAGATGCAACAGGAATTTCTCGAGTTCGTCAATCGGTTCGCGAGATATGGGAGTTTGAATTTAAGGAATGTTTGAGATTCCATTAAAATTTTCGCAAGTCTGATACTCGAAACCAATAACTGGAATGGCCTAGGGGAAAAGCACACACACCATTGTAATCGGGCGAGTTTCTCCTTTCAGATGCAATAGGAATTTCTCGAGTTCGTCAATCCGTTCGCGAGATATGGGAGTATGAAGTTAAGGAATGGTTGAGAAACCATCAAAATTTTCGCAAATCTGATACTCGAAACCAATAACTGGAATGGCCTAGGGGAAAAGTACACATACCGTTGTAATGGGGCGAGTTTCTACTTTCAGATGCAACAGGAATTTCTCGATTTCCTCAATCCGTTCTTGAGATGTGGGAGTTTGAAGTTAAGGAATGGTTGAGAAACCAACAAAATTTTCGAAAGTCTGATACTCGAAACCATTATCTACTATGGTCTAGAGCAAAAATACACATACCGTTGTAATCGGGCGAGTTGATACTTTCAGATGCAACAGGAATTTCTCGAGTTCGTCAATCGGTTCGCGAGATATGGGAGTTTGAATTTAAGGAATGGTTGAGATTCCATTAAAATTTTCGCAAGTCTGATACTCGAAACCAGTAACTGGAATGGCCTAGGGGAAAAGTACACACACCACAGTAATCGGGCGAGTTTCTACTTTCAGATGCAACAGGAATTTCTCGAGTTCGTCAATCCGTTCGCGACATATGGGAGTATGAAGTTAAGGAATGATTGACAATCCATCAAAATTTTCGCAAATCTGATACTCGAAACCAATAACTGGATTGGCCTAGGGGAAAAGTACACACACCATTGTAATCGGGCGAGTTTCTACTTTCAGATGCAACAGGAATTTCTCGAGTTCGTCAATCCGTTCGCGAGATATGGGAGTATGAAGTTAAGGAATGGTTGACAAACCATCAAAATTTTCGCAAATCTGTTACTCGAAACCAATAACTGGTATGGCCCAGGGGAAAAGTACACATACCGTTGTAATGGGGCGAGTTTCTACTTTCAGATGCAACAGGAATTTCTCGATTTCCTCAATCCGTTCACGAGATATGGGAGTTTGAAGTTAAGGAATGGTTGAGAAACCATAAAAATTTTCGGAACCTGATACTCGAAACCAATAACTACAATGGCCTAGGGGAAATATTCACATACCGTTGTAATCGGGCGAGTTTTTGCTTTCAGATGCAACAGGAATTTCTCGAGTTCGTCAATCCGCTCGCGAGATATGGGAGTTTGAAGTTAAGGAATGGTTGAGAAACCATAAAAATTTTTGCAAGTCTGATACTCGAAACCAATAACTGGAATGGCCTAGGGGAGAAGTACACACACCATTGTAATCGGGCGAGTTTCTACTTTCAGATGCAACAGGAATTTCTCGGGTTCGTCAATCCGTTCGCGAGATATGAGAGTATGAAGTTATGGAATGGTTGACAATCCATCAAAATTTTCGCAAATCTGATACTCCAAACCAATAACTGGAATGGCCTAGGGGAAAGGTACACACACCATTGAAATCGGGCGAGTTTCTACTTTCAGATGCAACTGGAATTTCTCGAGTTCGTCAATCCGTTCGCTAGATATGCGAGTTTGAAGTTAAGGAATGGTTGAGAATCGATCAAAATTTTCGCAAATCTGATAGTCGAAACCAATAACTGGAATGGCCTAGGGGAAAAGTACACACACCATTGTAATCGGGCGAGTTTCTCCTTTCAGATGCAACAGGAATTTCTCGAGTTCGTCAATCCGTTCGCGAGATATGGGAGTATGAGGTTAAGGAATGGTTGACAAACCATCAAAATTTTCGCAAATCTGATACTCGAAACCAATAACTGGAATGACCTAGGGGAAAGTACACACACCATTGTAATCGGGCGAGTTTCTACTTTCAGATGCAACAGGAATTTCTCGAGTTCGTCAATCCGTTCGCGAGATATGCGAGTTTGAAGTTAAGGAATGGTTGAGAATCCATCAAAATTTTCGCAAATCTGATAGTCGAAACCAATAACTGGAATGGCCTAGGGGAAAAATACACATACCTTTGTAATCGGGCGAGTTTCTACTTTCAGATGCAACAGGAATTGCTCGATTTCCTCAATCCGTTCGCGAGATATGGGAATTTGAAGTTAAGGAATGGTTGAGAAACCATCAAAATTTTCGCAAATCTGATACTCGAAACCAATAACTGGAATGGCCTAGAGGAAAAGTACACATACCGTTGTAATGGGGCGTGTTTCTACTTTGAGATGCAACAGGAATCTCTCGAGTTCGTCAATCCGTTCGCGAGATATGGGAGTTTGAAGTTAAGGAATGATTGAAAATCCTTCAAAATTTTCGCAAATCTGATACTCGAAACCAATAACTGGAATGGCCTAGGGGAAAAGTACACACACCATTGTAATCGGGCGAGTTTCTCCTTTCAGATGCAACAGGAATTTCTCGAGTTCGTCAATCCGTTCGCGAGATATGGGAGTATGAAGTTAAGGAATGGTTGACAAACCATCAAAATTTTCGCAAATCTGATACTCGAAACCAATAACTGGAATGGCCTAGGGGAAAAGTACACACACCATTGTAATCGGGCGAGTTTCTACTTTCAGATGCAACAGGAATTTCTCGAGTTCGTCAATCCGTTCGCGAGATATGGGTGTATGAAGTTATGGAATGGTTGACAAACCATCAAAATTTTCGCAAATCTGATACTCGAAACCAATAACTGGAATGGCCTAGGGGAAAAGTACACATACCGTTGTAATGGGGCGAGTTTCTACTTTCAGATGCAACAGTAATTTCTCGAGTTCGTCAATCCGTTCGCGAGATATGGGAGTATGAAGTTAAGGAATGGTTGACAAACCATCAAAATTTTCGCAAATCTGATACTCGAAACCAATAACTGGAATGGCCCAGGGGAAAAGTACACATACCGTTGTAATGGGGCGAGTTTCTACTTTCAGATGCAACAGGAATTTCTCGATTTCCTCAATCCGTTCACGAGATATGGGAGTTTGAAGTTAAGGAATGGTTGAGAAACCATCAAAATTTTCGGAATCTGATACTCGGAACCATTAACTACTATGGTCTAGGGCAAAAATACACATACCGTTGTAATCGGGCGAGTTTCTGCTTTCAGATGCAACAGGAATTTCTCGAGTTCGTCAATCCGTTCGCGAGATATGCGAGTTTGAAACTGAAGAATGGTTGAGAAACCAACAAAATTTTCGCAAGTCTGATACTCGAAACCAATAACTACAATGGACCTAGGGGAAATATTCACATACCGTTGTAATCGGGCGTGCTTCTGCTTTCAGATACAACAGGAATTTCTCGAGTTCGTCAATCCGCTCGCGAGATATGGGAGTTTGAAGTTAAGGAATGGTTGAGAAACCATAACAATTTTTGCAAGTCTGATACTCGAAACCAATAACTGGAATGGCCTAGGGGAAAAGTTCACACACCATTGTAATCGGGCGAGTTTCTACTTTCAGATGCAACAGGAATTTCTCGAGTTCGTCAATCCGTTAGCGAGATATGGGAGTATGAAGTTAAGGAATGGTTGACAATCCATCAAAATTTTCGCAAATCTGATACTCGAAACCAATAACTGGAATGGCCTAGGGGAAAAATTCACACACCATTGTAATCGGGCGAGTTTCTACTTTCAGATGCAACAGGAATTTCTCGAGTTCGTCAATCCGTTCGCGAGATATGGGAGTATGAACTTAAGGAGTGTTTGACAAACCATCAAAATTTTCGCAAATCTGATACTCAAAACCAATAACTGGAATGGCCTAGGGGAAAAGTACACATACCGTTGTAATGGGGCGAGTTTCTAGTTTCAGATGCAACAGGAATTTCTCGACTTCCTCAATCCGTTCACTAGATTTGGGAGCTTGAAGTTAAGGAATGGATGAGAAACCATCAAAGTTTTCGCAAGTCTGATACTCGAAAACATTAACTACTATGGCCTAGGGCAAAAATACACATACCGTTTTAATCGGGCGAGTATCTGCTTTCAGATTCAACAGAAATTTCTCTTGTTCGTCGATCCGTTCGCGAGATATGGGAGTTTGAAGTTAAGGAATGGTTGAGAAACCATCAAAATTTTCGGAATCTGATACTCGGAACCATTAACTACTATGGTGTAGGGCAAAAATACACATACCGTTGTAATCGGGCGAGTTTCTGCTTTCAGATGCAACAGGAATTTCTCGAGTTCGTCGATCCGTTCGCGAGATATGGGGGTTTGAAGTTAAGGAAAGGTTGAGAAACCATCAAAATTTTCGGAATCTGATGCTCGGAGCCAATAACTACTATGGTCTAGGGCAAAAATACACATACCGTTGTAATCGGGCGAGTTTTTGCATTCAGATGCAACAGGAATTTCTCGAGTTCGTCAATCCGCTCGCGAGATATGGGAGTTTGAAGTTAAGGAATGGTTGAGAAACCATAAAAATTTTTGCAAGTCTGATACTCGAAACCAATAACTGGAATGGCCTAGGGGAGAAGTACACACACCATTGTAATCGGGCGAGTTTCTACTTCCAGATGCAACAGGAATTTCTCGGGTTCGTCAATCCGTTCGCGAGATATGGGAGTATGAAGTTAAGGAATGGTTGAGAAACCATCAAAATTTTCGCAAATCTGATACTCGAAACCAATAACTGGAATGGCCTAGGGGAAAAGTACACATACCGTTGTAATGGGGCGAGTTTCTACTTTCAGATGCAACAGGAATTTCTCGATTTCCTCAATCCGTTCTTGAGATATGGGAGTTTGAAGTTAAGGAATGGTTGAGAAACCAACAAAATTTTCGAAAGTCTGATACTCGAAACCATTATCTACTATGGTCTAGAGCTAAAATACACATACCGTTGTAATCGGGCGAGTTGATACTTTCAGATGCAACAGGAATTTCTCGAGTTCGTCAATCGGTTCGCGAGATATGGGAGTTTGAATTTAAGGAATGGTTGAGATTCCATTAAAATTTTCGCAAGTCTGATACTCGAAACCAGTAACTGGAATGGCCTAGGGGAAAAGTACACACACCACAGTAATCGGGCGAGTTTCTACTTTCAGATGCAACAGGAATTTCTCGAGTTCGTCAATCCGTTCGCGACATATGGGAGTATGAAGTTAAGGAATGATTGACAATCCATCAAAATTTTCGCAAATCTGATACTCGAAACCAATAACTGGATTGGCCTAGGGGAAAAGTACACACACCATTGTAATCGGGCGAGTTTCTACTTTCAGATGCAACAGGAATTTCTCGAGTTCGTCAATCCGTTCGCGAGATATGGGAGTATGAAGTTAAGGAATGGTTGACAAACCATCAAAATTTTCGCAAATCTGTTACTCGAAACCAATAACTGGAATGGCCCAGGGGAAAAGTACACATACCGTTGTAATGGGGCGAGTTTCTACTTTCAGATGCAACAGGAATTTCTCGATTTCCTCAATCCGTTCACGAGATATGGGAGTTTGAAGTTAAGGAATGGTTGAGAAACCATAAAAATTTTCGGAACCTGATACTCGAAACCAATAACTACAATGGCCTAGGGGAAATATTCACATACCGTTGTAATCGGGCGTGCTTCTGCTTTCAGATACAACAGGAATTTCTCGAGTTCGTCAATCCGCTCGCGAGATATGGGAGTTTGAAGTTAAGGAATGGTTGAGAAACCATAACAATTTTTGCAAGTCTGATACTCGAAACCAATAACTGGAATGGCCTAGAGGAAAAGTACACATACCGTTGTAATGGGGCGAGTTTCTACTTTGAGATGCAACAGGAATTTCTCGAGTTCGTCAATCCGTTCGCGAGATATGGGAGTTTGAAGTTAAGGAATGGTTGACAAACCATCAAAATTTTCGCAAATCTGATACTCGAAACCAATAACTGGAATGGCCTAGGGGAAAAGTACACACACCATTGAAATCGGGCGAGTTTCTACTTTCAGATGCAACTGGAATTTCTCGAGTTCGTCAATCCGTTCGCTAGATATGCGAGTTTGAAGTTAAGGAATGGTTGAGAATCGATCAAAATTTTCGCAAATCTGATAGTCGAAACCAATAACTGGAATGGCCTAGGGGAAATGTACACACACCATTGTAATCGGGCGAGTTTCTCCTTTCAGATGCAACAGGAATTTCTCGAGTTCGTCAATCCGTTCGCGAGATATGGGAGTATGAAGTTAAGGAATGGTTGACAAACCATCAAAATTTTCGCAAATCTGATACTCGAAACCAATAACTGGAATGACCTAGGGGAAAAGTACACACACCATTGTAATCGGGCGAGTTTCTACTTTCAGATGCAACAGGAATTTCTCGAGTTCGTCAATCCGTTCGCGAGATATGCGAGTTTGAAGTTAAGGAATGGTTGAGAATCCATCAAAATTTTCGCAAATCTGATAGTCGAAACCAATAACTGGAATGGCCTAGGGGAAAAATACACATACCTTTGTAATCGGGCGAGTTTCTACTTTCAGATGCAACAGGAATTGCTCGATTTCCTCAATCCGTTCGCGAGATATGGGAATTTGAAGTTAAGGAATGGTTGAGAAACCATCAAAATTTTCGCAAATCTGATACTCGAAACCAATAACTGGAATGGCCTAGAGGAAAAGTACACATACCGTTGTAATGGGGCGAGTTTCTACTTTGAGATGCAACAGGAATTTCTCGAGTTCGTCAATCCGTTCGCGAGATATGGGAGTTTGAAGTTAAGGAATGATTGAAAATCCTTCAAAATTTTCGCAAATCTGATACTCGAAACCAATAACTGGAATGGCCTAGGGGAAAAGTACACACACCATTGTAATCGGGCGAGTTTCTCCTTTCAGATGCAACAGGAATTTCTCGAGTTCGTCAATCCGTTCGCGAGATATGGGAGTATGAAGTTAAGGAATGGTTGACAAACCATCAAAATTTTCGCAAATCTGATACTCGAAACCAATAACTGGAATGGCCTAGGGGAAAAGTACACACACCATTGTAATCGGGCGAGTTTCTACTTTCAGATGCAACAGGAATTTCTCGAGTTCGTCAATCCGTTCGCGAGATATGGGTGTATGAAGTTATGGAATGGTTGACAAACCATCAAAATTTTCGCAAATCTGATACTCGAAACCAATAACTGGAATGGCCTAGGGGAAAAGTACACATACCGTTGTAATGGGGCGAGTTTCTACTTTCAGATGCAACAGTAATTTCTCGAGTTCGTCAATCCGTTCGCGAGATATGGGAGTATGAAGTTAAGGAATGGTTGACAAACCATCAAAATTTTCGCAAATCTGATACTCGAAACCAATAACTACAATGGACCTAGGGGAAATATTCACATACCGTTGTAATCGGGCGTGCTTCTGCTTTCAGATACAACAGGAATTTCTCGAGTTCGTCAATCCGCTCGCGAGATATGGGAGTTTGAAGTTAAGGAATGGTTGAGAAACCATAACAATTTTTGCAAGTCTGATACTCGAAACCAATAACTGGAATGGCCTAGGGGAAAAGTTCACACACCATTGTAATCGGGCGAGTTTCTACTTTCAGATGCAACAGGAATTTCTCGAGTTCGTCAATCCGTTAGCGAGATATGGGAGTATGAAGTTAAGGAATGGTTGACAATCCATCAAAATTTTCGCAAATCTGATACTCGAAACCAATAACTGGAATGGCCTAGGGGAAAAATTCACACACCATTGTAATCGGGCGAGTTTCTACTTTCAGATGCAACAGGAATTTCTCGAGTTCGTTAATCCGTTCGCGAGATATGGGAGTATGAACTTAAGGAGTGTTTGACAAACCATCAAAATTTTCGCAAATCTGATACTCAAAACCAATAACTGGAATGGCCTAGGGGAAAAGTACACATACCGTTGTAATGGGGCGAGTTTCTAGTTTCAGATGCAACAGGAATTTCTCGACTTCCTCAATCCGTTCACTAGATTTGGGAGCTTGAAGTTAAGGAATGGATGAGAAACCATCAAAGTTTTCGCAAGTCTGATACTCGAAAACATTAACTACTATGGCCTAGGGCAAAAATACACATACCGTTGTAATCGGGCGAGTATCTGCTTTCAGATGCAACAGAAATTTCTCTTGTTCGTCAATCCGTTCGCGAGATATGGGAGTTTGAAGTGAAGGAATGGTTGAGAAACCATCAAAATTTTCGGAATCTGATACTCGGAACCATTAACTACTATGGTCTAGGGCAAAAATACACATACCGTTGTAATCGGGCGAGTTTTTGCTTTCAGATGCAACAGAAATTTCTCGAGTTCGTCAATCCGCTCGCGAGATATGGGAGTTTGAAGTTAAGGAATGGTTGAGAAACCATCAAAATTTTCGGAATCTGATACTCGGAACCATTAACTACTATGGTCTAGGGCAAAAATACACATACCGTTGTAATCGGGCGAGTTTTTGCTTTCAGATGCAACAGGAATTTCTCGAGTTCGTCAATCCGTTAGCGAGATATGGGAGTATGAAGTTAAGGAATGGTTGACAATCCATCAAAATTTTCGCAAATCTGATACTCGAAACCAATAACTGGAATGGCCTAGGGGAAAAATTCACACACCATTGTAATCGGGCGAGTTTCTACTTTCAGATGCAACAGGAATTTCTCGAGTTCGTTAATCCGTTCGCGAGATATGGGAGTATGAACTTAAGGAGTGTTTGACAAACCATCAAAATTTTCGCAAATCTGATACTCAAAACCAATAACTGGAATGGCCTAGGGGAAAAGTACACATACCGTTGTAATGGGGCGAGTTTCTAGTTTCAGATGCAACAGGAATTTCTCGACTTCCTCAATCCGTTCACTAGATTTGGGAGCTTGAAGTTAAGGAATGGATGAGAAACCATCAAAGTTTTCGCAAGTCTGATACTCGAAAACATTAACTACTATGGCCTAGGGCAAAAATACACATACCGTTGTAATCGGGCGAGTATCTGCTTTCAGATGCAACAGAAATTTCTCTTGTTCGTCAATCCGTTCGCGAGATATGGGAGTTTGAAGTGAAGGAATGGTTGAGAAACCATCAAAATTTTCGGAATCTGATACTCGGAACCATTAACTACTATGGTCTAGGGCAAAAATACACATACCGTTGTAATCGGGCGAGTTTCTGCTTTCAGATGCAACAGGAATTTCTCGAGTTCGTCGATCCGTTCGCGAGATATGGGGGTTTGAAGTTAAGGAAAGGTTGAGAAACCATCAAAAATTTCGGAATCTGATGCTCGGAACCAATAACTACTATGGTCTAGGGCAAAAATACACATACCGTTGTAATCGGGCGAGTTTTTGCTTTCAGATGCAACAGGAATTTCTCGAGTTCGTCAATCCGCTCGCGAGATATGGCAGTTTGAAGTTAAGGAATGGTTGAGAAACCATAAAAATTTTTGCAAGTCTGATACTCGAAACCAATAACTGGAATGGCCTAGGGGAGAAGTACACACACCATTGTAATCGGGCGAGTTTCTACTTCCAGATGCAACAGGAATTTCTCGGGTTCGTCAATCCGTTCGCGAGATATGAGAGTATGAAGTTAAGGAATGGTTGACAATCCATCAAAATTTTCGCAAATCTGATACTCCAAACCAATAACTGGAATGGCCTAGGGGAAAAGTACACACACCATTGAAATCGGGCGAGTTTCTACTTTCAGATGCAACTGGAATTTCTCGAGTTCGTCAATCCGTTCGCGAGATATGCGAGTTTGAAGTTAAGGAATGGTTGAGAATCGATCAAAATTTTCGCAAATCTGATAGTCGAAACCAATAACTGGAATGGCCTAGGGGAAAAGTACACACACCATTGTAATCGGGCGAGTTTCTCCTTTCAGATGCAACAGGAATTTCTCGAGTTCGTCAATCCGTTCGCGAGATATGGGAGTATGAAGTTAAGGAATGGTTGACAAACCATCAAAATTTTCGCAAATCTGATACTCGAAACCAATAACTGGAATGACCTAGGGGAAAAGTACACACACCATTGTAATCGGGCGAGTTTCTACTTTCAGATGCAACAGGAATTTCTCGAGTTCGTCAATCCGTTCGCGAGATATGCGAGTTTGAAGTTAAGGAATGGTTGAGAATCCATCAAAATTTTCGCAAATCTGATAGTCGAAACCAATAACTGGAATGGCCTAGGGGAAAAATACACATACCTTTGTAATCGGGCGAGTTTCTACTTTCAGATGCAACAGGAATTGCTCGATTTCCTCAATCCGTTCGGGAGATATGGGAATTTGAAGTTAAGGAATGGTTGGGAAACCATCAAAATTTTCGCAAATCTGATACTCGAAACCAATAACTGGAATGGCCTAGGGGAAAAGTACACACACCATTGTAATCGGGCGAGTTTCTCCTTTCAGATGCAACAGGAATTTCTCGAGTTCGTCAATCCCTTCGCGAGATATGGGAGTATGAAGTTAAGGAATGGTTGACAAACCATCAAAATTTTCGCAAATCTGATACTCGAAACCAATAACTGGAATGGCCTAGGGGAAAGGTACACACACCATTGTAATCGGGCGAGTTTCTACTTTCAGATGCAACAGGAATTTCTCGAGTTCGTCAATCCGTTCGCGAGATATGGGTGTATGAAGTTAAGGAATGGTTGAAAACCATCAAAATTTTCGCAAATCTGATACTCGAAACCAATAACTGGAATGGCCTAGAGGAAAAGTACACATACCGTTGTAATGGGGCGAGTTTCTACTTTGAGATGCAACAGGAATTTCTCGATTTCCTCAATCCGTTCTTGAGATATGGGAGTTTGAAGTTAAGGAATGGTTGAGAAACCAACAAAATTTTCGCAATTCTGATACTCGAAACCATTAACTACTATGGCCTAGGGAAAAAATACACATACCGTTGTAATCGGGCGAGTTTCTGCTTTCAGATGCAACAGAAATTTCTCGAGTTCGTCAATCCGTTCGCGAGATATGGGAGTTTGAAGTTAAGGAATGATTGAAAATCCTTCAAAATTTTCGCAAATCTGATACTCGAAACCAATAACTGGAATGGCCTAGGGGAAAAGTACACACACCATTGTAATCGGGCGAGTTTCTCCTTTCAGATGCAACAGGAATTTCTCGAGTTCGTCAATCCCTTCGCGAGATATGGGAGTATGAAGTTGAGGAATGGTTGACAATCCATCAAAATTTTCGCAAATCTGATACTCGAAACCAATAACTGGAATGGCCTAGAGGAAAAGTACACATACCGTTGTAATGGGGCGAGTTTCTACTTTGAGATGCAACAGGAATTTCTCGAGTTCGTCAATCCGTTCGCGAGATATGGGAGTTTGAAGTTAAGGAATGATTGAAAATCCTTCAAAATTTTCGCAAATCTGATACTCGAAACCAATAACTGGAATGGCCTAGGGGAAAAGTACACACACCATTGTAATCGGGCGAGTTTCTCCTTTCAGATGCAACAGGAATTTCTCGAGTTCGTCAATCCGTTCGCGAGATATGGGAGTATGAAGTTAAGGAATGGTTGACAAACCATCAAAATTTTCGCAAATCTGATACTCGAAACCAATAACTGGAATGGCCTAGGGGAAAAGTACACACACCATTGAAATCGGGCGAGTTTCTACTTTCAGATGCAACTGGAATTTCTCGAGTTCGTCAATCCGTTCGCTAGATATGCGAGTTTGAAGTTAAGGAATGGTTGAGAATCGATCAAAATTTTCGCAAATCTGATAGTCGAAACCAATAACTGGAATGGCCTAGGGGAAATGTACACACACCATTGTAATCGGGCGAGTTTCTCCTTTCAGATGCAACAGGAATTTCTCGAGTTCGTCAATCCGTTCGCGAGATATGGGAGTATGAAGTTAAGGAATGGTTGACAAACCATCAAAATTTTCGCAAATCTGATACTCGAAACCAATAACTGGAATGACCTAGGGGAAAAGTACACACACCATTGTAATCGGGCGAGTTTCTACTTTCAGATGCAACAGGAATTTCTCGAGTTCGTCAATCCGTTCGCGAGATATGCGAGTTTGAAGTTAAGGAATGGTTGAGAATCCATCAAAATTTTCGCAAATCTGATAGTCGAAACCAATAACTGGAATGGCCTAGGGGAAAAATACACATACCTTTGTAATCGGGCGAGTTTCTACTTTCAGATGCAACAGGAATTGCTCGATTTCCTCAATCCGTTCGCGAGATATGGGAATTTGAAGTTAAGGAATGGTTGAGAAACCATCAAAATTTTCGCAAATCTGATACTCGAAACCAATAACTGGAATGGCCTAGAGGAAAAGTACACATACCGTTGTAATGGGGCGAGTTTCTACTTTGAGATGCAACAGGAATTTCTCGAGTTCGTCAATCCGTTCGCGAGATATGGGAGTTTGAAGTTAAGGAATGATTGAAAATCCTTCAAAATTTTCGCAAATCTGATACTCGAAACCAATAACTGGAATGGCCTAGGGGAAAAGTACACACAACATTGTAATCGGGCGAGTTTCTCCTTTCAGATGCAACAGGAATTTCTCGAGTTCGTCAATCCGTTCGCGAGATATGGGAGTATGAAGTTAAGGAATGGTTGACAAACCATCAAAATTTTCGCAAATCTGATACTCGAAACCAATAACTGGAATGGCCTAGGGGAAAAGTACACACACCATTGTAATCGGGCGAGTTTCTACTTTCAGATGCAACAGGAATTTCTCGAGTTCGTCAATCCGTTCGCGAGATATGGGTGTATGAAGTTATGGAATGGTTGACAAACCATCAAAATTTTCGCAAATCTGATACTCGAAACCAATAACTGGAATGGCCTAGGGGAAAAGTACACATACCGTTGTAATGGGGCGAGTTTCTACTTTCAGATGCAACAGTAATTTCTCGAGTTCGTCAATCCGTTCGCGAGATATGGGAGTATGAAGTTAAGGAATGGTTGACAAACCATCAAAATTTTCGCAAATCTGATACTCGAAACCAATAACTGGAATGGCCCAGGGGAAAAGTACACATACCGTTGTAATGGGGCGAGTTTCTACTTTCAGATGCAACAGGAATTTCTCGATTTCCTCAATCCGTTCACGAGATATGGGAGTTTGAAGTTAAGGAATGGTTGAGAAACCATCAAAATTTTCGCAAATCTGATACTCGAAACCAATAACTGGAATGGCCTAGAGGAAAAGTACACATACCGTTGTAATGGGGCGAGTTTCTACTTTGAGATGCAACAGGAATTTCTCGAGTTCGTCAATCCGTTCGCGAGATATGGGAGTTTGAAGTTAAGGAATGGTTGACAATCCATCAAAATTTTCGCAAATCTGATACTCGAAACCAATAACTGGAATGGCCTAGGGGAAAAATTCACACACCATTGTAATCGGGCGAGTTTCTACTTTCAGATGCAACAGGAATTTCTCGAGTTCGTTAATCCGTTCGCGAGATATGGGAGTATGAACTTAAGGAGTGTTTGACAAACCATCAAAATTTTCGCAAATCTGATACTCAAAACCAATAACTGGAATGGCCTAGGGGAAAAGTACACATACCGTTGTAATGGGGCGAGTTTCTAGTTTCAGATGCAACAGGAATTTCTCGACTTCCTCAATCCGTTCACTAGATTTGGGAGCTTGAAGTTAAGGAATGGATGAGAAACCATCAAAGTTTTCGCAAGTCTGATACTCGAAAACATTAACTACTATGGCCTAGGGCAAAAATACACATACCGTTGTAATCGGGCGAGTATCTGCTTTCAGATGCAACAGAAATTTCTCTTGTTCGTCAATCCGTTCGCGAGATATGGGAGTTTGAAGTGAAGGAATGGTTGAGAAACCATCAAAATTTTCGGAATCTGATACTCGGAACCATTAACTACTATGGTCTAGGGCAAAAATACACATACCGTTGTAATCGGGCGAGTTTTTGCTTTCAGATGCAACAGAAATTTCTCGAGTTCGTCAATCCGCTCGCGAGATATGGGAGTTTGAAGTTAAGGAATGGTTGAGAAACCATCAAAATTTTCGGAATCTGATACTCGGAACCATTAACTACTATGGTCTAGGGCAAAAATACACATACCGTTGTAATCGGGCGAGTTTTTGCTTTCAGATGCAACAGGAATTTCTCGAGTTCGTCAATCCGTTAGCGAGATATGGGAGTATGAAGTTAAGGAATGGTTGACAATCCATCAAAATTTTCGCAAATCTGATACTCGAAACCAATAACTGGAATGGCCTAGGGGAAAAATTCACACACCATTGTAATCGGGCGAGTTTCTACTTTCAGATGCAACAGGAATTTCTCGAGTTCGTTAATCCGTTCGCGAGATATGGGAGTATGAACTTAAGGAGTGTTTGACAAACCATCAAAATTTTCGCAAATCTGATACTCAAAACCAATAACTGGAATGGCCTAGGGGAAAAGTACACATACCGTTGTAATGGGGCGAGTTTCTAGTTTCAGATGCAACAGGAATTTCTCGACTTCCTCAATCCGTTCACTAGATTTGGGAGCTTGAAGTTAAGGAATGGATGAGAAACCATCAAAGTTTTCGCAAGTCTGATACTCGAAAACATTAACTACTATGGCCTAGGGCAAAAATACACATACCGTTGTAATCGGGCGAGTATCTGCTTTCAGATGCAACAGAAATTTCTCTTGTTCGTCAATCCGTTCGCGAGATATGGGAGTTTGAAGTGAAGGAATGGTTGAGAAACCATCAAAATTTTCGGAATCTGATACTCGGAACCATTAACTACTATGGTCTAGGGCAAAAATACACACACCGTTGCAATCGGGCGAGTTTCTGCTTTCAGATGCAACAGGAATTTCTCGAGTTCGTCGATCCGTTCGCGAGATATGGGGGTTTGAAGTTAAGGAAAGGTTGAGAAACCATCAAAAATTTCGGAATCTGATGCTCGGAACCAATAACTACTATGGTCTAGGGCAAAAATACACATACCGTTGTAATCGGGCGAGTTTTTGCTTTCAGATGCAACAGGAATTTCTCGAGTTCGTCAATCCGCTCGCGAGATATGGCAGTTTGAAGTTAAGGAATGGTTGAGAAACCATAAAAATTTTTGCAAGTCTGATACTCGAAACCAATAACTGGAATGGCCTAGGGGAGAAGTACACACACCATTGTAATCGGGCGAGTTTCTACTTCCAGATGCAACAGGAATTTCTCGGGTTCGTCAATCCGTTCGCGAGATATGAGAGTATGAAGTTAAGGAATGGTTGACAATCCATCAAAATTTTCGCAAATCTGATACTCCAAACCAATAACTGGAATGGCCTAGGGGAAAAGTACACACACCATTGAAATCGGGCGAGTTTCTACTTTCAGATGCAACTGGAATTTCTCGAGTTCGTCAATCCGTTCGCGAGATATGCGAGTTTGAAGTTAAGGAATGGTTGAGAATCGATCAAAATTTTCGCAAATCTGATAGTCGAAACCAATAACTGGAATGGCCTAGGGGAAAAGTACACACACCATTGTAATCGGGCGAGTTTCTCCTTTCAGATGCAACAGGAATTTCTCGAGTTCGTCAATCCGTTCGCGAGATATGGGAGTATGAAGTTAAGGAATGGTTGAGAAACCATCAAAATTTTCGCATGTCTGGTACTCGAAACCAATAACTGCTATGGCCTAGGGCAAAAATAGACATACCGTTGTAATCGGGCGAGTTTCTGATTTCAGATGCAACAGGAATTTCTCGAGTTCGTCAATCCGTTCGCGAGATATGCGAGTTTGAAGTTAAGGAATGGTTGAGAATCCATCAAAATTTTCGCAAATCTGATAGTCGAAACCAATAACTGGAATGGCCTAGGGGAAAAATACACATACCTTTGTAATCGGGCGAGTTTCTACTTTCAGATGCAACAGGAATTGCTCGATTTCCTCAATCCGTTCGGGAGATATGGGAATTTGAAGTTAAGGAATGGTTGGGAAACCATCAAAATTTTCGCAAATCTGATACTCGAAACCAATAACTGGAATGGCCTAGGGGAAAAGTACACACACCATTGTAATCGGGCGAGTTTCTCCTTTCAGATGCAACAGGAATTTCTCGAGTTCGTCAATCCCTTCGCGAGATATGGGAGTATGAAGTTAAGGAATGGTTGACAAACCATCAAAATTTTCGCAAATCTGATACTCGAAACCAATAACTGGAATGGCCTAGGGGAAAGGTACACACACCATTGTAATCGGGCGAGTTTCTACTTTCAGATGCAACAGGAATTTCTCGAGTTCGTCAATCCGTTCGCGAGATATGGGTGTATGAAGTTAAGGAATGGTTGAAAACCATCAAAATTTTCGCAAATCTGATACTCGAAACCAATAACTGGAATGGCCTAGAGGAAAAGTACACATACCGTTGTAATGGGGCGAGTTTCTACTTTGAGATGCAACAGGAATTTCTCGATTTCCTCAATCCGTTCTTGAGATATGGGAGTTTGAAGTTAAGGAATGGTTGAGAAACCAACAAAATTTTCGCAATTCTGATACTCGAAACCATTAACTACTATGGCCTAGGGAAAAAATACACATACCGTTGTAATCGGGCGAGTTTCTGCTTTCAGATGCAACAGAAATTTCTCGAGTTCGTCAATCCGTTCGCGAGATATGGGAGTTTGAAGTTAAGGAATGATTGAAAATCCTTCAAAATTTTCGCAAATCTGATACTCGAAACCAATAACTGGAATGGCCTAGGGGAAAAGTACACACACCATTGTAATCGGGCGAGTTTCTCCTTTCAGATGCAACAGGAATTTCTCGAGTTCGTCAATCCCTTCGCGAGATATGGGAGTATGAAGTTGAGGAATGGTTGACAATCCATCAAAATTTTCGCAAATCTGATACTCGAAACCAATAACTGGAATGGCCTAGAGGAAAAGTACACATACCGTTGTAATGGGGCGAGTTTCTACTTTGAGATGCAACAGGAATTTCTCGAGTTCGTCAATCCGTTCGCGAGATATGGGAGTTTGAAGTTAAGGAATGATTGAAAATCCTTCAAAATTTTCGCAAATCTGATACTCGAAACCAATAACTGGAATGGCCTAGGGGAAAAGTACACACACCATTGTAATCGGGCGAGTTTCTCCTTTCAGATGCAACAGGAATTTCTCGAGTTCGTCAATCCGTTCGCGAGATATGGGAGTATGAAGTTAAGGAATGGTTGACAAACCATCAAAATTTTCGCAAATCTGATACTCGAAACCAATAACTGGAATGGCCTAGGGGAAAAGTACACACACCATTGAAATCGGGCGAGTTTCTACTTTCAGATGCAACTGGAATTTCTCGAGTTCGTCAATCCGTTCGCTAGATATGCGAGTTTGAAGTTAAGGAATGGTTGAGAATCGATCAAAATTTTCGCAAATCTGATAGTCGAAACCAATAACTGGAATGGCCTAGGGGAAATGTACACACACCATTGTAATCGGGCGAGTTTCTCCTTTCAGATGCAACAGGAATTTCTCGAGTTCGTCAATCCGTTCGCGAGATATGGGAGTATGAAGTTAAGGAATGGTTGACAAACCATCAAAATTTTCGCAAATCTGATACTCGAAACCAATAACTGGAATGACCTAGGGGAAAAGTACACACACCATTGTAATCGGGCGAGTTTCTACTTTCAGATGCAACAGGAATTTCTCGAGTTCGTCAATCCGTTCGCGAGATATGCGAGTTTGAAGTTAAGGAATGGTTGAGAATCCATCAAAATTTTCGCAAATCTGATAGTCGAAACCAATAACTGGAATGGCCTAGGGGAAAAATACACATACCGTTGTAATGGGGCGAGTTTCTACTTTGAGATGCAACAGGAATTTCTCGAGTTCGTCAATCCGTTCGCGAGATATGGGAGTTTGAAGTTAAGGAATGATTGAAAATCCTTCAAAATTTTCGCAAATCTGATACTCGAAACCAATAACTGGAATGGCCTAGGGGAAAAGTACACACACCATTGTAATCGGGCGAGTTTCTCCTTTCAGATGCAACAGGAATTTCTCGAGTTCGTCAATCCGTTCGCGAGATATGGGAGTATGAAGTTAAGGAATGGTTGACAAACCATCAAAATTTTCGCAAATCTGATACTCGAAACCAATAACTGGAATGGCCTAGGGGAAAAGTACACACACCATTGTAATCGGGCGAGTTTCTACTTTCAGATGCAACAGGAATTTCTCGAGTTCGTCAATCCGTTCGCGAGATATGGGTGTATGAAGTTATGGAATGGTTGACAAACCATCAAAATTTTCGCAAATCTGATACTCGAAACCAATAACTGGAATGGCCTAGGGGAAAAGTACACATACCGTTGTAATGGGGCGAGTTTCTACTTTCAGATGCAACAGTAATTTCTCGAGTTCGTCAATCCGTTCGCGAGATATGGGAGTATGAAGTTAAGGAATGGTTGACAAACCATCAAAATTTTCGCAAATCTGATACTCGAAACCAATAACTGGAATGGCCCAGGGGAAAAGTACACATACCGTTGTAATGGGGCGAGTTTCTACTTTCAGATGCAACAGGAATTTCTCGATTTCCTCAATCCGTTCACGAGATATGGGAGTTTGAAGTTAAGGAATGGTTGAGAAACCATCAAAATTTTCGGAATCTGATACTCGGAACCATTAACTACTATGGTCTAGGGCAAAAATACACATACCGTTGTAATCGGGCGAGTTTCTGCTTTCAGATGCAACAGGAATTTCTCGAGTTCGTCAATCCGTTCGCGAGATATGCGAGTTTGAAACTGAAGAATGGTTGAGAAACCAACAAAATTTTCGCAAGTCTGATACTCGAAACCAATAACTACAATGGACCTAGGGGAAATATTCACATACCGTTGTAATCGGGCGTGCTTCTGCTTTCAGATACAACAGGAATTTCTCGAGTTCGTCAATCCGCTCGCGAGATATGGGAGTTTGAAGTTAAGGAATGGTTGAGAAACCATAACAATTTTTGCAAGTCTGATACTCGAAACCAATAACTGGAATGGCCTAGGGGAAAAGTTCACACACCATTGTAATCGGGCGAGTTTCTACTTTCAGATGCAACAGGAATTTCTCGAGTTCGTCAATCCGTTAGCGAGATATGGGAGTATGAAGTTAAGGAATGGTTGACAATCCATCAAAATTTTCGCAAATCTGATACTCGAAACCAATAACTGGAATGGCCTAGGGGAAAAATTCACACACCATTGTAATCGGGCGAGTTTCTACTTTCAGATGCAACAGGAATTTCTCGAGTTCGTTAATCCGTTCGCGAGATATGGGAGTATGAACTTAAGGAGTGTTTGACAAACCATCAAAATTTTCGCAAATCTGATACTCAAAACCAATAACTGGAATGGCCTAGGGGAAAAGTACACATACCGTTGTAATGGGGCGAGTTTCTAGTTTCAGATGCAACAGGAATTTCTCGACTTCCTCAATCCGTTCACTAGATTTGGGAGCTTGAAGTTAAGGAATGGATGAGAAACCATCAAAGTTTTCGCAAGTCTGATACTCGAAAACATTAACTACTATGGCCTAGGGCAAAAATACACATACCGTTGTAATCGGGCGAGTATCTGCTTTCAGATGCAACAGAAATTTCTCTTGTTCGTCAATCCGTTCGCGAGATATGGGAGTTTGAAGTGAAGGAATGGTTGAGAAACCATCAAAATTTTCGGAATCTGATACTCGGAACCATTAACTACTATGGTCTAGGGCAAAAATACACATACCGTTGTAATCGGGCGAGTTTTTGCTTTCAGATGCAACAGAAATTTCTCGAGTTCGTCAATCCGCTCGCGAGATATGGGAGTTTGAAGTTAAGGAATGGTTGAGAAACCATCAAAATTTTCGGAATCTGATACTCGGAACCATTAACTACTATGGTCTAGGGCAAAAATACACATACCGTTGTAATCGGGCGAGTTTTTGCTTTCAGATGCAACAGGAATTTCTCGAGTTCGTCAATCCGTTAGCGAGATATGGGAGTATGAAGTTAAGGAATGGTTGACAATCCATCAAAATTTTCGCAAATCTGATACTCGAAACCAATAACTGGAATGGCCTAGGGGAAAAATTCACACACCATTGTAATCGGGCGAGTTTCTACTTTCAGATGCAACAGGAATTTCTCGAGTTCGTTAATCCGTTCGCGAGATATGGGAGTATGAACTTAAGGAGTGTTTGACAAACCATCAAAATTTTCGCAAATCTGATACTCAAAACCAATAACTGGAATGGCCTAGGGGAAAAGTACACATACCGTTGTAATGGGGCGAGTTTCTAGTTTCAGATGCAACAGGAATTTCTCGACTTCCTCAATCCGTTCACTAGATTTGGGAGCTTGAAGTTAAGGAATGGATGAGAAACCATCAAAGTTTTCGCAAGTCTGATACTCGAAAACATTAACTACTATGGCCTAGGGCAAAAATACACATACCGTTGTAATCGGGCGAGTATCTGCTTTCAGATGCAACAGAAATTTCTCTTGTTCGTCAATCCGTTCGCGAGATATGGGAGTTTGAAGTGAAGGAATGGTTGAGAAACCATCAAAATTTTCGGAATCTGATACTCGGAACCATTAACTACTATGGTCTAGGCCAAAAATACACATACCGTTGTAATCGGGCGAGTTTCTGCTTTCAGATGCAACAGGAATTTCTCGAGTTCGTCGATCCGTTCGCGAGATATGGGGGTTTGAAGTTAAGGAAAGGTTGAGAAACCATCAAAAATTTCGGAATCTGATGCTCGGAACCAATAACTACTATGGTCTAGGGCAAAAATACACATACCGTTGTAATCGGGCGAGTTTTTGCTTTCAGATGCAACAGGAATTTCTCGAGTTCGTCAATCCGCTCGCGAGATATGGCAGTTTGAAGTTAAGGAATGGTTGAGAAACCATAAAAATTTTTGCAAGTCTGATACTCGAAACCAATAACTGGAATGGCCTAGGGGAAAAGTACACACACCATTGAAATCGGGCGAGTTTCTACTTTCAGATGCAACAGGAATTTCTCGAGTTCGTCAATCCCTTCGCGAGATATGCGAGTTTGAAGTTAAGGAATGGTTGAGAATCGATCAAAATTTTCGCAAATCTGATAGTCGAAACCAATAACTGGAATGGCCTAGGGGAAAAGTACACACACCATTGTAATCGGGCGAGTTTCTCCTTTCAGATGCAACAGGAATTTCTCGAGTTCGTCAATCCGTTCGCGAGATATGGGAGTATGAAGTTAAGGAATGGTTGACAAACCATCAAAATTTTCGCAAATCTGATACTCGAAACCAATAACTGGAATGACCTAGGGGAAAAGTACACACACCATTGTAATCGGGCGAGTTTCTACTTTCAGATGCAACAGGAATTTCTCGAGTTCGTCAATCCGTTCGCGAGATATGCGAGTTTGAAGTTAAGGAATGGTTGAGAATCCATCAAAATTTTCGCAAATCTGATAGTCGAAACCAATAACTGGAATGGCCTAGGGGAAAAATACACATACCTTTGTAATCGGGCGAGTTTCTACTTTCAGATGCAACAGGAATTGCTCGATTTCCTCAATCCGTTCGGGAGATATGGGAATTTGAAGTTAAGGAATGGTTGGGAAACCATCAAAATTTTCGCAAATCTGATACTCGAAACCAATAACTGGAATGGCCTAGGGGAAAAGTACACACACCATTGTAATCGGGCGAGTTTCTCCTTTCAGATGCAACAGGAATTTCTCGAGTTCGTCAATCCCTTCGCGAGATATGGGAGTATGAAGTTAAGGAATGGTTGACAAACCATCAAAATTTTCGCAAATCTGATACTCGAAACCAATAACTGGAATGGCCTAGGGGAAAGGTACACACACCATTGTAATCGGGCGAGTTTCTACTTTCAGATGCAACAGGAATTTCTCGAGTTCGTCAATCCGTTCGCGAGATATGGGTGTATGAAGTTAAGGAATGGTTGAAAACCATCAAAATTTTCGCAAATCTGATACTCGAAACCAATAACTGGAATGGCCTAGAGGAAAAGTACACATACCGTTGTAATGGGGCGAGTTTCTACTTTGAGATGCAACAGGAATTTCTCGATTTCCTCAATCCGTTCTTGAGATATGGGAGTTTGAAGTTAAGGAATGGTTGAGAAACCAACAAAATTTTCGCAATTCTGATACTCGAAACCATTAACTACTATGGCCTAGGGAAAAAATACACATACCGTTGTAATCGGGCGAGTTTCTGCTTTCAGATGCAACAGAAATTTCTCGAGTTCGTCAATCCGTTCGCGAGATATGGGAGTTTGAAGTTAAGGAATGATTGAAAATCCTTCAAAATTTTCGCAAATCTGATACTCGAAACCAATAACTGGAATGGCCTAGGGGAAAAGTACACACACCATTGTAATCGGGCGAGTTTCTCCTTTCAGATGCAACAGGAATTTCTCGAGTTCGTCAATCCCTTCGCGAGATATGGGAGTATGAAGTTGAGGAATGGTTGACAAACCATCAAAATTTTCGCAAATCTGATACTCGAAACCAATAACTGGAATGGCCTAGGGGAAAAGTACACACACCATTGTAATCGGGCGAGTTTCTACTTTCAGATGCAACAGGAATTTCTCGAGTTCGTCAATCCGTTCGCGAGATATGGGTGTATGAAGTTAAGGAATGGTTGACAAACCTTCAAAATTTTCGCAAATCTGATACTCGAAACCAATAACTGGAATGGCATAGAGGAAAAGTACACATACCGTTGTAATGGGGCGAGTTTCTGCTTTCAGATGCAACAGAAATTTCTCGAGTTCGTCAATCCGTTCTTGAGATATGGGAGTTTGAAGTTAAGGAATGGTTGAGAAACCATCAAAATTTTCGCAATTCTGATACTCGAAACCATTAACTACTATGGCCTAGGGAAAAAATACACATACCGTTGTAATCGGGCGAGTTTCTGCTTTCAGATGCAACAGAAATTTCTCGAGTTCGTCAATCCGTTCGCGAGATATGGGAGTTTGAAGTTAAGGAATGATTGAAAATCCTTCAAAATTTTCGCTAATCTGATACTCGAAACCAATAACTGGAATGGCCTAGGGGAAAAGTACACACACCATTGTAATCGGGCGAGTTTCTCCTTTCAGATGCAACAGGAATTTCTTGAGTTCGTCAATCCCTTCGCGAGATATGGGAGTATGAAGTTAAGGAATGGTTGACAAACCATCAAAATTTTCGCAAATCTGATACTCGAAACCAATAACTGGAATGGCCTAGGGGAAAAGTACACACACCATTGTAATCGGGCGAGTTTCTACTTTCAGATGCAACAGGAATTTCTCGAGTTCGTCAATCCGTTCGCGAGATATGGGTGTATGAAGTTAAGGAATGGTTGACAAACCATCAAAATTTTCGCAAATCTGATACTCGAAACCAATAACTGGAATGGCCTAGGGGAAAAGTACACATACCGTTGTAATGGGGCGAGTTTCTACTTTCAGCTGCAACAGGAATTTCTCGATTTCCTCAATCCGTTCACGAGATATGGGAGTTTGAAGTTAAGGAATGGTTGAGAAACCATCAAAATTTTCGGAATCTGATACTCGGAACCATTAACTACTATGGTCTAGGGCAAAAATACACATACCGTTGTAATCGGGCGAGTTTCTGCTTTCAGATGCAACAGGAATTTCTCGAGATCGTCAATCCGTTCGCGAGATATGCGAGTTTGAAACTGAGAAATGGTTGAGAAACAACCAAAATTTTCGCAAGTCTGATACTCGAAACCAATAACTACAATGGCCTAGGGGAAATATTCACATACCGTTGTAATCGGGCGAGCTTCTGCTTTCAGATACAGCAGGAATTTCTCGAGTTCGTCAATCCGTTCGCGAGATATGGGGGTTTGAAGTTAAGGAAAGCTTGAGAAACCATCAAAATTTTCGGAATCTGATACTCGAAACCAAGAACTACTATGGTCTAGGGCAAAAATACACATACCGTTGTAATCGGGCGAGTTTCTGCTTTCAGATGCACCAGGAATTTCTCGAGTTCGTCAATCCGCTCGCGAGATATGGGAGCTTGAAGTTAAGGAATGGTTGAGAAACCATAAAAATTTTTGCAAGTCTGATACTCGAAACCAGTAACTGGAATGGCCTAGGGGAAAAGGACACACACCACCGTAATCGGGCGAGTTTCTACTGTCAGATGCAACAGGAATTTCTCGAGTTCGTCAATCCGTTCGCGACATATGGGAGTATGAAGTTAAGGAATGATTAACAATCCATCAAAATTTTCGCAAATCTGATACTCGAAACCAATAACTGGAATGGCCCAGGGGAAAAGTACACATACTGTTGTAATGGGGCGAGTTTCTACTTTCAGATGCAACAGGAATTTCTCGATTTCCTCAATCCGTTCACGAGATATGGGAGTTTGAAGTTAAGGAATGGTTGAGAAACCATCAAAATTTTCGGAATCTGATACTCGGAACCATTAACTACTATGGTCTAGGGCAAAAATACACATACCGTTGTAATCGGGCGAGTTTCTGCTTTCAGATGCAACAGGAATTTCTCGAGTTCGTCAATCCGTTCGCGAGATATGGGGATTTGAAGTTAAGGAATGCTTGAGACACCATCAAAATTTTCGCAAGTCTGATACTCGAAACCAATAACTACAAAGGTCTAGGTGGAAAACACACATATCTTTGTAATCGGGCGAGTTTCTGATCTCAGATGCAATAGGAAATTCTCGAGTTCGCCAATCCGTTCGCGAGATATGGGAGTGTGAAGTTAAGGAATGGTTGAGAAACCAACAAAATTTTCGAAAGTCTGATACTCGAAACCAATAACTACAAAGGTCTAGGCCAAAAATACACACACCGTTGTAATCGGGCGAGTTTCTGCTTTCAGATGCAACAGGAAATTCTCGAGTTCGTCAATCCGTTCGCGAGATATGGAAGTTTGAAGTTAAGAAATGATTGAGAAACCATCAAAATTTTCGCTGGTCTGATACTCGAAACCAATAACTGGAATGGCCTAGGGGAAAAGTACACATACCATTGTAATCGGGCGAGTTTCTACTTTCAGATACAACAGGAATTTCTCGAGTTCGTCAATCCGTTCGCGAGAAATGGGGGTCTGAAGTTAAGGAATGGTTGAGAAACCATCAACATTTTCGCAAGTCTGATACTCGAAACCAATAACTACAAATGCCTAGGGGAAAAATACACATACCGTTGTAAACGGGCGAGATTCTACTTTCACATGCAACAGGAATTTCTCGATTTCGTCAATACGTTCGCGAGATATGGGAGTTTGAAGTTAAGGAATGGTTGAGGAACCATCAAAGTTTTCGCAAGACTGATTCTCGAATCTAATAACTACTATGGCCTAGTGCAAAAATACACATACCGTTGTAATCGAGCGAGTTTCTGCTTTCAGATGCAATAGGAAATTCTCGAGTTCGTCAATCCGATCCCGAGATATGGAAGTTTGAAGTTAAGGAATGGTTGAGAAACGATCAAAATTTTCGCAAGTCTGATACTCGAAACCAATAACTACAATGGCCTAGGGCAAAAATACACATACCGTTGTAATCGGGCGAGTTTCTGCTTCCAGGTGCAATAGGAAATTCTCGAGTTCGTCAATCCGTTCGCGAGATATGGGAGTTTGAAGTTAAGGAATGCTTGAGACACCATCAAAATTTTCGCAAGTCTGATACTCGAAACCAATAACTACAAAGGCCTAGGGGGAAAACACACATATCTTTGTAATCGGGCGAGTTTCTGCTCTCAGATGCAATTGGAAATTCTCGAGTTCGCCAATCCGTTCGCGAGATATGGGAGTGTGAAGTTAAGGAATGGTTGAGAAACCAACAAAATTTTCGCAAGTCTGATACTCGAAACCAATAACTACAAAGGCCTAGGGGGAAAACACACACATCTTTGTAATCGGGCGAGTTTCTGCTCTCAGATGCAATAGGAAATTCTCGAGTTCGCTAATCCGTTCGCGAGATATGGGAGTGTGAAGTTAAGGAATGGTTGAGAAACCAACAAAATTTTCGCAAGTCTGATACTCGAAACCAATAACTACAAAGGCCTAGGGGGAAAACACACATATCTTTGTAATCGGACGTGTTTCTACTTTCAGGTGCAACAGGAATTTCTCGAGTTCGTCAATCCGTTCGCGAGATATGGGAGTTTGAAGTTAAGGAATGGTTGAGAAACCATCAAAATTTTCGCAAGTCTGATACTCGAAACCAATAACTACAATGGTCTAGGGGAAAAATACACATACCTTTGTAATCGGGCGAGTTTCTGCTTTCAGGTGCAATAGGAAATTCTCGAGTTCGTCAATCCGATCCCGATATATGGAAGTTTGAAGTTAAGGTATGGTTGAGAAACGATCAAAATTTTCGCAAGTCTGATACCCGAAACCAATAACTACAATGGCCTAGGGCAAAAATACACATACCGTTGTAATCGGGCGAGTTTCTGCTTCCAGGTGCAATAGGAAATTCTCGAGTTCGTCAATCCGTTCGCGAGATATGGGAGTTTGAAGTTAAGGAATGGTTGAGAAACCATCAAAATTTTCGCAAGTCTGATACTCGAAACCAATAACTACAAAGGCCTAGGGGGAAAACACACATATCTTTGTAATCGGGCGAGTTTCTGCTTCCAGGTGCAATAGGAAATTCTCGAGTTCGTCAATCCGTTCGCGAGATATGGGAGTTTGAAGTTAAGGAATGCTTGAGACACCATCAAAATTTTCGCAAGTCTGATACTCGAAACCAATAACTACAAAGGCCTAGGGGGAAAACGCACATATCTTTGTAATCGGGCGAGTTTCTGCTCTCAGATGCAATAGGAAATTCTCGAGTTCGCCAATCCGTTCGCGAGATATGGGAGTGTGAAGTTAAGGAATGGTTGAGAAACCAACAAAGTTTTCGCAAGTCTGATTCTCGAATCTAATAACTACTATGGCCTAGGGCAAAAATACACATACCGTTGTAATCGGGCGAGTTTCTGCTTTCAGATGCAATAGGAAATTCTCGAGTTCGTCAATCCGATCCCGATATATGGAAGTTTGAAGTTAAGGTATGGTTGAGAAACGATCAAAATTTTCGCAAGTCTGATACTCGAAACCAATAACTACAATGGCCTAGGGCAAAAATACACATACCGTTGTAATCGGGCGAGTTTCTGCTTTCAGATGTAATAGAAAATTCTCGAGTTCGTCAATCCGTTCGCGAGATATGGAAGTTTGAAATTAAGGAATGATTGAGAAACCATCAAAATTTTCGCTTGTCTGATACTCGAAACCAGTAACTGGAATGGCCTAGGGGAATAGTACACACAGCATTGTATTCGGACGAGTTTCTGCTTTCAGATGCAATAGGAATTTCTCGAGTTCGCCAATCCGTTCGCGAGATAAGGGAGTTTGAAGTTAAGGAATGGTTGAGAAACCATCAAACTTTTCGCAATTCTGATGTTAGAAACGAATAACTGGAATGGCCTAGGGGAAAAGTACACACACCATTGTAATCGGGCGAGTTTCTTCTTTCAGATGCAACAGGAATTTCTCGAGTTCGTGAATCCGTTCGCGAGATATGGGAGTTTGAAGTTAAGGAATGGTTGAGAAACCATCAAAATTTTCGCTGGTCTGATACTCGAAACCAATAACTGGATTGGCCTAGGGGAACAGTACACACACCATTGTATTCGGGCGAGTTTCTGCTTTCAGATGCAACAGGAATTTCTCGAGTTCGTCAATCCGTTCGCGAGATATGGGAGTTTGAAGTTAAGGAATGGTTGAGAAACCATCAAAATTTTCGCAAGTCTGATACTCGAATCCAATAACTACAAAGGCCTAGGGGGAAAACACACATATCTTTGTAATCGGACGTGTTTCTACTTTCAGGTGCAACAGGAATTTCTCGAGTTCGTCAATCCGTTCGCGAGATATGGGAGTTCGAAGTTAAGGAATGGTTGAGAAACCATCAAAATTTTCGCAAGTCTGATACTCGAAACCAATAACTGCAAAGGCCTAAGGGGAAAACACACATATCTTTGTAATCGGGCGAGTTTCTGCTTTCAGATGCAATAGGAAATTCTCGAGTTCGCCAATCCGTTCGCGAGATATGGGAGTGTGAAGTTAAGGAATGGTTGAGAAACCAACAAAATTTTCGCAAGTCTGATACTCGAAACCAATAACTACAAAGGCCTAGGGGAAAAATACACATACCGTTGTAATCGGGCGAGTTTCTACTTCCACATGTAACAGGAATTTCTCGAGTTCGTCAATCCGTTCGCGAGATATGGGAGTTTGAAGTTAAGGAATGGTTGAGAAACCATCAAAATTTTCGCTGGTCTGATACTCGAAACCAATAACTACAAAGGCATAGGGGGAAAACACACATATCTTTGTAATCGGGCGTGTTTCTACTTTCAGGTGCAACAGGAATTTCTCGAGTTCGTCAATCCGTTCGCGAGATATGGGAGTTTGAAGTTAAGGAATGGTTGAGAAACCATCACAGTTTTCGCAAGTCTGATACTCGAAACCAATCACCAATATGGCCTAGGGCAAAAATACACATACCGTTGTAATCGGGCGAGTTTCTGCTTTCAGATGCAATAGCACATTCTCGAGTTCGTCAATACGTTCGCGAGATATGGGAGTTTGAAGTGAAGGAATGGTTGAGAAACCATCAAAATTTTCGCAAGTCTGATATTCGAAACCAATAACTACAATGGCCTAGGGCAAAAAAACATATACCGTTGTAATCGGGCGAGTTTCTGCTTCCAGGTGCAATAGGAAATTCTCGAGTTCGTCAATGCGTTCGCGAGATATGGGAGTTTGAAGTTAAGGAATGGTTGAGACACCATCAAAATTTTCGCAAGTCTGATACTCGAAACCCATAACTACAAAGGCCTAGGGGGGAAACACACATATCTTTGTAATCGGGCGTGTTTCTACTTTCAGGTGCAACAGGAATTTCTCTAGTTCGTCAATCCGTTCCCGAGATATGGGTGTTTGAAGTTAAGGAATCTTTGAGAAACCATCAAAATTTTCGCTGGTCTGATACTCGAAACCAATAACTGGAATGGCCTAGGGGAAAGTACACACACCATTGTATTCGGACGAGTTTCTGCTTTCAGATGCAATAGGAATTTCTCGAGTTCGCCAATCCGTTCGCGAGATATGGGAGTTTGAAGTTAAGGAATGGTTGAGAAACCATCAAAATTTTCGCAATTCTGATGCTAGAAACGAATAACTGGAATGGCCTAGGGGAAAAGTACACACACCATTGTAATCGGGCGAGTTTCTACTTTCAGATGCAACAGGAATTTCTCGAGTTCGTCAATCCGTTCGCGAGATATGGGAGTTTGAAGTTAAGGAATGTTTGAGAAACCATCAAAATTTTCGCAAGTCTGATACTCGAAACCAATAACTACAAATGCCTAGGGGAAAAATACACATACCGTTGTAATCGGGCGAGTTTCCACTTTCAGATGCAACAGGAATTTCTCGAGTTCGTCAATCCGTTCGCGAGATATGGGAGTTTGAAGTTAAGGAATGGTTGAGAAACCATCAAAATTTTCGCAAGTCTGATACTCGAAACCAATAACTACAATGGTCTAGGGGAAAAATACACATACCTTTGTAATCGGGCGAGTTTCTGCTTTCAGGTGCAATAGGAAATTCTCGAGTTCGTCAATCCGATCCCGATATATGGAAGTTTGAAGTTAAGGTATGGTTGAGAAACGATCAAAATTTTCGCAAGTCTGATACCCGAAACCAATAACTACAATGGCCTAGGGCAAAAATACACATACCGTTGTAATCGGGCGAGTTTCTGCTTTCAGATGTAATAGAAAATTCTCGAGTTCGTCAATCCGTTCGCGAGATATGGAAGTTTGAAATTAAGGAATGATTGAGAAACCATCAAAATTTTCGCTTGTCTGATACTCGAAACCAGTAACTGGAATGGCCTAGGGGAATAGTACACACAGCATTGTATTCGGACGAGTTTCTGCTTTCAGATGCAATAGGAATTTCTCGAGTTCGCCAATCCGTTCGCGAGATAAGGGAGTTTGAAGTTAAGGAATGGTTGAGAAACCATCAAACTTTTCGCAATTCTGATGTTAGAAACGAATAACTGGAATGGCCTAGGGGAAAAGTACACACACCATTGTAATCGGGCGAGTTTCTTCTTTCAGATGCAACAGGAATTTCTCGAGTTCGTGAATCCGTTCGCGAGATATGGGAGTTTGAATTTAAGGAATGGTTAAGAAACCATCAAAATTTTCGCTGGTCTGATACTCGAAACCAATAACTGGATTGGCCTAGGGGAACAGTACACACACCATTGTATTCGGGCGAGTTTCTGCTTTCAGATGCAACAGGAATTTCTCGAGTTCGTCAATCCGTTCGCGAGATATGGGAGTTTGAAGTTAAGGAATGGTTGAGAAACCATCAAAATTTTCGCAAGTCTGATACTCGAAACCAATAACTACAAAGGCCTAGGGGGAAAACACACATATCTTTGTAATCGGACGTGTTTCTACTTTCAGGTGCAACAGGAATTTCTCGAGTTCGTCAATCCGTTCGCGAGATATGGGAGTTTGAAGTTAAGGAATGGTTGAGAAACCATCAAAATTTTCGCAAGTCTGATACTCGAAACCAATAACTACAATGGCCTAGGGGAAAAATACACATACCGTTGTAATCGGGCGAGTTTCTGCTTCCAGGTGCAATAGGAAATTCTCGAGTTCGTCAATCCGTTCGCGAGATATGGGAGTTTGAAGTTAAGGAATGGTTGAGAAACCATCAAAATTTTCGCAAGTCTGATACTCGAAACCAATAACTACAATGGCCTAGGGGAATAATACACATACCGTTGTAATCGGGCGAGATTCTACTTTCAGATATAACAGGAATTTCTCGAGTTCGTGAATCCGTTCGCGAGATATGGGAGTTTGAAGTAAAGGAATGGTTGAGGCACCATCAAAATTTTCGCAAGTCTGATACTCGAAACCCATAACTACAATGGCCTTGGGGGGAATCACACATATCTTTGTAATCGGGCGAGTTTCTGCTTTCAGATGCAATAGGAAATTCTCGAGTTCGCCAATCCGTTCGCGAGATATGGGAGTGTGAAGTTAAGGAATGGTTGAGAAACCAACAAAATTTTCGCAAGTCTGATACTCGAAACCAATAACTACAAAGGCCTAGGGGAAAAATACACATACCGTTGTAATCGGGCGAGTTTCTGCTTCCAGGTGCAATAGGAAATTTTCGAGTTCGTCAATCCGTTCGCGAGATATGGGAGTTTGAAGTTAAGGAATGGTTGAGAAACCATCAAAATTTTCGCAAGTCTTATATTCGAAACCAATAACTACAAAGGCCTAGGGGGAAAACACACATATCTTTGAAATCGGGCGTGTTTCTACTTTCAGGTGCAACAGGAATTTCTCGAGTTCGTCAATCCGTTCGCGAGATATGGGAGTTTGAAGTTAAGGAATGATTGAGAAACCATCACAATTTTCGCAAGTCTGATACTCGAAACCAATCACCAATATGGCCTAGGTCAAAAATACACATACCGTTGTAATCGGGCGAGTTTCTGCTTTCAGATGCAATAGCACATTCTCGAGTTCGTCAATACGTTCGCGAGATATGGGAGTTTGAAGTTAAGGAATGGTTGAGAAACCATCAAAATTTTCGCAATTCTGATACTCGAAACCAATAACTACAATGGCCTAGGGCAAAAATACACATACCGTTGTAATCGGGCGAGTTTCTGCTTTCAGATGCAATAGAAAATTCTCGAGTTCGTCAATCCGTTCGCGAGATATGGAAGTTTGAAATTAAGGAATGATTGAGAAACCATCAAAATTTTCGCAAGTCTGATACTCGAAACCAATAACTGGATTGGCCTAGGGGAATAGTACACACACCATTGTATTCGGGCGAGTTTCTGCTTTGAGATGCAATAGGAATTTCTCGAGTTCGTCAATCCGTTCGCGAGATATGGGAGTTTGAAGTTAAGGAATGGTTGAGAAACCATCAATATTTTCGCAATTCTGATGCTAGAAACGAATAACTGGAATGGCCTAGGGGAGAAGTTCACACACCATTGTAATCGGGAGAGTTTCTACTTTCAGATGCAACAGGAATTTCTCGAGTTGGTCAATCCGTTCGCGAGATATGGGAGTTTGAAGTTAAGGAATGGTTGAGAAACCATCAAAATTTTCGCAAGTCTTATACTCGAAACCAATAACTACAAAGGCCTAGGGGGAAAACACACATATCTTTGAAATCGGGCGTGTTTCTACTTTCAGGTGCAACAGGAATTTCTCGAGTTCGTCAATCCGTTCGCGAGATATGGGAGTGTGAAGTTAAGGAATGGTTGAGAAACCATCACAATTTTCGCAAGTCAGATACTCGAAACCAATCACCAATATGGCCTAGGTCAAAAATACACATACCGTTGTAATCGGGCGAGTTTCTGCTTTCAGATGCAATAGCACATTCTCGAGTTCGTCAATACGTTCGCGAGATATGGGAGTTTGAAGTTAAGGAATGGTTGAGAAACCATCAATATTTTCGCAATTCTGATACTCGAAACCAATAACTGGAATGGCCTAGGGGAAAAGTACACACACCATTGTAATCGGGCGAGTTTCTACTTTCAGATGCAACAGGAATTTCTCGAGTTCGTCAATCCGTTCGCGAGATATGGGAGTTTGAAGTTAAGGAATGGTTAAGAAACCATCAAAATTTTCGCAAGTATGATACTCGAAACCAATAACTACAATGGCCTAGGGGAAAAATACACATACCGTTGTAATCGGGCGAGTTTCTACTTTCAGATGCAATAGGAAATTCTCGAGTTCGTCAATCCGATCCCGATATATGGAAGTTTGAAGTTAAGGTATGGTTGAGAAACGATCAAAATTTTCGCAAGTCTGATACCCGAAACCAATAACTACAATGGCCTAGGGCAAAAATACACATACCGTTGTAATCGGGCGAGTTTCTGCTTTCAGGTGCAACAGGAATTTCTCTAGTTCGTCAATCCGTTCGCGAGATATGGGAGTTTGAAGTGAAGGAATGGTTGAGAAACCATCAAAATTTTCGCAAGTCTGATATTCGAAACCAATAACTACAATGGCCTAGGGCAAAAAAACATATACCGTTGTAATCGGGCGAGTTTCTGCTTCCAGGTGCAATAGGAAATTCTCGAGTTCGTCAATGCGTTCGCGAGATATGGGAGTTTGAAGTTAAGGAATGGTTGAGACACCATCAAAATTTTCGCAAGTCTGATACTCGAAACCCATAACTACAAAGGCCTAGGGGGGAAACACACATATCTTTGTAATCGGGCGTGTTTCTACTTTCAGGTGCAACAGGAATTTCTCTAGTTCGTCAATCCGTTCCCGAGATATGGGTGTTTGAAGTTAAGGAATCTTTGAGAAACCATCAAAATTTTCGCTGGTCTGATACTCGAAACCAATAACTGGAATGGCCTAGGGGAAAGTACACACACCATTGTATTCGGACGAGTTTCTGCTTTCAGATGCAATAGGAATTTCTCGAGTTCGCCAATCCGTTCGCGAGATATGGGAGTTTGAAGTTAAGGAATGGTTGAGAAACCATCAAAATTTTCGCAATTCTGATGCTAGAAACGAATAACTGGAATGGCCTAGGGGAAAAGTACACACACCATTGTAATCGGGCGAGTTTCTACTTTCAGATGCAACAGGAATTTCTCGAGTTCGTCAATCCGTTCGCGAGATATGGGAGTTTGAAGTTAAGGAATGTTTGAGAAACCATCAAAATTTTCGCAAGTCTGATACTCGAAACCAATAACTACAAATGCCTAGGGGAAAAATACACATACCGTTGTAATCGGGCGAGTTTCCACTTTCAGATGCAACAGGAATTTCTCGAGTTCGTCAATCCGTTCGCGAGATATGGGAGTTTGAAGTTAAGGAATGGTTGAGAAACCATCAAAATTTTCGCAAGTCTGATACTCGAAACCAATAACTACAATGGTCTAGGGGAAAAATACACATACCTTTGTAATCGGGCGAGTTTCTGCTTTCAGGTGCAATAGGAAATTCTCGAGTTCGTCAATCCGATCCCGATATATGGAAGTTTGAAGTTAAGGTATGGTTGAGAAACGATCAAAATTTTCGCAAGTCTGATACCCGAAACCAATAACTACAATGGCCTAGGGCAAAAATACACATACCGTTGTAATCGGGCGAGTTTCTGCTTTCAGATGTAATAGAAAATTCTCGAGTTCGTCAATCCGTTCGCGAGATATGGAAGTTTGAAATTAAGGAATGATTGAGAAACCATCAAAATTTTCGCTTGTCTGATACTCGAAACCAGTAACTGGAATGGCCTAGGGGAATAGTACACACAGCATTGTATTCGGACGAGTTTCTGCTTTCAGATGCAATAGGAATTTCTCGAGTTCGCCAATCCGTTCGCGAGATAAGGGAGTTTGAAGTTAAGGAATGGTTGAGAAACCATCAAACTTTTCGCAATTCTGATGTTAGAAACGAATAACTGGAATGGCCTAGGGGAAAAGTACACACACCATTGTAATCGGGCGAGTTTCTTCTTTCAGATGCAACAGGAATTTCTCGAGTTCGTGAATCCGTTCGCGAGATATGGGAGTTTGAAGTTAAGGAATGGTTAAGAAACCATCAAAATTTTCGCAAGTATGATACTCGAAACCAATAACTACAATGGCCTAGGGCAAAAATACACATACCGTTGTAATCGGGCGAGTTTCTGCTTTCAGATGCAATAGAAAATTCTCGAGTTCGTCAATCCGTTCGCGAGATATGGAAGTTTGAAATTAAGGAATGATTGAGAAACCATCAAAATTTTCGCAAGTCTGATACTCGAAACCAATAACTGGATTGGCCTAGGGGAATAGTACACACACCATTGTATTCGGGCGAGTTTCTGCTTTGAGATGCAATAGGAATTTCTCGAGTTCGTCAATCCGTTCGCGAGATATGGGAGTTTGAAGTTAAGGAATGGTTGAGAAACCATCAAAATTTTCGCAAGTCTGATACTCGAAACCAATAACTACAAATGCCTAGGGGAAAAATACACATACCGTTGTAATCGGGCGAGTTTCCACTTTCAGATGCAACAGGAATTTCTCGAGTTCGTCAATCCGTTCGCGAGATATGGGAGTTTGAAGTTAAGGAATGGTTGAGAAACCATCAAAATTTTCGCAAGTCTGATACTCGAAACCAATAACTACAATGGTCTAGGGGAAAAATACACATACCTTTGTAATCGGGCGAGTTTCTGCTTTCAGGTGCAATAGGAAATTCTCGAGTTCGTCAATCCGTTCGCGAGATATGGGAGTTTGAAGTTAAGGAATGGTTGAGAAACCATCAAAATTTTCGCAAGTCTTATATTCGAAACCAATAACTACAAAGGCCTAGGGGGAAAACACACATATCTTTGAAATCGGGCGTGTTTCTACTTTCAGGTGCAACAGGAATTTCTCGAGTTCGTCAATCCGTTCGCGAGATATGGGAGTTTGAAGTTAAGGAATGATTGAGAAACCATCACAATTTTCGCAAGTCTGATACTCGAAACCAATCACCAATATGGCCTAGGTCAAAAATACACATACCGTTGTAATCGGGCGAGTTTCTGCTTTCAGATGCAATAGCACATTCTCGAGTTCGTCAATACGTTCGCGAGATATGGGAGTTTGAAGTTAAGGAATGGTTGAGAAACCATCAAAATTTTCGCAATTCTGATACTCGAAACCAATAACTACAATGGCCTAGGGCAAAAATACACATACCGTTGTAATCGGGCGAGTTTCTGCTTTCAGAT
Organism: Ptiloglossa arizonensis; assembly: GCF_051014685.1. Taxonomy (NCBI): domain Eukaryota; kingdom Metazoa; phylum Arthropoda; class Insecta; order Hymenoptera; family Colletidae; genus Ptiloglossa; species Ptiloglossa arizonensis. The sequence continues at coordinate 299,454 of NW_027478535.1, read as the reverse complement.
GCAATAGAAAATTCTCGAGTTCGTCAATCCGTTCGCGAGATATGGAAGTTTGAAATTAAGGAATGATTGAGAAACCATCAAAATTTTCGCAAGTCTGATACTCGAAACCAATAACTGGATTGGCCTAGGGGAATAGTACACACACCATTGTATTCGGGCGAGTTTCTGCTTTGAGATGCAATAGGAATTTCTCGAGTTCGTCAATCCGTTCGCGAGATATGGGAGTTTGAAGTTAAGGAATGGTTGAGAAACCATCAATATTTTCGCAATTCTGATGCTAGAAACGAATAACTGGAATGGCCTAGGGGAGAAGTACACACACCATTGTAATCGGGAGAGTTTCTACTTTCAGATGCAACAGGAATTTCTCGAGTTGGTCAATCCGTTCGCGAGATATGGGAGTTTGAAGTTAAGGAATGGTTGAGAAACCATCAAAATTTTCGCAAGTCTTATACTCGAAACCAATAACTACAAAGGCCTAGGGGGAAAACACACATATCTTTGAAATCGGGCGTGTTTCTACTTTCAGGTGCAACAGGAATTTCTCGAGTTCGTCAATCCGTTCGCGAGATATGGGAGTGTGAAGTTAAGGAATGGTTGAGAAACCATCACAATTTTCGCAAGTCAGATACTCGAAACCAATCACCAATATGGCCTAGGTCAAAAATACACATACCGTTGTAATCGGGCGAGTTTCTGCTTTCAGATGCAATAGCACATTCTCGAGTTCGTCAATACGTTCGCGAGATATGGGAGTTTGAAGTTAAGGAATGGTTGAGAAACCATCAATATTTTCGCAATTCTGATACTCGAAACCAATAACTGGAATGGCCTAGGGGAAAAGTACACACACCATTGTAATCGGGCGAGTTTCTACTTTCAGATGCAACAGGAATTTCTCGAGTTCGTCAATCCGTTCGCGAGATATGGGAGTTTGAAGTTAAGGAATGGTTAAGAAACCATCAAAATTTTCGCAAGTATGATACTCGAAACCAATAACTACAATGGCCTAGGGGAAAAATACACATACCGTTGTAATCGGGCGAGTTTCTACTTTCAGATGCAACAGGAATTTCTCGAGTTCGTCAATCCGTTCGCGAGATATGGGAGTTTGAAGTTAAGGAATGGTTAAGAAACCATCAAAACTTTCGCAAGTATGATACTCGAAACCAATAAATACAATGGCCTAGGGGAAAAATACACATACCGTTGTAATCGGGCGAGTTTCTACTTCCACATGCAACAGGAATTTCTCGAGTTCGTCAATCCGTTCGCGAGATATGGGAGTTTGAAGTTAAGGAATGGTCGAGCAACCATCAAACTGTTCGCTGGTCTGATACTCGAAACCAATAACTGGAATGGCCTAGGGGAATAGTACACACACCATTGTATTCGGGCGAGTTTCTGCTTTCAGATGCAATAGGAATTCCTCGAGTTCGTCAATCCGTTCGCGAGATATGGGAGTTTGAAGTTAAGGAATGGTTGAGAAACCATCAAAATTTTGGCAATTCTGATGCTAGAAACGAATAACGGGAATGGCCTAGGGGAAAAGTACACACACCATTCTAATCGGGCGAGTTTCTTCTTTCAGATGCAACAGTAATTTCTCGAGTTCGTCAATCCGTTCGCGAGATATGGGAGTTTGAAGTTAAGGAATGGTTGAGAAACCCTGAAAATTTTCGCTGGTCTGATACTCGAAACCAATAACTGTATTGGCCTAGGGGAATAGTACACACACCATTGTATTCGGGCGAGTTTCTGCTTTCAGATGCAATAGGAATTTCTCGAGTTCGTCAATCCGTTCGCGAGATATGGGAGTTTGAAGTTAAGGAATGGTTGAGAAACCATCAACATTATCGCAATTCTGATGCTAGAAACGAATAACTGGAATGGCCTAGGGGAGAAGTACACACACCATTGTAATCGGGGGAGATTCTACTTTGAGATGCAACAGGAATTTCTCGAGTTCGTCAATCCGTTCGCGAGATATGGGAGTTTGAAGTTAAGGAATGGTCGAGCAACCACCAAAATTTTCGCAATTCTGATGCTAGAAACGAATAACTGGCATGGCCTAGGGGAGAAGTACACACACCATTGTAATCGGGGGAGATTCTACTTTGAGATGCAACAGGAATTTCTCAAGTTCGTCAATCCGTTCGCGAGATATGGGATTTTGAAGTTAAGGAATGGTTGAGAAACCATCAAAATTTTCGCAAGTCTGATACTCGAAACCAATAACTACAAAGGCCTAGGGGGAAAACACACATACCTTTGTAATCGGGCGTGTTTCTACTTTCAGGTGCAACAGGAATTTCTCGAGTTCGTCAATCCGTTCGCGAGATATGGGAGTTTGAAGTTAAGGAATGATTGAGAAACCATCACAATTTTCGCAAGTCTGATACTCGAAACCAATCACCAATATGGCCTAGGGCAAAAATACACATACCGTTGTAATCGGGCGAGTTTCTGCTTTCAGATGCAATAGCACATTCTCGAGTTCGTCAATACGTTCGCGAGATATGGGAGTTTGAAGTTAAGGAATGGTTGAGAAACCATCAAACTTTTCGCAATTCAGATGCTAGAAACGATTAACTGGAATGGCCTAGGGGAGAAGTACACACACCATTGTAATCGGGGGAGATTCTACTTTGAGATGCAACAGGAATTTCTCGAGTTCGTCAATCCGTTCGCGAGATATGGGAGTTTGAAGTTAAGGAATGGTCGAGCAACCATCAAAATTTTCGCAATTCTGATGCTAGAAACGAATAACTGGCATGGCCTAGGGGAGAAGTACACACACCATTGTAATCGGGGGAGATTCTACTTTGAGATGCAACAGGAATTTCTCGAGTTCGTCAATCCGTTCGCGAGATATGGGATTTTGAAGTTAAGGAATGGTTGAGAAACCATCAAAATTTTCGCAAGTCTGATACTCGAAACCAATAACTACAAAGGCCTAGGGGGAAAACACACATACCTTTGTAATCGGGCGTGTTTCTACTTTCAGGTGCAACAGGAATTTCTCGAGTTCGTCAATCCGTTCGCGAGATATGGGAGTTTGAAGTTAAGGAATGGTTGAGAAACCATCAAACTTTTCGCAATTCAGATGCTAGAAACGAATAACTGGAATGGCCTAGGGGAAAAGTACACACACCATTCTAATCGGGCGAGTTTCTTCTTTCAGATGCAACAGGAACTTCTCGAGTTCGTCAATCCGTTCGCGAGATATGGGAGTTTGAAGTTAAGGAATGGTTGAGAAACCATGAAAATTTTCGCTGGTCTGATACTCGAAACCAATAACTGTATTGGCCTAGGGGAATAGTACACACACCATTGTATTCGGGCGAGTTTCTGCTTTCAGATGCAATAGGAGTTTCTCGAGTTCGTCAATCCGTTCGCGAGATATGGGAGTTTGAAGTTAAGGAATGGTTGAGAAACCATCAACATTATCGCAATTCTGATGCTAGAAACGAATAACTGGAATGGCCTAGGGGAGAAGTACACACACCATTGTAATCGGGGGAGATTCTACTTTGAGATGCAACAGGAATTTCTCGAGTTCGTCAATCCGTTCGCGAGATATGGGAGTTTGAAGTTAAGGAATGGTCGAGCAACCATCAAAATTTTCGCAATTCTGATGCTAGAAACGAATAACTGGAATGGCCTAGGGGAGAAGTACACACACCATTGTAATCGGGGGAGATTCTACTTTGAGATGCAACAGGAGTTTCTCGAGTTCGTCAATCCGTTCGCGAGATATGGGATTTTGAAGTTAAGGAATGGTTGAGAAACCATCAAAATTTTCGCAAGTCTGATACTCGAAACCAATAACTACAAAGGTCTAGGGGGAAAACACACATACCTTTGTAATCGGGCGTGTTTCTACTTTCAGGTGCAACAGGAATTTCTCGAGTTCGTCAATCCGTTCGCGAGATATGGGAGTTTGAAGTTAAGGAATGGTTGAGAAACCATCAAAGTTTTCGCAAGTCTGATACTCGAAACCAATAACTACAGTGGCCTAGGGGAAAAATACACATACCGTTGTAATCGTGCGAGTTTCTGCTTCCACATGCAACAGGAATTTCTCGAGTTCGTCAATCCTTTCGCGAGATATGGGAGTATGAAGTTAAGGAATGGTGGAGCAACCATCAAAATTTTCGCAATTCCGATGCTAGAAACGAATAACTGGAATGGCCTAGGGGAATAGTACACACACCATTGTATTCGGGCGAGTTTCTGCTTTCAGATGCAATAGGAATTCCTCGAGTTCGTCAATCCGTTCGCGAGATATGGGAGTTTGAAGTTAAGGAATGGTTGAGAAACCATCAAAATTTTGGCAATTCTGATGCTAGAAACGAATAACGGGAATGGCCTAGGGGAAAAGTACACACACCATTGTAATCGGGCGAGTTTCTACTTTCAGATGCAACAGGAATTTCTCGAGTTCGTCAATCCGTTCGCGAGATATGGGAGTTTGAAGTTAAGGAATGCTTGAGACACCATCAAAATTTTCGCAAGTCTGATACTCGAAACCAATAACTACAAAGGCCTAGGGGAAAAATACACATACCGTTGTAATCGGGCGAGTTTCTACTTTCAGATGCAACAGGAATTTCTCGAGTTCGTCAATCCGTTCGCGAGATATGGGAGTTTGAAGTTAAGGAATGCTTGAGACACCATCAAAATTTTCGCAAGTCTGATACTCGAAACCAATAACTACAAAGGCCTAGGTGGAAAACACACATATCTTTGTAATCGGGCGAGTTTATGCTTTCAGATGCAATAGGAAATTCTGGAGTTCGCCAATCCGTTCGCGAGATATGGGAGTTTAAAGTTAAGGAATGGTTGAGAAACCATCAAAATTTTCGCTGGTCTGGTACTCGAAACCAATATCTACAATGGCCTAGGGCAAAAATACACATACCGTTGTAATCGGGCGAGTTTCTGCTTTCAGATGCAATAGAAAATTCTCGAGTTCGTCAATCCGTTCGCGAGATATGGAAGTTTGAAGTTAAGGAATGATTGAGAAACCATCAAAATCTTCGCAAGTCTGATACTCGAAACCAATAACTACAAAGGCCTAGGGGGAAAACACACATATCTTTGTAATCGGGCGTGTTTCTACTTTCAGGTGCAACAGGAATTTCTCGAGTTCGTCAATCCGTTCGCGAGATATGGGAGTTTGAAGATAAGGAATGGTTGAGAAACCATCAAAATTTTCGCAAGTCTGATACTCGAAACCAATAACTACAGTGGCCTAGGGGAAAAATACACATACCGTTGTAATCGGGCGAGTTTCTACTTCCACATGCAACAGGAATTTTTCGAGTTCGTCAATCCTTTCGCGAGATATGGGAGTTTGAAGTTAAGGAATGGTCGAGCAACCATCAAAATTTTCGCAATTCCGATGCTAGAAACGAATAACTGGAATGGCCTAGGGGAAAAGTACACACACCATTGTAATCGGGCGAGTTTCTGCTTTCAGATACAACAGGAATTTCTCGAGTTCGTCAATCCGTTCGCGAGAAATGGGGGTCTGAAGTTAAGGAATGGTTAAGAAACCATCAAAATTTTCGCAAGTCTGATACTCGAAACCAATAACTACAATGGCCTAGGGGAAAAATACACATACCGTTGTAATCGGGCAAGCTTCTACTTCCACATGCAACAGGAATTTCTCGAGTTCGTCAATCCGTTCGCGAGAAATGGGGGTCTGAAGTTAAGGAATGGTTAAGAAACCATCAAAATTTTCGCAAGTCTGATACTCGAAACCAATAACTACAATGGCTTACGGGAAAAATACACATACCGTTGTAATCGTGCGAGTTCCTACTTCCACATGCAACAGAAATTTCTCGAGTTCGTCAATCCGTTCGCGAGATATGGGAGTTTGAAGTTAAGGAATGGTCGAGCAACCATCAAAATTTTCGCTGGTCTGATACTCGAAACCAATAACTGGAATGGCCTAGGGGAATAGTACATACACCATTGTACTCGGGCGAGCTTCTGCTTTCAGATGCAATAGGAATTTCTCGAGTTCGTCAATCCGTTCGCGAGATATGGGAGTTTGAAGTTAAGGAATGGTTGAGAAACCATCAAAATTTTCGCAATTCTGATGCTAGAAACGAATAACTGGAATGGCCTAGGGGAAAAGTACACAAACCATTGTACTCGGGCGAGTTTCTACTTTCAGATGCAACAGGAATTTCTCGAGTTCGTCAATCCGTTCGCGAGATATGGGAGTGTGAAGTTAAGGAATGGTTGAGAAACCAACAAAATTTTGGCAAGTCTGATACTCGAAACCAATAACTACAAAGGCCTAGGGGAAAAATACACATACCGTTGTAATCGGGCGAGTTTCTACTTCCACATGCAACAGGAATTTCTCGAGTTCGTCAATCCGTTCGCGAGATATGGGAGTTTGAAGTTAAGGAAAGGTCGAGCAACCATCAAAATTTTCGCTGGTCTGATACTCGACACCAATAACTGGAATGGCCTAGGGGAATAGTACATACACCATTGTACTCGGGCGAGCTTCTGCTTTCAGATGCAATAGGAATTTCTCGAGTTCGTCAATCCGTTCGCGAGATATGGGAGTTTGAAGTTAAGGAATGGTTGAGAAACCATCAAAATTTTCGCAATTCTGATGCTAGAAACGAATAACTGGAATGGCCTAGGGCAAAAATACACATACCGTTGTAATCGGACGAGTTTCTGCTTTCAGATGCAATAGGAAATTCTCGAGTTCGTCAATACGTTCGCGAGATATGGGAGTTTGAAGTTAAGGAATGGTTGAATGAATTTTCGCAAGTCTGATACTCGAAACCAATAACTACAAAGGCCTAGAGGGAAAACACACATATCTTTGTAATCGGGCGTGTTTCTACTTTCAGGTGCAACAGGAATTTCTCGAGTTCGTCAATCCGTTCGCGAGATATGGGAGTTTGAAGTTAAGGAATGGTTGAGAAACCATCAAAATTTTAGCAAGTCTGATACTCGAAACCAATAACTGGAATGGCCTAGGGGAAAAGTGCACACACCGTTGTAATCGGCCGAGTTTTTACTTTCAGATGCTGGAATGGCCTAGAGGAAAAGTACACACACCATTGTAATCGGGCGACTTTCTACTTTCAGATACAACAGGAATTTCTCGAGTTCGTCAATGCGTTCGCGAGATATGGGAGTTTGCAGTTAAGGTATGGTTGAGAAATCACCAAAATTTTCGCTGGTCTGATACTCGAAACCAATAACTGGATTGGCCTAGGGGAATAGTACACACCCCATTGTATTCGAGCGAGTTTCTGCTTTCAGATGCAATACGAATTTCTCGAGTTCGTCAATCCGTTGGCGAGATATGGGAGTTTGAAGTTAAGGAATGGTTGAGAAACCATCAATGTTTTCGCTGGTCTGATACTCGAAACCAATAACTGGAATGGCCTAGGGGAAAAGTACACACACCGTTGTAATCGGCCGAGTTTTTACTTTCAGATGCTGGAATGGCCTAGGGCAAAAATACACATACCGTTGTAGTCGGACGAGTTTCTGCTTTCAGATGCAATAGGAAATTCTCGAGTTCATCAATACTTTCGCGAGATATGGGAGTTTGAAGTTAAGGAATGGTTGAGAAACCATCAAAATTTTCGCAAGTCTGATACTCGAAACCAATAACTACAATGGCTTAGGGCAAAAATACACATACCGTTGTAATCGGGCGAGTTTCTGCTTTCAGATGCAATAGGAAATTCTCGAGTTCGTCAATCCGTTCGCGAGATATTGGAGATTGAAGTTAAGGAATGGTTGAGAAACCATCAAAATTTTCGCTTGTCTGATACTCGAAACCAATAACTGGAATGGCCTAGGGGAAAAGTACACACACCGTTGTAATCGGGCGAGTTTCTACTTCCTCATGCAACAGGAATTTCTCGAGTTCGTCAAACCGTTCGCGAGATATGGGAGTTTCAAGATAAGGAAGGGTTGAGAAACCATCAAAATTTTCGCTTGTCTGATACTCGAAACCAATAACTGGAATGGCCTAGGGGAAAAGTACACACACCGTTGTAATCGGGCGAGTTTCTACTTCCACATGCAACAGGAATTTCTCGAGTTCGTCAAACCGTTCGCGAGATATGGGAGTTTCAAGATAAGGAATGGTCGAGAAAGCATCAAAATTTTCGCTGGTCTGATACTCGAAACCAATAACTGGATTGGCCTAGGGGAATAGTACACACACCATTGTATTCGGCGAGTTTCTGCTTTCAGATGCAATAGGAATTTCTCGCGTTCGTCAATCCGTTCGCGAGATATGGGAGTTTCAAGATAAGGAATGGTCGAGAAAGCATCAAAATTTTCGCTGGTCTGATACTCGAAACCAATAACAGGATTGGCCTAGGGGAATAGTACACACACCATTGTATTCGGCGAGTTTCTGCTTTCAGATGCAATAGGAATTTCTCGAGTTCGTCAATCCGTTCGCGAGATATGGGAGTTTGAAATTAAGGAATCGTTGAGAAACCATCAAAATTTTCGCAAGTATGATTCTCGAAACCAATAACTACAATTGCCTAGGGCAAAAATACACATACCGTTGTAATCGGGCGAGTTTCTACTTTCAGATGCAATAGGAAATTCTCGATTTAGTCAATCCGTTCGCGAGATATGGGAGTTTGAAGTTAAGGAATGGTTGAGAAACCATCAAAATTTTCGCAAATATGATACTCGAAACCAATAACTACAATTGCCTAGGGCAAAAATACACATACCGTTGTAATCGGGCGAGTTTCTGCTTTCAGATGCAATAGGAAATTCTCGATTTAGTCAATCCGTTCGCGAGATATGGGAGTTTGAAGTTAAGGAATGGTTGAGAAACCATCAATGTTTTCGCTGGTCTGATACTCGAAACCAATAACTGGAATGTCCTAGGGGAAAAGTACACACACCATTGTAATCGGGCGAGTTTCTACTTTCAGATGCAACAGGAATTTCTCGAGTTCGTCAATCCGTTCGCGAGATATGGGAGTTTCAAGATAAGGAATGGTCGAGAAAGCATCAAAATTTTCGCTGGTCTGATACTCGAAACCAATAACTGGAATGGCCTAGGGGAAAAGTACACACACCATTGTAATCGGGCGAGTTTCTACTTTCAGATGCAACAGGAATTTCTCGAGTTCGTCAATCCGTTCGCGAGATATGGGAGTTTGAAGTTAAGGAATGGTTGAGAAACCATCAAAATTTTCGCTTGTCTGATACTCGAAACCAATAACTGGAATGGCCTAGGGGAAAAGTGCACACACCGTTGTAATCGGGCGAGTTTCTACTTCCACATGCAACAGGAATTTCTCGAGTTCGTCAAACCGTTCGCGAGATATGGGAGTTTCAAGATAAGGAATGGTCGAGAAAGCATCAAAATTTTCGCTGGTCTGATACTCGAAACCAATAACTGGATTGGCCTAGGGGAATAGTACACCCACCATTGTATTCGGCGAGTTTCTGCTTTCAGATGCAATAGGAATTTCTCGAGTTCGTCAATCCGTTCGCGAGATATGGGAGTTTGAAATTAAGGAATGGTTGAGAAACCATCAAAATTTTCGCAAGTATGATACTCGAAACCAATAACTACAATTGCCTAGGGCAAAAATACACATACCGTTGTAATCGGGCGAGTTTCTGCTTTCAGATGCAATAGGAAATTCTCGATTTAGTCAATCCGTTCGCGAGATATGGGAGTTTGAAGTTAAGGAATGGTTGAGAAACCATCAATGTTTTCGCTGGTCTGATACTCGAAACCAATAACTGGAATGTCCTAGGGGAAAAGTACACACACCATTGTAATCGGGCGAGTTTCTACTTTCAGATGCAACAGGAATTTCTCGAGTTCGTCAATCCGTTCGCGAGATATGGGAGTTTGAATTTAAGGAATGGTTGAGAAACCATCAAAATTTTCGCTTGTCTGATACTCGAAACCAATAACTGGAATGGCCTAGGGGAAAAGTACACACACCGTTGTAATCGGGCGAGTTTCTACTTCCACATGCAACAGGAATTTCTCGAGTTCGTCAAACCGTTCGCGAGATATGGGAGTTTCAAGATAAGGAATGGTCGAGAAAGCATCAAAATTTTCGCTGGTCTGATACTCGAAACCAATAACTGGATTGGCCTAGGGGTATAGTACACACACCATTGTATTCGGCGAGTTTCTGCTTTCAGATGCAATAGGAATTTCTCGAGTGCGTCAATCCGTTCGCGAGATATGGGAGTTTGAAATTAAGGAATGGTTGAGAAACCATCAAAATTTTCGCAAGTATGATACTCGAAACCAATAACTACAATTGCCTAGGGCAAAAATACACATACCGTTGTAATCGGGCGAGTTTCTGCTTTCAGATGCAATAGGAAATTCTCGATTTAGTCAATCCGTTCGCGAGATATGGGAGTTTGAATTTAAGGAATGGTTGAGAAACCATCAAAGTTTTCGCTGGTCTGATACTCGTGTGGCGGCACTACCCACGCTTGCCACCAGAGGGAAACTCACCACCAACCGTTTCCCGCAAGTTCCCGTACCTGCTCCGATCGCTATATATACGACCTCTTACCGATCTTCCAATGTCCCGGCGTATAAGGCAGGGCCTGCTAGGATGCCTTACTGACGAGTCCACTAGCAGGCCCGGGATGAAACGCTTATCCCCACTTCCTTATATTTCCGTTCACTCCTTTCTAACATTCTTTAATTTAGCGCCGCCAAAGTGGTGAACTTTACAGCGTCGTGCCGCAGAAATACGTATGGCGATGTGGCAAGATCTTTAAAGATGAAAGTTCTGCGAGTACCGTGTCGCGTACCGGGTGAAGACTTCAAACGTTTCATATGGTTTCTTAATCGATTCACAAAATCAGAAGTTCCCTCTACTTCGCCTGACACAAAAAACTCGCCAGGTAAACGTATGCCTGTCCCGTAAACCATTTCTGCGGCTGTCGCCTTTAAGTCCTCTTTGAGGGCTGACCGAATCCCAAGTAATACAACGGGTAATATTTGTACCCAATCCTCGGTTTCGTGGCACTTTATTGCTGCTTTCAGCTGACGATGGAACCGTTCTACCATCCCGTTGGCCTGCGGATGATACGCCGTAGTCCTTAGATGGGAAGAACCGATTAATCGTAATAGCTCTTTAAACAAATGAGACTCGAATTGGCGTCCCTGGTCAGTAGTGATCTTTAACGGTACACCAAAACGCGTTACCCACACGTTCACGAACGCTTTTGCTACCGTTTCCGCGTCGATTTCTCCGATCGGTATGACTTCCGGCCAACGCGTAAAACGGTCTACGCACGTTACGCAGTATCTGCAGCCTTGTGACGTAGGCAAGGGTCCTACAATGTCGACGTGCACGTGTTCGAACCTCCCAGAATCTCGAAAATCTCTAATAGGGGTTGCCACGTGCTTGGTAACTTTTGCCCGCTGGCAAGGAACGCAATGCTTTGCCCATTCGCGGCAATCTTTGTTCACAGATGGCCACACAAAACGGCTGGTCACCAACCTTTGCGTAGCACGGATCCCCGGATGAGATAGTCCATGCAGCGAGTCGAAAATCGCTCGCCGTAGTGGCCCAGGTACAAAAGGTCTGATTGTTTCGTTCGACACATCACAAAGTAAAGATACTTCGAATCCGGGAAAATGGACCTTCTTCAAGTGAAGCGCACTCGAATTAGAAGTTAACATCCGTTTAAGTTCCTCATCTTTACTTTGTGACTGTTCAATCGTTTTGTAGTCTGGGGGCGAGGAAACAGATTCAACTCGAGACAATACATCCGCCACTGTATTTTCAATACCTTTGATGTGCCTAATGTCAGTGGAAAATTGTCCTATATAATCTAAATGTCGAAATTGACGAGGAGAACATTTCTCCAGTTTCTGTTTGAAAGCAAAGGTGAGCGGCTTGTGGTCGGTATAGATTACGAAGTCTCGTCCTTCCACGTAATGCCTAAACTTTTTAATAGCCATATAAATCGCTAACAGCTCGCGATCATAGGCGCTGTATTTACACTGGGTGGCAGAAAGGGCTTTCGTATAAAAGGACAATGGTTGCCAAACACCATCGACCAGCTGTTGCAAAACGGCTCCAATTGCGTAATCGGACGCATCGACTGTAACATTAATGCATGCACCTGAAATCGGGTGCGCAAGTGTTGTGGCATTCGCAAGGACCTCTTTGATATTAACGAAAGCCTCCTCTGCCGCCTTAGTCCACTAGCAGGCCCGGGATGAAACGCTTATCCCCACTTCCTTATATTTCCGTTCTTTCCTTCCTCTCACATACTTTAATTTAGCGCCGCCAAAGTGGTGACCCCGTCTAGCAACACGCAACCTTCTGGACAACAGCACAGCAGCAGTACAGGTGCAGCACAAGACGATGGAAGGAACGCAACGTAAAGGCCGATTTTTCGTAAATCCCCCTCTCCGAGGGTTGACTCCTCGACCTGCCAGCGACGACACGAACGCTATACTCCCGGCTAACCATCAGGATCAACCCCAGGAGGACAGCAGGCAGCTTGTCGACATTATTCATCGACCACACCGATGCGTTTCATAAATACTGGTACGCGCACGCATCAACGTCGGACAACAAGCGAAAACGCGGCTTGAGCAAACGATGCTCGCCACGCGTATTCCGCAATCGACAGCAGCTGGGCCTTACTACGAAAAAGAAGCATTCTTCTCTTCCACCGCTCTGGACAACCTCTTCCTGTGCCTGTTGTGCCAAACCGAACTACGGAACAAATACCTACGCCACTGGGACATCAGGACGGAACTTCAAAGTATCGTTTACCACTGGCAAGGGGGTTATGTGGCGGCACTACCCACGCTTGCCACCAGAGGGAAACTCACCACCAACCGTTTCCCGCAAGTTCCCGTACCTGCTCCGATCGCTATATATACGACCTCTTACCGATCTTCCAATGTCCCGGCGTATAAGGCAGGGCCTGCTAGGATGCCTTACTGACGAGTCCACTAGCAGGCCCGGGATGAAACGCTTATCCCCACTTCCTTATATTTCCGTTCACTCCTTTCTAACATTCTTTAATTTAGCGCCGCCAAACTCGAAACCAATAACTGGAATGGCCTAGGGGAAAAGTACACACACCATTGTAATCGGGCGAGTTTCTACTTTCAGATGCAACAGGAATTTCTCGAGTTCGTCAAACCGTTCGCGAGATATGGGAGTTTCAAGATAAGGAAGGGTTGAGAAACCATCAAAATTTTCGCTTGTCTGATACTCGAAACCAATAACTGGAATGGCCTAGGGGAAAAGTACACACACCGTTGTAATCGGGCGAGTTTCTACTTCCACATGCAACAGGAATTTCTCGAGTTCGTCAAACCATTCGCGAGATATGGGAGTTTCAAGATAAGGAATGGTCGAGAAACCATCAAAATTTTCGCTGGTCTGGAACTCGAAACCAATAACTGGAATGGCCTAGGGGAATAGTACACACCCCATTGTATTCGGACGAGTTTCTGCTTTCAGATGCAATAGGAAATTCTCGAGTTCATCAATACGTTCGCGAGATATGGGAGTTTGAAGTTAAGGAATGGTTGAGAAACCATCAAAATTTTCGTAAGTCTGATACTCGAAACCAATAACTGGAATGGCCTAGGGGAAAAGTACACACACCATTGTAATCGGGCGAGTTTCTACTTTCAGATGCAACAGGAGTTTCTCGAGTTCGTCAATCCGTTCGCGAGATATGGGAGTTTGAAGTTAAGGAATGGTTGAGAAACCATCAAAATTTTCGCTTGTCTGATACTCGAAACCAATAACTGGAATGGCTTAGGGGAAAAGTACACACACCGTTGTAATCGGGCGAGTTTCTACTTCCACATGCAACAGGAATTTCTCGAGTTCGTCAAACCGTTCGCGAGATATGGGAGTTTCAAGATAAGGAATGGTCGAGAAAGCGTCAAAATTTTCGCTGGTCTGGAACTCGAAACCAATAACTGGAATGGCCTAGGGGAATAGTACACACCCCATTGTATTCGGACGAGTTTCTGCTTTCAGATGCAATAGGAAATTCTCGAGTTCATCAATACGTTCGCGAGATATGGGAGTTTGAAGTTAAGGAATGGTTGAGAAACCATCAAAATTTTCGTAAGTCTGATACTCGAAACCAATAACTGGAATGGCCTAGGGGAAAAGTACACACACCATTGTAATCGGGCGAGTTTCTACTTTCAGATGCAACAGGAGTTTCTCGAGTTCGTCAATCCGTTCGCGAGATATGGGAGTTTGAAGTTAAGGAATGGTTGAGAAACCATCAAAATTTTCGCTTGTCTGATACTCGAAACCAATAACTGGAATGGCTTAGGGGAAAAGTACACACACCGTTGTAATCGGGCGAGTTTCTACTTCCACATGCAACAGGAATTTCTCGAGTTCGTCAAACCGTTCGCGAGATATGGGAGTTTCAAGATAAGGAATGGTCGAGAAAGCGTCAAAATTTTCGCTGGTCTGATACTCGAAACCTATAACTGGATTGGCCTAGGGGAATAGTACACACACCATTGTATTCGGCGAGTTTCTGCTTTCAGATGCAATAGGAATTTCTCGAGTTCGTCAATCCGTTCGCGAGATATGGGAGTTTGAAATTAAGGAATGGTTGAGAAACCATCAAAATTTTCGCAAGTATGATACTCGAAACCAATAACTACAATTGCCTAGGGCAAAAATACACATACCGTTGTAATCGGGCGAGTTTCTGCTTTCAGATGCAATAGGAAATTCTCGATTTAGTCAATCCGTTCGCGAGATATGGGAGTTTGAAGTTAAGGAATGGTTGAGAAACCATCAAAGTTTTCGCTGGTCTGATACTCGAAACCAATAACTGGAATGGCCTAGGGGAAAAGTACACACACCATTGTAATCGGGCGAGTTTCTACTTTCAGATGCAACAGGAATTTCTCGAGTTCGTCAATCCGTTCGCGAGGTATGGGAGTTTCAAGATAAGGAATGGTCGAGAAAGCGTCAAAATTTTCGCTGGTCTGGAACTCGAAACCAATAACTGGAATGGCCTAGGGGAATAGTACACACCCCATTGTATTCGGACGAGTTTCTGCTTTCAGATGCAATAGGAAATTCTCGAGTTCATCAATACGTTCGCGAGATATGGGAGTTTGAAGTTAAGGAATGGTTGAGAAACCATCAAAATTTTCGTAAGTCTGATACTCGAAACCAATAACTGGAATGGCCTAGGGGAAAAGTACACACACCATTGTAATCGGGCGAGTTTCTACTTTCAGATGCAACAGGAGTTTCTCGAGTTCGTCAATCCGTTCGCGAGATATGGGAGTTTGAAGTTAAGGAATGGTTGAGAAACCATCAAAATTTTCGCTTGTCTGATACTCGAAACCAATAACTGGAATGGCTTAGGGGAAAAGTACACACACCGTTGTAATCGGGCGAGTTTCTACTTCCACATGCAACAGGAATTTCTCGAGTTCGTCAAACCGTTCGCGAGATATGGGAGTTTCAAGATAAGGAATGGTCGAGAAAGCGTCAAAATTTTCGCTGGTCTGATACTCGAAACCTATAACTGGATTGGCCTAGGGGAATAGTACACACACCATTGTATTCGGCGAGTTTCTGCTTTCAGATGCAATAGGAATTTCTCGAGTTCGTCAATCCGTTCGCGAGATATGGGAGTTTGAAATTAAGGAATGGTTGAGAAACCATCAAAATTTTCGCAAGTATGATACCCGAAACCAATAACTACAATTGCCTAGGGCAAAAATACACATACCGTTGTAATCGGGCGAGTTTCTGCTTTTAGATGCAATAGGAAATTCTCGATTTAGTCAATCCGTTCGCGAGATATGGGAGTTTGAAGTTAAGGAATGGTTGAGAAACCATCAAAGTTTTCGCTGGTCTGATACTCGAAACCAATAACTGGAATGGCCTAGGGGAAAAGTACACACACCATTGTAATCGGGCGAGTTTCTACTTTCAGATGCAACAGGAATTTCTCGAGTTCGTCAATCCGTTCGCGAGGTATGGGAGTTTGAAGTTAAGGAATGGTTGAGAAACCATCAAAATTTTCGCTTGTCTGATACTCGAAACCAATAACTGGAATGGCCTAGGGGAAAAGTACACACACCGTTGTAATCGGGCGAGTTTCTACTTCCACATGCAACAGGAATTTCTCGAGTTCGTCAAACCATTCGCGAGATATGGGAGTTTCAAGATAAGGAATGGTCGAGAAACCATCAAAATTTTCGCTGGTCTGGAACTCGAAAACAATAACTGGAATGGCCTAGGGGAATAGTACACACTCCAATGTATTCGGACGAGTTTCTGCTTTCAGATGCAATAGGAAATTCTCGAGTTCGTCAATCCGTTCGCGAGATATGGGAGTTTGAAATTAAGGAATGGTTGAGAAACCATCAAAATTTTCGCAAGTCTGATACTCGAAACCAATAACTACAAATGCCTAGGGGAAAAATACACATACCGTTGTAATCGGGCGAGATTCACCTTTCACATGCAACAGGAATTTCTCGATTTAGTCAATCCGTTCGCGAGATATGGGAGTTTGAAGTTAAGGAATGGTTGAGAAACCATCAAAATCTTCGCTGGTCTGATACTCGAAACCAATAACTGGATTGGCCTAGGGGAATAGTACACACACCATTGTATTCGGCGAGTTTCTGCTTTCAGATGCAATAGGAATTTCTCGAGTTCGTCAATCCGTTCGCGAGATATGGGAGTTTGAAATTAAGGAATGGTTGAGAAACCATCAAAATTTTCGCAAGTATCATACTCGAAACCAATAACTACAATTGCCTAGGGCAAAAATACACATACCGTTGTAATCGGGCGAGTTTCTGCTTTCAGATGCAATAGGAAATTCTCGATTTAGTCAATCCGTTCGCGAGATATGGGAGTTTGAAGTTAAGGAATGGTTGAGAAACCATCAAAGTTTTCGCTGGTCTGATACTCGAAACCAATAACTGGAATGGCCTAGGGGAAAAGTACACACACCATTGTAATCGGGCGAGTTTCTACTTTCAGATGCAACAGGAATTTCTCGAGTTCGTCAATCCGTTCGCGAGATATGGGAGTTTGAAGTTAAGGAATGGTTGAGAAACCATCAAAATTTTCGCTTGTCTGATACTCGAAACCAATAACTGGAATGGCCTAGGGGAAAAGTACACACACCGTTGTAATCGGGCGAGTTTCTACTTCCACATGCAACAGGAATTTCTCGAGTTCGTCAAACCATTCGCGAGATATGGGAGTTTCAAGATAAGGAATGGTCGAGAAACCATCAAAATTTTCGCTGGTCTGGAACTCGAAACCAATAACTGGAATGGCCTAGGGGAATAGTACACACCCCATTGTATTCGGACGGGTTTCTGCTTTCAGATGCAATAGGAAATTCTCGAGTTCATCAATACGTTCGCGAGATATGAGAGTTTGAAGTTAAGGAATGGTTGAGAAACCATCAAAATTTTCGCTGGTCTGATACTCGAAACCAATAACTGGATTGGCCTAGGGGAATAGTACACACACCATTGTGTTCGGCGAGTTTCTGCTTTCAGATGCAATAAAAATTTCTCGAGTTCGTCAATCCGTTCGCGAGATATGGGAGTTTGAAATTAAGGAATGTTTGAGAAACCATCAAAATTTTCGCAAGTCTGATACTCGAAACCAATAACTACAAATGCCTAGGGGAAAAATACACATACCGTTGTAATCGGGCGAGATTCTACTTTCACATGCAACAGGAATTTCTCGATTTAGTCAATCCGTTCGCGAGATATGGGAGTATGAAGTTAAGGAATGGTTGAGAAACCATGAAAATCTTCGCTGGTCTGATACTCGAAACCAATAACTGGATTGGCCTAGGGGAATAGTACACACCCCATTGTATTCGGGCGAGTTTCTGCTTTCGGATGCAATAGGAATTTCTCGAGTTCGTCAATCCGTTCGCGAGATATGGGAGTTTGAAGGTAAGGAATGGTTGAGAAACCATCAAAACTTTCGGTGGTCTGATACTCGAAACCAATAACTGGAATGGCCAAGGGGAAAAGTACACACACCATTGTAATCGGGCGAGTTTCTACTTTCAGATGCAACAGGAATTTCTCGAGTTCGTCAATCCGTTCGGGAGATATGGAAGTTTGAAGTTAAGGAATGGTTGAGAAACCATCAAAATTTTCGCTTGTCTGATACTCGAAACCAGTAACTGGAATGGCCCTGGGGGAAAAGTACACACACCGTTGTAATCGGACGAGTTTCTACTTCCACATGCAACAGGAATTTCTCGAGTTCGTCAATCCGTTCGCGAGATATGGGAGTTTGAAGTTAAGGAATGGTTGAGAAACCATCAAAATCTTCGCTGGTCTGATACTCGAAACCAATAACTGGATTGGCCTAGGGGAATAGTACACACCCCATTGTATTCGGGCGAGTTTCTGCTTTCGGATGCAATAGGAATTTCTCGAGTTCGTCAATCCGTTCGCGAGATATGGGAGTTTGAAGGTAAGGAATGGTTGAGAAACCATCAAAACTTTCGGTGGTCTGATACTCGAAACCAATAACTGGAATGGCCTAGGGGAAAAGTACACACACCATTGTAATCGGGCGAGTTTCTACTTTCAGATGCAACAGGAATTTCTCGAGTTCGTCAATCCGTTCGGGAGATATGGGAGTTTGAAGTTAAGGAATGGTTGAGAAACCATCAAAATTTTCGCTTGTCTGATACTCGAAACCAGTAACTGGAATGGCCCTGGGGGAAAAGTACACACACCGTTGTAATCGGACGAGTTTCTACTTCCACATGCAACAGGAATTTCTCGAGTTCGTCAATCCGTTCGCGAGATATGGGAGTTTGAAGTTAAGGAATGATTGAGAAACCATCAAAATTTTCGCAAGTCTGATACTCGAAACCAATAACTGGAATGGCCTAGGGGAAAAGTTCACACACCATTGTAATCGGGCGAGTTTCTACTTCCACATGCAACAGTAATTCCTCGAGATCGTCAATCCGTTCGCGAGATATGGGAGTTTGAAGTTAAGGAATGGTTGAGAAACCATCAAAATTTTGGCTGGTCTGATACTCGAAACCAATAACTGGATTGGCCTAGGGGAATAGTACACACACCATTGTATTCGGGCGAGTTTCTGCTTTCAGATGCAATACGAATTTCTCGAGTTCGTCAATCCGTTCGCGAGATATGGGAGTTTGAAGTTAAGGAATGGTTGAGAAACCATCAACATTTTCGCAATTCTGATCCTAGAAACGAATAACTGGAATGGCTTAGGGGAGAAGTGCACACACCGTTGTAATCGGCCGAGTTTTTACTTTCAGATGCAACAGGAATTTCTCGAGTTCGTCAATCCATTCGCGAGATATGGGAGTTTGAGGGTAAGGAATGGTTGAGAAACCATCAAAATTTTCGCAAGTCTGATACTCGAAACCAATAACTGGAATGGCCTAGGGGAAATGTGCACACACCGTTGTAATCGGCCGAGTTTTTACTTTCAGATGCAACAGGAATTTCTCGTGTTCGACTATCCGTTCGCGAGATATGGGAGTTTGAAGTTAAGGAATGGTTGAGAAACCATCAACATTTTCGCAAGTCTGATACTCGAAAACAATAACTGGAATGGCCTAGGGGAAAAGTGCACACACCATTGTAATCGGGCGAGTTTCTACTTTCAGATGCAACAGGAATTTCTCGAGTTCGTCAATCCGTTCGCGAGATATGGGAGTTTGAAGTTAAGGAATGGTTGAGAAACCATCAAAACTTTCGGTGGTCTGATACTCGAAACCAATAGCTGGAATGGCCTAGGGGAAAAGTACACACACCATTGTAATCGGGCGAGTTTCTACTTCCACATGCAACAGGAATTTCTCGAGTTCGTCAATCCGTTCGCGAGATATGGGAGTTTGAAGTTAAGGAATGGTCGAGAAAAAATCAAAATTTTCGCTGGTCTGGAACTCGAAACCAATAACTGGAATGGCCTAGGGGAATAGTACACACCCCATTGTATTCGGGCGAGTTTCTGCTTTCGGATGCAATAGGAATTTCTCGAGTTCGTCAATCCGTTCGCGAGATATGGGAGTTTGAAGGTAAGGAATGGTTGAGAAACCATCAAAATTTTCGCAAGTCTGATACTCGAAACCAATAACTACAAAGGCCTAGGGGGAAAACACACATATCTTTGTAATCGGGCGAGTTTCTGCTTTCAGATGCAATAGGAAATTCTCGAGTTCGTCAATCCGTTCGCGAGATATGGGAGTTTGAAGGTAAGGAATGGTTGAGAAACCATCAAAACTTTCGGTGGTCTGATACTCGAAACCAATAACTGGAATGGCCTAGGGGAAAAGTACACACACCATTGTAATCGGGCGAGCTTCTACTTTCAGATACAACAGGAATTTCTCGAGTTCGTCAATACGTTCGCGAGATATGGGAGTTTGAAGTTAAGGAATGGTTGAGAGACCATCAAAATTTTCGCAAGTCTGATACTCGAAACCAATAACTACAAAGGCCTAGGGGGAAAACATACATATCTTTGTAATCGGGCGAGTTTCTGCTTTCAGATGCAATAGGAAATTCTCGAGTTCGTCAATCCGTTCGCGAGATATGGGAGTTTGAAGTTAAGGAATGGTTGAGAAACCATCAAAATTTTCGCTGGTCTGATACTCGAAACCAATAACTGGATTGGCCTAGGGGAATAGTACACACACCATTGTATTCGGCCGAGTTTTTACTTTCAGATGCAATAGGAATTTCTCGAGTTCGTCAATCCGTTCGCGAGATATGGGAGTTTGAAGTTAAGGAATGGTTGAGAAACCATCAACATTTTCGCAATTCTGATGCTAGAAACGAATAACTGGAATGGCCTAGGGGAGAAGTACACATACCATTGTAATCGGGAGAGTTTCTACTTTCAGATGCAACAGGAATTTCTCGAGTTCGTCAATCCGTTCGCGAGATATGGGAGTTTGAAGTTAAGGAATGGCTGAGAAACCATCAAAATTTTCGCAAGTCTGATACTCGAAACCAATAACTACAAAGGCCTAGGGGAAAAATACATATACCGTTCTAATCGGGCGAGTTTCTACTTCCTCATGCAACAGGAATTTCTCGAGTTCGTCAATCCGTTCGCGAGCAATGGGAGTTTGAAGTTAAGGAATGGTTGAGAAACCATCAAAATTTTCGCTGGTCTGATACTCGAAACCAATAACTGGATTGGCCTAGGGGAATAGTACACACACCATTGTATTCGGGCGAGTTTCTGCTTTCAGATGCAATAGGAATTTCTCGAGTTCGTCAATCCGTTCGCGAGATATGGGAGTTTGAATTTAAGGAATCGTTGAGAATCCATCAAAGTTTTCGCTGGTCTGATACTCGAAACCAATAACTGGAATGGCCTAGGGGAAATGTACACACACCATTGTAATCGGGCGAGTTTCTACTTTCAGGTGCAACAGGAATTTATCGAGTTCGTCAATCCGTTCGCGAGATATGGGAGTTTGAAGTTAAGGAATGGTTGAGAAACCATCAAAATTTTCGCTGGTCTGATACTCGAAACCAATAACTGGATTGGCCTAGGGGAATAGTACACACACCATTGTATTCGGGCGAGTTTCTGCTTTCAGATGCAATAGGAATTTCACGAGTTCGTCAATCCGTTCGCGAGATATGGGAGTTTGAAGTTAAGGAATGGTTGAGAAACCATCAACATTTTCGCAATTCTGATGCTAGAAACGAATAACTGGAATGGCCTAGGGGAGAAGTACACATACCATTGTAATCGGGAGAGTTTCTACTTTCAGATGCAATAGGAATTTCTCGAGTTCGTCAATCCGTTCGCGAGATATGGGAGTTTGAAGTTAAGGAATGGTTGAGAAACCATCAAAATTTTCGCAAGTCTGATACTCGAAACCAATAACTACAAAGGCCTAGGGGAAAAATACATATACCGTTGTAATCGGGCGAGTTTCTACTTCCTCATGCAACAGGAATTTCTCGAGTTCGTCAATCCGTTCGCGAGATATGGGAGTTTGACGTTAAGGAATGGTTGAGAAACCATCAAAATTTTCGCTGGTCTGATACTCGAAACCAATAACTGGATTGGCCTAGGGGAATAGTACACACACCATTGTATTCGGGCGAGTTTCTGCTTTCAGATGCAATAGGAATTTCTCGAGTTCGTCAATCCGTTCGCGAGATATGGGAGTTTGAATTTAAGGAATGGTTGAGAAACCATCAAAGTTTTCGCTGGTCTGATACTCGAAACCAATAACTGGAATGGCCTAGGGGAAATGTACACACACCATTGTAATCGGGCGAGTTTCTACTTTCAGGTGCAACAGGAATTTATCGAGTTCGTCAATCCGTTCGCGAGATATGGGAGTTTGAAGTTAAGGAATGGTTGAGAAACCATCAACATTTTCGCAATTCTGATCCTAGAAACGAATAACTGGAATGGCCTAGGGGAGAAGTGCACACACCGTTGTAATCGGCCGAGTTTTTACTTTCAGATGCAACAGGAATTTCTCGAGTTCGTCAATCCATTCGCGAGATATGGGAGTTTGAGGGTAAGGAATGGTTGAGAAACCATCAAAACTTTCGGTGGTCTGATACTCGAAACCAATAGCTGGAATGGCCTAGGGGAAAAGTACACACACCATTGTAATCGGGCGAGCTTCTACTTTCAGGTGCAATAGGAATTTCTCGAGTTCGACAATCCGTTCGCGAGATATGGGAGTTTGAAGTTAAGGAATGGTTGAGAAACCATCAAAATTTTCGCAAGTCTGATACTCGAAACCAATAACTGGAATGGCCTAGGGGAAATGTGCACACACCGTTGTAATCGGCCGAGTTTTTACTTTCAGATGCAACAGGAATTTCTCGTGTTCGACTATCCGTTCGCGAGATATGGGAGTTTGAAGTTAAGGAATGGTTGAGAAACCATCAACATTTTCGCAAGTCTGATACTCGAAAACAATAACTGGAATGGCCTAGGGGAAAAGTGCACACACCATTGTAATCGGGCGAGTTTCTACTTTCAGATGCAACAGGAATTTCTCGAGTTCGTCAATCCGTTCGCGAGATATGGGAGTTTGAAGTTAAGGAATGGTTGAGAAACCATCAAAACTTTCGGTGGTCTGATACTCGAAACCAATAGCTGGAATGGCCTAGGGGAAAAGTACACACACCATTGTAATCGGGCGAGTTTCTACTTCCACATGCAACAGGAATTTCTCGAGTTCGTCAATCCGTTCGCGAGATATGGGAGTTTGAAGTTAAGGAATGGTCGAGAAAAAATCAAAATTTTCGCTGGTCTGGAACTCGAAACCAATAACTGGAATGGCCTAGGGGAAATGTACACACACCATTGTAATCGGGCGAGTTTCTACTTCCACATGCAACAGGAATTTCTCGAGTTCGTCAATCCGTTCGCGAGATATGGGAGTTTGAAGTTAAGGAATGGTCGAGAAAAAATCAAAATTTTCGCTGGTCTGGAACTCGAAACCAATAACTGGAATGGCCTAGGGGAATAGTACACACCCCATTGTATTCGGGCGAGTTTCTGCTTTCGGATGCAATAGGAATTTCTCGAGTTCGTCAATCCGTTCGCGAGATATGGGAGTTTGAAGGTAAGGAATGGTTGAGAAACCATCAAAATTTTCGCAAGTCTGATACTCGAAACCAATAACTACAAAGGCCTAGGGGGAAAACACACATATCTTTGTAATCGGGCAAGTTTCTGCTTTCAGATGCAATAGGAAATTCTCGAGTTCGTCAATCCGTTCGCGAGATATGGGAGTTTGAAGGTAAGGAATGGTTGAGAAACCATCAAAACTTTCGGTGGTCTGATACTCGAAACCAATAACTGGAATGGCCTAGGGGAAAAGTACACACACCATTGTAATCGGGCGAGCTTCTACTTTCAGATACAACAGGAATTTCTCGAGTTCGTCAATACGTTCGCGAGATATGGGAGTTTGAAGTTAAGGAATGGTTGAGAGACCATCAAAATTTTCGCAAGTCTGATACTCGAAACCAATAACTACAAAGGCCTAGGGGGAAAACACACATATCTTTGTAATCGGGCGAGTTTCTGCTTTCAGATGCAATAGGAAATTCTCGAGTTCGTCAATCCGTTCGCGAGATATGGGAGTTTGAAGTTAAGGAATGGTTGAGAAACCATCAAAATTTTCGCTGGTCTGATACTCGAAACCAATAACTGGATTGGCCTAGGGGAATAGTACACACACCATTGTATTCGGCCGAGTTTTTACTTTCAGATGCAATAGGAATTTCTCGAGTTCGTCAATCCGTTCGCGAGATATGGGAGTTTGAAGTTAAGGAATGGTTGAGAAACCATCAACATTTTCGCAATTCTGATGCTAGAAACGAATAACTGGAATGGCCTAGGGGAGAAGTACACATACCATTGTAATCGGGAGAGTTTCTACTTTCAGATGCAACAGGAATTTCTCGAGTTCGTCAATCCGTTCGCGAGATATGGGAGTTTGAAGTTAAGGAATGGCTGAGAAACCATCAAAATTTTCGCAAGTCTGATACTCGAAACCAATAACTACAAAGGCCTAGGGGAAAAATACATATACCGTTGTAATCGGGCGAGTTTCTACTTCCTCATGCAACAGGAATTTCTCGAGTTCGTCAATCCGTTCGCGAGCAATGGGAGTTTGAAGTTAAGGAATGGTTGAGAAACCATCAAAATTTTCGCTGGTCTGATACTCGAAACCAATAACTGGATTGGCCTAGGGGAATAGTACACACACCATTGTATTCGGGCGAGTTTCTGCTTTCAGATGCAATAGGAATTTCTCGAGTTCGTCAATCCGTTCGCGAGATATGGGAGTTTGAATTTAAGGAATCGTTGAGAATCCATCAAAGTTTTCGCTGGTCTGATACTCGAAACCGATAACTGGAATGGCCTAGGGGAAATGTACACACACCATTGTAATCGGGCGAGTTTCTACTTTCAGGTGCAACAGGAATTTATCGAGTTCGTCAATCCGTTCGCGAGATATGGGAGTTTGAAGTTAAGGAATGGTTGAGAAACCATCAAAATTTTCGCTGGTCTGATACTCGATACCAATAACTGGATTGGCCTAGGGGAATAGTACACACACCATTGTATTCGGGCGAGTTTCTGCTTTCAGATGCAATAGGAATTTCTCGAGTTCGTCAATCCGTTCGCGAGATATGGGAGTTTGAAGTTAAGGAATGGTTGAGAAACCATCAAAATTTTCGCAAGTCTGATACTCGAAACCAATAACTACAAAGGCCTAGGGGAAAAATACATATACCGTTGTAATCGGGCGAGTTTCTACTTCCTCATGCAACAGGAATTTCTCGAGTTCGTCAATCCGTTCGCGAGATATGGGAGTTTGAATTTAAGGAATGGTTGAGAAACCATCAAAATTTTCGCTGGTCTGATACTCGAAACCAATAACTGGATTGGCCTAGGGGAATAGCACACACACCGTTGTATTCGGGCGAGTTTCTGCTTTCAGATGCAATAGGAATTTCTCGAGTTCGTCAATCCGTTCGCGAGATATGGGAGTTTGAATTTAAGGAATGGTTGAGAAACCATCAAAGTTTTCGCTGGTCTGATACTCGAAATCAATAACTGGAATGGCCTAGGGGAAATGTACACACACCATTGTAATCGGGCGAGTTTCTTTCAGGTGCAACAGGAATTTCTCGAGTTCGTCAATCCGTTCGCGAGATATGGGAGTTTGAAGTTAAGGAATGGTTGAGAAACGATCACGATTTTCGCAAGTCTGATACTCGAAACCAATAACTGGAATGGCCTAGGGGAAAAGTACACAGAGCATTGTCATCGGGCGAGTTTCTACTTCCACATGCAACAGGAATTTCTCGAGTTCGTCAATCCGTTTGCGAGATATGGGAGTTTGAAGGTAAGGAATGGTTGAGAAACCATCAAAACTTTCGGTGGTCTGATACTCGAAACCAATAACTGGAATGGCCTAGGGGAAAAATACACATACCGTTGAAATCGGGCGAGTTTCTACTTCCTCATGCAACAGGAATTTCTCGAGTTCGTCAATCCGTTCGCGAGATATGGGAGTTTGAAGTTAAGAAATGGTTGAGAAACCATCAAAATTTTCGCTGGTCTGATACTCGAAACCAATAACTGGATTGGCCTAGGGGAATAGTACACACACCGTTGTATTCGGGCGAGTTTCTGCTTTCAGATGCAATAGGAATTTCTCGAGTTCGTCAATCCGTTCGCGAGGTATGGGAGTTTGAAGTTAAGGAATGGTTGAGAAACCATCAAAGTTTTCGCTGGTCTGATACTCGAAACCAATAACTGGAATGGCCTAGGGGAAATGTACACACACCATTGTAATCGGGCGAGTTTCTACTTTTAGGTGCAACAGGAATTTCTCGAGTTCGTCAATCCGTTCGCGAGATATGGGAGTTTGAAGTTAAGGAATGGTTGAGAAACCATCACAATTTTCGCAAGTCTGATACTCGAAACCAATAACCAATATGGCCTAGGGCAAAAATACACATACCGTTGTAATCGGACGAGTTTCTGCTTTCAGATGCAATAGGAAATTCTCGAGTTCGTCAATACGTTCGCGAGTAATGGGAGTTTGAAGTTAAGGAATGGTTGAGAAACCATCAAAATTTTCGCAAGTCTGATACTCGAAACCAATAACTACAAAGGCCTAGGGGGAAAACACACATATCTTTGTAATCGGGCGAGTTTCTGCTTTCAGATGCAATAGGAAATTCTCGAGTTCGTCAATCCGTTCGCGAGATATGGGAGTTTGAAGTTAAGGAATGGTTGAGAGACCATCAAAATTTTCGCAAGTCTGATACTCGAAACCAATAACTACAAAGGCCTAGGGGGAAAACACACATACCGTTGGAATCGGGCGAGTTTCTATTACCTCATGCAACAGGAATTTCTCGAGTTCGTCAATCCGTTGGCGAGATATGGGAGTTTGAAGTTAAGGAATGGTCGAGAAACCATCAAAATTTTCGCTGGTCTGGAGCTCGAAACCAATAACTGGAATGGCCTAGGGGAATAGTACACAGCCCATTGTATTCGGGCGAGTTTCTGCTTTCGGATGCAATAGGAATTTCTCGAGTTCGTCAATCCGTTCGCGAGATATGGGAGTTTGAAGTTAAGGAATGGTTGAGAAACCATCAAAACTTTCGGTGGTCTGATACTCGAAACCAATAGCTGGAATGGCCTAGGGGAAAAGTACACACACCATTGTAATCGGGCGAGTTTCTACTTCCACATGCAACAGGAATTTCTCGAGTTCGTCAATCCGTTCGCGAGATATGGGAGTTTGAAGTTAAGGAATGGTCGAGAAAAAATCAAAATTTTCGCTGGTCTGGAACTCGAAACCAATAACTGGAATGGCCTAGGGGAATAGTACACACCCCATTGTATTCGGGCGAGTTTCTGCTTTCGGATGCAATAGGAATTTCTCGAGTTCGTCAATCCGTTCGCGAGATATGGGAGTTTGAAGGTAAGGAATGGTTGAGAAACCATCAAAATTTTCGCAAGTCTGATACTCGAAACCAATAACTACAAAGGCCTAGGGGGAAAACACACATATCTTTGTAATCGGGCGAGTTTCTGCTTTCAGATGCAATAGGAAATTCTCGAGTTCGTCAATCCGTTCGCGAGATATGGGAGTTTGAAGGTAAGGAATGGTTAAGAAACCATCAAAACTTTCGGTGGTCTGATACTCGAAACCAATAACTGGAATGGCCTAGGGGAAAAGTACACACACCATTGTAATCGGGCGAGCTTCTACTTTCAGATACAACAGGAATTTCTCGAGTTCGTCAATACGTTCGCGAGATATGGGAGTTTGAAGTTAAGGAATGGTTGAGAGACCATCAAAATTTTCGCAAGTCTGATACTCGAAACCAATAACTACAAAGGCCTAGGGGGAAAACACACATATCTTTGTAATCGGGCGAGTTTCTGCTTTCAGATGCAATAGGAAATTCTCGAGTTCGTCAATCCGTTCGCGAGATATGGGAGTGTGAAGTTAAGGAATGGTTGAGAAACCAACAAAATTTTCGCAAGTCTGATACTCGAAACCAATAACTACAAAGGCCTAGGGGAAAAATACACATACCGTTGTAATCGGGCGGGTTTCTACTTCCTCATGCAACAGGAATTTCTCGAGTTCGTCAATCCGTTCGCGAGATATGGGAGTTTGAAGTTAAGGAATGGTTGAGAAACCATCAAAATTTTCGCTGGTCTGATACTCGAAACCAATAACTGGATTGGCCTAGGGGAATAGTACACACACCATTGTATTCGGGCGAGTTTCTGCTTTCAGATGCAATAGGAATTTCTCGAGTTCGTCAATCCGTTCGCGAGCAATGGGAGTTTGAAGTTAAGGAATGGTTGAGAAACCATCAAAATTTTCGCTGGTCTGATACTCGAAACCAATAACTGGATTGGCCTAGGGGAATAGTACACACACCATTGTATTCGGGCGAGTTTCTGCTTTCAGATGCAATAGGAATTTATCGAGTTCGTCAATCCGTTCGCGAGATATGGGAGTTTGAAGTTAAGGAATGGTTGAGAAACCATCAAAATTTTCGCTGGTCTGATACTCGAAACCAATAACTGGATTGGCCTAGGGGAATAGTACACACACCATTGTATTCGGGCGAGTTTCTGCTTTCAGATGCAATAGGAATTTCACGAGTTCGTCAATCCGTTCGCGAGATATGGGAGTTTGAAGTTAAGGAATGGTTGAGAAACCATCAACATTTTCGCAATTCTGATGCTAGAAACGAATAACTGGAATGGCCTAGGGGAGAAGTACACATACCATTGTAATCGGGAGAGTTTTTACTTTCAGATGCAACAGGAATTTCTCGAGTTCGTCAATCCGTTCGCGAGATATGGGAGTTTGAAGTTAAGGAATGGTTGAGAAACCATCAAAATTTTCGCAAGTCTGATACTCGAAACCAATAACTACAAAGGCCTAGGGGAAAAATACATATACCGTTGTAATCGGGCGAGTTTCTACTTCCTCATGCAACAGGAATTTCTCGAGTTCGTCAATCCGTTCGCGAGATATGGGAGTTTGAAGTTAAGGAATGGTTGAGAAACCATCAAAATTTTCGCTGGTCTGATACTCGAAACCAATAACTGGATTGGCCTAGGGGAATAGTACACACACCATTGTATTCGGGCGAGTTTCTGCTTTCAGATGCAATAGGAATTTCTCGAGTTCGTCAATCCGTTCGCGAGATATGGGAGTTTGAATTTAAGGAATGGTTGAGAAACCATCAAAGTTTTCGCTGGTCTGATACTCGAAACCAATAACTGGAATGGCCTAGGGGAAATGTACACACACCATTGTAATCGGGCGAGTTTCTACTTTCAGGTGCAACAGGAATTTATCGAGTTCGTCAATCCGTTCGCGAGATATGGGAGTTTGAAGTTAAGGAATGGTTGAGAAACTATCACAATTTTCGCAAGTCTGATACTCGAAACCAATAACTACAAAGGCCTAGGGGAAAAATACACATACCGTTGTAATCGGGCGGGTTTCTACTTCCTCATGCAGCAGGAATTTCTCGAGTTCGTCAATCCGTTCGCGAGATATGAGAGTTTGAAGTTAAGGAATGGTTGAGAAACCAACAACATTTTCGCAATTCTGATGCTAGAGACGAATAACTGGAATGGCCTAGGGGAGAAGTACACATACCATTGTAACCGGGAGAGTTTCTACTTTCAGATGCAACAGGAATTTCTCGAGTTCGTCAATCCGTTCGCGAGATATGGGAGTTTGAAGTTAAGGAATGGTTGAGAAACCATCAAAATTTTCGCAAGTCTGATACTCGAAACCAATAACTACAAAGGCCTAGGGGAAAAATACATATACCGTTGTAATCGGGCGAGTTTCTACTTCCTCATGCAACAGGAATTTCCCGAGTTCGTCAATCCGTTCGCGAGATTTGGGAGTTTGAATTTAAGGAATGGTTGAGAAACCATCAAAATTTTCGCTGGTCTGATACTCGAAACCAATAACTGGATTGGCCTAGGGGAAAAATACACATACCGTTGAAATCGGGCGAGTTTCTACTTCCTCATGCAACAGGAATTTCTCGAGTTCGTCAATCCGTTCGCGAGATATGGGAGTTTGAAGTTAAGAAATGGTTGAGAAACCATCAAAATTTTCGCTGGTCTGATACTCGAAACCAATAACTGGATTGGCCTAGGGGAAAAATACACATACCGTTGAAATCGGGCGAGTTTCTGCTTCCTCATGCAACAGGAATTTCTCGAGTTCGTCAATCCGTTCGCGAGATATGGGAGTTTGAAGTTAAGAAATGGTTGAGAAACCATCAAAATTTTCGCTGGTCTGATACCCGAAACCAATAACTGGAATGGCCTAGGGGAAATGTACACACACCATTGTAATCGGGCGAGTTTCTACTTTCAGGTGCAACAGGAATTTATCGAATTCGTCAATCCGTTCGCGAGATATGGGAGTTTGAAGGTAAGGAATGGTTGAGAAACCATCAAAACTTTCGGTGGTCTGATACTCGAAACCAATAACTGGAATGGCCTAGGGGAAAAATACACATACCGTTGAAATCGGGCGAGTTTCTACTTCCTCATGCAACAGGAATTTCTCGAGTTCGTCAATCCGTTCGCGAGATATGGGAGTTTGAAGTTAAGAAATGGTTGAGAAACCATCAAAATTTTCGCTGGTCTGATACTCGAAACCAATAACTGGATTGGCCTAGGGGAATAGTACACACACCGTTGTATTCGGGCGAGTTTCTGCTTTCAGATGCAATAGGAATTTCTCGAGTTCGTCAATCCGTTCGCGAGGTATGGGAGTTTGAAGTTAAGGAATGGTTGAGAAACCATCAAAGTTTTCGCTGGTCTGATACTCGAAACCAATAACTGGAATGGCCTAGGGGAAATGTACACACACCATTGTAATCGGGCGAGTTTCTACTTTCAGATGCAATAGGAAATTCTCGAGTTCGTCAATCCGTTCGCGAGATATGGGAGTTTGAAGTTAAGGAATGGTTGAGAGACCATCAAAATTTTCGCAAGTCTGATACTCGAAACCAATAACTACAAAGGCCTAGGGGGAAAACACACATATCTTTGTAATCGGGCGAGTTTCTGCTTTCAGATGCAATAGGAAATTCTCGAGTTCGTCAATCCGTTCGCGAGATATGGGAGTTTGAAGTTAAGGAATGGTTGAGAGACCATCAAAATTTTCGCAAGTCTGATACTCGAAACCAATAACTACAAAGGCCTAGGGGGAAAACACACATATCTTTGTAATCGGGCGAGTTTCTGCTTTCAGATGCAATAGGAAATTCTCGAGTTCGTCAATCCGTTGGCGAGATATGGGAGTTTGAAGTTAAGGAATGGTCGAGAAACCATCAAAATTTTCGCTGGTCTGGAGCTCGAAACCAATAACTGGAATGGCCTAGGGGAATAGTACACAGCCCATTGTATTCGGGCGAGTTTCTGCTTTCGGATGCAATAGGAATTTCTCGAGTTCGTCAATCCGTTCGCGAGATATGGGAGTTTGAAGTTAAGGAATGGTTGAGAAACCATCAAAACTTTCGGTGATCTGATACTCGAAACCAATAGCTGGAATGGCCTAGGGGAAAAGTACACACACCATTGTAATCGGGCGAGTTTCTACTTCCACATGCAACAGGAATTTCTCGAGTTCGTCAATCCGTTCGCGAGATAAGGGAGTTTGAAGTTAAGGAATGGTCGAGAAAAAATCAAAATTTTCGCTGGTCTGGAACTCGAAACCAATAACTGGAATGGCCTAGGGGAATAGTACACACCCCATTGTATTCGGGCGAGTTTCTGCTTTCGGATGCAATAGGAATTTCTCGAGTTCGTCAATCCGTTCGCGAGATATGGGAGTTTGAAGGTAAGGAATGGTTGAGAAACCATCAAAATTTTCGCAAGTCTGATACTCGAAACCAATAACTACAAAGGCCTAGGGGGAAAACACACATATCTTTGTAATCGGGCGAGTTTCTGCTTTCAGATGCAATAGGAAATTCTCGAGTTCGTCAATCCGTTCGCGAGATATGGGAGTTTGAAGGTAAGGAATGGTTAAGAAACCATCAAAACTTTCGGTGGTCTGATACTCGAAACCAATAACTGGAATGGCCTAGGGGAAAAGTACACACACCATTGTAATCGGGCGAGCTTCTACTTTCAGATACAACAGGAATTTCTCGAGTTCGTCAATACGTTCGCGAGATATGGGAGTTTGAAGTTAAGGAATGGTTGAGAGACCATCAAAATTTTCGCAAGTCCGATACTCGAAACCAATAACTACAAAGGCCTAGGGGGAAAACACACATATCTTTGTAATCGGGCGAGTTTCTGCTTTCAGATGCAATGGGAAATTCTCGAGTTCGTCAATCCGTTCGCGAGATATGGGAGTGTGAAGTTAAGGAATGGTTGAGAAACCAACAAAATTTTCGCAAGTCTGATACTCGAAACCAATAACTACAAAGGCCTAGGGGAAAAATACACATACCGTTGTAATCGGGCGGGTTTCTACTTCCTCATGCAACAGGAATTTCTCGAGTTCGTCAATCCGTTCGCGAGATATGGGAGTTTGAAGTTAAGGAATGGTTGAGAAACCATCAAAATTTTCGCTGGTCTGATACTCGAAACCAATAACTGGATTGGCCTAGGGGAATAGTACACACACCATTGTATTCGGCCGAGTTTTTACTTTCAGATGCAATAGGAATTTCTCGAGTTCGTCAATCCGTTCGCGAGATATGGGAGTTTGAAGTTAAGGAATGGTTGAGAAACCATCAACATTTTCGCAATTCTGATGCTAGAAACGAATAACTGGAATGGCCTAGGGGAGAAGTACACATACCATTGTAATCGGGAGAGTTTCTACTTTCAGATGCAACAGGAATTTCTCGAGTTCGTCAATCCGTTCGCGAGATATGGGAGTTTGAAGTTAAGGAATGGTTGAGAAACCATCAAAATTTTCGCAAGTCTGATACTCGAAACCAATAACTACAAAGGCCTAGGGGAAAAATACATATACCGTTGTAATCGGGCGAGTTTCTACTTCCTCATGCAACAGGAATTTCTCGAGTTCGTCAATCCGTTCGCGAGCAATGGGAGTTTGAAGTTAAGGAATGGTTGAGAAACCATCAAAATTTTCGCTGGTCTGATACTCGAAACCAATAACTGGATTGGCCTAGGGGAATAGTACACACACCATTGTATTCGGGCGAGTTTCTGCTTTCAGATGCAATAGGAATTTCTCGAGTTCGTCAATCCGTTCGCGAGATATGGGAGTTTGAATTTAAGGAATCGTTGAGAATCCATCAAAGTTTTCGCTGGTCTGATACACGAAACCAATAACTGGAATGGCCTAGGGGAAATGTACACACACCATTGTAATCGGGCGAGTTACTACTTTCAGGTGCAACAGGAATTTATCGAGTTCGTCAATCCGTTCGCGAGATATGGGAGTTTGAAGTTAAGGAATGGTTGAGAAACCATCAAAATTTTCGCTGGTCTGATACTCGAAACCAATAACTGGATTGGCCTAGGGGAATAGTACACACACCATTGTATTCGGGCGAGTTTCTGCTTTCAGATGCAATAGGAATTTCTCGAGTTCGTCAATCCGTTCGCGAGATATGGGAGTTTGAATTTAAGGAATCGTTGAGAATCCATCAAAGTTTTCGCTGGTCTGATACACGAAACCAATAACTGGAATGGCCTAGGGGAAATGTACACACACCATTGTAATCGGGCGAGTTACTACTTTCAGGTGCAACAGGAATTTATCGAGTTCGTCAATCCGTTCGCGAGATATGGGAGTTTGAAGTTAAGGAATGGTTGAGAAACCATCAAAATTTTCGCTGGTCTGATACTCGAAACCAATAACTGGATTGGCCTAGGGGAATAGTACACACACCATTGTATTCGGGCGAGTTTCTGCTTTCAGATGCAATAGGAATTTCACGAGTTCGTCAATCCGTTCGCGAGATATGGGAGTTTGAAGTTAAGGAATGGTTGAGAAACCATCAACATTTTCGCAATTCTGATGCTAGAAACGAATAACTGGAATGGCCTAGGGGAGAAGTACACATACCATTGTAATCGGGAGAGTTTCTACTTTCAGATGCAACAGGAATTTCTCGAGTTCGTCAATCCGTTCGCGAGATATGGGAGTTTGAAGTTAAGGAATGGTTGAGAAACCATCAAAATATTCGCTGGTCTGATACTCGAAACCAATAACTGGATTGGACTAGGGGAATAGTACACACACCATTGTATTCGGGCGAGTTTCTGCTTTCAGATGCAATAGGAATTTCTCGAGTTCGTCAATCCGTTCGCGAGATATGGGAGTTTGAATTTAAGGAATGGTTGAGAAACCATCAAAGTTTTCGCTGGTCTGATACTCGAAACCAATAACTGGAATGGCCTAGGGGAAATGTACACACACCATTGTATTCGGGCGAGTTTCTGCTTTCAGATGCAATAGGAATTTCACGAGTTCGTCAATCCGTTCGCGAGATATGGGAGTTTGAAGTTAAGGAATTGTTGAGAAACCATCAAAATTTTCGCAAGTCTGATACTCGAAACCAATAACTACAAAGGCCTAGGGGAAAAATACACATACCGTTGTAATCGGGCGGGTTTCTACTTCCTCATGCAACAGGAATTTCTCGAATTCGTCAATCCGTTCGCGAGATATGGGAGTTTGAATTTAAGGAATGGTTGAGAAATCATCAAAATTTTCGCTGTTCTGATACTCGAAACCAATAACTGGATTGGCCTAGGGGAATAGTACACACACCATTGTATTCGGGCGAGTTTCTGCTTTCAGATGCAATAGGAATTTCACGAGTTCGTCAATCCGTTCGCGAGATATGAGAGTTTGAAGTTAAGGAATGGTTGAGAAACCAACAACATTTTCGCAATTCTGATGCTAGAGACGAATAACTGGAATGGCCTAGGGGAGAAGTACACATACCATTGTAACCGGGAGAGTTTCTACTTTCAGATGCAACAGGAATTTCTCGAGTTCGTCAATCCGTTCGCGAGATATGGGAGTTTGAAGTTAAGGAATGGTTGAGAAACCATCAAAATTTTCGCAAGTCTGATACTCGAAACCAATAACTACAAAGGCCTAGGGGAAAAATACATATACCGTTGTAATCGGGCGAGTTTCTACTTCCTCATGCAACAGGAATTTCTCGAGTTCGTCAATCCGTTCGCGAGATATGGGAGTTTGAATTTAAGGAATGGTTGAGAAACCATCAAAATTTTCGCTGGTCTGATACTCGAAACCAATAACTGGATTGGCCTAGGGGAAAAATACACATACCGTTGAAATCGGGCGAGTTTCTGCTTCCTCATGCAACAGGAATTTCTCGAGTTCGTCAATCCGTTCGCGAGATATGGGAGTTTGAAGTTAAGAAATGGTTGAGAAACCATCAAAATTTTCGCTGGTCTGATACTCGAAACCAATAACTGGATTGGCCTAGGGGAATAGTACACACACCGTTGTATTCGGGCGAGTTTCTGCTTTCAGATGCAATAGGAATTTCTCGAGTTCGTCAATCCGTTCGCGAGATATGGGAGTTTGAATTTAAGGAATGGTTGAGAAACCATCAAAGTTTTCGCTGGTCTGATACTCGAAATCAATAACTGGAATGGCCTAGGGGAAATGTACACACACCATTGTAATCGGGCGAGTTTCTACTTTCAGGTGCAACAGGAATTTCTCGAGTTCGTCAATCCGTTCGCGAGATATGGGAGTTTGAAGTTAAGGAATGGTTGAGAAACGATCACAATTTTCGCAAGTCTGATACTCGAAACCAATAACTGGAATGGCCTAGGGGAAAAGTACACAGAGCATTGTCATCGGGCGAGTTTCTACTTCCAC
The DNA here is from genome assembly GCF_051014685.1 of Ptiloglossa arizonensis. Classification (NCBI taxonomy): domain Eukaryota; kingdom Metazoa; phylum Arthropoda; class Insecta; order Hymenoptera; family Colletidae; genus Ptiloglossa; species Ptiloglossa arizonensis. The sequence goes on along the minus strand of NW_027478535.1, from coordinate 263,463 downwards.
ATGCAACAGGAATTTCTCGAGTTCGTCAATCCGTTCGCGAGATATGGGAGTCTGAAGTTAAGGAATGGATGAGAAACCATCAAAATTTTCGCAATTCTGATACTCGAAACCAATAACTACAAAGGCCAAGAGGGAAAACACACATATCTTTGTAATCGGGCGTGTTTCTACTTTCAGGTGCAACAGGAATTTCTCGAGTTCGACAATCCGTTCGCGAGATATGGGAGTTTGAAGTTAAGGAATGGTTGAGAAACCATCAAAATTTTCGCAAGTCTGATACCCGAAACCAATAACTACAAAGGCCTAGGGGGAAAACACACATATCTTTGTAATCGGGCGTGTTTCTACTTTCAGGTGCAACAGGAATTTCTCGAGTTCGTCAATCCGATCGCGAGATATGGGAGTTTGAAGTTAAGGAATGATTGAGAAACCATCAAAATTTTCGCAAGTCTGATACTCGAAACCAATAACTGGAATGGCCTAGGGGAAAAGTGCACACACCGTTGTAATCGGCCGAGTTTTTACTTTCAGATGCAACAGGAATTTCTCGAGTTCGTCAATCCGTTCGCGAGAAATGGGGGTTTGAAGTTAAGGAATGGTTGAGAAACCATCAAAATTTTCGCAAGTCTGATACTCGAAACCAATAACTACAATGGCCTAGGGCAAAAAAACACATACCGTTGTAATCGGGCGAGTTTCTACTTTCAGATGCAACAGGAATTTCTCGAGTTCGTCAATCCGTTCGCGAGATATGGGAGTTTGAAGTGAAGGAATGGTTGAGAGACCATCAAAATTTTCGCTAGTCTGATACTCTAAACCAATAACTACAAAGGCCTAGGGGGAAAACACACATATCTTTGTAATCGGGCGAGTTTCTGCTTTCAGATGCAATAGGAAATTCTCGAGTTCGTCAATCCGTTCGCGAGATATGGGAGTTTGAAGTTAAGGAATGGTTGAGGGACCATCAAAATTTTCGCAAGTCTGATACTCGAAACCAATAACTACAAAGGCCTAGGGGGAAAACACACATACCGTTGTAATCGGGCGAGTTTCTACTTCCTCATGCAACAGGATTTTCTCGAGTTCGTCAATCCGTTCGCGAGATATGGGAGTTTGAAGTTAAGGAATGGTTGAGAAACCATCAAAATATTCGCTGGTCTGATACTCGAAACAAATAACTGGATTGGCCTAGGAGAATAGTACACACACCATTGTATTCGGGCGAGACTCTGCTTTCAGATGCAACAGGAATTTCTCGAGTTCGTCAATCCGTTCCCGAGATATGGGAGTTTGAACTTAAGGAGTGGTTGAGAAACCAACAAAAGTTTCGCAAGTCTGATGCTAGAAACGAATAACTGGAATGGCCTAGGGGAGAAGTACATACACCATTGTAATCGGGCGAATTTCTACTTTCAGATGCAACAGGAATTTCTCGAGTTCGTCAATCCGTTCGCGAGATATGGGAGTTTGAAGTTAAGGAATGGTTGAGAAACCATCACAATTTTCGCAAGTCTGATACTCGAAACCTATAACCAATATGGCCTAGGGCAAAAATACACATACCGTTGTAATCGGACGAGTTTTTGCTTTCAGATGCAATAGGAAATTCTCGAGTTCGTCAATACGTTCGCGAGATATGGGAGTTTGAAGTTAAGGAATGGTTGAGAAACCATCAAAATTTTCGCAAGTCTGATACTCGAAACCAATAACTACAATGGCCTAGGGCAAAGATACACATACCGTTGTAATCGGGCGAGTTTCTGCTTTCAGATGCAATAGGAAATTCTCGAGTTCGTCAATCCGTTCGCGAGATACGGGAGTTTGAAGTTAAGGAATGATTGAGAAACCATAAAAATTTTCGCAAGTCTGATACTCGAAACCAATAACTGGAATGGCCTAGGGGAAAAGTACACACACCATTGTAATCGGGCGAGTTTCTACTTCCACATGCACAGGAATTTCTCGAGTTCGTCAATCCGTTGGCGAGATATGGGAGTTTGAAGTTAAGGAATGGTCGAGAAACCATCAAAATTTTCGCTGGTCTGGAGCTCGAAACCAATAACTGGAAGGGCCTAGGGGAATGGTACACAGCCCATTGTATTCGGGCGAGTTTCTGCTTTCGGATGCAATAGGAATTTCTCGAGTTCGTCAATCCGTTCGCGAGATATGGGAGTTTGAAGTTAAGGAATGGTTGAGAAACCATCAAAATTTTCGCAATTCTGATACCCGAAACCAATAACAACAAAGGCCTAGGGGGAAAACACACATATCTTTGTAATCGGGCGTGTTTCTACTTTCAGGTGCAACAGGAATTTCTCGAGTCCGTCAATCCGTTCGCGAGATATGGGAGTTTGAAGTTAAGGAATGGTTGAGAGACCATCAAAATTTTCGCAAGTCTGATACTCGAAACCAATAACTACAAAGGCCTAGGGGGAAAACACACATATCTTTGTAATCGGGCGAGTTTCTGCTTTCAGATGCAACAGGAAATTCTCGAGTTCGTCAATCCGTTCGCGAGATATGGGAGTTTGAAGTTAAGGAATGGTTGAGGGACCATCAAAATTTTCGCAAGTCTGATACCCGAAACCAATAACAACAAAGGCCTAGGGGGAAAACACACATATCTTTGTAATCTGGCGTGTTTCTACTTTCAGGTGCAACAGGAATTTCTCGAGTTCGTCAATCCGTTCGCGAGGTATGGGAGTTTGAAGTTAAGGAATGGTTGAGAAACCATCAAAATCTTCGCAAGCATGATACTCGAAACCAATAACTACAAAAGCCAAGAGGGAAAACACACATATCTTTGTAATCGGGCGTGTTTCTACTTTCAGGTGCAACAGGAATTTCTCGAGTTCGACAATCCGTTCGCGAGATATGGGAGTTTGAAGTTAAGGAATGGTTGAGAAACCATCAAAATTTTCGCAAGTCTGATACCCGAAACCAATAACTACAAAGGCCTAGGGGGAAAACACACATATCTTTGTAATCGGGCGTGTTTCTACTTTCAGGTGCAACAGGAATTTCTCGAGTTCGTCAATCCGATCGCGCGATATGGGAGTTTGAAGTTAAGGAATGATTGAGAAACCATCAAAATTTTCGCAAGTCTGATACTCGAAACCAATAACTGGAATGGCCTAGGGGAAAAGTGCACACACCGTTGTAATCGGCCGAGTTTTTACTTTCAGATGCAACAGGAATTTCTCGAGTTCGTCAATCCGTTCGCGAGAAATGGGGGTTTGAAGTTAAGGAATGGTTGAGAAACCATCAAAATTTTCGCAAGTCTGATACTCGAAACCAATAACTACAATGGCCTAGGGCAAAAAAACACATACCGTTGTAATCGGGCGAGTTTCTACTTTCAGATGCAACAGGAATTTCTCGAGTTCGTCAATCCGTTCGCGAGATATGGGAGTTTGAAGTGAAGGAATGGTTGAGAGACCATCAAAATTTTCGCTAGTCTGATACTCGAAACCAATAACTACAAAGGCCTAGGGGGAAAACACACATATCTTTGTAATCGGGCGAGTTTCTGCTTTCAGATGCAATAGGAAATTCTCGAGTTCGTCAATCCGTTCGCGAGATATGGGAGTTTGAAGTTAAGGAATGGTTGAGGGACCATCAAAATTTTCGCAAGTCTGATACTCGAAACCAATAACTACAAAGGCCTAGGGGGAAAACACACATACCGTTGTAATCGGGCGAGTTTCTACTTCCTCATGCAACAGGATTTTCTCAAGTTCGTCAATCCGTTCGCGAGATATGGGAGTTTGAAGTTAAGGAATGGTTGAGAAACCATCAAAATATTCGCAAGTCTGATACTCGAAACCAATAACTACAATGGCCTAGGGCAAAGATACACATACCGTTGTAATCGGGCGAGTTTCTGCTTTCAGATGCAATAGGAAATTCTCGAGTTCGTCAATCCGTTCGCGAGATACGGGAGTTTGAAGTTAAGGAATGATTGAGAAACCATAAAAATTTTCGCAAGTCTGATACTCGAAACCAATAACTACAATGGCCTAGGGCAAAGATATACATACCGTTGTAATCGGGCGAGTTTCTGCTTTCAGATGCAATAGGAAATTCTCGAGTTCGTCAATCCGTTCGCGAGATATGGGAGTTTGAAGTTAAGGAATGGTGGAGGGACCATCAAAATTTTCGCAAGTCTGATACTCGAAACCAATAACTACAAAGGCCTAGGGGGAAAACACACATATCTTTGTAATCGGGCGAGTTTCTGCTTTCAGATGCAACAGGAAATTCTCGAGTTCGTCAATCCGTTCGCGAGATATGGGAGTTTGAAGTTAAGGAATGGTTGAGGGACCATCAAAATTTTCGCAAGTCTGATACTCGAAACCAATAACTACAAAGGCCTAGGGGGAAAACACACATACCGTTGTAATCGGGCGAGTTTCTACTTCCTCATGCAACAGGAATTTCTCGAGTTCGTCAATCCGTTCGCGAGATATGGGAGTTTGAAGTTAAGGAATGGTTGAGAAACCATCAAAATATTCGCTGGTCTGATACTCGAAACCAATAACTGGATTGGACTAGGGGAATAGTACACACACCATTGTATTCGGGCGAGTTTCTGCTTTCAGATGCAATAGAAATTTCTCGAGTTCGTCAATCCGTTCGCGAGATATGGGAGTTTGAAGTTAAGGAATGGTTGAGAAACCATCACAATTTTCGCAATTCTGATGCTAGAAACGAATAACTGGAATGGCCTAGGGGAAAAGTGCACACACCATTGTAATCGGGCGAGTTTCTACTTTCAGATGCAACAGGAATTTCTCGAGTTCGTCAATCCGTTCCCGAGATATGGGAGTTTGAAGTTAAGGAATGGTTGAGAAACCATCAAAAGTTTCGCAAGTCTGATGCTAGAAACGAATAACTGGAATGGCCTAGGGGAGAAGTACATACACCATTGTAATCGGGCGAATTTCTACTTTCAGATGCAACAGGAATTTCTCGAGTTCGTCAATCCGTTCGCGAGATATGGGAATTTGAAGTTAAGGAATGGTTGAGAAACCATCAAAATTTTCGCAAGTCTGATACTCGAAACCAATAACTACAAAGGCCTAGGGGGAACACACACATATCTTTGTAATCGGGCGACTTTCTGCTTTCAGATGCAATAGGAAATTCTCGAGTTCGTCAATCCGTTCGCGAGATATGGGAGTGTGAAGTTAAGGAATGGTTCAGAAACCAACAAAATTTTCGCAAGTCTGATACTCGAAAACAATAACTACAAAGGCCTAGGGGAAAAATACACATACCGTTGTAATCGGGCGAGTATCTACTTCCTCATGCAACAGGAATTTCTCGAGTTCGTCAATCCGTTCGCGAGATATGGGAGTTTGAAGTTAAGGAATGGTTGAGAAACCATCAAAATTTTCGCAAGTCTGATACTCGAAACCAGTATCTACAAAGGCCGAGAGGGAAAACACACATATCTTTGTAATCGTGCGTGTTTCTACTTTCAGGTGCAACAGGAATTTCTCGAGTTCGACAATCCGTTCGCGAGATATGGGAGTTTGAAGTTAAGGAATGATTGAGAAACCATCAAAATTTTCGCAAGTCTGATACTCGAAACCAATAACTGGAATGGCCTAGGGGAAAAGTACACACACCATTGTTATCGGGCGAGTTTCTACTTCCACATGCAACAGGAATTTCTCGAGTTCGTCAATCCGTTCGCGAGATATGGGAGTTTGAAGTTAAGGAATGATCGAGAAACTATCAAAATTTTCGCTGCTCTGGAACTCGAAACCAATAACTGGAATGGCCTAGGGGAATAGTACTCATCCCATTGTATTCGGGCGAGTTTCTGCTTTCGGATGCAATAGGAATTTCTCGAGTTCGTCAATCCGTTCGCGAGATATGGGAGTTTGAAGTTAAGGAATGGTTGAGAAACCATCAAAATTTTCGCAAGTCTGATACTCGAAACCAATAACTACAGAGGCCAAGAGGGAAAACACACATATCTTTGTAATCGGGCGTGTTTCTACTTTCAGGTGCAACAGGAATTTCTCGAGTTCGTCAATCCGTTCGCGAGAAATGGGAGTTTGAAGTCAAGGAATGGTTGAGAAACCATCACAATTTTCGCAATTCTGATGCTAGAAACGAATAACTGGAATGGCCTAGGGGAAAAGTACATACACCATTGTAATCGGGAGAATTTCTACTTTCAGATGCAACAGGAATTTCTCGAGTTCGTCAATCCGTTCGCGAGATATGGGAGTTTGAAGTTAAGGAATGGTTGAGAAGCCATCAAAATTTTCGCAAGTCTGACACTCGAAACCAATACCTGGAATGGCCTAGGGGTATAGTACACACACCATTGTAATCGGGCGAGTTTCTGCTTTCAGATGCAATAGGAAATTCTCGAGTTCGTCAATCTGTTCGCGAGATATGGGAGTTTGAAGTTAAGGAATGGTTGAGAAACCATCAAAATTTTCGCAAGTCTGATACTCGAAACCAATAACTACAGAGGCCAAGAGGGAAAACACACATATCTTTGTAATCGGGCGTGTTTCTACTTTCAGGTGCAACAGGAATTTCTCGAGTTCGTCAATCCGTTCGCGAGAAATGGGAGTTTGAAGTTAAGGAATGGTTGAGAAACCATCAAAATTTTCGGTGGTCTGATACACGAAACCAATAACTACAATGGCCTAGGGCAAAAAAACACATACCGTTGTAATCGGGCGAGTTTCTACTTTCAGATGCAACAGGAATTTCTCGAGTTCGTCAATCCGTTCGCGAGATATGGGAGTTTGAATTTAAGGAATGGTTGAGAGACCATCAAAATTTTCGCAAGTCTGATACTCGAAACCAATAACTACAAAGGCCTAGGGGGAAAACACACATATCTTTGTAATCGGGCGAGTTTCTGCTTTCAGATGCAACAGGAAATTCTCGAGTTCGTCAATCCGTTCGCGAGATATGGGAGTTTGAAGTTAAGGAATGGTTGAGGGACCATCAAAATTTTCGCACGTCTGATACTCGAAACCAATAACTACAAAGGCCTAGGGGGAAAACAGACATACCGTTGTAATCGGGCGAGTTTCTACTTCCTCATGCAACAGGAATTTCTCGAGTTCGTCAATCCGTTCGCGAGATATGGGAGTTTGAAGTTAAGGAATGGTTGAGAAACCATCAAAATTTTCGCAATTCTTATGCTAGAAACGAATAACTGGAATGGCCTAGGGGAAACGTACATACACCATTGTAATCGGGAGAATTTCTACTTTCAGATGCAACAGGAATTTCTCGAGTTCGTCAATCCGTTCGCGAGATATGGGAGTTTGAAGTTAAGGAATGGTTGAGAAGCCATCAAAATTTTCGCAAGTCTGACACTCGAAACCAATAACTACAAAGGCCTAGGGGGAAAACACACATATCTTTGTAATCGGGCGAGTTTCTGCTTTCAGATGCAACAGGAAATTCTCGAGTTCGTCAATCCGTTCGCGAGATATGGGAGTTTGAAGTTAAGGAATGGTTGTGGGACCATCAAAATTTTCGCACGTCTGATACTCGAAACCAATAGCTACAAAGGCCTAGGCGGAAAACACACATACCGTTGTAATCGGGCGAGTTTCTACTTCCTCATGCAACAGGAATTTCTCGAGTTCGTCAATCTGTTCGCGAGATATGGGAGTTTGAAGTTAAGGAATGGTTGAGAAACCATCAAAATATTCGCTGGTCTAATACTCGAAACCAATAACTGGATTGGCCTAGGGGAATAGTACACACACCATTGTATTCGGGCGAGTTTCTGCTTTCAGATGCAATAGGAATTTCTCGAGTTCGTCAATCCGTTCGCGAGATATGGGAGTTTGAAGTTAAGGAATGGTTGAGAAACCATCACAATTTTCGCAATTCTGATGCTAGAAACGAATAACTGGAATGGCCTAGGGGAAAAGTACATACACCATTGTTATCGGGAGAATTTCTACTTTCAGATGCAACCGGAATTTCTCGAGTTCGTCAATCCGTTCGCGAGATATGGGAGTTTGAAGTTAAGGAATGGTTGAGAAGCCATCAAAATTTTCGCAAGTCTGATACTCGAAACCAATAACTACAAAGGCCTAGGGGGAAAACACACATATCTTTGTAATCGGGCGAGTTTCTGCTTTCAGATGCAATAGGAAATTCTCGAGTTCGTCAATCTCTTCGCGAGATAAGGGAGTTTGAAGTTAAGGAATGGTTGAGAAACCATCACAATTTTGGCAAGTCTGATACTCGAAACCAATAACCAATATGGCCTAGGGCAAAAATACACACACCATTGTAATCGGGAAAGTTTCTACTTTCAGATGCAACAGGAATTTCTCGAGTTCGTCAATCCGTTCGCGAGATATGGGAGTTTGAAGTTAAGGAATGGTTGAGAAACCATCAAAATTTTCGCAAGTCTGATACTCGAAACCAATAACTACAAATGCCTAGGGGAAAAATACACATACCGTTGTAATCGGGCGAGTTTCTACTTCCTCATGCAACAGGAATTTCTCGAGTTCGTCAATCCGTTCGCGAGATATGGGAGTTTGAAGTTAAGGAATGGTTGAGAAACCATCAAAATATTCGCTGGTCTGATACTCGAAACCAATAACTGGATTGGCCTAGGGGAATAGTACACACACCATTGTATTCGGGCGAGTTTCTGCTTTCAGATGCAATAGGAATTTCTCGAGTTCGTCAATCCGTTCGCGAGATATGGGAGTTTGAAGTTAAGGAATGGTTGAGAAACCAACACAATTTTCGCAATTCTGATGCTAGAAACGAATAACTGGAATGGCCTAGGGGAAAAGTACATACACCATTGTAATCGGGAGAATTTCTACTTTCAGATGCAACAGGAATTTCTCGAGTTCGTCAATCCGTTCGCGAGATATGGGAGTTTGAAGTTAAGGAATGGTTGAGAAGCCATCAAAATTTTCGCAAGTCTGATACTCGAAACCAATAACTACAAAGGCCTAAGGGGAAAACACACATATCTTTGTAATCGGGCGAGTTTCTGCTTTCAGATGCAATAGGAAATTCTCGAGTTCGTCAATCTCTTCGCGAGATAAGGGAGTTTGAAGTTAAGGAATGGTTGAGAAACCATCACAATTTTGGCAAGTCTGATACTCGAAACCAATAACCAATATGGCCTAGGGCAAAAATACACACACCATTGTAATCGGGAGAGTTTCTACTTTCAGATGCAACAGGAATTTCTCGAGTTCGTCAATCCGTTCGCGAGATATGGGAGTTTGAAGTTAAGGAATGGTTGAGAAACCATCAAAATTTTCGCAAGTCTGATACTCGAAACCAATAACTACAAAGGCCTAGGGGAAAAATACACATACCGTTGTAATCGGGCGAGTTTCTACTTCCTCATGCAACAGGAATTTCTCGAGTTCGTCAATCCGTTCGCGAGATATGGGAGTTTGAAGTTAAGGAATGGTTGAGAAACCATCAAAATATTCGCTGGTCTGATACTCGAAACCAATAACTGGATTGGCCTAGGGGAATAGTACACACACCATTGTATTCGGGCGAGTTTCTGCTTTCAGATGCAATAGGAATTTCTCGAGTTCGTCAATCCGTTCGCGAGATATGGGAGTTTGAAGTTAAGGAATGGTTGAGAAACCATCAACATTTTCGCAATTCTGATGCTAGAAACGAATAACTGGAATGGCCTAGGGGAGAAGTACACACACCATTGTAATCGGGCGTGTTTATACTTTCAGGTGCAACAGGAATTTCTCGAGTTCGTCAATCCGTTCGCGAGATATGGGAGTTTGAAGTTAAGGAATGGTTGAGAAACCATCACAATTTTCGCAATTCTGATGCTAGAAACGAATAACTGGAATGGCCTAGGGGAAAAGTACACACACCATTGTAATCGGGCGAGTTTCTACTTTCAGATGCAACAGGAATTTCTCGAGTTCGTCAATCCGTTCCCGAGATATGGGAGTTTGAAGTTGAGGAATGGTTGAGAAACCATCAAAAGTTTCGCAAGTCTGATGCTAGAAACGAATAACTGGAATGGCCTAGGGGAGAAGTACATACACCATTGTAATCGGGCGAATTTCTACTTTCAGATGCAACAGGAATTTCTCGAGTTCGTCAATCCGTTCGCGAGATATGGGAGTTTGAAGTTAAGGAATGGTTGAGAAACCATCAAAATATTCGCTGGTCTGATACTCGAAACCAATAACTGGATTGGCCTAGGGGAATAGTACACACACCATTGTATTCGGGCGAGTTTCTGCTTTCAGATGCAATAGGAATTTCTCGAGTTCGTCAATCCGTTCGCGAGATATGGGAGTTTGAAGTTAAGGAATGGTTGAGAAACCATCAACATTTTCGCAATTCTGATGCTAGAAACGAATAACTGGAATGGCCTAGGGGAGAAGTACACACACCATTGTAATCGGGCGTGTTTATACTTTCAGGTGCGACAGGAATTTCTGGAGTTCGTCAATCCGTTCGCGAGATATGGGAGTTTGAAGTTAAGGAATGGTTGAGAAACCATCACAATTTTCGCAATTCTGATGCTAGAAACGAATAACTGGAATGGCCTAGGGGAAAAGTACACACACCATTGTAATCGGGCGAGTTTCTACTTTCAGATGCAACAGGAATTTCTCGAGTTCGTCAATCCGTTCCCGAGATATGGGAGTTTGAATTTGAGGAATGGTTGAGAAACCATCAAAAGTTTCGCAAGTCTGATGCTAGAAACGAATAACTGGAATGGCCTAGGGGAGAAGTACATACACCATTGTAATCGGGCGAATTTCTACTTTCAGATGCAACAGGAATTTCTCGAGTTCGTCAATCCGTTCGCGAGATATGGGAGTTTGAAGTTAAGGAATGGTTGAGAAACCATCAAAATTTTCGCAAGTCTGATACTCGAAACCAATAACTACAAAGGCCTTGGGGGAAAACACACATATCTTTGTAATCGGGCGAGTTTCTGCTTTCAGATGCAATAGGAAATTCTCGAGTTCGTCAATCCGTTCGCGAGATATGGGAGTGTGAAGTTAAGGACTGGTTCAGAAACCAACAAAATTTTCGCAAGTCTGATACTCGAAAAAAATAACTACAAAGACCTAGGGGAAAAATACACATACTGTTGTAATCGGGCGAGTTTCTACTTCCTCATGCAACAGGAATTTCTCGAGTTCGTCAATCTGTTCGCGAGATATGGGAGTTTGAAGTTAAGGAATAGTTGAGAAACCATCAAAATTTTCGGTGGTCTGATACTCGAAACCAATAACTGGAATGGTCTAGGGGAAAAGTACACACACCATTGTAATCGGGCGTGTTTCTACTTTCAGGTGCAACAGGAATTTCTCGAGTTCGTCAATCCGTTCGCGAGAAATGGGAGCTTGAAGTTAAGGAATGGTTGCGAACCATCAAAATTTTCGGTGGTCTGATACTCGAAACCAATAACTGGAATGGTCTAGGGGAAAAGTACACACTCCATTGTATTCGGGCGAGTTTCTGCATTCAGATGCAATAGGAATTTCTCAAGTTCGTCAATCCGTTCGCGAGATATGGGAGTTTGAAGTTAAGGAATGGTTGAGAAACCATCAAAGTTTTCACTGGTCTGATACTCGAAACCAATAACTGGAATGGCCTAGGGGAAAAGTACACACACCATTGTAATCGGGCGAGTTTCTACTTTCAGACACAACAGGAATTTCTCGAGTTCTTCAATGCGTTCGCGAGATATGGGAGTTTGAAGTTAAGGAATGGTTGAGAAATCACCAAAATTTTCGCAAGTCTGATTCTCGAATCCAATAACTACTATGGCCTAGGGCAAAAATACACATACCGTTGCAATCGGACGAGTTTCTGCTTTCAGATGCAACAGGAAATTCTCGAGCTCGTCAATACGTACGCGAGATATGGGAGTTGGAAGTTAAGGAATGATTGAGAAACCATCAAAATTTTCGCAAGTCTGATACTCGAAACCAATAACTGGAATGGCCTAGGGGAAATGTACACACACCATTGTAATCGGGCGAGTTTCTACTTTCAGGTGCAACAGGAATTTCTCGAGTTCGTCAATCAGTTCGCGAGATATGGGAGTTTGAAGTTAAGGAATGGTTGAGAAACAATCACAATTTTGGCAAGTCTGATACTCGAAACCAATAACCAATATGGCCTAAGGCAAAAATACACACACCATTGTAATCGGGAGAGTTTCTACTTTCAGATGCAACAGGAATTTCTCGAGTTCGTCAATCCGTTCGCGAGATATGGGAGTTTGAAGTTAAGGAATGGTTGAGAAACCATCAAAATTTTCGCAAGTCTGATACTCGAAACCAATAACTGGAATGGCCTAGGGGAGAAGTACACACACCATTGTAATCGGGCGTGTTTCTACTTTCAGGTGCAACAGGAATTTCTCGAGTTCTTCAATCCGTTCGCGAGATATGGGAGTTTGAAGTTAAGGAATGGTTGAGAAACCATCACAATTTTCGCAATTCTGATGCTAGAAACGAATAACTGGAATGGCCTAGGGGAAAAGTACACACACCATTGTAATCGGGCGAGTATCTACTTTCAGATGCAACAGGAATTTCTCGTGTTCGTCAATCCGTTCCCGAGATATGGGAGTTTGAAGTTAAGGAATGGTTGAGAAACCATCAAAAGTTTCGCAAGTCTGATGCTAGAAACGAATAACTGGAATGGCCTAGGGGAAAAGTACACACATCACTGTAATCGGGCGAATTTCTACTTTCAGATGCAACAGGAATTTCTCGAGTTCGTCAATCCGTTCGCGAGATATGGGAGTTTGAAGTTAAGGAATGGTTGAGAAACCATCAAAATTTTCTCAAGTCTGATACTCGAAACCAGTAACTACAAAGGCCAAGAGGGAAAACACACATATCTTTGTAATCGGGCGTGTTTCTACTTTCAGGTGCAACAGGAATTTCTCGAGTTCGTCAATCCGTTCGCGAGAAATGGGAGTTTGAAGTTAAGGAATGGTTGAGAAACCATCAAAATTTTCGGTGGTCTGATACTCGAAACCAATAACTGGAATGGCCTAGGGGAAAAGTACACACACCATTGTAATCGGGCGAGTTTCTGCTTTCAGATGCAATAGGAATTTCTCGAGTTCGTCAATCCGTTCGCGAGATATGGCAGTGTGAAGTTAAGGAATGGTTCAGAAACCAACAAAATTTTCGCAAGTCTGATACTCGAAAACAATAACTACAAAGGCCTAGGGGAAAAATACACATACCGTTGTAATCGGGCGAGTTTCTACTTCCTCATGCAACAGGAATTTCTCGAGTTCGTCAATCCGTTCGCGAGAAATGGGAGTTCGAAGTTAAGGAATGGTTGCGAACCATCAAAATTTTCGGTGGTCTGATACTCGAAACCAATAACTGGAATGGTCTAGGGGAAAAGTACACACACCATTGTATTCGGGCGAGTTTCTGCATTCAGATGCAATAGGAATTTCTCGAGTTCGTCAATCCGTTCGCGAGATATGGGAGTTTGAAGTTAAGGAATGGTTGAGAAACCATCAAAGTTTTCGCTGGTCTGATACTCGAAACCAATAACTGGAATGGCCTAGGGGAAAAGTACACACACCATTGTAATCGGGCGTGTTTCTACTTTCAGACACAACAGGAATTTCTCGAGTTCTTCAATGCGTTCGCGAGATATGGGAGTTTGAAGTTAAGGAATGGTTGAGAAATCACCAAAATTTTCGCAAGTCTGATTCTCGAATCCAATAACTACTATGGCCTAGGGCAAAAATACACATACCGTTGTAATCGGACGAGTTTCTGCTTTCAGATGCAATAGGAAATTCTCGAGTTCGTCAATACGTACGCGAGATATGGGAGTTGGAAGTTAAGGAACGATTGAGAAACCATCAAAATTTTCGCAAGTCTGATACTCGAAACCAATAACTGGAATGGCCTAGGGGAAATGTACACAAACCATTGTAATCGGGCGAGTTTCTACTTTCAGGTGCAACAGGAATTTCTCGAGTTCGTCAATCAGTTCGCGAGATATGGGAGTTTGAAGTTAAGGAATGGTTGAGAAACCATCACAATTTTGGCAAGTCTGATACTCGAAACCAATAACCAATATGGCCTAGGGCAAAAATACACATACCGTTGTAATCGGGCGAGTTTCTACTTCCTCATGCAACAGGAATTTCTCGAGTTCGTCAATCCGTTCGCGAGATATGGGAGTTTGAAGTTAAGGAATGGTTGAGAAACCATCAAAATATTCGCTGGTCTGATACTCGAAACCAATAACTGGATTGGCCTAGGGGAATAGTACACACACCATTGTATTCGGGCGAGTTTCTGCTTTCAGATGCAATAGGAATTTCTCGAGTTCGTCAATCCGTTCGCGAGATATGGGAGTTTGAAGTTAAGGAATGGTTGAGAAACCATCAACATTTTCGCAATTCTGATGCTAGAAACGAATAACTGGAATGGCCTAGGGGAGAAGTACACACACCATTGTAATCGGGCGTGTTTCTACTTTCAGGTGCAACAGGAATTTCTCGAGTTCGTCAATCCGTTCGCGAGATATGGGAGTTTGAAGTTAAGGAATGGTTGAGAAACCATCACAATTTTCGCAATTCTGATGCTAGAAACGAATAACTGGAATGGCCTAGGGGAAAAGTACACACACCATTGTAATCGGGAGAGTTTCTACTTTCAGATGCAACAGGAATTTCCCGAGTTCGTCAATCCGTTCGCGAGATATGGGAGTTTGAAGTTAAGGAATGGTTGAGAAACCATCAAAATTTTCGCAAGTCTGATACTCGAAACCAATAACTACAAAGGCCTAGGGGAAAAATACACATACCGTTGTAATCGGGCGAGTTTCTACTTCCTCATGCAACAGGAATTTCTCGAGTTCGTCAATCCGTTCGCGAGATATGCGAGTTTGAAGTTAAGGAATGGTTGAGAAACCATCAAAATATTCGCTGGTCTGATACTCGAAACCAATAACTGGATTGGCCTAGGGGAATAGTACACACACCATTGTATTCGGGCGAGTTTCTGCTTTCAGATGCAATAGGAATTTCTCGAGTTCGTCAATCCGTTCGCGAGATATGGGAGTTTGAAGTTAAGGAATGGTTGAGAAACCATCAACATTTTCGCAATTCTGATGCTAGAAACGAATAACTGGAATGGCCTAGGGGAGAAGTACACACACCATTGTAATCGGGCGTGTTTCTACTTTCAGGTGCAACAGGAATTTCTCGAGTTCGTCAATCCATTCGCGAGATATGGGAGTTTGAAGTTAAGGAATGGTTGAGAAACCATCACAATTTTTGCAATTCTGATGCTAGAAACGAATAACTGGAATGGCCTAGGGGAAAAGTACACACACCATTGTAATCGGGCGAGTTTCTACTTTCAGATGCAACAGGAATTTCTCGAGTTCGTCAATCCGTTCCCGAGATATGGGAGTTTGAAGTTAAGGAATGGTTGAGAAACCATCAAAATATTCGCTGGTCTGATACTCGAAACCAATAACTGGATTGGCCTAGGGGAATAGTACACACACCATTGTATTCGGGCGAGTTTCTGCTTTCAGATGCAATAGGAATTTCTCGAGTTCGTCAATCCGTTCGCGAGATATGGGAGTTTGAAGTTAAGGAATGGTTGAGAAACCATCAACATTTTCGCAATTCTGATGCTAGAAACGAATAACTGGAATGGCCTAGGGGAGAAGTACACACACCATTGTAATCGGGCGTGTTTCTACTTTCAGGTGCAACAGGAATTTCTCGAGTTCGTCAATCCGTTCGCGAGATATGGGAGTTTGAAGTTAAGGAATGGTTGAGAAACCATCAAAATTTTCTCAAGTCTGATACTCGAAACCAGTAACTACAAAGGCCAAGAGGGAAAACACACATATCTTTGTAATCGTGCGTGTTTCTACTTTCAGGTGCAACAGGAATTCCTCGAGTTCGACAATCCGTTCGCGAGATATGGGAGTTTGAAGTTAAGGAATGATTGAGAAACCATCAAAATTTTCGCAAGTCTGATACTCGAAACCAATAACTGGAATGGCCTAGGGGAAAAGTACACACACCATTGTAATCGGGCGAGTTTCTACTTCGACATGCAACAGGAATTTCTCGAGTTCGTCAATCCGTTCGCGAGGTATGGGAGTTTGAAGTTAAGGAATGGTCGAGAAACTATCAAAATTTTCGCTGCTCTGGAACTCGAAACCAATAACTGGAATGGCCTAGGGGAATAATACTCATCCCATTGTATTCGGGCGAGTTTCTGCTTTCGGATGCAGTAGGAATTTCTCGAGTTCGTCAATCCGTTCGCGAGATATGGGAGTTTGAAGTTAAGGAATGGTTGAGAAACCATCAAAATTTTCGCAATTCTTATGCTAGAAACGAATAACTGGAATGGCCTAGGGGAAAAGTACATACACCATTGTAATCGGGAGAATTTCTACTTTCAGATGCAGCAGGAATTTCTGGAGTTCGTCAATCCGTTCGCGAGATATGGGAGTTTGAAGTTAAGGAATGGTTGAGAAACCATCACAATTTTCGCAATTCTGTTGCTAGAAACGAATAACTGGAATGGCCTAGGGGAAAAGTACACACACCATTGTAATCGGGCGAGTTTCTACTTTCAGATGCAACAGGAATTTCTCGAGTTCGTCAATCCGTTCCCGAGATATGGGAGTTTGAAGTTAAGGAATGGTTGAGGAACCATCAAAAGTTTCGCAATTCTGATGCTAGAAACGAATAACTGGAATGGCCTAGGGGAGAAGTACACACACCATTGTAATCGGGCGTGTTTCTACTTTCAGGTGCAACAGGAATTTCTCGAGTTCGTCAATCCTTTCGCGAGAAATGGGAGTTTGAAGTTAAGGAATGGTTGCGAACCATCAAAATTTTCGGTGGTCTGATACTCGAAAACAATAACTGGAATGGTCTAGGGGAAAAGTACACACACCATTGTAATCGGGCGTGTTTCTACTTTCAGGTGCAACAGGAATTTCTCGAGTTCGTAAATCCGTTCGCGAGAAATGGGAGTTTGAAGTTAAGGAATGGTTGCGAACCATCAAAATTTTCGGTCGTCTGATACTCGAAAACAATAACTGGAATGGTCTAGGGGAAAAGTACACACAGCATTGTAATCGGGCGAGTTTCTACTTTCAGACACAGCAGGAATTTCTCGAGTTCTTCAATGCGTTCGCGAGATATGGGAGTTTGAAGTTAAGGAATGGTTGAGAAATCACCAAAATTTTCGCAAGTCTGATTCTCGAATCCAATAACTACTATGGCCTAGGGCAAAAATATACATACCGTTTTAATCGGACGAGTTTCTGCTTTCAGATGCAATAGGAAATTCTCGAGTTCGTCAATACGTACGCGAGATATGGGAGTTGGAAGTTAAGGAATGATTGAGAAACCATCAAAATTTTCGCAAGTCTGATACTCGAAACCAATAACTGGAATGGCCTAGGGGAAATGTACACACACCATTGTAATCGGGCGAGTTTCTACTTTCAGGTGCAACAGGAATTTCTAGAGTTCGTCAATCAGTTCGCGAGATATGGGAGTTTGAAGTTAAGGAATGGTTGAGAAACCATCACAATTTTGGCAAGTCTGATACTCGAAACCAATAACCAATATGGCCTAGGGCAAAAATACACACAGCATTGTAATCGGGAGAGTTTCTACTTTCAGATGCAACAGGAATTTCCCGAGTTCGTCAATCCGTTCGCGAGATATGGGAGTTTGAAGTTAAGGAATGGTTGAGAAACCATCAAAATTTTCGCAAGTCTGATACTCGAAACCAATAACTACAAAGGCCTAGGGGAAAAATACACATACCGTTGTAATCGGGCGAGTTTCTACTTCCTCATGCAACAGGAATTTCTCGAGTTCGTCAATCCGTTCGCGAGATATGGGAGTTTGAAGTTAAGGAATGGTTGAGAAACCATCAACATTTTCGCAATTCTGATGCTAGAAACGAATAACTGGAATGGCCTAGGGGAGAAGTACACACACCATTGTAATCGGGAGAGTTTCTACTTTCAGATGCAACAGGAATTTCCCGAGTTCGTCAATCCGTTCGCGAGATATGGGAGTTTGAAGTTAAGGAATGGTTGAGAAACCATCAAAATTTTCGCAAGTCTGATACTCGAAACCAATAACTACAAAGGCCTAGGGGAAAAATACACATACCGTTGTAATCGGGCGAGTTTCTACTTCCTCATGCAACAGGAATTTCTCGAGTTCGTCAATCCGTTCGCGAGATATGGGAGTTTGAAGTTAAGGAATGGTTGAGGAACCATCAAAATATTCGCTGGTCTGATACTCGAAACCAATAACTGGATTGGCCTAGGGGAATAGTACACACACCATTGTATTCGGGCGAGTTTCTGCTTTCAGATGCAATAGGAATTTCTCGAGTTCGTCAATCCGTTCGCGAGATATGGGCGTTTGAAGTTAAGGAATGGTTGAGAAACCATCAACATTTTCGCAATTCTGATGCTAGAAACGAGTAACTGGAATGGCCTAGGGGAGAAGTACACACACCATTGTAATCGGGCGTGTTTCTACTTTCAGGTGCAACAGGAATTTCTCGAGTTCGTCAATCCGTTCGCGAGATATGGGAGTTTGAAGTTAAGGAATGGTTGAGAAACCATCACAATTTTCGCAAGTCTGATGCTAGAAACGAATAACTGGAATGGCCTAGGGGAGAAGTACATACACCATTGTAATCGGGCGAATTTCTACTTTCAGATGCAACAGGAATTTCTCGAGTTCGTCAATCCGTTCGCGAGATATGGGAGTTTGAAGTTAAGGAATGGTTGAGAAACCATCAAAATTCTCGCAAGTCTGATACTCGAAACCAATAACTACAAAGGCCAAGGGGGAAAACACACATATCTTTGTAATCGGGCGAGTTTCTGCTTTCAGATGCAATAGGAAATTCTCGAGTTCGTCAATCCGTTCGCGAGATATGGGAGTGTGAAGTTAAGGAATGGTTCAGAAACCAACAAAATTTTCGCAAGTCTGATACTCGAAAACAATAACTACAAAGGCCTAGGGGAAAAATACACATACCGTTGTAATCGGGCGAGTTTCTACTTCCTCATGCAACAGGAATTTCTCGAGTTCGTCAATCCGTTCGCGAGATATGGGAGTTTGAAGTTAAGGAATGGTTGAGAAACCATCAAAATTTTCTCAAGTCTGATACTCGAAACCAGTAACTACAAAGGCCAAGAGGGAAAACACACATATCTTTGTAATCGTGCGTGTTTCTACTTTCAGGTGCAACAGGAATTCCTCGAGTTCGACAATCCGTTCGCGAGATATGGGAGTTTGAAGTTAAGGAATGATTGAGAAACCATCAAAATTTTCGCAAGTCTGATACTCGAAACCAATAACTGGAATGGCCTAGGGGAAAAGTACACACACCATTGTAATCGGGCGAGTTTCTACTTCGACATGCAACAGGAATTTCTCGAGTTCGTCAATCCGTTCGCGAGGTATGGGAGTTTGAAGTTAAGGAATGGTCGAGAAACTATCAAAATTTTCGCTGCTCTGGAACTCGAAACCAATAACTGGAATGGCCTAGGGGAATAGTACTCATCCCATTGTATTCGGGCGAGTTGCTGCTTTCGGATGCAGTAGGAATTTCTCGAGTTCGTCAATCCGTTCGCGAGATATGGGAGTTTGAAGTTAAGGAATGGTTGAGAAACCATCAAAATTTTCGCAATTCTTATGCTAGAAACGAATAACTGGAATGGCCTAGGGGAAAAGTACATACACCATTGTAATCGGGAGAATTTCTACTTTCAGATGCAGCAGGAATTTCTCGAGTTCGTCAATCCGTTCGCGAGATATGGGAGTTTGAAGTTAAGGAATGGTTGAGAAACCATCAAAATTTTCGCAAGTCTGATACTCGAAACCAATAACTACAAAGGCCTAGGGGGAAAACACACATATCTTTGTAATCGGGCGTGTTTCTACTTTCAGGTGCAACAGGAATTTCTCGAGTTCGTCCATCCGATCGCGAGATATGGGAGTTTGAAGTTAAGGAACGATAGAGAAACCATCAAAATTTTCGCAAGTCTGATACTCGAAACCAATAACTGGAATGGCCTAGGGGAAAAGTGCACACACCGTTGTAATCGGCCGAGTTTTTACTTTCAGATGCAACCGGAATTTCTCGAGTTCGTCAATCCGTTCGCGAGATATGGGAGTTTGAAGTTCAGGAATGGTTGAGATACCATCAAAATTTTCGGTGGTCTGATACTCGAAACCAATAACTGGAATGGCCTAGGGGAAAAGTACACACACCATTGTAATCGGAAGAGCTTCTACTTTCAGATACAACAAGAATTTCTCGAGTTCGTCAATCCGTTCGCGAGAAATGGGGGTTTGTAGTTAAGGAATGGTTGAGCAACCATCAAAATTTTCGCATGTCTGAAACTCGAAACCAATAACTGGAATGGCCTAGGGGAAAAGTACACACACCATTGTAATCGGGCGAGTTTCTACTTCCACATGCAACAGGAATTTCTCGAGTTCGTCAATCCGTTCGCGAGATATGGGATGTTGAACTTAAGGAATGGTCGAGAAACTATCAAAATTTTCGCTGGTCCGGAACTCGAAACCAATAACTGGAATGGCCTAGGGGAATACTACACACACCATTGTATTCGGGCGAGTTTCTGCTTTCAGATGCAATAGGAATTTCTCGAGTTCGTCAATCCGTTCGCGAGATATGGGAGTTTGAAGTTAAGGAATGGTTGAGAAACCATCAACATTTTCGAAATTCTGATGCTAGAAACGAATAACTGGAATGGCCTTGGGGAGAAGTACACACACCATTGTAATCGGGAGAGTTTCTACTTTCAGATGCAACAGGAATTTCTCGAGTTCCTCAATCCGTTCGCGAGATATGGGAGTATGAAGTTAAGGAATGGTTGAGAAACCATCAAAATTTTCGCAAGTCTGATACTCGTAACCAATAACTACAGAGGCCTAGGGGGAAAACACACATATCTTTGTAATCGGGCGTGTTTCTACTTTCAGGTGCAACAGGAATTGCTCGAGTTCGTCAATCCGTTCGCGAGATATGGGAGTTTGAAGTTAAGGAATGGTTGAGAAACAACCACAATTTTCGCAATTCGGATGCTAGAAACGAATAACTGGAATGGCCTAGGGGAAAAGTACACACACCATTGTAATCGGGCGAGTTTCTACTTTCAGATGCAACAGGAATTTCTCGAGTTCGTCAATCCGTTCCCGAGATATGGGAGTTTGAAGTTAAGGAATGGTTGAGAAACCATCATAAGTTTCGCAAGTCTGATGCTAGAAACGAATAACTGGAATGGCCTAGGGGAGAAGTACATACACCATTGTAATCGGGCGAATTTCTACTTTCAGATGCAACAGGAATTTCTCGAGTTCGTCAATCCGTTCGCGAGATATGGGAGTTTGAAGTTAAGGAATGGTTGAGAAACCATCAAAATTTTCGCAAGTCTGATACTCGAAACCAACAACTACAAAGGCCTAGGGGGAAAACACACATATCTTTGTAATCGGGCGTGTTTCTACTTTCAGGTGCAACAGGAATTTCTCGAGTTCGTCAATCCGTTCGCGAGATATGGGAGTTTGAAGTTAAGGAATGGTTGAGAAACCATCAAAATTTTCGCAAGTCTGATACTCGAAACCTATAACTACAAAGGCCTAGGGGGAAAACACACACCTCCTTGTAATCGGGCGTGTTTCTACTTGCAGGTGCAACAGGAATTTCTCGAGTTCGTCAATCCGTTCGCGAGATATGGGAGTTTGAAGTTAAGGAATGGTTGAGAAACCATCACAATTTTCGCAAGTCTGATGCTAGAAACGAATAACTGGAATGGCCTAGGGGAGAAGTACACACACCATTGTAATGGGGCGAGATTCTACTTTCAGATACAACAGGAATTTCTCGAGTTCGTCAATCCGTTCGCGAGATATGGGAGTTTGAAGTTAAGGAATGGTTGAGAAACCATCAAAAGTTTCGCAAGTCTGATGCTAGAAACGAATAACTGGAATGGCCTAGGGTAGAAGTACATACACCATTGTAATTGGGCGAATTTCTACTTTCAGATGCAACAGGAATTTCTCGAGTTCGTCAATCCGTTCGCGAGATATGGGAGTTTGAAGTTAAGGAATGGTTGAGAAACCACCAAATTTTCGCAAGTCTGATACTCGAAACCAATAACTACAAAGGCCTAGAGGGAAAACACACATACCTTTGTAATCGGGCGTGTTTCTACTTTCAGGTGCAACAGGAATTTCTCGAGTTCGTCAATCCGATCGCGAGATATGGGAGTTTGAAGTTAAGGAACGATAGAGAAACCATCAAAATTTTCGCAAGTCTGATACTCGAAACCAATAACTGGAATGGCCTAGGGGAAAAGTGCACACACCGTTGTAATCGGCCGAGTTTTTACTTTCAGATGCAACCGGAATTTCTCGAGTTCGTCAATCCGTTCGCGAGATATGGGAGTTTGAAGTTCAGGAATGGTTGAGATACCATCAAAATTTTCGGTGGTCTGATACTCGAAACCAATAACTGGAATGGCCTAGGGGAAAAGTACACACACCATTGTAATCGGAAGAGCTTCTACTTTCAGATACAACAAGAATTTCTCGAGTTCGTCAATCCGTTCGCGAGAAATGGGGGTTTGTAGTTAAGGAATGGTTGAGCAACCATCAAAATTTTCGCAAGTCTGAAACTCGAAACCAATAACTGGAATGGCCTAGGGGAAAAGTACACACACCATTGTAATCGGGCGAGTTTCTACTTCCACATGCAACAGGAATTTCTCGAGTTCGTCAATCCGTTCGCGAGATATGGGAGTTTGAACTTAAGGAATGGTCGAGAAACTATCAAAATTTTCGCTGGTCCGGAACTCGAAACCAATAACTGGAATGGCCTAGGGGAATACTACACACACCATTGTATTCGGGCGAGTTTCTGCTTTCAGATGCAATAGGAATTTCTCGAGTTCGTCAATCCGTTCGCGAGATATGGGAGTTTGAAGTTAAGGAATGGTTGAGAAACCATCAACATTTTCGAAATTCTGATGCTAGAAACGAATAACTGGAATGGCCTTGGGGAGAAGTACACACACCATTGTAATCGGGAGAGTTTCTACTTTCAGATGCAACAGGAATTTCTCGAGTTCCTCAATCCGTTCGCGAGATATGGGAGTTTGAAGTTAAGGAATGGTTGAGAAACCATCAAAATTTTCGCGTCTGATACTCGTAACCAATAACTACAGAGGCCTAGGGGGAAAACACACATATCTTTGTAATCGGGCGTGTTTCTACTTTCAGGTGCAACAGGAATTGCTCGAGTTCGTCAATCCGTTCGCGAGATATGGGAGTTTGAAGTTAAGGAATGGTTGAGAAACAATCACAATTTTCGCAATTCGAATGCTAGAAACGAATAACTGGAATGGCCTAGGGGAAAAGTACACACACCATTGTAATCGGGCGAGTTTCTACTTTCAGATGCAACAGGAATTTCTCGAGTTCGTCAATCCGTTCCCGAGATATGGGAGTTTGAAGTTAAGGAATGGTTGAGAAACCATCATAAGTTTCGCAAGTCTGATGCTAGAAACGAATAACTGGAATGGCCTAGGGGAGAAGTACATACACCATTGTAATCGGGCGAATTTCTACTTTCAGATGCAACAGGAATTTCTCGAGTTCGTCAATCCGTTCGCGAGATATGGGAGTTTGAAGTTAAGGAATGGTTGAGAAACCATCAAAATTTTCGCAAGTCTGATACTCGAAACCAACAACTACAAAGGCCTAGGGGGAAAACACACATATCTTTGTAATCGGGCGTGTTTCTACTTTCAGGTGCAACAGGAATTTCTCGAGTTCGTCAATCCGTTCGCGAGATATGGGAGTTTGAAGTTAAGGAATGGTTGAGAAACCATCAAAATTTTCGCAAGTCTGATACTCGAAACCTATAACTACAAAGGCCTAGGGGGAAAACACACACCTCCTTGTAATCGGGCGTGTTTCTACTTGCAGGTGCAACAGGAATTTCTCGAGTTCGTCAATCCGTTCGCGAGATATGGGAGTTTGAAGTTAAGGAATGGTTGAGAAACCATCACAATTTTCGCAAGTCTGATGCTAGAAACGAATAACTGGAATGGCCTAGGGGAGAAGTACACACACCATTGTAATGGGGCGAGATTCTACTTTCAGATACAACAGGAATTTCTCGAGTTCGTCAATCCGTTCGCGAGATATGGGAGTTTGAAGTTAAGGAATGGTTGAGAAACCATCAAAAGTTTCGCAAGTCTGATGCTAGAAACGAATAACTGGAATGGCCTAGGGTAGAAGTACATACACCATTGTAATTGGGCGAATTTCTACTTTCAGATGCAACAGGAATTTCTCGAGTTCGTCAATCCGTTCGCGAGATATGGGAGTTTGAAGTTAAGGAATGGTTGAGAAACCATCAAAATTTTCGCAAGTCTGATACTCGAAACCAATAACTACAAAGGCCTAGAGGGAAAACACACATACCTTTGTAATCGGGCGTGTTTCTAATTTCAGGTGCAACAGGAATTTCTCGAGTTCGTCAATCCGTTCGCGAGATATGGGAGTTTGAAGTTAAGGAATGGTTGAGAAACCATCAAAATTTTCGCAAGTCTGATACTCGAAACCAATAACTACAAAGGCCTAGAGGGAAAACACACATATCTTTGTAATCGGGCGTGTTTCTACTTTCAGGTGCAAGAGGAATTTCTCGAGTTCGTCAATCCGTTCGCGAGATATGGGACTTTGAAGTTAAGGAATGGTTGAGAAACCATCAAAATTTTCGCAAGTCTGATACTCGAAACCAATAACTACAAAGGCCTAGGGGGAAAACACACACCTCTTTGTAATCGGGCGTGTTTCTACTTGCAGGTGCAACAGGAATTTCTCGAGTTCGTCAATCCGTTCGCGAGATATGGGAGTTTGAAGTTAAGGAATGGTTGAGAAACCATCACAATTTTCGCAATTCTGATGCTAGAAACGAATAACTGGAATGGCCTAGGGGAAAAGTACACACACCATTGTAATGGGGCGAGCTTCTACTTTCAGATACAACAGGAATTTCTCGAGTTCGTCAATCCGTTCGCGAGAAATGGGGGTTTGAAGTTAAGGAATGGTTGAGAAACCATCAAAATTTTCGCAAGTCTGATACTCAAAACCAATAACCACAATGGCCTAGGGCAAAAATACACATACCGTTGTAATCGGGCGAGTTTCTACTTTCAGATGCAACAGGAATTTCTCGAGTTCGTCAATCCGTGCGCGAGAAATGGGGGTTAGAAGTTAAGGAATGGTTGAGAAACCATCAAAATTTTCGCAATTCTGATGCTAGAAACGAATAACTGGAATGGCCTAGGGGAAAAGTACACACACCATTGTAATCGGGCGAGCTTCTACTTTCAGATACAACAGGAATTTCTCGAGTTCGTCAATCCGTTCGCGAGATATGGGAGTTTGAAGTTCAGGAATGGTTGAGATACCATCAAAATTTTCGGTGGTCTGATACTCGAAACCAAAAACTGGAATGGCCTAGGGGAAAAGTACACACACCATTGTAATCGGGAGAGCATCTACTTTCAGATACAACAAGAATTTCTCGAGTTCGTCAATCCGTTCGCGAGATATGGGAGTTTGAAGTTAAGGAATGGTCGAGAAACTATCAAAATTTTCGCTGGTCCGGAACTCGTAACCAATAACTGGAATGGCCTAGGGGAATAGTACACACACCATTGTATTCGGGCGAGTTTCTGCTTTCAGATGCAATAGGAATTTCTCGAGTTCGTCAATCCGTTCGCGAGATATGGGCGTTTGAAGTTAAGGAATGGTTGAGAAACCATCAACATTTTCGCAATTCTGATGCTAGAAACGAGTAACTGGAATGGCCTAGGGGAGAAGTACACACACCATTGTAATCGGGCGTGTTTCTACTTTCAGGTGCAACAGGAATTTCTCGAGTTCGTCAATCCGTTCGCGAGATATGGGAGTTTGAAGTTAAGGAATGGTTGAGAAACCATCACAATTTTCGCAATTCTGTTGCTAGAAACGAATAACTGGAATGGCCTAGGGGAAAAGTACACACACCATTGTAATCGGGCGAGTTTCTACTTTCAGATGCAACAGGAATTTCTCGAGTTCGTCAATCCGTTCCCGAGATATGGGAGTTTGAAGTTAAGGAATGGTTGAGGAACCATCAAAAGTTTCGCAAGTCTGATGCTAGAAACGAATAACTGGAATGGCCTAGGGGAGAAGTACATACACCATTGTAATCGGGCGAATTTCTACTTTCAGATGCAACAGGAATTTCTCGAGTTCGTCAATCCGTTCGCGAGATATGGGAGTTTGAAGTTAAGGAATGGTTGAGAAACCATCAAAATTTTCGCAAGTCTGATACTCGAAACCAATAACTACAAAGGCCTAGGGGGAAAACACACATATCTTTGTAATCGGGCGAGTTTCTGCTTTCAGATGCAATAGGAAATTCTCGAGTTCGTCAATCCGTTCGCGAGATATGGTAGTGTGAAGTTAAGGAATGGTTCAGAAACCAACAAAATTTTCGCAAGTCTGATACTCGAAAACAATAACTACAAAGGCCTAGGGGAAAAATACACATACCGTTGTAATCGGGCGAGTTTCTACTTCCTCATGCAACAGGAATTTCTCGAGTTCGTCAATCCGTTCGCGAGATATGGGAGTTTGAAGTTAAGGAATGGTTGAGAAACCATCAAAATTTTCGCAAGTCTGATACTCGAAACCAATAACTGGAATGGCCTAGGGGAAAAGTACACACACCATTGTAATCGGGCGAGTTTCTACTTCGACATGCAACAGGAATTTCTCGAGTTCGTCAATCCGTTCGCGAGGTATGGGAGTTTGAAGTTAAGGAATGGTCGAGAAACTATCAAAATTTTCGCTGCTCTGGAACTCGAAACCAATAACTGGAATGGCCTAGGGGAATAGTACTCATCCCATTGTATTCGGGCGAGTTTCTGCTTTCGGATGCAGTAGGAATTTCTCGAGTTCGTCAATCCGTTCGCGAGATATGGGAGTTTGAAGTTAAGGAATGGTTGAGAAACCATCAAAATTTTCGCAATTCTTATGCTAGAAACGAATAACTGGAATGGCCTAGGGGAAAAGTACATACACCATTGTAATCGGGAGAATTTCTACTTTCAGATGCAGCAGGAATTTCTCGAGTTCGTCAATCCGTTCGCGAGATATGGGAGTTTGAAGTTAAGGAATGGTTGAGAAACCATCAAAATTTTCGCAAGTCTGATACTCGAAACCAATAACTACAAAGGCCTAGGGGGAAAACACACATATCTTTGTAATCGGGCGTGTTTCTACTTTCAGGTGCAACAGGAATTTCTCGAGTTCGTCAATCCGATCGCGAGATATGGGAGTTTGAAGTTAAGGAACGATAGAGAAACCATCAAAATTTTCGCAAGTCTGATACTCGACACCAATAACTGGAATGGCCTAGGGGAAAAGTGCACACACCGTTGTAATCGGCCGAGTTTTTACTTTCAGATGCAACCGGAATTTCTCGAGTTCGTCAATCCGTTCGCGAGATATGGGAGTTTGAAGTTCAGGAATGGTTGAGATACCATCAAAATTTTTGGTGGTCTGATACTCGAAACCAATAACTGGAATGGCCTAGGGGAAAAGTACACACACCATTGTAATCGGAAGAGCTTCTACTTTCAGATACAACAAGAATTTCTCGAGTTCGTCAATCCGTTCGCGAGAAATGGGGGTTTGTAGTTAAGGAATGGTTGAGAAACCATCAAAATTTTCGCAAGTCTGAAACTCGAAACCAATAACTGGAATGGCCTAGGGGAAAAGTACACACACCATTGTAATCGGGCGAGTTTCTACTTCCACATGCAACAGGAATTTCTCGAGTTCGTCAATCCGTTCGCGAGATATGGGAGTTTGAACTTAAGGAATGGTCGAGAAACTATCAAAATTTTCGCTGGTCCGGAACTCGAAACCAATAACTGGAATGGCCTAGGGGAATAGTACACACACCATTGTATTCGGGCGAGTTTCTGCTTTCAGATGCAATAGGAATTTCTCGAGTTCGTCAATCCGTTCGCGAGATATGGGAGTTTGAAGTTAAGGAATGGTTGAGAAACCATCAACATTTTCGAAATTCTGATGCTAGAAACGAATAACTGGAATGGCCTTGGGGAGAAGTACACACACCATTGTAATCGGGAGAGTTTCTACTTTCAGGTGCAACAGGAATTTCTCGAGTTCCTCAATCCGTTCGCGAGATATGGGAGTTTGAAGTTAAGGAATGGTTGAGAAACCATCAAAATTTTCGCAAGTCTGATACTCGTAACCAATAACTACAGAGGCCTAGGGGGAAAACACACATATCTTTGTAATCGGGCGTGTTTCTACTTTCAGGTGCAACAGGAATTGCTCGAGTTCGTCAACCCGTTCGCGAGATATGGGAGTTTGAAGTTAAGGAATGGTTGAGAAACCATCACAATTTTCGCAATTCGGATGCTAGAAACGAATAACTGGAATGGCCTAGGGGAAAAGTACCCACACCATTGTAATCGGGCGAGTTTCTACTTTCAGATGCAACAGGAATTTCTCGAGTTCGTCAATCCGTTCCCGAGATATGGGAGTTTGAAGTTAAGGAATGGTTGAGAAACCATCAAAAGTTTCGCAAGTCTGATGCTAGAAACGAATAACTGGAATGGCCTAGGGGAGAAGTACATACACCATTGTAATCGGGCGAATTTCTACTTTCAGATGCAACAGGAATTTCTCGAGTTCGTCAATCCGTTCGCGAGATATGGGAGTTTGAAGTTAAGGAATGGTTGAGAAACCATCAAAATTTTCGCAAGTCTGATACTCGAAACCAACAACTACAAAGGCCTAGGGGGAAAACACACATATCTTTGTAATCGGGCGTGTTTCTACTTTCAGGTGCAACAGGAATTTCTCGAGTTCGTCAATCCGTTCGCGAGATATGGGAGTTTGAAGTTAAGGAATGGTTGAGAAACCATCAAAATTTTCGCAAGTCTGATACTCGAAACCAATAACTACAAAGGCCTAGGGGGAAAACACACACCTCTTTGTAATCGGGCGTGTTTCTACTTGCAGGTGCAACAGGAATTTCTCGAGTTCGTCAATCCGTTCGCGAGATATGGGAGTTTGAAGTTAAGGAATGGTTGAGAAACATCACAATTTTCGCAATTCTGATGCTAGAAACGAATAACTGGAATGGCCTAGGGGAAAAGTACACACACCATTGTAATGGGGTGAGCTTCTACTTTCAGATACAACAGGAATTTCTCGAGTTCGTCAATCCGTTCGCGAGAAATGGGGGTTTGAAGTTAAGGAATGGTTGAGAAACCATCAAAATTTTCGCAAGTCTGATACTCAAAACCAATAACCACAATGGCCTAGGGCAAAAATACACATACCGTTGTAATCGGGCGAGTTTCTACTTTCAGATGCAACAGGAATTTCTCGAGTTCGTCAATCCGTGCGCGAGAAATGGGGGTTTGAAGTTAAGGAATGGTTGAGAAACCATCAAAATTTTCGCAATTCTGATGCTAGAAACGAATAACTGGAATGGCCTAGGGGAAAAGTACACACACCATTGTAATCGGGCGAGCTTCTACTTTCAGATACAACAGGAATTTCTCGAGTTCGTCAATCCGTTCGCGAGATATGGGAGTTTGAAGTTCAGGAATGGTTGAGATACCATCAAAATTTTCGGTGGTCTGATACTCGAAACCAATAACTGGAATGGCCTAGGGGAAAAGTACACACACCATTGTAATCGGGAGAGCATCTACTTTCAGATACAACAAGAATTTCTCGAGTTCGTCAATCCGTTCGCGAGATATGGGAGTTTGAAGTTAAGGAATGGTCGAGAAACTATCAAAATTTTCGCTGGTCCGGAACTCGAAACCAATAACTGGAATGGCCTAGGTGAATAGTACACACACCATTGTATTCGGGCGAGTTTCTGCTTTCAGATGCAATAGGAATTTCTCGAGTTCGTCAATCCGTTCGCGAGATATGGGAGTTTGAAGTTAAGGAATGGTTGGGAAACCATCAACATTTTCGAAATTCTGATGCTAGAAACGAATAACTGGAATGGCCTAGGGGAGAAGTACACACACCATTGTAATCGGGAGAGTTTCTACTTTCAGATGCAACAGGAATTTCTCGAGTTCCTCAATCCGTTCGCGAGATATGGGAGTTTGAAGTTAAGGAATGGTTGAGAAACCATCAAAATTTTCGCAAGTCTGATACTCGAAACCAACAACTACAAAGGCCTAGGGGGAAAACACACATATCTTTGTAATCGGGCGTGTTTCTACTTTCAGGTGCAGCAGGAATTTCTCGAGTTCGTCAATCCGTTCGCGAGATATGGGAGCTTAAAGTTAAGGAATGGTTGAGAAACCATCATCATTTTCGCAATTCTGATGCTAGAAACGAATAACTGGAATGGCCTAGGGGAGAAGTACACACACCATTGTAATCGGGCGTGTTTCTACTTTCAGGTGCAACAGGAATTTCTCGAGTTCGTCAATCCGTTCGCGAGATATGGGAGTTTGAAGTTAAGGAATGGTTGAGAAACCATCAACATTTTCGAAATTCTGATGCTAGAAACGAATAACTCGAATGGCCTAGGGGAGAAGTACACACACCATTGTAATCGGGAGAGTTTCTACTTTCAGATGCAACAGGAATTTCTCGAGTTCCTCAATCCGTTCGCGAGATATGGGAGTTTGAAGTTAAGCAATGGTTGAGAAACCATCAAAATTTTCGCAAGTCTGATACTCGAAACCAATAACTACAAAGGCCTAGGGGGAAAACACACACCTCTTTGTAATCGGGCGTGTTTCTACTTGCAGGTGCAACAGGAATTTCTCGAGTTCGTCAATCCGTTCGCGAGATATGGGAGTTTGAAGTTAAGGAATGGTTGAGAAACCATCACAATTTTCGCAATTCTGATGATAGAAACGAATAACTGGAATGGCCTAGGGGAAAAGTACACACACCATTGTAATCGGGCGAGCTTCTACTTTCAGATACAACAGGAATTTCTCGAGTTCGTCAATCCGTTCGCGAGAAATGGGGGTTTGAAGTTAAGGAATGGTTGAGGGACCATCAAAATTTTCGCAAGTCTGATACTCGAAACCAATAACTACAAAGGCCTAGAGGGAAAACACACATATCTTTGTAATCGGGCGTGCTTCTACTTTCAGGTGCAACAGGAATTTCTCTAGTTCGTCAATCCGTTCGCGAGAAATGGGAGTTTGAAGTTAAGGAATGGTTGAGAAACCATCAAAATTTTCGGCGGTCTGATACTCGAAACCAATAACTGGAATGGTCTAGGAGAAAAGTACACACACCATTGTATTCGGGCGAGTTTCTGCATTCAGATGCAATAGGAATTTCTCGAGTTCGTCAATCCGTTCGCGAGATATGGGAGTTTGAAGTTAAGGAATGGTTGAGAAACCATCAAAATTTTCGGTGGTCTGATACTCGAAACCAATAACTGGAATGGTCTAGGAGAAAAGTACACACACCATTGTATTCGGGCGAGTTTCTGCATTCAGATGCAATAGGAATTTTTCGAGTTCGTCAATCCGTTCGCGAGATATGGGAGTTTGAAGTTAAGGAATGGTTGAGAAACCATCAAAATTTTCGCAATTCTGATGCTAGAAACGAATAACTGGAATGGCCTAGGGGAAAAGTACATACACCATTGTAATCGGGCGAATTTCTACTTTCAGATGCAA
Source organism: Ptiloglossa arizonensis (assembly GCF_051014685.1). NCBI lineage: Eukaryota > Metazoa > Arthropoda > Insecta > Hymenoptera > Colletidae > Ptiloglossa > Ptiloglossa arizonensis. Next base: position 231,606 of record NW_027478535.1, on the reverse strand, counting down.
CAGGAATTTCTCGAGTTCGTCAATCCGTTCGCGAGATATGGGAGTTTGAAGTTAAGGAATGGTTGAGAAACCATCAAAATTTTCGCAAGTCTGATACTCGAAACCAATAACTACAAAGGCCTAGGGGAAAAACACACATACCGTTGTAATCAGGCGAGTTTCTACATCCTCATGCAACAGGAATTTCTCGAGTTCGTCAATCCGTTCGCGAGATATGGGATTTTGAAGTTAAGGAATGGTTGAGAAACCATCAAAATTTTCGCTGGTCTGATACTCGAAACCAATAACTGGAATGGCCTAGGGGAGAAGTACATACACCATTGTAATCGGGCGAATTTCTACTTTCAGATGCAACAGGAATTTCTCGAGTTCGTCAATCCGTTCGCGAGATATGGGAGTTTGAAGTTAAGGAATGGTTGAGAAACCATCAAAATTTTCGCAAGTCTGATACTCGAAACCAATAACTAATAAGGCCTAGGGGGAAAACACACATATCTTTGTAATCGGGCGTGTTTCTACTTTCAGGTGCAACAGGAATTTCTCGAGTTCGTTAATCCGTTCGCGAGATATGGGAGTTTGAAGTTAAGGAATGGTTGAGAAACCATCAAAATTTTCGCAAGTCTGATACTCGAAACCAATAACTACAAAGGCCTAGGGGGAAAACACACATATCTTTGTAATCGGGCGTGTTTCTACTTTCAGGTGCAGCAGGAATTTCTCGAGTTCGTCAATCCGTTCGCGAGATATGGGAGTTTGAAGTTAAGGAATGGTTGAGAAACCATCAAAATTTTCGCAATTCGGATGCTAGAAACGAATAACTGGAATGGCCTAGGGGAAAAGTACATACACCATTGTAATCGGGCGAATTTCTACTTTCAGATGCAACAGGAATTTCTCGAGTTCGTCAATCCGTTCGCGAGATATGGGAGTTTGAAGTTAAGGAATGGTTGAGAAACCATCAAAATTTTCGCTGGTGTGATACTCGAAACCAATAACTGGAATGGCCAAGGGGAAAAGTATACTCACCATTGTAATCGGGCGAGCTTCTGCTTTCCGATGCAATAGGAAATTCTCGAGTTCGGCAACCCGATCGCGAGATACGGGAGTCTGAAGTTAAGGAATGGTTGAGAAACCATCAAAATTTTCGCATGTCTGATACTCGAAACCAATAACTGGAATGGCCTAGGGGAATAGTACACACACCATTGTAATCGTGCTAGTTTCTACTTTTAGATGCAACAGGAATTTCTCGAGTTCGTCAATCCGTTCGCGAGAAATGGGGGTTTGAAGTTAAGGAGTGGTTGAGAAACCATCAAAATTTTCGCAAGTCTGATACTCGAAACCAATAACTACAATGGCCTAGGGGAAAAATACACATACCGTTGTAATCGGGCGAGTTTCTACTTTCAGATGCAACAGGAATTTCTCGAGTTCGTCAATCCGTTCGCGAGATATGGGAGTTTGAAGTTAAGGAATGGTTGAGAAACCATCAAAATTTTCGCAAGTCTGATACTCGAAACCAGTAACTACAAAGGCCAAGAGGGAAAAATACACATACCGTTGTAATCGGGCGAGTTTCTACTTCCACATGCAACAGGAACTTCTCGAGTTCGTCAATCCGTTCGCGAGATATGGGAGTTTGAAGTTAAGGAATGGTCGAGAAACTATCAAAATTTTCGCTGGTCTGGAACTCGAAACCAATAACTGGAATGGCCTAGGGGAACAGTACACACCCCATTGTATTCGGGCGAGTTTCTGCTTTCGGATGCAATAGGAATTTCTCGAGTTCGTCAATCCGTTCGCGAGATATGGGAGTTTGAAGTTAAGGAATGGTTGAGAAACCATCAAAATTTTCGCATGTCTGATACTCGAAACCAATAACTGGAATGGCCTAGGGGAATAGTACACACACCATTGTAATCGTGCTAGTTTCTACTTTTAGATGCAACAGGAATTTCTCGAGTTCGTCAATCCGTTCGCGAGAAATGGGGGTTTGAAGTTAAGGAGTGGTTGAGAAACCATCAAAATTTTCGCAAGTCTGATACTCGAAACCAATAACTACAATGGCCTAGGGGAAAAATACACATACCGTTGTAATCGGGCGAGTTTCTACTTCCTCATGCAACAGGAATTTCTCGAGTTCGTCAATCCGTTCGCGAGATATGGGAGTTTGAAGTTAAGGAATGGTTGAGAAACCATCAAAATTTTCGGAAGTCTGATACTCGAAACCAATAACTACAAACGCCTAGGGGAAAAATTCACATACCGTTGTAATCGGGCGAGTTTCTACTTCCTCATGCAACAGGAATTTCTCGAGTTCGTCAATCCGTTCGCGAGATATGGGATTTTGAAGCTAAGGAATGGTTGAGAAACCATCAAAATTTTCGCTGGTCTGATACTCGAAACCAATAACTGGAATGGCCTAGGGGAGAAGTACATACACCATTGTAATCGGGCGAATTTCTACTTTCAGATGCAACAGGAATTTCTCGAGTTCGTCAATCCGTTCGCGAGATATGGGAGTTTGAAGTTAAGGAATGGTTGAGAAACCATCAAAATTTTCGCAAGTCTGATACCCGAAACCAATAACTACAAAGGCCTAGGGGGAAAACACACATATCTTTGTAATCGGGCGTGTTTCTACTTTCAGGTGCAACAGGAATTTCTCGAGTTCGTTAATCCGTGCGCGAGATATGGGAGTTTGAAGTTAAGGAATGGTTGAGAAACCATCAAAATTTTCGCAAGTCTGATACTCGAAACCAATAACTACAAAGGCCTAGGGGGAAAACACACATATCTTTGTAATCGGGCGTGTTTCTACTTTCAGGTGCAGCTGGAATTTCTCGAGTTCGTCAATCCGTTCGCGAGATATGGGAGTTTGAAGTTAAGGAATGGTTGAGAAACCATCAAAATTTTCGCAATTCGGATGCTAGAAACGAATAACTGGAATGGCCTAGGGGAAAAGTACATACACCATTGTAATCGTGCTAGTTTCTACTTTTAGATGCAACAGGAATTTCTCGAGTTCGTCAATCCGTTCGCGAGAAATGGGGGTTTGAAGTTAAGGAGTGGTTGAGAAACCATCAAAATTTTCGCAAGTCTGATACTCGAAACCAATAACTACAATGGCCTAGGGGAAAAATACACATACCGTTGTAATCGGGCGAGTTTCTACTTTCAGATGCAACAGGAATTTCTCGAGTTCGTCAATCCGTTCGCGAGATATGGGAGTTTGAAGTTAAGGAATGGTTGAGAAACCATCAAAATTTTCGCTGGTCTGATACTCGAAACCAATAACTGGAATGGCCTAGGGGAATAGTACACACACCATTGTATTCGGGCGAGTTTCTGCTTTCAGATGCAATAGGAATTTCTCGAGTTCGTCAATCCGTTCGCGAGATATGGGAGTTTGAAGTTAAGGAATGGTTGAGAAACCATCAAAATTTTCGCAAGTCTGATACTCGAAACCAGTAACTACAAAGGCCAAGAGGGAAAAATACACATACCGTTGTAATCGGGCGAGTTTCTACTTCCACATGCAACAGGAACTTCTCGAGTTCGTCAATCCGTTCGCGAGATATGGGAGTTTGAAGTTAAGGAATGGTCGAGAAACTATCAAAATTTTCGCTGGTCTGGAACTCGAAACCAATAACTGGAATGGCCTAGGGGAACAGTACACACCCCATTGTATTCGGGCGAGTTTCTGCTTTCGGATGCAATAGGAATTTCTCGAGTTCGTCAATCCGTTCGCGAGATATGCGAGTTTGAAGTTAAGGAATGGTTGAGAAACCATCAAAATTTTCGCAATTCTTATGCTAGAAATGAATAACTGGAATGGCCTAGGGGAAAAGTACATACACCATTGTAATCGGGAGAATTTCTACTTTCAGATGCAATAGGAATTTCTCGAGTTCGTCAATCCGTTCGCGAGATATGGGAGTTTGAAGTTAAGGAATGGTTGAGAAACCATCAAAATTTTCGCAAGTCTGATACTCGAAACCAAGAACTACAAAGGCCTAGGGGAAAAATACACATACCGTTGTAATCGGGCGAGTTTCTACTTCCTCATGCAACAGGAATTTCTCGAGTTCGTCAATCCGTTCGCGAGATATGGGAGTTTGAGGTTAAGGAATGGTTGAGAAACCATCAAAATTTTCGCAAGTCTGATACTCGAAACCAATAACTACAAACGCCTAGGGGAAAAATACACATACCGTTGTAATCGGGCGAGTTTCTACTTCCTCATGCAACAGGAATTTCTCGAGTTCGTCAATCCGTTCGCGAGATATGGGATTTTGAAGCTAAGGAATGGTTGAGAAACCATCAAAATTTTCGCTGGTCTGATACTCGAAACCAATAACTGGAATGGCCTAGGGGAGAAGTACATACACCATTGTAATCGGGCGAATTTCTACTTTCAGATGCAACAGGAATTTCTCGAGTTCGTCAATCCGTTCGCGAGATATGGGAGTTTGAAGTTAAGGAATGGTTGAGAAACCATCAAAATTTTCGCAAGTCTGATACTCGAAACCAGTAACTACAAAGGCCAAGAGGGAAAAATACACATACCGTTGTAATCGGGCGAGTTTCTACTTCCACATGCAACAGGAACTTCTCGAGTTCGTCAATCCGTTCGCGAGATATGGGAGTTTGAAGTTAAGGAATGGTCGAGAAACTATCAAAATTTTCGCTGGTCTGGAACTCGAAACCAATAACTGGAACGGCCTAGGGGAATAGTACACACCACATTGTATTCGGGCGAGTTTCTGCTTTCGGATGCAATAGGAATTTCTCGAGTTCGTCAATCCGTTCGCGAGATATGGGAGTTTGAAGTTAAGGAATGGTTGAGAAACCATCAAAATTTTCGCAATTCTTATGCTAGAAATGAATAACTGGAATGGCCTAGGGGAAAAGTACACATACCGTTGTAATCGGGCGAGTTTCTACTTCCTCATGCAACAGGAATTTCTCGAGTTCGTCAATCCGTTCGCGAGATATGGGATTTTGAAGCTAAGGAATGGTTGAGAAACCATCAAAATTTTCGCTGGTCTGATACTCGAAACCAATAACTGGAATGGCCTAGGGGAGAAGTACATACACCATTGTAATCGGGCGAATTTCTACTTTCAGATGCAACAGGAATTTCTCGAGTTCGTCAATCCGTTCGCGAGATATGGGAGTTTGAAGTTAAGGAATGGTTGAGAAACCATCAAAATTTTCGCAAGTCTGATACTCGAAACCAATAACTACAATGGCCTAGGGCAAAAATACACATACCGTTGTAATGGGGCGAGTTTCTGCTTTCAGATGCAATAGGAAATTCTCGAGTTCGTCAATCCGTTCAAGAGATATGGAAGTTTGAAGTTAAGGAATGGTTGAGAAACCATCAAAATTATCGCTGGTGTGATACCCGAAACCAATAACTGGAATGGCTAAGGGGAAAAGTACACTCACCATTGTAATCGGGCGAGCTTCTGCTTTCCGATGCAATAGGAAATTCTCGAGTTCGGCAATCCGCTCGCGAGTTACGGGAGTGTGAAGTTAAGGAATGGTTGAGAAACCATCAAAATTGTCGCAAGTCTGATACTCGAAACCAATAACTGGAATGGCCTAGGGGAAAAGTACACACACCATTGTAATCGGGCGAGTTTCTACTTTCAGATACAACAGGAATTTCTCGAGTTCGTCAATCCGTTCGCGAGAAATGGGGGTTTGAAGCTAAGGAATGGTTGAGAAACCATCAAAATTTTCGCAAGTCTGATACTCGAAACCAATAACTACAATGGCCTAGGGGAAAAATACACATACCGTTGTAATCGGGCGAGTTTCTACTTTCAGATGCATCTGGAATTTCTCGAGTTCGTCAATCCGTTCGCGAGATATGGGAGTTTGAAGTTAAGGAATGGTTGAGAAACCATCAAAATTTTCGCTGTTCTGATACTCGAAACCAATAACTGGAATGGCCTAGGGGAATAGTGCACACACCATTTTATTCGGGCGAGTTTCTGCTTTCAGATGCAATAGGAATTTCTCGAGTTCGTCAATCCGTTCGCGAGATATGGGAGTTTGAAGTTAAGGAATGGCTGAGAAACCATCAAAATTTTCGCAAGTCTGATACTCGAAACCAATAACTACAAAGGCCTAGGGAAAAAATACACATACCGTTGTAATCGGGCCTGTTTCTGCTTTCAGATGCAATAGGAAATTCTCGAGTTCGTCAATCCGTTCGCGAGATATGGAAGTTTGAAGTTAAGGAATGATTGAGAAACCATCAAAATTTTCGCAAGTCTGATACTCGAAACCAATAACTACAAACGCCTAGGGGAAAAATATACATACCGTTGTAATCGGGCGAGTTTCTACTTCCTCATGCAACAGGAATTTCTCGAGTTCGTCAATCCGTTCGCGAGATATGGGATTTTGTAGCTAAGGAATGGTTGAGAAACCATCAAAATTTTCGCTGGTCTGATACTCGAAACCAATAACTGGAATGGCCTAGGGGAGAAGTACATACACCATTGTAATCGGGCGAATTTCTACTTTCAGATGCAACAGGAATTTCTCGATTTCGTCAATCCGTTCGCGAGATATGGGAGTTTGAAGTTAAGGAATGGTTGAGAAACCATCAAAATTTTCGCAAGTCTGATACTCGAAACCAATAACTACAATGGCCTAGGGCAAAAATACACATACCGTTGTAATCGGGCGAGTTTCTGCTTTCAGATGCAATAGGAAATTCTCGAGTTCGTCAATCCGTTCAAGAGATATGGAAGTTTGAAGTTAAGGAATGGTTGAGAAACCATCAAAATTATCGCTGGTGTGATACTCGAAACCAATAACTGGAATGGCTAAGGGGAAAAGTACACTCACCATTGTAATCGGGCGAGCTTCTGCTTTCCGATGCAATAGGAAATTCTCGAGTTCGGCAATCCGCTCGCGAGTTACGGGAGTGTGAAGTTAAGGAATGGTTGAGAAACCGTCAAAATTTTCGCAAGTCTGATACTCGAAACCAATAACTGGAATGGCCTAGGGTAAAAGTACACACACCATTGTAATCGGGCGAGTTTCTACTTTCAGATACAACAGGAATTTCTCGAGTTCGTCAATCCGTTCGCGAGAAATGGGGGTTTGAAGTTAAGGAATGGTTGAGAAACCATCAAAATTTTCGCAAGTCTGATACTCGAAACCAATAACTACAATGGCCTAGGGGAAAAATACACATACCGTTGTAATCGGGCGAGTTTCTACTTTCAGATGCATCTGGAATTTCTCGAGTTCGTCAATCCGTTCGCGAGATATGGGGTTTTGAAGTTAAGGAATGGTTGAGAAACCATCAAAATTTTCGCAAGTCTGATACTCGAAACCAATAACTACAATGGCCTAGGGCAAAAATACACATACCGTTGTAATCGGGCGAGTTTCTGCTTTCAGATGCAATAGGAAATTCTCGAGTTCGTCAATCCGTTCAAGAGATATGGAAGTTTGAAGTTAAGGAATGGTTGAGAAACCATCAAAATTATCGCTGGTGTGATACTCGAAACCAATAACTGGAATGGCTAAGGGGAAAAGTACACTCACCATTGTAATCGGGCGAGCTTCTGCTTTCCGATGCAATAGGAAATTCTCGAGTTCGGCAATCCGCTCGCGAGTTACGGGAGTGTGAAGTTAAGGAATGGTTGAGAAACCATCAAAATTTTCGCAAGTCTGATACTCGAAACCAATAACTGGAATGGCCTAGGGTAAAAGTACACACACCATTGTAATCGGGCGAGTTTCTACTTTCAGATACAACAGGAATTTCTCGAGTTCGTCAATCCGTTCGCGAGAAATGGGGGTTTGAAGTTAAGGAATGGTTGAGAAACCATCAAAATTTTCGCAAGTCTGATACTCGAAACCAATAACTACAATGGCCTAGGGGAAAAATACACATACCGTTGTAATCGGGCGAGTTTCTACTTTCAGATGCATCTGGAATTTCTCGAGTTCGTCAATCCGTTCGCGAGATATGGGGTTTTGAAGTTAAGGAATGGTTGAGAAACCATCAAAATTTTCGTTGGTCTGATACTCGAAACCAATAACTGGAATGGCCTAGGGGAATAGTACACACACCATTGTATTCGGGCGAGTTTCTGCTTTCAGATGCAATATGAATTTCTCGTGTTCGTCAATCCGTTCGCGAGATATGGGAGTTTGAAGTTAAGGAATGGTTGAGAAACCATCAACATTTTCGCAATTCTGATGCTAGAAACGAATAACTGGAATGGCCTAGGGGAGAAGTACACACACCATTGTAATCGGGTGAGTTTCTACTTCCAGATAGAACAGGAATTTCACGAGTTCGTCAATCCGTTCGCGAGATATGGGAGTTTGAAGTTAAGGAATGGTTGAGAAACAATCACAATTTTCGCTGGTCTGATACTCGAAACCAATAACTGGAATGGCCTAGGGGGAAAGTACACACACCATTGTAATCGGGCGAGCTTCTGCTTTCTGATGCAATAGGAAATTCTCGAGTTCGGCAATCCGTTCGCGAGATATTGGAGTGTGAAGTTAAGGAATGGTTGAGAAACCATCAAAATTTTCGCAAGTCTGATACTCGAAACCAATAACTGGAATGGCCTAGGGGAAAAGTACACACACCATTCTATTCGGGCGAGTTTCTATTTTCAGATACAACAGGAATTTCTCGAGTTCGTCATCCGTTCGCGAGATATGGGAGTTTGAAATTAAGGAATGGTTGAGAAACCATCACAATTTTCGCAAGTCTGATACTCGATACCAATAACTGGAATGGCCTAGGGGGAAAAGACACATACCATTGTAATCGGACGAGTTTCTACTTCCAGACACAACAGGAATTTCACGAGTTCGTCAATGCGTTCGCGAGATATGGGAGTTTGAAGTTAAGGAATGGTTGAGAAACCATCAACATTTTCGCAATTCTGATGCTAGAAACGAATAACTGGAATGGCCTAGGGGAAAAGTACACACACCATTGTAATCGGGCGAGTTTCGACTTTTAGATACAACAGGAATTTCTCGAGTTCGTCAATCCGTTCGCGAGAAATGGGGGTTTGAAGTTAAGGAATGGTTGAGAAACCATCAAAATTTTCGCAAGTCTGATACTCGAAACAAATAACTGGAATGGCCTAGGGGAAAAGTACACACACCATTGTAATCGGGCGTGTTTCTACTTCCACATGCAACAGGAATTTCTCGAGTTCGTCAATCCGTTCGCGAGATATGGGAGTTTGAAGTTAAGGAATGGTTGAGAAACCATCAAAATTTTCGCTGGTGTGATACTTGAAACCAATAACTCGAATGGCCAAGGTGAAAAGTACACACACCATTGTAATCGGGCGAGATTCTGCTTTCCGATGCAATAAGAAATTCTCGAGTTCGGCAATCCGTTCGCGAGATACGGGAGTGTGAAGTTAAGGAATGGTTGAGAAACCATCAAAATTTTCGCAAGTCTGATACTCGAAACCAATAACTACAATGGCCCAGGGGAAAAATACACATACCGTTGTAATCGGGCGAGTTTCTACTTTCAGATGCAACAGGAATTTCTCGAGTTCGTCAATCCGTTCGCGAGATATGGGAGTTTGAAGTTAAGGAATGGCTGAGAAACCATCAAAATTTTCGCAAGTCTGATACTCGAAACCAATAACTACAATGGCCTAGGGGAAAAATACACATACCGTTGTAATCGGGCGAGTTTCTACTTTCAGATGCATCTGGAATTTCTCGAGTTCGTCAATCCGTTCGCGAGATATGGGAGTTTGAAGTTAAGGAATGGTTGAGAAACCATCAAAATTTTCGCTGTTCTGATACTCGAAACCAATAACTGGAATGGCCTAGGGGAATAGAGCACACACCATTGTATTCGGGCGAGTTTCTGCTTTCAGATGCAATAGGAATTTCTCGAGTTCGTCAATCCGTTCGCGAGATATGGGAGTTTGAAGTTAAGGAATGGCTGAGAAACCATCAAAATTTTCGCAAGTCTGATACTCGAAACCAATAACTACAAAGGCCTAGGGAAAAAATACACATACCGTTGTAATCGGGCGTGTTTCTGCTTTCAGATGCAATAGGAAATTCTCGAGTTCGTCAATCCGTTCGCGAGATATGGAAGTTTGAAGTTAAGGAATGATTGAGAAACCATCAAAATTTCCGCAAGTCTGATACTCGAAACCAATAACTGGAGTGGCCTAGGGGAAAAGTACACACACCATTGTAATCGGGCGAGATTCTACTTTCAGATGCAACGGGAATTTCCCGAGTTCGTCAATCCGTTCGCGAGATATGGGAGTTTGAAGTTAAGGAATGGTTGAGAAACAATCAAAATTTTCGCTGGTGTGATACTCGAAACCAATAACTCGAATGGCCAAGGGGAAAAGTACACACACCATTGTAATCGGGCGAGATTCTGCTTTCCGATGCAATAGGAAATTCTCGAGTTCGGCAATCCGTTCGCGAGATACGGGTGTGTAGTTAAGGAATGGTTGAGAAACCATCAAAATTTTCGCAAGTCTGATACTCGAAACCAATAACTGGAATGGCCTAGGGGAAAAGTACACACACCATTGTAATCGGGCGAGTATCTACTTTCAGATACAACAGGAATTTCTCGAGTTCGTCAATCCGTTCGCGAGATATGGGGTTTTGAAGTTAAGGAATGGTTGAGAAACCATCAAAATTTTCGTTGGTCTGATACTCGAAACCAATAACTGGAATGGCCTAGGGGAATAGTACACACACCATTGTATTCGGGCGAGTTTCTGCTTTCAGATGCAATATGAATTTCTCGTGTTCGTCAATCCGTTCGCGAGATATGGGAGTTTGAAGTTAAGGAATGGTTGAGAAACCATCAACATTTTCGCAATTCTGATGCTAGAAACGAATAACTGGAATGGCCTAGGGGAGAAGTACACACACCATTGTAATCGGGTGAGTTTCTACTTCCAGATAGAACAGGAATTTCACGAGTTCGACAATCCGTTCGCGAGATATGGGAGTTTGAAGTTAAGGAATGGTTGAGAAACAATCACAATTTTCGCTGGTCTGATACTCGAAACCAATAACTGGAATGGCCTAGGGGGAAAGTACACACACCATTGTAATCGGGCGAGCTTCTGCTTTCTGATGCAATAGGAAATTCTCGAGTTCGGCAATCCGTTCGCGAGATATTGGAGTGTGAAGTTAAGGAATGGTTGAGAAACCATCAAAATTTTCGCAAGTCTGATACTCGAAACCAATAACTGGAATGGCCTAGGGGAAAAGTACACACACCATTCTAATCGGGCGAGTTTCTATTTTCAGATACAACAGGAATTTCTCGAGTTCGTCATCCGGTCGCGAGATATGGGAGTTTGAAGTTAAGGAATGGTTGAGAAACCATCACAATTTTCGCAAGTCTGATACTCGATACCAATAACTGGAATGGCCTAGGGGGAAAAGACACATACCATTGTAATCGGACGAGTTTCTACTTCCAGACACAACAGGAATTTCACGAGTTCGTCAATGCGTTCGCGAGATATGGGAGTTTGAAGTTAAGGAATGGTTGAGAAACCATCAACATTTTCGCAATTCTCATGCTAGAAACGAATAACTGGAATGGCCTAGGGGAAAAGTACACACACCATTGTAATCGGGCGAGTTTCGACTTTTAGATACAACAGGAATTTCTCGAGTTCGTCAATCCGTTCGCGAGAAATGGGGGTTTGAAGTTAAGGAATGGTTGAGAAACCATCAAAATTTTCGCAAGTCTGATACTCGAAACAAATAACTGGAATGGCCTAGGGGAAAAGTACACACACCATTGTAATCGGGCGTGTTTCTACTTCCACATGCAACAGGAATTTCTCGAGTTCGTCAATCCGTTCGCGAGATATGGGAGTTTGAAGTTAAGGAATGGTTGAGAAACCATCAAAATTTTCGCTGGTGTGATACTTGAAACCAATAACTCGAATGGCCAAGGTGAAAAGTACACACACCATTGTAATCGGGCGAGATTCTGCTTTCCGATGCAATAGGAAATTCTCGAGTTCGGCAATCCGTTCGCGAGATACGGGAGTGTGAAGTTAAGGAATGATTGAGAAACCATCAACATTTTCGCAATTCTGATGCTAGAAACGAATAACTGGAATGGCCTAGGGGAAAAGTACACACACCATTGTAATGGGGCGAGATTCTACTTTCAGATGCAACAGGAATTTCCCGAGTTCGTCAATCCGTTCGCGAGATATGGGAGTTTGAAGTTAAGGAATGGTTGAGAAACCATCAAAATTTTCGCAAGTCTGATACTCGAAACCAATAACTACAAAGGCCTAGGGCAAAAATACACATACCGTTGTAATCGGGCGAGTTTCTGCTTTCAGATGCAATAGGAAATTCTCGAGTTCGTCAATCCGTTCGCGAGATATGGAAGTTTGAAGTTAAGGAATGATTGAGAAACCATCAAAATTTTCGCAAGTCTGATACTCGAAACCAATAACTGGAATGGCCTAGGGGAAAAGTACACACACCATTGTAATGGGGCGAGATTCTACTTTCAGATGCAACAGGAATTTCCCGAGTTCGTCAATCCGTTCGCGAGATATGGGAGTTTGAAGTTAAGGAATGGTTGAGAAACCATCAAAATTTTCGCTGGTGTAATCCTCGAAACCAATAACTCGAATGGCCAAGTGGAAAAGTACACACACCATTGTAATCGGGCGGGATTCTGCTTTCCGATGCAATAGGAAATTCACGAGTTCGGCAATCCGTTCGCGAGATACGGGAGTGTGAAGTTAAGGAATGGTTGAGAAACCAACAAAATTTTCGCAAGTCTGATACTCGAAGCCAATAACTACAAAGGCCTAGGGCAAAAATACACATACCGTTGTAATCGGGCGAGTTTCTGCTTTCAGACACAACAGGAATTTCACGAGTTCGTCAATGCGTTCGCGAGATATGGGAGTTTGAAGTTAAGGAATGGTTGAGAAACCATCACAATTTTCGCAAGTCTGATACACGAAACCAATAACCACTATGGCCTAGGGCAAAAATACACATACCGTTGTAAGCGGGCGAGTTTCTGCTTTCAGATGCAATAGGAAATTCTCGAGTTCGTCAATCCGTTCGCGAGATATGGGAGCTTGAAGTTAAAGAATGGTTGAGAAACCATCAAAATTTTCCCAAGTCTGATACTCGAAACCAATATCTGGAATGGCCTAGGGGAAAAGTACACACACCATTGTAATCGGGCGAGATTCTACTTTCAGATGCAACAGGAAATTCTCGAGTTCGTCAATCCGTTCGCGAGATATGGAAGTTTGAAGTTAAGGAATGGTTGAGAAACCATCAAAATTTTCGCAAGTCTGATACTCGAAACCAATAACTACAAAGGCTTAGGGGAAAAATTCACATACCGTTGTAATCGGAGGAGTTTCTTCTTCCAGATGCAACCGGAATTTCTCGTGTTCGTCAATCAGTTCGCGAGATATGGGAATTTGAAATTAAGGAATGGTTGAGAAACAATCACAATTTTCCCAAGTCTGATACTCGAAACCAGTAACTACTATGGCCTAGGGGAAAAATACACATACCTTTGTAATCGGGCGAGTTTCTACTTTCAGATGCAACAGGAATTTCTCGAGTTCGTCAATCCGTTCGCGAGATATGGGAGTTTGAAGTTAAGGAATGGTTGAGAAACCATCACAATTTTCGCAAGTCTGATACTCGAAACCAATAACTACTATGGCCTAGGGCAAAAATACACATACCTCTGTAATCGGGCGAGTTTCTACTTTCAGATGCAACAGGAATTTGTCGAATTCGTCAATCCGTTCGCGATATATGGGAGTTTGAAGTTAAAGAATGGTTGAGAAACCATCAAAATTTTCGCAATTCTGATGCTAGAAACGAATAACTGGGATGACCTAGGGGAAAAGTACACACACCATTGTAATCGGTCGACTTTCTGCTTTCAGATGCAACAGGAAATAATCGAGTTCGTCAATACGTTCGCGAGATACGGGAGTTTGAAATTAAGGAATGGTTGAGAAACCATCAAAATTTTCGCAATTCTGATGCTAGAAACGAATAACTGGAATGACCTAGGGGAAAAGTACACACACCATTGTAATCGGTCGACTTTCTGCTTTCAGATGCAACAGGAAATAATCGAGTTCGTCAATCCGTTCGCGAGATATGGGAGTTTGAGGTTAAGGAATGGTTGAGAGACCATCACAATTTTCGCAAGTCTGATACTCGAAACCAATAACTACTATGGCCTGGGGGAAAAGTACACACACCATTGTAATGGGGCGAGATTCTACTTTCAGAAGCAACAGGAATTCCTCGAGTTCGTCAATCCGTTCGCGAAATACGGGAGTTTGAAGTTAAGGAATGGTTGAGAGACCATCACAATTTTCGCAAGTTCGATACTCGAAACCAATAACTACAATGGCCTAGGGGAAAAATACACATACCGTTGTAATCGGGCGAGTTTCTGCTTTCAGATGCAATAGGAATTTCTCGAGTTCGTCAATCCGTTCGAGAGATATGGGAGTTTGAAGTTGAGGAATGGTTGAGAAACCATCAACATTTTCGCTGGTCTGATACTCGAAACCAATAACTGGAATGGCCTAGGGGAAAAGTACACACACCATTGTAATCGGGCGAGCTTCTGCTTTCTGATGCAATAGGAAATTCTCGAGTTCGGCAATCCGTTCGCGAGATATGGGAGATTGAAGTTAAGGAATGGTTGAGAAATCATCACAATTTTCGCAAGTCTGATACTCGAATTCAATAACTACTATTGCCTAGGGCAAAAATACACATACGGTTGTAATCGGGCGAGTTTCTACTTTAAGATGCAACAGGAGTTTCTCGTGTTCGTCAATCAGTTCGCGAGATATGGGAGTTTGAAATTAAGGAATGTTTGAGAAACAATCACAATTTTCGCAAGTCTGATACTCGAAACCAATAACTACTATGGCCTAGGGGAAAAATACACATACCCTTGTAATCGGGCGAGTTTCTAGTTTCAGATGCAATAGGAATTTCTCGAGTTCGTCAATCCGTTCGCGAGATATGGGAGTTTGAAGTTAAGGAATCGTTGAGAAACCATCACAATTTTCGCTGGTCTGATACTCGAAACCAATAACTGGAATGGCCTAGGGGAAAAGTACACACACCATTGTAATCGGGCGAGCTTCTGCTTTCTGATGCAATAGGAAATTCTCGAGTTCGGCAATCCGTTCGCGAGATATTGGAGTGTGAAGTTAAGGAATGGTTGAGAAACCATCAAAATTTTCGCAAGTCTGATACTCGAATCCAATAATTGGAATGACCTAGGGGAAAAGTACACACACCGTTGTAATCGGGCGAGATTCTATTTTCAGATACAACAGGAATTTCTCGAGTTCGTCAATCCGTTCGCGAGATATGGGAGTTTGAAGTTAAGGAATGGTTGAGAAACCAACAAAATTTTCGCAAGTCCGATACTCGAATTCAATAACTACTATTGCCTAGGGCAAAAATACACATACGGTTGTAATCGGGCGAGTTTCTGCTTTCAGATGCAATAGGAATTTCTCGAGTTCGTCAATCCGTTCGCGAGATATGGGAGTTTGAAGTTAAGGAATGGTTGAGAAACCATCAAAATTTTCGCTGGTCTGATACTCGAAACCAATAACGGGAATGGCCTAGGGGAAAAGTACACACACCATTGTAATCGGGCGAGTTTCTACTTTCAGATACAACAGGAATTTCTCGAGTTCGTCAATGCGTTCGCGAGATATGGGAGATTGAAGTTAAGGAATGGTTGAGAAATCATCACAATTTTCGCAAGTCTGATACTCGAATTCAATAACTACTATTGCCTAGGGCAAAAATACACATACGGTTGTAATCGGGCGAGTTTCTAGTTTCAGATGCAACAGGAATTTCTCGAGTTCGTCAATCCGTTCGCGAGATATGGGAGTTTGAAATTAAGGAATGGTTGAGAAACCATCAAAATTTTCGCAATTCTGATGCTCGAAACGAATAACTGGAATGACCTAGGGGAAAGGTACACACACCATTGTAATCGGTCGACTTTCTGCTTTCAGATGCAACAGGAAATAATCGAGTTCGTCAATCCGTTCGCGAGATATGGGAGTTTGAAGTTAAGGAATGCTTGAGAAACCATCAAAATTTTCGCAAATCTGATACTCGAAACCAATAACTGGAATGGCCTAGGGGAAAAGTACGCATACTATTGTAATCGGGCGAGTTTCTACTTTAAATGCAACAGGAATTTCTCGAGTTCGTCAATCCGTTGGCGAGATATGGGAGTTTGAAGTTAAGGAATGGTTTAGAAACCATCAAAATTTTCGCTGGTCTGTATACTCGAAACCAATAACTACAAAGGCCTAGGGTGAAAACACACATATCTTTGTAATCGGGCGAGTTTCTACTTTCAGGTGCAACAGGAATTTCTCGAGTTCGTCAATCCGTTCGCGAGAAATGGGAGTTTGAAGTTAAGGAATGGTTGAGAAACCATCACAATTTTCGCAAGTCTGATACTCGAAACCAATAACTGGAATGGCCTAGGGAAAAAGTACACATACCATTGTAATCGGGCGAGTTTCTACTTTCAGATGCAATAGGAATTTTTCGAGTTCGTCAATCCGTTCGCGAGAAATGGGAGTTTGAAGTTAAGGAATGGTTGAGAAACCATCAAAATTTTCGCAAATCTGATACTCGAAACCAATAACTGGAATGGCCTAGGGAAAAAATACACATACCGTTGTAATCGGGCGAGTTTCTACTTTCAGATGCAGCAGGAATTTCTCGTGTTCGTCAATCCGTTCGCGAGATGTGGGAGTTTGAAGTTAAGGAATGGTTGTGAAACCATCAAAATTTTCGCAAGTCTGAGACTCGAAACCAGTAACTACAAATGCCTTGGGCAAAAATACACATACCGCTGTAATCGGGCGAGATTCTACTTTCACATGCAACAGGAATTTCTCGAGTTCGTCAATCTGTTTGCGAGATATGGGAGTTTGAAGTTAAGGAATGGTTGAGAATCCATCAAAGTTTTCGCAAGTCCGGTACCTGAAACCAATAACTGGAACGGCCTAGGGGAAAACTACACATACCATTGTAATCGGGCGAGTTCCTGCTTTCAGATGCAACAGGAGTTTCTCCTGTTCGTCAATCAGTTCGCGAGATATGGGAGTTTGAAATTAAGGAATGGTTGAGAAACAATCACAATTTTCGCAAGTCTGACACTCGAAACCAATAACTACTATGGCCTAGGGGAAAAATACACATACCCTTGTAATCGGGCGAGTTTCTAGTTTCAGATGCAACAGGAATTTCTCGAGTTCGTCAATCCGTTCGCGAGATATGGGAGTTTGAAATTAAGGAATGGTTGAGAAACCATCAAAATTTTCGCAATTCTGATGCTCGAAACGAATAACTGGAATGACCTAGGGGAAAGGTACACACACCATTGTAATCGGTCGACTTTCTACTTTCAGATGCAACAGGAAATAATCGAGTTCGTCAATCCGTTCGCGAGATATTGGAGTTTGAAGTTAAGGAATGCTTGAGAAACCATCAAAATTTTCGCAAGTCTGATACTCGAAACCAGTAACTACAAAGGCCTAGGGGTAAAATACGCATACCTTTGTAATCGGGCAAGTTTCTACTTTCAGATGCAACAGGAACATCTCGAGTTCGCCAATCCGTTCGCGAGATATGGGAGTTTGAAGTTAAGGAATGGTTGAGAAACCATCAAAATTTTCGCAATTCTGATGCTAGAAACGAATAACTGGAATGACCTAGGGGAAAAGTACACACACCACTGTAATCGGTCGACTTTCTGCTTTCAGATGCAACAGGAAATAATCGAGTTCGTCAATCCGTTCGCGAGATATGGGAGTTTGAAGTTAAGGAATGCTTGAGAAACCATCAAAATTTTCGCAAGTCTGATACTCGAAACCAATAACTACAAAGGCTTAGGGGAAAAATTCACATACCGTTGTAATCGGAGGAGTTTCTTCTTCCAGATGCAACCGGAATTTCTCGTGTTCGTCAATCAGTTCGCGAGATATGGGAGTTTGAAATTAAGGAATGGTTGGGAAACAATCACAATTTTCGCAAGTCTGATACTCGAAACCAATAACTACTATGGGCTAGGGGAAAAATACACATACCTTTGTAATCGGGCGAGTTTCTACTTTCAGATGCAACAGGAATTTCTCGAGTTCGTCAATCCGTTCGCGAGATATGGGAGTTTGCAGTTAAGGAATGGTTGAGAAACCATCACAATTTTCGCAAGTCTGATACTCGAAACCAATAACTACTATGGCCTAGGGCAAAAATTCACATACCTCTGTAATCGGGCGAGTTTCTACTATCAGATGCAACAGGAATTTGTCGAATTCGTCAATCCGTTCGCGATATATGGGAGTTTGAAGTTAAAGAATGGTTGAGAAACCATCAAAATTTTCGCAATTCTGATGCTAGAAACGAATAACTGGGATGACCTAGGGGAAAAGTACACACACCATTGTAATCGGGCGAGCTTCTGCTTTCTGATGCAATAGGAAATTCTCGAGTTCGGCAATCCGTTCGCGAGATATTGGAGTGTGAAGTTAAGGAATGGTTGAGAAACCATCAAAATTTTCGCAAGTCTGATACTCGAATCCAATAATTGGAATGACCTAGGGGAAAAGTACACACACCGTTGTAATCGGGCGAGTTTCTATTTTCAGATACAACAGGAATTTCTCGAGTTCGTCAATCCGTTCGCGAGATATGGGAGTTTGAAGTTAAGGAATGGTTGAGAAACCAACAAAATTTTCGCAAGTCTGATACTCGAAACCAATAACTACAAAGGCCTAGGGGAAAAGTACACACACCATTGTAATCGGGCGAGTTTCTACTTCCACATGCAACAGGAATTTCTCGAGTTCGTCAATCCGTTCGCGAGATATGGGAGTTCGAAGTTAAGGAATGGTTGAGAAACCATCAAAATTTTCGCAATTCTGATGCTAGAAACGAATAACTGGAATGGCCTAGGGGAAAAGTACACATACCATTGTAATCGGGCGAGTTTCTACTTTCAGATGCAATAGGAATTTTTCGAGTTCGTCAATCCGTTCGCGAGATATTGGAGTTTGAAGTTAAGGAATGGTTGAGAAACCATCAAAATTTTCGCAAATCTGATACTCGAAACCAATAACTACTATGGCCTAGGGCAAAAATACACATACCCTTGTTATCGGGCGAGTTTCTACTTTCAGATGCAACAGGAATTTCTCGAGTTCGTCAATCCGTTCGCGAGATATGGGAGTTTGAAGTTAAGGAATGGTTGAGAAACCATCAAAATTTTCGCAAATCTGATACTCGAAACCAATAACTGGAATGGCCTAGGGAAAAAATACACATACCGTTGTAATCGGGCGAGTTTCTACTTTCAGATGCAACAGGAATTTCTCGAGTTCGTCAATCCGTTCGCGAGATATGGGAGTTTGAAGTTAAGGAATGGTTGTGAAACCATCAAAATTTTCGCAAGTCTGAGACTCGAAACCAATAACTACAAATGCCTAGGGGAAAAATACACATACCGTTGTAATCGGGCGAGATTCTACTTTCACATGCAACAGGAATTTCTCGAGTTCGTCATTCCGTTCGCGAGATATGGGAGTTTGAAGTTAAGAAATGGTTGAGAAACCATCAAAATTTTCGCTGGTCTGATACTCGAGACCAATAACTGGAATGGCCTAGGGGAAAAGTACACACACCATTGTAATCGGGCGAGTTTCTACTTTCAGATACAACAGGAATTTCTCGAGTTCGTCAATGCGTTCGCGAGATATGGGAGATTGAAGTTAAGGAATGGTTGAGAAATCATCACAATTTTCGCAAGTCTGATACTCGAATTCAATAACTACTATTGCCTAGGGCAAAAATACACATACGGTTGTAATCGGGCGAGTTTCTACTTTCAGATGCAACAGGAGTTTCTCGTGTTCGTCAATCAGTTCGCGAGATATGGGAATTTGAAATTAAGGAATGGTTGAGAAACAATCACAATTTTCGCAAGTCTGATACTCGAAACCAATGACTACTATGGCCTAGGGGAAAAATACACATACCCTTGTAATCGGGCGAGTGTCTAGTTTCAGATGCAACAGGAATTTCTCGAGTTCGTCAATCCGTTCGCGAGATATGGGAGTTTGAAATTAAGGAATGGTTGAGAAACCATCAAAATTTTCGCAATTCTGATGCTCGAAACGAATAACTGGAATGACCTAGGGGAAAGGTACACACACCGTTGTAATCGGTCGACTTTCTACTTTCAGATGCAACAGGAAATAATCGAGTTCGTCAATCCGTTCGCGAGATATGGGAGTTTGAAGTTAAGGAATGCTTGAGAAACCATCAAAATTTTCGCAAGTCTGATACTCGAAACCTGTAACTACAAAGGCCTAGGGGTAAAATACGCATACCTTTGTAATCGGGCAAGTTTCTACTTTCAGATGCAACAGGAACATCTCGAGTTCGCCAATCCGTTCGCGAGATATGGGAGTTTGAAGTTAAGGAATGGTTGAGAAACCATCAAAATTTTCGCAATTCTGATGCTAGAAACGAATAACTGGAATGACCTAGGGGAAAAGTACACACACCACTGTAATCGGTCGACTTTCTGCTTTCAGATGCAACAGGAAATAATCGAGTTCGTCAATCCGTTCGCGAGATATGGGAGTTTGAAGTTAAGGAATGCTTGAGAAACCATCAAAATTTTCGCAAGTCTGATACTCGAAACCAATAACTACAAAGGCTTAGGGGAAAAATTCACATACCGTTGTAATCGGAGGAGTTTCTTCTTCGGGATGCAACCGGAATTTCTCGTGTTCGTCAATCAGTTCGCGAGATATGGGAGTTTGAAATTAAGGAATGGTTGAGAAACAATCACAATTTTCGCAAGTCTGATACTCGAAACCAATAACTACTATGGCCTAGGGGAAAAATACACATACCTTTGTAATCGGGCGAGTTTCTACTTTCAGATGCAACAGGAATTTCTCGAGTTCGTCAATCCGTTCGCGAGATATGGGAGTTTGAAGTTAAGGAATGGTTGAGAAACCATCACAATTTTCGCAAGTCTGATACTCGAAACCAATAACTACAATGGCCTAGGTTAAAAATACACATAACTTTGTAATCGGGCGAGTTTCTACTTTCAGATGCACCAGGAATTTCTCGAGCTCGTCAATCCGTTCGCGAGATATGGGAATTTGAAGTTAAGGAATGGTTGAGAAACCATCACAATTTTCGCAATTCTGATGCTAGAAACGAATAACTGGAATGACCTAGGGAAAAAGTACACACACCATTGTAATCGGTCGACCTTCTGCTTTCAGATGCAACAGGACATAATCGAGTTCATCAATCCGTTCGCGAGATTTGGGAGTTTGAAGTTAAGGAATGGTTGAGAGACCATCACAATATTCGCAAGTCTGATACTCGAAACCAATAACTACAATGGCCTAGGGGAAAAATACACATAACTTTGTAATGGGGCGAGTTTCTACTTTCAGATGCAACAGGAGTTCCTCGAGTTCGTCAATCCGTTCGCGAAATACGGGAGTTTGAAGTTAAGGAATGGTTGAGAGACCATCACAAATTTCGCAAGTCTGATACTCGAAACCAATAACTACTATGGCCTGGGGGAAGAATACACATACCTTTGCAATCGAGCGAGTTTCTACTTTCAGATGCAACAGGAATTTCTCGAGTTCGTCAATCTGTTCGCGAGATATGGGAGTTTGAAGTTGAAGAATGGTTGAGAAACCATCAAAATGTTCGCAATTCTGATGCTAGAAACGAATAACTGGAATGACCTAGGGGAAAAGTACACACACCATTGTAATCGGTCGACCTTCTGCTTTCAGATGCAACAGGACATAATCGAGTTCATCAATCCGTTCGCGAGATATGGGAGTTTGAAGTTAAGGAATGGTTGAGAGACCATCACAATTTTCGCAAGTCTGATACTCGAAACCAATAACTACTATGGCCTGGGGGAAAAATACACATACCTTTGCAATCGGGCGAGTTTCTACTTTCAGATGCAACAGGAATTTCTCGAGTTTGACAATCCGTTCGCGAGATATGGGAGTTTGAAGTTAAGGAATGGTTGAGAAACCATCAAAGTTTTCGCAAGTCTGATACTCGAAACCAATAACTACTATGGCCTAGGGCAAAAATACACATACCGTTGTAATCGGACGAGTTTCTGGTTTCAGATGCAACAGCAAATTCTCGAGTTCGTCAATCCGTTCGCGAGATATGGGAGTTTGAAGTTAAGGAATGGTTGAGAAACCATCACAATTTTCGCAATTCTGATGCTAGAAACGAATAACTGGAATGACCTAGGGAAAAAGTACACACAACATTGTAATCGGTCGACTTTCTGCTTTCAGATTTAACAGGAAATAATCGAGTTCGTCAATCCGTTCGCGAGATATGGGAGTTTGAAGTTAAGGAATGCTTGAGAAATCATCAAAATTTTCGCAAGTCTGATACTCGAAACCAATAACTACAAAGGCGTAGTGGAAAAATACACATAACTTTGTAATCGGGCGAGTTTCTACTTTCAGATGCAACAGGAATTTCTCGAGTTCGACAATCCGTTCGCGAGATATGGGAGTTTGAAGTTAAGGAATGATTGAGAAACCATCAAAATTTTCGCAAGTCTGATACTCGAAACCAATAACTACAAAGGCCTAGGGGAAAAATACACATAACTTTGTAATCGGGCGAGTTTCTACTTTCAGATGCAACAGGAATATCTCGAGCTCGTCAATCCGTTCGCGAGAAATGTGAGTTTGAAGTTAAGGAATGGTTGAAAAACCATCAAAATTTTCGCAAATCTGATACTCGAAACCAATAACTGGAATGGCCTAGGGGAAAAGTACGCATACTATTGTAATCGGGCGCGTTTCTACTTTAAATGCAACAGGAATTTATCGAGTTCGTCAATCCGTTGGCGAGATATGGGAGTTTGAAGTTAAGGAATGGTTTAGAAACCATCAAAGTTTTCGCTGGTCTGATACTCGAAACCAATAACTACAAAGGCCTAGGGTGAAAACACACATATCTTTGTAATCGGGCGAGTTTCTACTTTCAGGTGCAACAGGAATTTCTCGAGTTCGTCAATCCGTTCGCGAGAAACGGGAGTTTGAAGTTAAGGAATGGTTGAGAAACCATCACAATTTTCGCAAGTCTGATACTCGAAACCAATAACTGGAATGGCCTAGGGAAAAAGTACACATACCATTGTAATCGGGCAAGTTTCTACTTTCAGATGCAATAGGAATTTTTCGAGTTCGTCAATCCGTTCGCGAGAAATGGGAGTTTGAAGTTAAGGAATGGTTGTGAAACCATCAAAATTTTCGCAAGTCTGAGACTCGAAACCAGTAACTACAAATGCCTAGGGCAAAAATACACATACCGCTGTAATCGGGCGAGATTCTACTTTCACATGCAACAGGAATTTCTCGAGTTCGTCAATCTGTTTGCGAGATATGGGAGTTTGAAGTTAAGGAATGGTTGAGAATCAAGCATTCCTTAACTTCAAACTCCAAGTCTGGTACCTGAAACCAATAACTGGAACGGCCTAGGGGAAAACTACACATACCATTGTAATCGGGCGAGTTTCTGCTTTCAGATGCAACAGGAGTTTCTCGTGTTCGTCAATCAGTTCGCGAGATATGGGAGTTTGAAATTAAGGAATGGTTGAGAAACAATCACAATTTTCGCAAGTCTGATACTCGAAACCAATAACTACTATGGCCTAGGGGAAAAATACACATACCCTTGTAATCGGGCGAGTTTCTAGTTTCAGATGCAACAGGAATTTCTCGAGTTCGTCAATCCGTTCGCGAGATATGGGAGTTTGAAATTAAGGAATGGTTGAGAAACCATAAAAATTTTCGCAATTCTGATGCTCGAAACGAATAACTGGAATGACCTAGGGGAAAGGTACACACACCACTGTAATCGGTCGACTTTCTACTTTCAGATGCAACAGGAAATAATCGAGTTCGTCAATCCGTTCGCGAGATATTGGAGTTTGAAGTTAAGGAATGCTTGAGAAACGATCAAAATTTTCGCAAGCCTGATACTCGAAACCAGTAACTACAAAGGCCTAGGGGTAAAATACGCATACCTTTGTAATCGGGCAAGTTTCTACTTTCAGATGCAACAGGAACATCTCGAGTTCGCCAATCCGTTCGCGAGATATGGGAGTTTGAAGTTAAGGAATGGTTGAGAAACCATCAAAATTTTCGCAATTCTGATGCTAGAAACGAATAACTGGAATGACCTAGGGGAAAAGTACACACACCACTGTAATCGGTCGACTTTCTGCTTTCAGATGCAACAGGAAATAATCGAGTTCGTCAATCCGTTCGCGAGATATGGGAGTTTGAAGTTAAGGAATGCTTGAGAAACCATCAAAATTTTCGCAAGTCTGATACTCGAAACCAATAACTACAAAGGCTTAGGAGAAAAATTCACATACCGTTGTAATCGGAGGAGTTTCTTCTTCCAGATGCAACCGGAATTTCTCGTGTTCGTCAATCAGTTCGCGAGATATGGGAGTTTGAAGTTAAGGAATGGTTGAGAAACAATCACAATTTTCGCAAGTCTGATACTCGAAACCAATAACTACTATGGCCTAGGGGAAAAATACACATACCCTTGTAATCGGGCGAGTTTCTAGTTTCAGATGCAACAGGAATTTCTCGAGTTCGTCAATCCGTTCGCGAGATATGGGAGTTTGAAATTAAGGAATGGTTGAGAAACCATCAAAATTTTCGCAATTCTGATGCTCGAAACGAATAACTGGAATGACCTAGGGGAAAGGTACACACACCACTGTAATCGGTCGACTTTCTACTTTCAGATGCAACAGGAAATAATCGAGTTCGTCAATCCGTTCGCGAGATATTGGAGTTTGAAGTTAAGGAATGCTTGAGAAACGATCAAAATTTTCGCAAGCCTGATACTCGAAACCAGTAACTACAAAGGCCTAGGGGTAAAATACGCATACCTTTGTAATCGGGCAAGTTTCTACTTTCAGATGCAACAGGAACATCTCGAGTTCGCCAATCCGTTCGCGAGATATGGGAGTTTGAAGTTAAGGAATGGTTGAGAAACCATCAAAATTTTCGCAATTCTGATGCTAGAAACGAATAACTGGAATGACCTAGGGGAAAAGTACACACACCACTGTAATCGGTCGACTTTCTGCTTTCAGATGCAACAGGAAATAATCGAGTTCGTCAATCCGTTCGCGAGATATGGGAGTTTGAAGTTAAGGAATGCTTGAGAAACCATCAAAATTTTCGCAAGTCTGATACTCGAAACCAATAACTACAAAGGCTTAGGAGAAAAATTCACATACCGTTGTAATCGGAGGAGTTTCTTCTTCCAGATGCAACCGGAATTTCTCGTGTTCGTCAATCAGTTCGCGAGATATGGGAGTTTGAAGTTAAGGAATGGTTGAGAAACAATCACAATTTTCGCAAGTCTGATACTCGAAACCAATAACTACTATGGCCTAGGGGAAAAATACACATACCTTTGTAATCGGGCGAGTTTCTACTTTCAGATGCAACAGGAATTTCTCGAGTTCGTCAATCCGTTCGCGAGATATGGGAGTTTGAAGTTAAGGAATGGTTGAGAAACCATCACAATTTTCGCAAGTCTGATACTCGAAACCAATAACTACTATGGCCTAGGGCAAAAATACACATACCTCTGTAATCGGGCGAGTTTCTACTATCAGATGCAACAGGAATTTGTCGAATTCGTCAATCCGTTCGCGATATATGGGAGTTTGAAGTTAAAGAATGGTTGAGAAACCATCAAAATTTTCGTAATTCTGATGCTAGAAACGAATAACTGGGATGACCTAGGGGAAAAGTACACACACCATTGTAATCGGTCGACCTTCTGCTTTCAGATGCAACAGGACATAATCGAGTTCATCAATCCGTTCGCGAGATTTGGGAGTTTGAAGTTAAGGAATGGTTGAGAGACCATCACAATTTTCGCAAGTCTGATACTCGAAACCAATAACTACAATGGCCTAGGGGAAAAATACACATAACTTTGTAATCGGGCGAGTTTCTACTTTCAGATGCAACAGGAATTTCTCGAGCTCGTCAATCCGTTCGCGAGATATGGGAATTTGAAGTTAAGGAATGGTTGAGAAACCAGCTAAATTTTCGCAATTCTGATA
The DNA here is from genome assembly GCF_051014685.1 of Ptiloglossa arizonensis. Lineage (NCBI taxonomy): Eukaryota > Metazoa > Arthropoda > Insecta > Hymenoptera > Colletidae > Ptiloglossa > Ptiloglossa arizonensis. The sequence goes on along the minus strand of NW_027478535.1, from coordinate 205,307 downwards.
CTCGAAACAAATAACTGGAACGGCCTAGGGGAGAAGTACACACACCATTGTAATCGGGCAAGTTTCTACTTTCAGAGGCAGCAGGAACTTCTCGAGTTCCCCAATCCGTTGGCGAGGTATCGGAGTTTGAAGTTAAGGAACGGTTGAGAAACCACCAATATTTTCACAAGTCTGATACTCGAATCCAATAACTACTATGGCCTAGGGCAAAAATACACATACCGTTGTAATCGGGCGAGTTTCTACTTTCATATGCAACAGGAATTTCTCGAGTTCGTCAATCCGTTCGCGAGATATGGGAGTTTGAAGTTAAGGAATGGTTGAGAAACCAGCACAATTTTCGCAAGTCTGATACTCGAAACCAATAACTACCCTGGCCTAGGGCAAAAATACACATACCTCTGTAATCGGGCGAGTTTCTACTTTCAGATGCAACAGGAATTTGTCGAATTCGTCAATCCGTTCGCGATATATGGGAGTTTGAAGTTAAATAATGGTTGAGAAACCATCAAAATTTTCGCAATTCTGATGCTAGAAACGAATAACTGGAATGACCTAGGGGAAAAGTACACACACCATTGTAATCGATCGACTTTCTGCTTTCAGATGCAACAGGAAATAATCGATTTCGTTAATCCGTTCGCGAGATATGGGAGTTTGAAATTAAGGAATGGTTGAGAAACCATCAAAATTTTCGCAATTCTGATGCTAGAAACGAATAACTGGAATGACCTAGGGGAAAAGTACATACACCACTGTAATCGGTCGACTTTCTGCTTTCAGATGCAACAGGAAATAATCGAGTTCGTCAATCCGTTCGCGAGATATGGGAGTTTGAAGTTAAGGAATGGTTGAGAGACCTTCACAATTTTCGCAAGTCTGATACTCGAAACCAATAACCACTATGGCCTGGGGGAAAAGTACACACACCATTGTAATGGGGCGAGATTCTACTTTCAGAAGCAACAGGAATTTTTCGAGTTCGTCAATCCGTTCGCGAGGTATGGGAGTTTGAAGTTAAGGAATGGTTGAGAAACCATCAAAATTTTCGCAAGTGTGATACTCGAAACCAATAAGTGGAATGGCCTAGGGGAAAGCTACACACACCATAGTAATGGGGCGAGTTTCTACTTTCAGATGCAACAGGAATTCCTCGAGTTCGTCAATCCGTTCGCGAAATACGGGAGTTTGAAGTTAAGGAATGGTTGAGAGACCATCACAATTTTCGCAAGTCTGATACTCAAAACCAATAACTACTATCGCCTAGGGCAAAAATACACATACCGTTGTAATCGGACGAGTTTCTGGTTTCAGATGCAACAGGAACTTCTCGAGCTCGTCAATCCGTTCGCGAGATATGGGAATTTGAAGTTAAGGAATGGTTGAGAAACCATCAAAATGTTCGCAATTCTGATACAAATAACTGGAACGGCCTAGGGGAGAAGTACACACACCATTGTAATCGGGCAAGTTTCAACTTTCAGATGCAACAGGAACTTCTCGAGTTCGCCAATCCGTTGGCGAGGTATCGGAGTTTGAAGTTAAGGAATGGTTGAGAGACCATCACAATTTTCGCAAGTCTGATACGCGAAACCAATAACTACTATGGCCTAGGGCAAAAGTACACACACCATTGTAATGGGGCGAGATTCTACTTTCAGAAGCAACAGGAATTTTTCGAGTTCGTCAATCCGTTCGCGAGGTATGGGAGTTTGAAGTTAAGGAATGGTTGAGAAACCATCCAAATTTTCGCAAGTGTGATACTCGAAACCAATAAGTGGAATGGCCTAGGGGAAGAGTACACATACCATTGTAATCGGGCGAGTTTCTGCTTTCAGATGCAACAGGAATTTCTCGTGTTCGTCAATCAGTTCGCGAGATATGGGAGTTTGAAATTAAGGAATGGTTGAGAAACAATCACAATTTTCGCAAATCTGATACTCGAAACCAATAACTACTATGGCCTGGGGGAAGAATACACATACCTTTGCAATCGAGCGAGCTTCTACTTTCAGATGCAACAGGAATTTCTCGAGTTCGTCAATCCGTTCGCGAGATATGGGAGTTTGAAGTTGAGGAATGGTTGAGAAACCATCAAAATGTTCGCAATTCTGATGCTAGAAACGAATAACTGGAATGACCTAGGGGAAAAGTACACACACCATTGTAATCGGTCGACCTTCTGCTTTCAGATGCAACAGGACATAATCGAGTTCATCAATCCGTTCGCGAGATTTGGGAGTTTGAAGTTAAGGAATGGTTGAGAGACCATCACAATTTTCGCAAGTCTGATACTCGAAACCAATAACTACTATGGCCTGGAGGAAAAATACACATACCTTTGCAATCGGGCGAGTTTCTACTTTCAGATGCAACAGGAATTTCTCGAGTTCGACAATCCGTTCGCGAGATATGGGAGTTTGAAGTTAAGGAATGGTTGAGAAACCATCAAAATTTTCGCAAGTCTGATACTCAAAACCAATAACTACTATCGCCTAGGGCAAAAATACACATACCGTTGTAATCGGACGAGTTTCTGGTTTCAGATGCAACAGGAACTTCTCGAGCTCGTCAATCCGGTCGCGAGATATGGGAGTTTGAAGTTAAGGAATGCTTGAGAAACCATCAAAATTTTCGCAAGTCTGATACTCGAAACCAATAACTACAAAGGCCTAGTGGAAAAATACACATACCTTTCTAATCGGGCGAGTTTCTACTTTCAGATGCAACAGGAATTTCTCGAGTTCGTCAATCCGTTCGCGAGATATGGGAGTTTGAAGTTAAGGAATGATTGAGAAACCATCAAAATTTTCGCAAGTCTGATACTCGAAACCAATAACTACAAAGGCCTAGGGGAAAAATACACATAACTTTGTAATCGGGCGAGTTTCTACTTTCAGATGCAACAGGAATATCTCGAGCTCGTCAATCCGTTCGCGAGATATGGGAATTTGAAGTTAAGGAATGGTTGAGAAACCATCAAAATTTTCGCAATTCTGATACAAATAACTGGAACGGCCTAGGGGAGAAGTACACACACCATTGTAATCGGGCAAGTTTCAACTTTCAGATGCAACAGGAACTTCTCGAGTTCGCCAATCCGTTGGCGAGGTATCGGAGTTTGAAGTTAAGGAATGGTTGAGAGACCATCACAATTTTCGCAAGTCTGATACTCGAAACCAATAGCTACTATGGCCTAGGGCAAAAGTACACGCACCATTGTAATGGGGCGAGATTCTACTTTCAGAAGCAACAGGAATTTTTCGAGTTCGTCAATCCGTTCGCGAGGTATGGGAGTTTGAAGTTAAGGAATGGTTGAGAAACCATCAAAATTTTCGCAAGTGTGATACTCGAAACCAATAAGTGGAATGGCCTAGGGGAAGAGTACACATACCATTGTAATCGGGCGAGTTTCTGCTTTCAGATGCAACAGGAATTTCTCGTGTTCGTCAATCAGTTCGCGAGATATGGGAGTTTGAAATTAAGGAATGGTTGAGAAACAATCACAATTTTCGCAAATCTGATACTCGAAACCAATAACTACTATGGCCTGGGGGAAGAATACACATACCTTTGTAATCGAGCGAGCTTCTACTTTCAGATGCAACAGGAATTTCTCGAGTTCGTCAATCCGTTCGCGAGATATGGGAGTTTGAAGTTGAGGAATGGTTGAGAAACCATCAAAATGTTCGCAATTCTGATGCTAGAAACGAATAACTGGAATGACCTAGGGGAAAAGTACACACACCATTGTAATCGGTCGACCTTCTGCTTTCAGATGCAACAGGACATAATCGAGTTCTTCAATCCGTTCGCGAGATATGGGAGTTTGAAGTTAAGGAATGGTTGAGAGACCATCACAATTTTCGCAAGTCTGATACTCGAAACCAATAACTGGAATGGCCTAGGGGAAAAGTACACACACCATTGTAATCGGGAGAGCATCTACTTTCAGATACAACAAGAATTTCTCGAGTTCGTCAATCCGTTCGCGAGATATGGGAGTTTGAAGTTAAGGAATGGTCGAGAAACCATCAAAATTTTCGCAAGTGTGATACTCGAAACCAATAAGTGGAATGGCCTAGGGGAAAGCTACACACACCATAGTAAAGGGGCGAGTTTCTACTTTCAGATGCAACAGGAATTCCTCGAGTTCGTCAATCCGTTCGCGAAATACGGGAGTTTGAAGTTAAGGAATGATTGAGAAACCATCAAAATTTTCGCAAGTCTGATACTCGAAACCAATAACTACAAAGACCTAGGGGAAAAATACACATAACTTTGTAATCGGGCGAGTTTCTGCTTTCAGATGCAACAGGAATATCTCGCGCTCGTCAATCCGTTCGCGAGATATGGGAATTTGAAGTTAAGGAATGGTTGAGAAACCATCAAAATTTTCGCAATTCTGATGCTAGAAACGAATAACTGGAATGACCTAGGGGAAAAGTACACACACCACTGTAATCGGTCGACTTTCTGCTTTCAGATGCAACAGGAAATAATCAAGTTCGTCAATCCGTTGGCGAGATATGGGAGTTTGAAGTTGAGGAATGGTTGAGAAACCATCAAAATGTTCGCAATTCTGATGCTAGAAACGAATAACTGGAATGACCTAGGGGAAAAGTACACACACCATTGTAATCGGTCGACCTTCTGCTTTCAGATGCAACAGGACATAATCGAGTTCTTCAATCCGTTCGCGAGATTTGGGAGTTTGAAGTTAAGGAATGGTTGAGAGACCATCACAATTTTCGCAAGTCTGATACTCGAAACCAATAACTACTATGGCCTGGGGGAAAAATACACATACCTTTGCAATCGGGCGAGTTTCTACTTTCAGATGCAACAGGAATTTCTCGAGTTCGACAATCCGTTCGCGAGATATGGGAGTTTGAAGTTAAGGAATGTTTGAGAAACCATCAAAATTTTCGCAAGTCTGATACTCGAAACCAATAACTACTATGGCCTAGGGCAAAAATACACACACCGTTGTAATCGGACGAGTTTCTGGTTTCAGATGCAACAGGAACTTCTCGAGTTCGTCAATCCGTTCGCGAGGTATGGGAGTTTGAAGTTAAGGAATGCTTGAGAAACCATCAAAATTTTCGCAAGTCTGATACTCGAAACCAATAACTACAAAGGCCTAGTGGAAAAATACACATACCTTTCTAATCGGGCGAGTTTCTACTTTCAGATGCAACAGGAATTTCTCGAGTTCGTCAATCCGTTCGCGAGATATGGGAGTTTGAAGTTAAGGAATGATTGAGAAATCATCAAAATTTTCGCAAGTCTGATGCTAGAAACGAATAACTGGAATGACCTAGGGGAAAAGTACACACACCATTGTAATCGGTCGACTTTCTGCTTTCAGATGCAACAGGAAATAATCGATTTCGTCAATCCGTTCGCGAGACATGGGAGTTTGAAATTAAGGAATGGTTGAGAAACCATCAAAATTTTCGCAATTCTGATGCTAGAAACGAATAACTGGAATGACCTAGGGGAAAAGTACACACACCACTGTAATCGGTCGACTTTCTGCTTTCAGATGCAACAGGAAATAATCAAGTTCGTCAATCCGTTCGCGAGATATGGGAGTTTGAAGTTAAGGAATGGTAGAGAAACCATCAAAATTTTCGCAAGTGTGATACTCGAAACGAATAAGTGGAATGGCCTAGGGGAAAGCTACACACACCATAGTAAAGGGGCGAGTTTCTACTTCCAGATGCAACAGGAATTCCTCGAGTTCGTCAATCCGTTCGCGAAATACGGGAGTTTGAAGTTAAGGAATGATTGAGGAACCATCAAAATTTTCGCAAGTCTGATACTCGAAACCAATAACTACAAAGACCTAGGGGAAAAATACACATAACTTTGTAATCGGGCGAGTTTCTGCTTTCAGATGCAACAGGAATATCTCGCGCTCGTCAATCCGTTCGCGAGATATGGGAATTTGAAGTTAAGGAATGGTTGAGAAACCATCAAAATTTTCGCAATTCTGATACTCGAAACAAATAACTGGAACGGCCTAGGGGAGAAGTACACACACCATTGTAATGGGGCAAGTTTCTACTTTCAGAGGCAACAGGAACTTCTCGAGTTCGCCAATCCGTTGGCGAGGTATCGGAGTTTGAAGTTAAGGAATGGTTGAGAAACCATCAAAATTTTCACAAATCTGATACTCGAATCCAATAACTACTATGGCCTAGGGGAAAAATACACATACCCTTCTAATCGGGCGAGTTTCAACTTTCAGATGCAAGAGGAATTTCTCGAGTTCGTCAATCCGTTCGCGAGATATGGGAGTTTGAAGTTAAGGAATGGTTGAGAAACCATCTAAATTTTCGCAATTCTGATGCTCGAAACGAATAACTGGAATGACCTAGGGGAAATGTACACACACCATTGTAATCGGTCGACTTTCTACTTTCAGATGCAACAGGAAATAATCGAGTTCGTCAATCCGTTCGCGAGATATGGGAGTTTGAAGTTAAGGAATGGTTGAGAAACCATCAAAATTTTCGCAATTCTGATACTCGAAACCAATAGCTACTATGGCCTAGGGCAAAAATACACATACCGTTGTAATCGGACGAGATTCTGGTTTCAGATGCAACAGGAATTTCTCGAGTTCGTCAATCCGTTCGCGAGATATGGGAGTATGAAGTTACGGAATGTTTGAGAAACCATCACAAATTTCGTAAGTCTGACACTCGAAACCAATAACTACCATGGCCTAGGGGAATAATGCACATACCTTTGTAATCGGGCGAGTTTCTACTTTCAGATGCAATTGGAATTTCTCGAGTTCGTCAATCCGTTCGCGAGATATGGGAGTTTGAAGTTGAGGAATGGTTGAGAAACTATCAAAATTTTGGCAAGTGTGATACTCGAAATCAATAACTGGAATGGCCTAGGGGAAAAGTACACATACCATTGTAATGGGGAGAGTTTCTACTTTCAGATGAAACAGGAATTTCTCGAGTTTGTCAATCCTTTCGCGAGATATGGGAGTTTGAAGTTAAGGAATGGTTGAGAGACCATCACAATTTTCGCAAGTCTGATACTCGAAACCAATAACTACTATGTCCTAGGGGAAAAATACACATAGCGTTGTAATCGGGAGAGTTTCTATTTTCAGATGCAACAGAAATATTTCGGATTCGTCAATCCGTTCGCGAAATGTGGGAGTTTGGAGTTAAGGAATGGTTGAGAAACCATAAAAATTTTCGCAAGTCTGATACTCGAAACCAATAACTACAAAGGCCTAGGGGAAAAATACACATACCTTTGCAATCGGGCGAGTTTCTACTTTCAGATGCAACAGGAATTTCTGGAGCTCGTCAATCCGTTCGTGAGATATGGGAGTTTGAAGTTAAGGAATGCTTGAGAAACCATCAAAATTTTCGCAAGTCTGATACTCGAAACCAATAACTACAAAGGCCTAGTGGAAAAATACACATACCTTTCTAATCGGGCGAGTTTCTACTTTCAGATGCAACAGGAATATCTCGAGCTCGTCAATCCGTTCGCGAGATATGGGAATTTGAAGTTAAGGAATGGTTGAGAAACCATCAAAATTTTCGCAATTCTGATACAAATAACTGGAACGGCCTAGGGGAGAAGTACACACACCATTGTAATCGGGCAAGTTTCAACTTTCAGATGCAACAGGAACTTCTCGAGTTCGCCAATCCGTTGGCGAGGTATCGGAGTTTGAAGTTAAGGAATGGTTGATAAAGCATCAAAATCTTCGCAAGTCTGATACTCGAAACCAATAACTACAAGGACCTAGGGGAAAAATACACATACCGTTGTAATCGGGCGAGTTTCTACTTTCAGATGCAACAGGAATTTCTCGAGTTCGTCAATCCGTTCGCGAGATATGGGAGTCTGGAGTTAAGAGACGGTTGAGAATCCATCAAAATTTTCGCAATTCTGATGCTAGAAACGAATAACTGGAATGGCCTAGTGGAAAAGAACACACACCATTCTAATCGGTCGAGTTTCTAATTTCAGATGCAACGGGAAATAATCGAGTTCTTCAATCCGTTCGCGAGATATGGGAGTTTGAAGTTAAGGAATGGTTGAGAAACCATCAAAATTTTCCCAAGTCTGATACTCGAAACCAATAACTACAAAGGCCTAGTGGAAAAATACACATACCTTTCTAATCGGGCGAGTTTCTACTTTCAGATGCAATTGGAATTTCTCGAGTTCGTCAATCCGTTCGCGAGATATGGGAGTTTGAAGTTGAGGAATGGTTGAGAAACTATCAAAATTTTGGCAAGTGTGATACTCGAAATCAATAACTGGAATGGCCTAGGGGAAAAGTACACATACCATTGTAATGGGGAGAGTTTCTACTTTCAGATGAAACAGGAATTTCTCGAGTTTGTCAATCCTTTCGCGAGATATGGGAGTTTGAAGTTAAGGAATGGTTGAGAGACCATCACAATTTTCGCAAGTCTGATACTCGAAACCAATAACTACTATGTCCTAGGGGAAAAATACACATAGCGTTGTAATCGGGAGAGTTTCTATTTTCAGATGCAACAGAAATATTTCGGATTCGTCAATCCGTTCGCGAAATGTGGGAGTTTGGAGTTAAGGAATGGTTGAGAAACCATAAAAATTTTCGCAAGTCTGATACTCGAAACCAATAACTACAAAGGCCTAGGGGAAAAATACACATACCTTTGCAATCGGGCGAGTTTCTACTTTCAGATGCAACAGGAATTTCTGGAGCTCGTCAATCCGTTCGTGAGATATGGGAGTTTGAAGTTAAGGAATGCTTGAGAAACCATCAAAATTTTCGCAAGTCTGATACTCGAAACCAATAACTACAAAGGCCTAGTGGAAAAATACACATACCTTTCTAATCGGGCGAGTTTCTACTTTCAGATGCAACAGGAATATCTCGAGCTCGTCAATCCGTTCGCGAGATATGGGAATTTGAAGTTAAGGAATGGTTGAGAAACCATCAAAATTTTCGCAATTCTGATACAAATAACTGGAACGGCCTAGGGGAGAAGTACACACACCATTGTAATCGGGCAAGTTTCAACTTTCAGATGCAACAGGAACTTCTCGAGTTCGCCAATCCGTTGGCGAGGTATCGGAGTTTGAAGTTAAGGAATGGTTGATAAAGCATCAAAATCTTCGCAAGTCTGATACTCGAAACCAATAACTACAAGGACCTAGGGGAAAAATACACATACCGTTGTAATCGGGCGAGTTTCTACTTTCAGATGCAACAGGAATTTCTCGAGTTCGTCAATCCGTTCGCGAGATATGGGAGTCTGGAGTTAAGAGACGGTTGAGAATCCATCAAAATTTTCGCAATTCTGATGCTAGAAACGAATAACTGGAATGGCCTAGTGGAAAAGAACACACACCATTCTAATCGGTCGAGTTTCTAATTTCAGATGCAACGGGAAATAATCGAGTTCTTCAATCCGTTCGCGAGATATGGGAGTTTGAAGTTAAGGAATGGTTGAGAAACCATCAAAATTTTCCCAAGTCTGATACTCGAAACCAATAACTACAAAGGCCTAGCGGAAAAATACACATACCTTTGTAATCGGGCGAGTTTCTACTTTCAGATGCAACAGGAATCTCTCGAGCATGTCAATGCGTTCGCGAGATATGGGAGTTTGAAGTTAAGGAATGGTTGAGAAACCATCAAAATTTTCGCAATTCTGATGCTAGAAAGGAATAACTGGAATGACCTAGGGGAAACGTACACACACCATTCTAATCGGTCGACTTTCTACTTTCAGATGCAACAGGAATTTCTCGAGTATGTCAATCCGTTCGCGAGATATGGGAGTTTGAAGTTAACGAATGGTTGAGAAACCATCAAAATTTTCGCAATTCTGATGCTAGAAACGGATAACTGGAATGACCTGGGGGAAAAGTACACACACCATTGTAATCGGTCGACTTTCTACTTCCAGATGCAACAGGAAATAATGGAGTTCGTCAATCCGTTCGCGAGCTATGGGAGTTTGAAGTTAAGGAATGCTTGAGAAACCATCAAAATTTTCGCAAGTCTGATACTCGAAACCAATAACTACTGTGGCCTAGGGCAAAAATACACATACCGTTGTAATCGGGAGAGTTTCTTCTTCCAGATGCAACCGAAATTTCTCGTGTTCGTCAATCCGTTCGCGAGATATGGGAGTTTGAAGTTTAGGAATGGTTGAGAAACCATCTATATTTTGGCAAGTCTGTTACTCGAAACCAATAACTACTATAGCCTAGGGCAAAAATACAGATACCGTTGTAATCGGGCGACTTTCTGCTTTCAGATGCAACAGGAATATCTCGACTTCGTCAATCCTTTCGCGAGATATGGGAGTTTGAAGTTAAGGAATGGTTGAGAAACCATCAAAATTTTCGCAAGTTTGATACTCGAAACCAATAACTGTAATGGCCTAGAGGAAAAGAACACATACCGTTCCAATCGGGCGAGTTTCTACATTCAGATGCAACAGGAATATCTCGAGTTCGTCAACCCGCTCGCGAGATATGGGAGTTCGAAGTTAAGTAATGGTTGAGAAACCGTCAAAATTTTCGCTGGTCTGATACTCGAAACCTATAACTGGAATGGCCTAGGGGTAAAGAACACACACCTTTGTAATCGGGAGAGTTTCTACTCTCAGATGCAACAGGAATTTCTCCAGTTCGTCAATCCGTTCGCGAGATGTGGGAGTTTGAAGTTAAGGAATGGTTGACAAAGCATCAAAATCTTCGCAAGTCTGATACTCGAAACCAATAACTACAAAGACCTAGGGGAAAAATACACATACCGTTGTAATCGGGCGAGTTTCTGCTTTCAGATGCAACAGGAATTTCTCGAGTTCGTCAATCCGTTCGCGAGATATGGGAGTCTGGAGTTAAGAGACGGTTGAGAATCCATCAAAATTTTCGCAATTCCGATGCTAGAAACGAGTAACTGGAATGGCCTAGTGGAAAAGAACACATACCGTTGCAATCGGGCGAGTTTCTACATTCAGATGCAACAGGAATATCTCGAGTGCGTCAAACCGCACGCGAGATATGGGAGTTCGAAGTTAAGTAATGGTTGAGAAACCGTCAAAATTTTCGCTGGTCTGATACTCGAAACCTATAACTGGAATGGCCTAGGGGTAAAGAACACACACCTTTGTAATCGGGAGAGTTTCTACTCTCAGATGCAACAGGAATTTCTCCAGTTCGTCAATCCGTTCGCGAGATGTGGGAGTTTGAAGTTAAGGAATGGTTGATAAAGCATCAAAATCTTCGCAAGTCTGATACTCGAAACCAATAACTACAAGGACCTAGGGGAAAAATACACATACCGTTGTAATCGGGCGAGTTTCTACTTTCAGATGCAACAGGAATTTCTCGAGTTCGTCAATCCGTTCGCGAGATATGGGAGTCTGGAGTTAAGAGACGGTTGAGAATCCATCAAAATTTTCGCAATTCTGATGCTAGAAACGAATAACTGGAATGGCCTAGTGGAAAAGGACACATACCGTTGCAATCGGGCGAGTTTCTACATTCAGATGCAACAGGAATATCTCGAGTGCGTCAATCCGCTCGCGAGATATGGGAGTTCGAAGTTAAGTAATGGTTGAGAAACCGTCAAAATTTTCGCTGGTCTGATACTCGAAACCTATAACTGGAATGGCCTAGGGGTAAAGCACACACACCATTGTAATCGGGCAAGTTTCTACTTTCAGATACAATAGGAATTTCTCGAGTACGTCAATCCGTTCGCGAGATATGGGAGTTTGAAGTTAAGGAGTGGTTGAGAAACCATCAAAATTTTCGCAAGTCTGATACACGAAACGAATAACTGGAATGGCCTAGGGGAAAAGCAGACACACCACTGTGATCGGGCGAGTTTCTACTTTCAGATGCAACGGGAGTTTCTCGAGTTCGTCAATCCGATCGCGAGATATGGGAGTTTGAAATTGAGGAATGGTTGAGAAACCATCAAAATTTTCGCAAGTCTGATACTCGAAATCAATGACTACAATGGCCTAGGGGAAAAGAACACATACCGTTCCAATCGGGCGAGTTTCTACATTCAGATGCGACAGGAATTTCTCGAGTTCGTCAATCCGTTCGCGAGATATGGGAGTTTGAAGTTAAGGAATGGTTGAGAAGCCATCAAAATTTTCGCAAGTCTGATACTCGAAACAAATAACTGGAATGGCCTAGGGGAAAAGTACACACACCATTGTAATCGGGCAAGTTTCTACTTTCAGATACAATAGGAATTTCTCGAGTACGTCAATCCGTTCGCGAGATATGGGAGTTTGAAGTTAAGGAGTGGTTGAGAAACCATCAAAATTTTCGCAAGTCTGATACACGAAACCAATAACTACTATTGCCTAGGGCAAAAATACACATACTGTTGTAATCGGGCGAGTTTCTGCTTTCAGATGCAACAGGAATTTCTCGAGTTCGTCAATCCGTTCGCGAGATATGGGAGTTTGAAGTTAAGGAATGGTTGAGAATCCATCAAAATTTTCGCAAGTCTGATACTCGAAACCAATAACCGGAATGGCCTAGGGGAAAAGTACACCCATCATTGTAATCGGGCGAGTTTCTACTTTCAGATGCAACAGGAATTTCTCGAGTTCGTCAATCCGTTCGCGAGATATGGGAGTTTGAAGTTAAGGAATGGTTGAGAAACCATAAAAATTTTGCAAGTCTCTTACTCGAAACGAATAACTGGAATGGCCTAGGGGAAAAGCAGACACACCACTGTGATCGGGCGAGTTTCTACTTTCAGATGCAACAGGAGTTTCTCGAATTCGTCAATCCGATCGCGAGATATGGGAGTTTGAAATTGAGGAATGGTTGAGAAACCATCAAAATTTTCGCAAGTCTGATACTCGAAATCAATGACTACAATGGCCTAGGGGTAAAGTACACACACCATTGTAATCGGGAGAGTTTATACTTTCTGAGGCAACAAGAATTTCTCGAGTTCGTCAATCGGTTCGCGAGATATGGGAGCTTGAAGTTAAGGAATGGTTGAGAAACCATCAAAATTTTCGGAGTCTGATACTCGAAACCAATAACTCCTATGGTCTAGGGGAAAAGTACACACACCATTGTAATCGGGAGGGTTTATACTTTCTGACGCAACAGGAATTTCTCGAGTTTGTCAATCCGTTCGCGAGATATGGGAGTTTGAAATTGAGGAATGGTTGAGAAACGATCAAAATTTTCGCAAGTCTGATACTCGAAATCAATGACTACAATGGCCTAGGGGAAAAGTACACACACCATTGTAATCGGGAGAGTTTATACTTTCTGATGCAACAAGAATTTCTCGAGTTCGTCAATCCGTTCGCGAGATATGGGAGCTTGAAGTTAAGGAATGGTTGAGAAACCCTCAAAATTTTCGGAATCTGATACTCGAATCCAATAACTAATATGGTCTAGGGCAAAAATACACATACCTTTGTAATCGGGCGAGTTTCTGCTTTCAGATGCAACAGGAATTTCTCGAGTTCGTCATTCCGTTCGCGAGATATGCGAGTCTGAAATTAAGGAATGGTTGAGAAACCATAAAAGTTTTGCAAGTCTCTTACTCGAAACGAATAACTGGAATGGCCTAGGGGAAAAGCACACACACCATTGTAATCGGGCGAGTTTTTACTTTCAGATGCAACAGGAGTTTCTCGAGTTCGACAATCCGTTCGCGAAATATGGGAGTTTGAAGTTAAGGAATGGTCGAGAAACCATCAAAATTTTCGCAAGTCTGATACTCGAAACCAATAACTACTATGGCCTAGGGCAAAAATACACATACCGTTGTAATCGGGCGAGTTTCTACTTTCAGTTGCAACAGGAATTTCTCGAGTTCGTCAATCCGTTCGCGAGATATGGGAGTTTGAAGTTAAGGAATGGTTGAGAATCCATCAAAATTTTCGCAAGTCTGATACTCGAAACCAATAACCGGAATGGCCTAGGGGAAAAGTACACCCATCATTGTAATCGGGCGAGTTTCTACTTTCAGATGCAACAGGAATTTCTCGAGTTCGTCAATCCGTTCGCGAGATATGGGAGTTTGAAGTTAAGGAATGGTTGAGAAACCATAAAAATTTTGCAAGTCTCTTACTCGAAACGAATAACTGGAATGGCCTAGGGGAAAAGCAGACACACCACTGTGATCGGGCGAGTTTCTACTTTCAGATGCAACGGGAGTTTCTCGAGTTCGTCAATCCGATCGCGAGATATGGGAGTTTGAAATTGAGGAATGGTTGAGAAACCATCAAAATTTTCGCAAGTCTGATACTCGAAATCAATGACTACAATGGCCTAGGGGAAAAGTACACACACCATTGTAATCGGGAGAGTTTATACTTTCTGAGGCAACAAGAATTTCTCGAGTTCGTCAATCGGTTCGCGAGATATGGGAGCTTGAAGTTAAGGAATGGTTGAGAAACCATCAAAATTTTCGGAGTCTGATACTCGAAACCAATAACTCCTATGGTCTAGGGGAAAAGTACACACACCATTGTAATCGGGAGGGTTTATACTTTCTGACGCAACAGGAATTTCTCGAGTTTGACAATCCGTTCGCGAGATATGGGAGTTTGAAATTGAGGAATGGTTGAGAAACGATCAAAATTTTCGCAAGTCTGATACTCGAAATCAATGACTACAATGGCCTAGGGGAAAAGTACACACACCATTGTAATCGGGAGAGTTTATACTTTCTGATGCAACAAGAATTTCTCGAGTTCGTCAATCCGTTCGCGAGATATGGGAGCTTGAAGTTAAGGAATGGTTGAGAAACCCTCAAAATTTTCGGAATCTGATACTCGAATCCAATAACTAATATGGTCTAGGGCAAAAATACACATACCTTTGTAATCGGGCGAGTTTCTGCTTTCAGATGCAACAGGAATTTCTCGAGTTCGTCATTCCGTTCGCGAGATATGCGAGTCTGAAATTAAGGAATGGTTGAGAAACCATAAAAGTTTTGCAAGTCTCTTACTCGAAACGAATAACTGGAATGGCCTAGGGGAAAAGCACACACACCATTGTAATCGGGCGAGTTTTTACTTTCAGATGCAACAGGAGTTTCTCGAGTTCGACAATCCGTTCGCGAAATATGGGAGTTTGAAGTTAAGGAATGGTCGAGAAACCATCAAAATTTTCGCAAGTCTGATACTCGAAACCAATAACTACTATGGCCTAGGGCAAAAATACACATACCGTTGTAATCGGGCGAGTTTCTACTTTCAGTTGCAACAGGAATTTCTCGAGTTCGTCAATCCGTTCGCGAGATATGGGAGTTTGAAGTTAAGGAATGGTTGAGAATCCATCAAAATTTTCGCAAGTCTGATACTCGAAACCAATAACTACAATGGCCTAGGGGAAAAATGCACATACCGTTCTAATCGGGAGAGTTTCTGCTTTCAGACGCAACAGAAATTTTTCGAATTCGTCAATCCGTTCGCGAAATATCGGAGTTATGAGTTAAGAGATGGTTGAGAAACCATCAAAATTTTCGCAATTCTGATACTCGAAACCAATAACTACCATGGCCTAGGGGAAAAGTACACATACCGTTGTAAACGGTCGACTGTCTGCGTTCAGATGCAACAGGAATTTCTCGAGTTCGTCAATCCGTTCGCGAGATATGGGAGTTTGAGGTTAAGGAATGGTTGAGAAACCATCAAAATTTTCGCAAGTCAGATACTCGAAACCAATAACTACAATGGCCTGGGGCAAAAGTACACACACCATTGTAATCGGGCGAATTTCCACTTTCAGATGCAACTGGAATTTCTCGAGTTCGCCAATCCGTTCGCGAGATATGGAAGTGTGAAGTTATGGAATGGTTGACAAACAATCAAAATTTTCGCAAGTCTGATACTAGAAACCAATAACTGGAATAGCCTAGGGGAAAAGTACAGACACCATTGTAATCGGGCGAGTTTCCGCTTTCAGATGCAACCGGAATTTCTCGAGTTCGCCAATCCGTTCGCGAGATATGGGAGTTTGAAGATAAGGAATGGTTGAGAAACCCTCAAAATTTTCGGAATCTGATACTCGAAACCAATAACTACTATGGTCTAGGGCAAAAATACACATACCTTTGTAATCGGGCGAGGTTCTGCTTTCAGATGCAACAGGAATTTCTCGAGTTCGTCATTCCGTTCGCGAGATATGCGGGTCTGAAATTAAGGAATGGTTGAGAAACCATAAAAATTTTGCAAGTCTCTTACTCGAAACGAATAACTGGAATGGCCTAGGGGAAAAGCACACACACCATTGTAATCGGGAGAGCTTCTACTTTCAGATGCAACAGGAATTTCTCGAGTTCGTCAATCCGTTCGCGAAAAATGGGAGTTTGAAGTTAAGGAATGGTTGAGAAACCATCAAAATTTTCGCAAGTCTGATACCCGAAACAAATAACTGGAATGGCTTAGGAGAAAAGTACACACACAGTTGTAATCGGGCGAGTTTCTGACTTCAGATGCAGTAGGAATTTCTCGAGTTCGTCAATCCGTTCGCGAGGTATGGGAGTTTGAAGTTAAGGAATGGTTGAGAAACCATCAAAATTTTCGCAAGTCTGATACTCGAAACCAATAACTTGAATGGCCTGGGGGAAAAGTACACACACCAATGTAATCGGGCAAGTTTCTACTTTCAGATGCAACAGGAATTTCTCGAGTTCGTCAATCCGTTCGCGAGATATGGGAGTTTGAAGTTAAGGAATGGTTGAGAAACCATCAAAGTTTTCGCAAGTCTGATACTCGAAACCAATGACTACTATGGTCTAGAGCAAAAATACCCATACCGTTGTAATCGGGCGAGTTTCAACTTTCAGATGCAACAGGAATTTCCCGTGTTCGTCAGTCCGTTCGTGAGATATTGGAGTTTGAAGTTAAGGAATGGTTGAGCAAACATCAAAATCTTCGCAAGTCTGATACTCGAAACCAATAACTTCTATGGTCTAGAGCAAAAATACCCATACCGTTGTAATAGGGCGAGTTTCTGCCTTCAGATGCAGTAGGAATTTCCCGAGTTCGTCAATGCGTTCGCGAGGTATGGGAGTTTGAAGTTAAGGAATGGTTGAGAAACCATCAAAATTTTCGCAATTCTGATACTCGAAACCAATAACTGGAATGGCCTAGGGGAAAAGTACACACACCGTTGTAATGGGGCGGGTTTCTACTTTCAGATGCAACACGAATTTCACGAGTTCGTCAATCCGTTCGCGAGATATGGGAGTTTGAAGTTAAGGAATGGTTGAGAATCCATCAAAATTTTCGCAAGTCTGATACTCGAAATCAATAACTACTATGATTTAGGGCAAAAATACACATACCGTTGTAATCGGACGAGCTGCTGCTTTCAGATGCAACAGGGATTTCTCGAGTTCGTCAATCCGTTCGCGAGATATGGGAGTTTGAAGTTAAGATATGGTTGAGAGACCATCAAAATTTTCGCAAATCCGATACTCGAAACCAATAACTACAAAGGCTTAGGGGAAAAATACACATACCGTTGTAATCGGGAGAGTTTCTTCTTCCAGGTGCAACCGGAATTTCTCGTGTTCGTCAATCCGTTCGCGAGATATGGGAGTTTGAAATTAAGGAACGGTTGAGAAACAATCA
This sequence comes from Ptiloglossa arizonensis, assembly GCF_051014685.1. Lineage (NCBI taxonomy): Eukaryota > Metazoa > Arthropoda > Insecta > Hymenoptera > Colletidae > Ptiloglossa > Ptiloglossa arizonensis. The sequence goes on along the minus strand of NW_027478535.1, from coordinate 187,665 downwards.
CAATTTTCGCAAGTCTGATACTCGAAACCAATAACTACTTTGGCCTAGGGGAAAAATACACATACCTTTGTAATCGGGCGAGTTTCTACTTTCAGATGCAACAGGAATTTCTCGAGTTCGTCAAACCGTCCGCGAGATATGGGAGTTTGATGTTAAGGAATGGTTGAGAAACCATCAAAATTTTCGCAAGTCTGATACTCGAAACCAATAACTACAAAGGCCTAGGGCAAAAATACACATACCTTTGCAATCGGGCGAGTTTCTACTTTCAGATGCAACAGGAATTTCTCGAGCTCGTCAATCCGTTCGCGAGATATCTGAGTTTGAAACTAAGGAACGGTTGAGAAACAATCACAATTTTCGCAAGTCTGATACTCGAAACCAATAACTACAATGGCCTAGGGGAAAAATACACGTAGCATTGTATTCGGGGGAGTTTCTATTTTCAGATGCAACAGAAATTTTTCGGATTCGTCAATCCGTTCGCGAGATATGGGAGTTTGAAGTTAAGGAATGGTTGAGAAACCATCAAAATTTTCGCAAGTCTGATACCCGAAACCAATAACTGGAATGGCTTAGGAGAAAAGTACACACACAGTTGTAATCGGGCGAGTTTCTGACTTCAGATGCAGTAGGAATTTCTCGAGTTCGTCAATCCGTTCGCGAGGTATGGGAGTTTGAAGTTAAGGAATGGTTGAGAAACCATCAAAATTTTCGCAAGTCTGATACTCGAAACCAATAACTTGAATGGCCTGGGGGAAAAGTACACACACCAATGTAATCGGGCAAGTTTCTACTTTCAGATGCAACAGGAATTTCTCGAGTTCGTCAATCCGTTCGCGAGATATGCGAGTTTGAAATTGAGGAATGGTTGAGAAACCATTAAAATTTTCGCATGTCTGATACTCGAAACCATTAACTGCAATGGCCTAGGGCAAAAATACATATACCGTTGTAATCGGGCGAGTTTCTGCTTTCAGATGCAACCGAAATTTCTCGAGTTCGTCAATCCGTTCGCGAGATATGGAAGTGTGAATTTATGGAATGGTTGACAAACAATCAAAATTTTCGCAAGTCTGATACTAGAAACCAATAACTGGAATGGCCTAGGGGAAGAGTACACACAACATTGTAATCGGGCGAGTTTCTACTTTCAGATGCAACAGGAATTTCTCGAGTTCGTCAATCCGTTCGCGAAAAATGGGAGTTTGAAGTTAAGGAATGGTTGAGAAACCATCAAAATTTTCGCAAGTCTGATACCCGAAACCAATAACTGGAATGGCTTAGGAGAAAAGTACACACACAGTTGTAATCGGGCGAGTTTCTGACTTCAGATGCAGTAGGAATTTCTCGAGTTCGTCAATCCGTTCGCGAGGTATGGGAGTTTGAAGTTAAGGAATGGTTGAGAAACCATCAAAATTTTCGCAAGTCTGATACTCGAAACCAATAACTTGAATGGCCTGGGGGAAAAGTACACACACCAATGTAATCGGGCAAGTTTCTACTTTCAGATGCAACAGGAATTTCTCGAGTTCGTCAATCCGTTCGCGAGATATGGGAGTTTGAAGTTAAGGAATGGTTGAGAAACCATCAAAGTTTTCGCAAGTCTGATACTCGAAACCAATGACTACTATGGTCTAGAGCAAAAATACCCATACCGTTGTAATCGGGCGAGTTTCAACTTTCAGATGCAACAGGAATTTCCCGTGTTCGTCAGTCCGTTCGCGAGATATTGGAGTTTGAAGTTAAGGAATGGTTGAGCAACCATCAAAATCTTCGCAAGTCTGATACTCGAAACCAATAACTGGAATGGCCTAGGGGAAAAGTACACTCACCAATGTAATCGGGCAAGTCTCTACTTTCAGATTCAACAGGAATTTCTCGAGTTCGTCAGTCCGTTCGCGAGACATTGGAGTTTGAAATTAAGGAATGGTTGAGAAACCATCAAAATTTTCGCAAGTCTGATACTCGAAACCAATAACTACAATGGCCTAGGGGAAAAATACACATACCGTTGTAATCGGGAGAGTTTCTTCTTCCAGGTGCAACCGGAATTTCTCGTGTTCGTCAATCCGTTCGCGAGATATGGGAGTTTGAAGTTAAGGAATGTTTGAGAAACAACCACAATTTTCCCAAGTCGGATACTCGAAACCAATAACTACTGTGGCCTAGGCGAAAAATACACTTACCTTTGTAATTGGGCGAGTTTCTACTTTCAGATGCAACAGGAAATTCTCGAGTACGTCAATGCGTTCGCGAGATATGGGAGTTTGAAGTTAAGGAATGGTTGAGAAAACAATCAAAATTTTCCCAAGTCTGATACTCGAAACCAATAACTGCAAAGGCCTAGGGGAAAAATACACATACCTTTGCAATCGGGCGAGTTTCTACTTTCAGATGCAACAGGAATTTCTCGAGCTCGTCTATCCGTTCGCGAGATATGGGAGTTTGAAATTAAGGAACGGTTGAGAAACAATCACAATTTTCGCAAGTCTGATACTCGAAAGCAATAACTACTTTGGCCTAGGGGAAAAATACACATACCTTTGTAATCGGGCGAGTTTCTACTTTCAGATGCAACAGGAATTTCTCGAGTTCGTCAAACCGTCCGCGAGATATGGGAGTTTGATGTTAAGGAATGGTTGAGAAACCATCAAAATTTTCGCAAGTCTGATACTCGAAACCAATAACTACAAAGGCCTAGGGCAAAAATACACATACCTTTGCAATCGGGCGAGTTTCTACTTTCAGATGCAACAGGAATTTCTCGAGCTCGTCAATCCGTTCGCGAGATATCTGAGTTTGAAACTAAGGAACGGTTGAGAAACAATCACAATTTTCGCAAGTCTGATACTCGAAACCAATAACTACAATGGCCTAGGGGAAAAATACACGTAGCATTGTAATCGGGGGAGTTTCTATTTTCAGATGCAACAGAAATTTTTCGGATTCGTCAATCCGTTCGCGAGATATGGGAGTTTGAAGTTAAGGAATGGTTGAGAAACCATCAAAATTTTCGCAAGTCTGATACTCGAAACCAATAACTACAATGGCCTAGGGGAAAAATACACATAGCATTGTAATCGGGGGAGTTTCTATTTTCAGATGCAACAGAAATTTTTCGGATTCGTCAATCCGTTCGCGAGATATGGGAGTTTGAAGTTAAGGAATGGTTGAGAAACCATCAAAACTTTCGCAATTCTGATACTCGAAACCAATAACTACAAAGGCTTAGGGGAAAAATACACATACCGTTGTAATCGGGAGAGTTTCTCCTTCCAGATGCAACCGGAATTTCTCGTGTTCTCTAATCCGTTCGCGAGATATGGGAGTTTGAAATGAAGGAATGGTTGAGAAACCATCACAATTTTTGCTAGTCTGATACTCGAAACCAATCACTACAAAGGCCTAGGGGAAAAATACACATACCTTTGCAATCGGGCGAGTTTCTACTTTCAGATGCAACAGGAATTTCTCGAGCTCGTCAATCCGTTCGCGAGATATGGGAGTTTGAAATTAAGGAACGGTTGAGAAACCATCAAAACTTTCGCTGGTCTGATACTCGAAACCAATAACTACTATGGCCTAGGGCAAAAATACACATACCGTTGTAATCGGGCGAGTTTCTACTTTCAGATGCAACAGGAATTTCTCCAGTTCGTCAATCCGTTCGCGAGATGTGGGAGTTTGAAGTTAAGGAATGGTTGATAAAGCATCAAAATCTTCGCAAGTCTGATACTCGAAACCAATAACTACAAAGGCCTAGGGGAAAAATACACATACCTTTGCAATCGGGCGAGTGTCTACTTTCAGATGCAACAGGAATTTCTCGAGCTCGTCAATCCGTTCGCGAGATATGGGAGTTTGAAATTAAGGAATGGTTGAGAAACCATCAAAATTTTCGCAAGTCTGATACTCGAAACCAATAACTACAAAGGCTTAGGGGAAGAATACGCATACCGTTGTAATCGGGAGAGTTTCTTCGTCCAGATGCAACCGGAATTTCTCGTGTTCGTCAATCCGTTCGCGAGATATGGGAGTTTGAAGTTATGGAATGTTTGAGAAACAATCACAATTTTCCCAAGTCGGATACTCGAAACCAATAACTACTGTGGCCTAGGCGAAAAATACACTTACTTTTGTAATTGGGCGAGTTTCTACTTTCAGATGCAACAGGAATTTCTCGAGTTCGTCAATGCGTTCGCGAGATATGGGAGTTTGAAGTTAAGGAATGGTTGAGAAAACAATCAAAATTTTCCCAAGTCTGATACTCGAAACCAATAACTGCAAAGGCCTAGGGGAAAAATACACATACCTTTGCAATCGGGCGAGTTTCTACTTTCAGATGCAACAGGAATTTCTCGAGCTCGTCAATCCGTTCGCGATATATGGGAGTTTGAAATTAAGGAACTGTTGAGAAACAATCACAATTTTCGCAAGTCTGATACTCGAAACCAATAACTACTGTGGCCTAGGGGAAAAATACACATACCTTTGTAATTGGGCGAGTTTCTACTTTCAGATGCAACAGGAATTTCTCGAGTTCGTCAAACCGTTCGCGAGATATGGGAGTTTGAAGTTAAGGAATGGTTGAGAAACCATCAAAATTTTCGCAAGTCTGATACTCGAAACCAATAACAACAAAGGCCTAGGGGAAAAATACACATACCTTTGCAATCGGGCGAGTTTCTACTTTCAGATGCAACAGGAATTTCTCGAGCTCGTCAATCCGTTCGCGAGATATGGGAGTTTGAAATTAAGGAATGGTTGAGAAACCATCACAATTTTCGCAAGTCTGATACTCGAAACCAATAACTACTATGGCCTAGGAGAAAAATACACATACCTTTGTAATCGCGCGAGTTTCTACTTTCAGATGCAACAGGAATTTCTCGAGTTCGTCAAACCGTTCGCGAGATATGGGAGTTTGAAGTTAAGAAATGGTTGAGAAACCATCAAAATTTTCGCAAGTCTGATACTCGAAACCAATAACTACAAAGGCCTAGGGGAAAAATACACATACCTTTGCAATCGGGCGAGTTTCTACTTTCAGATGCAACAGGAATTTCTCGAGCTCGTCTATCCGTTCGCGAGATATGGGAGTTTGAAATTAAGGAACGGTTGAGAAACAATCACAATTTTCGCAAGTCTGATACTCGAAACCAATAACTACTTTGGCCTAGGGGAAAAATACACATACCTTTGTAATCGGGCGAGTTTCTACTTTCAGATGCAACAGGAATTTCTCGAGTTCGTCAAACCGTCCGCGAGATATGGGAGTTTGATGTTAAGGAATGGTTGAGAAACCATCAAAATTTTCGCAAGTCTGATACTCGAAACCAATAACTACAAAGGCCTAGGGCAAAAATACACATACCTTTGCAATCGGGCGAGTTTCTACTTTCAGATGCAACAGGAATTTCTCGAGCTCGTCAATCCGTTCGCGAGTTATCTGAGTTTGAAACTAAGGAACGGTTGAGAAACAATCACAATTTTCGCAAGTCTGATACTCGAAACCAATAACTACAATGGCCTAGGGGAAAAATACACGTAGCATTGTAATCGGGGGAGTTTCTATTTTCAGATGCAACAGAAATTTTTCGGATTCGTCAATCCGTTCGCGAGATATGGGAGTTTGAAGTTAAGGAATGGTTGAGAAACCATCAAAATTTTCGCAAGTCTGATACTCGAAACCAATAACTACAATGGCCTAGGGGAAAAATACACATAGCATTGTAATCGGGGGAGTTTCTATTTTCAGATGCAACAGAAATTTTTCGGATTCGTCAATCCGTTCGCGAGATATGGGAGTTTGAAGTTAAGGAATGGTTGAGAAACCATCAAAACTTTCGCAATTCTGATACTCGAAACCAATAACTACAAAGGCTTAGGGGAAAAATACACATACCGTTGTAATCGGGAGAGTTTCTCCTTCCAGATGCAACCGGAATTTCTCGTGTTCTCTAATCCGTTCGCGAGATATGGGAGTTTGAAATGAAGGAATGGTTGAGAAACCATCACAATTTTTGCTAGTCTGATACTCGAAACCAATCACTACAAAGGCCTAGGGGAAAAATACACATACCTTTGCAATCGGGCGAGTTTCTACTTTCAGATGCAACAGGAATTTCTCGAGCTCGTCAATCCGTTCGCGAGATATGGGAGTTTGAAATTAAGGAACGGTTGAGAAACCATCAAAACTTTCGCTGGTCTGATACTCGAAACCAATAACTACTATGGCCTAGGGCAAAAATACACATACCGTTGTAATCGGGCGAGTTTCTACTTTCAGATGCAACAGGAATTTCTCCAGTTCGTCAATCCGTTCGCGAGATGTGGGAGTTTGAAGTTAAGGAATGGTTGATAAAGCATCAAAATCTTCGCAAGTCTGATACTCGAAACCAATAACTACAAAGGCCTAGGGGAAAAATACACATACCTTTGCAATCGGGCGAGTGTCTACTTTCAGATGCAACAGGAATTTCTCGAGCTCGTCAATCCGTTCGCGAGATATGGGAGTTTGAAATTAAGGAATGGTTGAGAAACCATCAAAATTTTCGCAAGTCTGATACTCGAAACCAATAACTACAAAGGCTTAGGGGAAGAATACGCATACCGTTGTAATCGGGAGAGTTTCTTCGTCCAGATGCAACCGGAATTTCTCGTGTTCGTCAATCCGTTCGCGAGATATGGGAGTTTGAAGTTATGGAATGTTTGAGAAACAATCACAATTTTCCCAAGTCGGATACTCGAAACCAATAACTACTGTGGCCTAGGCGAAAAATACACTTACCTTTGTAATTGGGCGAGTTTCTACTTTCAGATGCAACAGGAATTTCTCGAGTTCGTCAATGCGTTCGCGAGATATGGGAGTTTGAAGTTAAGGAATGGTTGAGAAAACAATCAAAATTTTCCCAAGTCTGATACTCGAAACCAATAACTGCAAAGGCCTAGGGGAAAAATACACATACCTTTGCAATCGGGCGAGTTTCTACTTTCAGATGCAACAGGAATTTCTCGAGCTCGTCAATCCGTTCGCGATATATGGGAGTTTGAAATTAAGGAACTGTTGAGAAACAATCACAATTTTCGCAAGTCTGATACTCGAAACCAATAACTACTGTGGCCTAGGGGAAAAATACACATACCTTTGTAATTGGGCGAGTTTCTACTTTCAGATGCAACAGGAATTTCTCGAGCTCGTCAATCCGTTCGCGAGATATGGGAGTTTGAAATTAAGGAATGGTTGAGAAACCATCACAATTTTCGCAAGTCTGATACTCGAAACCAATAACTACTATGGCCTAGGAGAAAAATACACATACCTTTGTAATCGCGCGAGTTTCTACTTTCAGATGCAACAGGAATTTCTCGAGTTCGTCAAACCGTCCGCGAGATATGGGAGTTTGATGTTAAGGAATGGTTGAGAAACCATCAAAATTTTCGCAAGTCTGATACTCGAAACCAATAACTACAAAGGCCTAGGGCAAAAATACACATACCTTTGCAATCGGGCGAGTTTCTACTTTCAGATGCAACAGGAATTTCTCGAGCTCGTCAATCCGTTCGCGAGATATCTGAGTTTGAAACTAAGGAACGGTTGAGAAACAATCACAATTTTCGCAAGTCTGATACTCGAAACCAATAACTACAATGGCCTAGGGGAAAAATACACGTAGCATTGTAATCGGGGGAGTTTCTATTTTCAGATGCAACAGAAATTTTTCGGATTCGTCAATCCGTTCGCGAGATATGGGAGTTTGAAGTTAAGGAATGGTTGAGAAACCATCAAAATTTTCGCAAGTCTGATACTCGAAACCAATAACTACAATGGCCTAGGGGAAAAATACACATAGCATTGTAATCGGGGGAGTTTCTATTTTCAGATGCAACAGAAATTTTTCGGATTCGTCAATCCGTTCGCGAGATATGGGAGTTTGAAGTTAAGAAATGGTTGAGAAACCATCAAAATTTTCGCAAGTCTGATACTCGAAACCAATAACTACAAAGGCCTAGGGGAAAAATACACATACCTTTGCAATCGGGCGAGTTTCTACTTTCAGATGCAACAGGAATTTCTCGAGCTCGTCAATCCGTTCGCGAGATATGGGAGTTTGAAATTAAGGAACGGTTGAGAAACAATCACAATTTTCGCAAGTCTGATACTCGAAACCAATAACTACTGTGCCCTAGGGGAAAATACAGATACCTTTGTAATCGGGCGAGTTTCTACTTTCAGATGCAGCATGAATTTCTCAAGTTCGTCAATCCGTTCGCGAGATATGGGAGTTTGAAGTTAAGGAATGGTTGAGAAACCATCAAAATTTTCGCAAGTCTGATACTCGAAACCAATAACTACAAAGGCCTAGGGGAAAAATACACATACCTTTGCAATCGGGCGAGTTTCTACTTTCAGATGCAACAGGAATTTCTCGAGCTCGTCAATCCGTTCGCGAGATATGGGAGTTTGAAGTTAAGGAAGGGTTGAGAAACAATCACAGTTTTCGCAAGTCTGATACTCGAAACCAATAACTTGAATGGCCTAGGGGAAAAGTACACACACCAATTTAATCGGGCAAGTTTCTACTTTCAGATGCAACAGGAATTTCCCGTGTTCGTCAGTCCGTTCGCGAGATATTGGAGTTTGAAGTTAAGGAATGGTTGAGAAACCATCAAAATCTTCGCAAGTCTGATACTCGAAACCAATAACTGGAATTGCCTAGGGGAAAAGTACACTCACCAATGTAATCGGGCAAGTCTCTACTTTCAGGTTCAACAGGAATTTCTCGAGTTCGTCAGTCCGTTCGCGAGATATTGGAGTTTGAAATTAAGGAATGGTTGAGAAACCATCAAAATTTTCGCAAGTCTGATACTCGATACCAATAACTGGAATGGCCTAGGGGAAAAGTACACTCACCAATGTAATCGGGCAAGTTTCTACTTTCAGATGCAACAGGAGTTTCTCGAGTTCGTCAATCCGTTCGCGAGATATGGGAGTTTGAAGTTAAGGAGTGGTTGAGAAACCATCAAAGTTTTCGCAAGTCTGATACTCGAAACCAATAACTTCTATGGTCTAGAGCAAAAATACCCATACCGTTGTAATAGGGCGAGTTTCTGCCTTCAGATGCAGTAGGAATTTCCCGAGTTCGTCAATGCGTTCGCGAGGTATGGGAGTTTGAAGTTAAGGAATGGTTGAGAAACCATCAAAATTTTCGCAATTTTGATACTCGAAACCAATAACTGGAATGGCCTAGGGGAAAAGTACACACACCATTGTAATGGGGCGGGTTTCTACTTTCAGATGCAACACGAATTTCACGAGTTCGTCAATCCGTTCGCGAGATATGGGAGTTTGAAGTTAAGGAATGGTTGAGAATCCATCAAAATTTTCGCAAGTCTGATACTCGAAATCAATAACTACTATGATTTAGGGCAAAAATACACATACCGTTGTAATCGGGCGAGCTGCTGCTTTCAGATGCAACAGGGATTTCTCGAGTTCGTCAATCCGTTCGCGAGATATGGGAGTTTGAAGTTAAGAAATGGTTGAGAGACCATCAAAATTTTCGCAAATCCGATACTCGAAACCAATAACTACAAAGGCTTAGGGGAAAAATACACATACCGTTGTAATCGGGAGAGTTTCTTCTTCCAGGTGCAACCGGAATTTCTCGTGTTCGTCAATCCGTTCGCGAGATATGGGAGTTTGAAGTTAAGGAATGTTTGAGAAACAACCACAATTTTCCCAAGTCGGATACTCGAAACCAATAACTACTGTGGCCTAGGCGAAAAATACACTTACCTTTGTAATTGGGCGAGTTTCTACTTTCAGATGCAACAGGAAATTCTCGAGTTCGTCAATGCGTTCGCGAGATATGGGAGTTTGAAGTTAAGGAATGGTTGAGAAAACAATCAAAATTTTCCCAAGTCTGATACTCGAAACCAATAACTGCAAAGGCCTAGGGGAAAAATACACATACCTTTGCAATCGGGCGAGTTTCTACTTTCAGATGCAACAGGAATTTCTCGAGCTCGTCTATCCGTTCGCGAGATATGGGAGTTTGAAATTAAGGAACGGTTGAGAAAGAATCACAATTTTCGCAAGTCTGATACTCGAAACCAATAACTACTTTGGCCTAGGGGAAAAATACACATACCTTTGTAATCGGGCGAGTTTCTACTTTCAGATGCAACAGGAATTTCTCGAGCTCGTCAAACCGTCCGCGAGATATGGGAGTTTGAAGTTAAGGAATGGTTGAGAAACCATCAAAATTTTCGCAAGTCTGATACTCGAAACCAATAACTACAAAGGCCTAGGGCAAAAATACACATACCTTTGCAATCGGGCGAGTTTCTACTTTCAGATGCAACAGGAATTTCTCGAGCTCGTCAATCCGTTCGCGAGATATCTGAGTTTGAAACTAAGGAACGGTTGAGAAACAATCACAATTTTCGCAAGTCTGATACTCGAAACCAATAACTACAATGGCCTAGGGGAAAAATACACGTAGCATTGTAATCGGGGGAGTTTCTATTTTCAGATGCAACAGAAATTTTTCGGATTCGTCAATCCGTTCGCGAGATATGGGAGTTTGAAGTTAAGGAATGGTTGAGAAACCATCAAAATTTTCGCAAGTCTGATCCTCGAAACCAATAACAACAATGGCCTAGGGGAAAAATACACGTAGCATTGTAATCGGGGGAGTTTCTATTTTCAGATGCAACAGAAATTTTTCGGATTCGTCAATCCGTTCGCGAGATATGGGAGTTTGAAGTTAAGGAATGGTTGACAAACCATCAAAACTTTCGCAATTCTGATACTCGAAACCAATAACTACAAAGGCCTAGGGGAAAAATACACATACCGTTGTAATCGGGAGAGTTTCTCCTTCCAGATGCAACCGGAATTTCTCGTGTTCGCTAATCCGTTCGCGAGATATGGGAGTTTGAAATTAAGGAACGGTTGAGAAACCATCAAAACTTTCGCTGGTCTGATACTCGAAACCAATAACTACTATGGCCTAGGGCAAAAATACACATACCGTTGTAATCGGGCGAGTTTCTACTTTCAGATGCAACAGGAATTTCTCCAGTTCGTCAATCCGTTCGCGAGATGTGGGAGTTTGAAGTTAAGGAATGGTTGATAAAGCATCAAAATCTTCGCAAGTCTGATACTCGAATCCAATAACTACAAAGGCCTAGGGGAAAAATACACATACCTTTGCAATCGGGCGAGTGTCTACTTTCAGATGCAACAGGAATTTCTCGAGCTCGTCAATCCGTTCGCGAGATATGGGAGTTTGAAATTAAGGAATGGTTGAGAAACCATCAAAATTTTCGCAAGTCTGATACTCGAAACCAATAACTACAAAAGCTTAGGGGAAGAATACGCATACCGTTGTAATCGGGAGAGTTTCTTCGTCCAGATACAACCGGAATTTCTCGTGTTCGTCAATCCGTTCGCGAGATATGGGAGTTTGAAGTTAAGGAATGGTTGAGAAAACAATCAAAATTTTCCCAAGTCTGATACTCGAAACCAATAACTGCAAAGGCCTAGGGGAAAAATACACATACCTTTGCAATCGGGCGAGTTTCTACTTTCAGATGCAACAGGAATTTCTCGAGCTCGTCAATCCGTTCGCGATATATGGGAGTTTGAAATTAAGGAACTGTTGAGAAACAATCACAATTTTCGCAAGTCTGATACTCGAAACCAATAACTACTGTGGCCTAGGGGAAAAATACACATACCTTTGTAATTGGGCGAGTTTCTACTTTCAGATGCAACAGGAATTTCTCGAGTTCGTCAAACCGTTCGCGAGATATGGGAGTTTGAAGTTAAGGAATGGTTGAGAAACCATCAAAATTTTCGCAAGTCTGATACTCGAAACCAACAACAACAAAGGCCTAGGGGAAAAATACACATACCTTTGCAATCGGGCGAGTTTCTACTTTCAGATGCAACAGGAATTTCTCGAGCTCGTCAATCCGTTCGCGAGATATGGGAGTTTGAAATTAAGGAATGGTTGAGAAACCATCACAATTTTCGCAAGTCTGATACTCGAAACCAATAACTACTATGGCCTAGGAGAAAAATACACATACCTTTGTAATCGCGCGAGTTTCTACTTTCAGATGCAACAGGAATTTCTCGAGTTCGTCAATCCGTTCGCGAGATATGGGAGTTTGAAGTTAAGAAATGGTTGAGAAACCATCAAAATTTTCGCAAGTCTGATACTCGAAACCAATAACTACAAAGGCCTAGGGGAAAAATACACATACCTTTGCAATCGGGCGAGTTTCTACTTTCAGATGCAACAGGAATTTCTCGAGCTCGTCAATCCGTTCGCGAGATATGGGAGTTTGAAATTAAGGAACGGTTGAGAAACAATCACAATTTTCGCAAGTCTGATACTCGAAACCAATAACTACTGTGGCCTAGGGGAAAATACAGATACCTTTGTAATCGGGCGAGTTTCTACTTTCAGATGCAGCATGAATTTCTCAAGTTCGTCAATCCGTTCGCGAGATATGGGAGTTTGAAGTTAAGGAATGGTTGAGAAACCATCAAAATTTTCGCAAGACTGATACTCGAAACCAATAACTACTATGGCCTAGGAGAAAAATACACATACCTTTGTAATCGCGCGAGTTTCTACTTTCAGATGCAGCATGAATTTCTCGAGTTCGTCAATCCGTTCGCGAGATATGGGAGTTTGAAGTTAAGGAAGGGTTGAGAAACAATCAGAGTTTTCGCAAGTCTGATACTCGAAACCAATACTACTGTGGCCTAGGGGAAAAATACACTTACCTTTGTAATTGGGCGAGTTTCTACTTTCAGATGCAACAGGAATTTCTCGAGTATGTCAATCCGTTCGCGAGATATGGGAGTTTGAATTTAAGGAATGGTTGAGAAACCGTCAAAATTTTCGCAAGTCTGATACTCGAAACCAATAACTACTATGGCCTAGGAGAAAAATACACATACCTTTGTAATCGCGCGAGTTTCTACTTTCAGATGCAGCATGAATTTCTCGAGTTCGTCAATCCGTTCGCGAGATATGGGAGTTTGAAGTTAAGGAAGGGTTGAGAAACAATCACAGTTTTCGCAAGTCTGATACTCGAAACCAATAACTACAAAGGCTTAGGGGCAAAATACACATACAGTTGTAATCGGGAGAGTTTCTTCTTCCAGATGCAACCGGAATTTCTCGAGTTCGTCAATCCGTTCGCGAGATATGGGAGTTTGAAACTAAGGAATGATTGAGAAACCATCACAATTTTCGCAAGTCTGATACTCGAAACCAATAACTACTATGGCCTAGGGCAAAAATACACATACCGTTGTAATCGGGCGACTTTCTGCTTTCAGATGCAACAGGAATATCTCGAGTTCGTCAATCCTTTCGCGAGATATGGGAGTTTGAAGTGAAGGAATGGTTGAGAAACCATCAAAATTTGCGCTGGTCTGATACTCGAAACCTATAACTGGAATGGCCTAGGGGAAAAGCACACAAACCATTATAATCGGGCGAGCTTCTACTTTCAGATGCAACAGGAATTTCTCGAGTTCGTCAATCCTTTCGCGAGATATGGGAGTTTGAAGTGAAGGAATGGTTGAGAATCCATCAAAATTTTCGCTGGTCTGATACTCGAAACCTATAACTGGAATGGCCTAGGGGAAAAATACACAGAGCGTTGTAATCCGGCGAGTATCTGCTTTCAGATGCAATAGGAATTTTTCGAGTTCGTCAATCCGTTCGCGAGATATGGGAGTTTGAAGTTAAGGAATGGTTGAGAAACGATCAAAATTTTCGCAAATCTGATACTCGAAACCAACAACAGGAATGGCCTAGGGGAAAAGTACACACATCATTGTAATCGGGCGAGTTTCTACTTTCAGATGCAACAGGAATTTTTCGAATTCGTCAATCCGTTCGCGAAATATCGGAGTTATGAGTTAAGAGATGGTTGAGAAACCATCAAAATTTTCGCAAGTCAGATACTCGAAACCAATAACTACAATGGCCTATGGCAAAAGTACACACACCATTGTAATCGGGCGAATTTCCACTTTCAGATGCAACCGGAATTTCTCGAGTTCGCCAATCCGTTCGCGAGATATGGAAGTGTGAATTTATGGAATGGTTGACAAGCAATCAAAATTTTCGCAAGTCTGATACTAGAAACCAATAACAGGAGTGGCCTAGGGGAAAAGTACACACACCATTGTAATCGGGCGAGTTTCTACTTTCAGATGCAACAGGAATTTCTCGAGTTCGTCAATCCGTTCGCGAAAAATGGGAGTTTGAAGTTAAGGAATGGTTGAGAAACCATCAAAATTTTCGCAAGTCTGATACCCGAAACCAATAACTGGAATGGCCTAGGGGAAAAGTACACACACCATAGTAATCGGGCGAATTTCTGACTTCAGATGCAGTAGGAATATCTCGAGTTTGTCAATCCGTTCGCGAGGTATGGGAGTTTGAAGTTAAGGAATGGTTGAGAAACCATCAAAATTTTCGCAAGTCTGATACTCGATACCAATAACTGGAATGGCCTAGGGGAAAAGTACACTCACCAATGTAATCGGGCAAGTTTCTACTTTCAGATGCAACAGGAATTTCTCGAGTTCGTCAATCCGTTCGCGAGATATGGGAGTTTGAAGTTAAGGAGTGGTTGAGAAACCATCAAAATTTTCGCAAGTCTAATACTCGAAACCAATAACTGGAATGGCCTAGGGGAAAAGTACACTCACCAATGTAATCGGGCAAGTTTCTACTTTCAGATGCAACAGGAATTTCTCGAGTTCGTCAATCCGTTCGCGAGATATGGGAGTTTGAAGTTAAGGAGTGGTTGAGAAACCATCAAAGTTTTCGCAAGTCTGATACTCGAAACCAATAACTTCTATGGTCTAGAGCAAAAATACACATACCGTTGTAATCGGGCGAGTTTCAACTTTCAGATGCAACAGGAATTTCTCGAGTTCTTCAACCGGTTCGCGAGATATGGGAGTTTGAATTTAAGGAATGGTTGATAGTCCATTAAAATTTTCGCAAGTCTGTTACTCGAAACCAATAACTGGAATGGCCTAGGGGAAAAGTACACACACCATTGTAATAGGGCGAGTTTCTGCCTTCAGATGCAGTAGGAATTTCTCGAGTTCGTCAATCCGTTCGAGAGGTATGGGAGTTTGAAGTTAAGGAATGGTTGAGAAACCATCAAAATTTTCGCAATTCTGGTACTCGAAACCAATAACTGGAATGGCCTAGGGGAAAAGTACACACACCATTGTAATGGGGCGGGTTTCTACTTTCAGATGCAACAGGAATTTCTCAAGTTCGTCTATCCGTTCGCGAGATATGGGAGTTCGAAGTTAAGGAATGGTTGAAAACCATCAAAATTTTCTCAAGTCTGATACTCGAAACCAATAACTACAATAGCCTAGGGGAAAAATACACATACCGTTGTAATCGGGAGAGTTTCTGCTTTCAAACGCAACAGAAATTTTTCGAATTCGTCAATCCGTTCGCGAAATATCGGAGTTTGGAATTAAGAGATGGTTGAGAAACCATCAAAATTTTCGCAATTCTGGTACTCGAAACCAATAACTGGAATGGCCTAGGGGAAAAGTACACATACCGTTGTAATGGAGCGAGCTTCTACATTCAGATGCAATAGGAATTTCTCGATTTCCTCAATCCGTTCACGAGATATGGGAGTTTGAAGTTAAGGAATGTTTGAGAAACCATCAAAATTTTCGCAAGTCTGATACTCGAAATCAATAACTACTATGACCTAGGGCAAAAATACACATACCGTTGTAATCGGGCGAGTTTCTGCTTTCAGACGCAACTTGAATTTCTCGAGTACGTCAATCCGTTCGCGAGATATGGCAGTTTGAAGTTAAGGAATGGTTGAGAAACCATCAAAATTTTCGGAATCTGACACTCCAAACCAATAACTACTATGGTCTAGGGCAAAAATACACATACCGTTGTAATCGGGCGAGTTTCTGCTTTCAGATTCAACCGGAACTTCTCGAATTCGTCAATCCGTTCGCGAGATATGGGAGTTTGAAGTTAAGGAATGTTTGAAAAACCATCAAAATTTTCGCAAGTCTGATACTCGAAACCAATAACTGGAATGGCCTAGGGCAATAACACACATACCGTTGTAATAGGGCGAGTTTCTGGTTTCAGATGCAACCGGAACTTCTCGAATTCGTCAATCCGTTCGCGAGATATGGGAGTTTGAAGTTAAGGAATGTTTGAAAAACCATCAAAATTTTCGCAAGTCTGATACTCGAAACCAATAACTGGAATGGCCTAGGGCAATAACACACATACCGTTGTAATAGGGCGAGTTTCTGGTTTCAGATGCAACCGAAACTTCTCGAGTTCGTCAATCCGTTCGCGAGATATGGGAGTTTGAAATTAAGGAATGGTTGAGAAACCATCAAATATTTCACAAGTCTGATACACGAAACGAATAACTGGAATGGCCTAGGGGAAAAATACACATACTGTTGTAATGGGGCGAGCTTCTACATTCAGATGCAACAGGAATTTCTCGATTTCCTCAATCCGTTCGTGAGATATGGGAATTTGAAGTTAAGGAATGGTTGAGAAACCATCAAAATTTTCGCATGTCTGATACTCGAAACCATTAACTGCAATGGCCTAGGGCAAAAATACACATACCGTTGTAATCGGGCGAGTTTCTGCTTTCAGATGCAACAGAAATTTCTCGAGTTCGTCAATCCGTTCGCGAGATATGGTAGTTTGAAATTAAGGAATGGTTGAGAAACCATCAAAGTTTTCGCAAGTCTGATACTCGAAACCAATAACTGGAACGGCCTAGGGCAAAAATACACATACCGTTGTAATGGGGCGAGCTTCTACATTCAGATGCAACAGGAATTTCTCGATTTCCTCAATCCGTTCGTGAGATATAGGAATTTGAAGTTAAGGAATGGTTGAGAAACCATCAAAATTTTCGCATGTCTGATACTCGAAACCATTAACTGCAATGGCCTAGGGCAAAAATACACATACCGTTGTAATCGGGCGAGTTTCTGCTTTCAGATGCAACAGAAATTTCTCGAGTTCGTCAATCCGTTCGCGAGATATGGTAGTTTGAAATTAAGGAATGGTTGAGAAACCATCAAAAATTTCGCATGTCTGATACACGAAACGAATAACTGGAATGGCCTAGGGCAAAAGTACACATACCGTTGTAATGGAGCGAGCTTCTACATTCAGATGCAATAGGAATTTCTTGATTTCCTCAATCCGTTCGTGAGATATGGGAATTTGAAGTTAAGGAATGGTTGAGAAACCATCAAAATTTTCGCATGTCTGATACTCGAAACCATTAACTGCAATGGCCTAGGGCAAAAATACACATACCGTTGTAATCGGGCGAGTTTCTGCTTTCAGATGCAACAGAAATTTCTCGAGTTCGTCAATCCGTTCGCGAGATATGGTAGTTTGAAATTAAGGAATGGTTGAGAAACCATCAAAGTTTTCGCAAGTTTGATACTCGAAACCAATAACTGGAACGGCCTAGGGCAAAAATACACATACCGTTGTAATGGGGCGAGCTTCTACATTCAGATGCAACAGGAATTTCTCGATTTCCTCAATCCGTTCGTGAGATATAGGAATTTGAAGTTAAGGAATGGTTGAGAAACCATCAAAATTTTCGCATGTCTGATACTCGAAACCATTAACTGCAATGGCCTAGGGCAAAAATACACATACCGTTGTAATCGGGCGAGTTTCTGCTTTCAGATGCAACAGAAATTTCTCGAGTTCGTCAATCCGTTCGCGAGATATGGTAGTTTGAAATTAAGGAATGGTTGAGAAACCATCAAAAATTTCGCATGTCTGATACACGAAACGAATAACTGGAATGGCCTAGGGGAAAAGTACACATACCGTTGTAATGGAGCGAGCTTCTACATTCAGATGCAATAGGAATTTCTCGATTTCCTCAATCCGTTCACGAGATATGGGAGTTTGAAGTTAAGGAATGGTTGAGAAACCGTCAAAATTTTCGCAAGTCTGATACTCGAAACCAATAACTGGAATGGCCTAGGGCAAAAATACACATACCGTTGTAATCGGACGAGTTTCTGCTTTCAGATGCAACAGGAATTTCGAGAGTTCGTCAATCCGTTCGCGAGATATGGGAGTTTGATGTTAAGGAATGGTTGAGAGACCATGAAAATTTTCGCAAATCTGATACTCGAAACCAATAACTACTATCACCTAGGGCAAAAATACACATAGCGTTGTAATCGGGCGAGTTTCTGCTTTCAGACGCAACAGGAATTTCTCGAGTACGTCAATCCGTTCGCGAGATATGGGAGTTTGAATTTAAGGAATGGTTGAGAAACCATCAATATTTTCGGAATCTGATACTCGAAACCAATAACTACTATGGTCTAGGGCAAAAATACACATACCGTTGTAATCGGGCGAGTTTCTGCTTTCAGATACAACCGGAATTTCTCGAGTTCGTCAATCGGTTCGCGAGATATGGGAGTTTGAAATTAAGGAATGGTTGAGAAACCATCAAAGTTTTCGCAAGTCTGATACTCGAAACCAATAACTACTATGGCCTAGAGCAAAAATACACATACCGTTGTAATGGGGCGAGCTTCTACTTTCAGATGCAACAGGAAATTCCCGATTTCCTCAACCCGTTCACGAGATATGGGAGTTTGAAGTTAAGGAATGGTTGAGAAACCATCAAAATTTTCGCAAGTCTGATACTCGAAACCATTAACTGCAATGGCCTAGGGCAAAAATACACATACCGTTGTAATCGGGCGAGTTTCTGCTTTCAGATGCAACAGAAATTTCTCGAGTTCGTCAATCCGTTCGCGAGATATGGTAGTTTGAAATTAAGGAATGGTTGAGAAACCATCAAAAATTTCGCATGTCTGATACACGAAACGAATAACTGGAATGGCCTAGGGGAAAAGTACACATACCGTTGTAATGGAGCGAGCTTCTACATTCAGATGCAATAGGAATTTCTCGATTTCCTCAATCCGTTCACGAGATATGGGAGTTTGAAGTTAAGGAATGGTTGAGAAACCGTCAAAATTTTCGCAAGTCTGATACTCGAAACCAATAACTGGAATGGCCTAGGGCAAAAATACACATACCGTTGTAATCGGACGAGTTTCTGCTTTCAGATGCAACAGGAATTTCGAGAGTTCGTCAATCCGTTCGCGAGATATGGGAGTTTGATGTTAAGGAATGGTTGAGAGACCATGAAAATTTTCGCAAATCTGATACTCGAAACCAATAACTACTATCACCTAGGGCAAAAATACACATACCGTTGTAATCGGGCGAGTTTCTGCTTTCAGACGCAACAGGAATTTCTCGAGTACGTCAATCCGTTCGCGAGATATGGGAGTTTGAATTTAAGGAATGGTTGAGAAACCATCAATATTTTCGGAATCTGATACTCGAAACCAATAACTACTATGGTCTAGGGCAAAAATACACATACCGTTGTAATCGGGCGAGTTTCTGCTTTCAGATACAACCGGAATTTCTCGAGTTCGTCAATCGGTTCGCGAGATATGGGAGTTTGAAATTAAGGAATGGTTGAGAAACCATCAAAGTTTTCGCAAGTCTGATACTCGAAACCAATAACTACTATGGTCTAGAGCAAAAATACACATACCGTTGTAATGGGGCGAGCTTCTACTTTCAGATGCAACAGGAAATTCCCGATTTCCTCAACCCGTTCACGAGATATGGGAGTTTGAAGTTAAGGAATGGTTGAGAAACCATCAAAATTTTCGCAAGTCTGATACTCGAAACCATTAACTGCAATGGCCTAGGGCAAAAATACACATACCGTTGTAATCGGGAGAGCTTCTACTTTCAGACGCAACAGAAATTTGTCGGATTCGTCAATATGTTCGCGAAATACCGCATTTTGGAGTTAAGAGATGGTTGAGCAATCATCAAAATTTTCGCAAGTCTGATACTCGAAACCAATAACTACAATGGCCCAGGGGAAAAATGCACATACCGATCTAATCGGGAGAGTTTCTGCTTTCAAACGCAACAGAAAGTTTTCGAATTCGTCAATCAGTTCGCGAAATATCGGAGTTTGGAATTAAGAGATGGTTGAGAAACCATCAAAATTTTCGCAATTCTGGTACTCGAAACCAATAACTGGAATGGCCTAGGGGAAAAGTACACATACCGTTGTAATGGAGCGAGCTTCTACATTCAGATGCAATAGGAATTTCTCGAGTGCGTCAATCCGTTCGCGAGATATGGGAGTTTGAAACTAAGGAATGGTTGATAAACCATCAAAGTTTTCGCAAGTCTGATACTCGAAATCAATAACTGGAATGGCCTAGGGCTAAAATACACATACCGTTGTAATCGGGCGAGTTTCTGCTTTCAGACGCAACTTGAATTTCTCGAGTACGTCAATCCGTTCGCGAGATATGGGAGTTTGAAATTAAGGAATGGTTGAGAAACCATCAAAAATTTCGCAAGTCTGATACACGAAACGAATAACTGGAATGGCCTAGGGGAAAAGTACACATACCGTTGTAATGGAGCGAGCTTCTCCATTCAGATGCAATAGGAATTTCTCGATTTCCTCAATCCGTTCACGAGATATGGGAGTTTGAAGTTAAGGAATGGTTGTGAAACCGTCAAAATTTTCGCAAGTCTGATACTCGAAACCAATAACTGGAATGGCCTAGGTCTAAAATACACATACCGTTGTAATGGGGCGAGCTTCTACATTCAGATGCAACAGGAATTTCTCGATTTCCTCAATCCGTTCGTGAGATATGGGAATTTGAGTTAAGGAATGGTTGAGAAACCATAAAAATTTTCGCGAGTCTGATACTCGAAATCAATAACTACTATGACCTAGGGCAAAAATACACATACCGTTGTAATCGGGCGAGTTTCTGCTTTCAGACGCAACAGGAATTTCTCGAGTACGTCAATCCGTTCGCGAGATATGGGAGATTGAAGTTAAGGAATGGTTGAGAAACCATCAAAATTTTCGGAATCTGATACTCGAAACCAATAACTACTATGGTCTAGGGCAAAAATACACATACCGTTGTAATCGGGCGAGTTTCTGCTTTCAGATGCAACAGGAATTTCTCTAGTTCGTCAATCCGTTCGCGAGATATGCGAGTTTGAAATTGAGGAATGGTTGAGAAACCATCAAAATTTTCGCAAGCCTGATACTCGAAACCAATGACTACAATGGCCTAGGGGAAAAGTACACACACCATTGTAATCGGGAGAGTTTATACTTTCTGGTGCAACAGGAATTTCTCGAGTTCGTCAATACGTTCGCGAGATATGGGAGCTTGAAGTTAAGGAATGGTTGAGAAACCATCAAAATTTTCGGAATCTGATACTCTAAACCATTAACTACTATGGTCTAGGGCAAAAATACATATACCGTTGTAATCGCGCGAGCTTCTACTTTCAGATCCAACAGGAATTTCTCGAGTCCGTCAATCCGTTCGCGAGATATGGGAGTTTGAAGTTAAGGTATGGTTGAGAAACGATCAAAATTTTCGCAAGTCTGATACTCGAAACCAATAACTGGAATGGCCTTGGGGAAAAGTACACACATCATTGTAATCGGGCGAATTTCCACTTTCAGATGCAACCGGAATTTCTCGAGTTCGCCAATCCGTTCGCGAGATATGGAAGTGTGAATTTATGGAATGGTTGACAAGCAATCAAAATTTTCGCAAGTCTGATACTAGAAACCAATAACTGGAATGGCCTAGGGGAAAAGTACACACACCATTGTAATCGGGCGAGTTTCTACTTTCAGATGCAACAGGAATTTCTCGAGTTCGTCAATCCGTTCGCGAAAAATGGGAGTTTGAAGTTAAGGAATGGTTGAGAAACCATCAAAATTTTCGCAAGTCTGATACCCGAAACCAATAACTGGAATGGCCTAGGGGAAAAGTACACACACCATTGTAATCGGGCGAATTTCTGACTTCAGATGCAGTAGGAATTTCTCGAATTTGTCAATCCGTTCGCGAGGTATGGGAGTTTGAAGTTAAGGAATGGTTGAGAAACCATCAAAATTTTCGCAAGTCTGATACTCGAAACCAATAACTTGAATGGCCTAGGGGAAAAGTACACTCACAAATGTAATCGGGCAAGTTTCTACTTTCAGATGCAAAAGGAATTTCTCGAGTTCGTCAATCCGTTCGCGAGTTATGGGAGTTTGAAGTTAAGGAATGGTTGAGAAACCATCAAAGTTTTCGCAAGTCTGATACTCGAAACCAATGACTACTATGGTCTACAGCAAAAATACCCATACCGTTGTAATCGGGCGAGTTTCAACTTTCAGATGCAACAGGAATTTCTCGTGTTCGTAAGTCCGTTCGCGAGATATTGGAGTTTGAAGTTAAGGAATGGTTGAGAAACCATCAAAATTTTCGCAAGTCTGATACTCGAAACCAATAACTGGAATGGCCTAGGGGAAAAGTACACTCACCAATGTAATCGGGCAAGTTTCTACTTTCAGATTCAACAGGAATTTCTCGAGTTCGTCAGTCCGTTCGCGAGATATTGGTGTTTGAAATTAAGGAATGGTTGAGAAACCATCAAAATTTTCGCAAGTCTGATACTCGAAACCAATAACTGGAATGGCCTAGGGGAAAAGTACACTCACCAATGTAATCGGGCAAGTTTCTACTTTCAGATGCAACAGGAATTTCTCGAGTTCGTCAATCCGTTCGCGAGATATGGGAGTTTGAAGTTAAGGAGTGGTTGAGAAACCATCAAAGTTTTCGGAATCTGATACTCTAAACCATTAACTACTATGGTCTAGGGCAAAAATACACATACCGTTGTAATCGGGCGAGTTTCAACTTTCAGATGCAACAGGAATTTCTCGAGTTCTTCAACCGGTTCGCGAGATATGGGAGTTTGAATTTAAGGAATGGTTGATAGTCCATTAAAATTTTCGCAAGTCTGTTACTCGAAACCAATAACTGGAATGGCCTAGGGGAAAAGTACACACACCATTGTAATAGGGCGAGTTTCTGCCTTCAGATGCAGTAGGAATTTCTCGAGTTCGTCAATCCGTTCGCGAGGTATGGGAGTTTGAAGTTAAGGAATGGTTGAGAAACCATCAAAATTTTCGCAATTCGGGTACTCGAAACCAATAACTGGAATGGCCTAGGGGAAAAGTACACACACCATTGTAATGGGGCGGGTTTCTACTTTCAGATGCAACACGAATTTCTCGAGTTCGTCAATCCGTTCGCGAGATATGGGAGTTTGAAGTTAAGGAATGGTTGAGAATCCATCAAAATTTTCGCAAGTCTGATAATCGAAACCAATAACTACAATGGCCTAGGGGAAAAATGCACATACCGTTCTAATCGGGAGAGTTTCTTCTTTCAGACGCAACAGAAATTTTTCGAATTCGCCTATCCGTTCCCGAAATATCGGAGTTTGGATTTAAGAGATGGTTGAGAAACCATCAAAATTTTCGCAATTCTGATACTCGAAACGAATAACTGGTGTGGCCTAGGCGGAAAGTACACACACCATTGTAATCGGTCGAGTTTCTACTTTCAGATGCAACAGGAATTTCTCGAGTTCGTCTATCCGTTCGCGAGATATGGGAGTTCGAAGTTAAGGAATGGTTGAAAACCATCAAAATTTTCTCAAGTCTGATACTCGAAACCAATAACTACAATAGCCTAGGGGAAAAATACACATACCGTTGTAATCGGGAGAGTTTCTGCTTTCAAACGCAACAGAAATTTTTCGAATTCGTCAATCCGTTCGCGAAATATCGGAGTGTGGAATTAAGAGATGATTGAGAAACCATCAAAATTTTCGCAATTCTGGTACTCGAAACCAATAACTGGAATGGCCTAGGGGAAAAGTACACATACCGTTGTAATGGAGCGAGCTTCTACATTAAGATGCAATAGGAATTTCTCGATTTCCTCAATCCGTTCACGAGATATGGGAGTTTGAAGTTAAGGAATGTTTGAGAAACCGTCAAAATTTTCGCAAGTCTGATACTCGAAATCAATAACTACTATGACCTAGGGCAAAAATACACATACCGATGTAATCGGGCGAGCTTCTGCTTTCAGATGCAACAGGAATTTCTCGAGTTCGTCAATCCGTTCGCGAGATATGGAAGTTTGAAGTTAAGAAATGGTTGAGAGACCATCAAAATTTTCGCAAATCCGATACTCGAAACCAATAACTACTATGGCCTACGGCAAAAATACACATACCGTTGTAATCGGGCGAGTTTCTGCTTTCAGACGCAACTTGAATTTCTCGAGTACGTCAATCCGTTCGCGAGATATGGCAGTTTGAAGTTAAGGAATGGTTGAGAAACCATCAAAATTTTCGGAATCTGACACTCCAAACCAATAACTACTATGGTCTAGGGCAAAAATACACATACCGTTGTAATCGGGCGAGTTTCTGCTTTCAGATTCAACCGGAACTTCTCGAATTCGTCAATCCGTTCGCGAGATATGGGAGTTTGAAGTTAAGGAATGTTTGAAAAACCATCAAAATTTTCGCAAGTCTGATACTCGAAACCAATAACTGGAATGGCCTAGGGCAATAATACACATACCGTTGTAATCGGGCGAGTTTCTGCTTTCAGATGCAACCGAAATTTCTCGAGTTCGTCAATCCGTTCGCGAGATATGGGAGTTTGAAATTAAGGAATGATTGAGAAACCATCAAATATTTCGCAAGTCTGATACACGAAACGAATAACTGGAATGGCCTAGGGGATAAGTGCACATACCGTTGTAATGGAGCGAGCTTCTACATTCAGATGCAATAGGAATTTCTCGATTTCCTCAATCCGTTCACGAGATATGGGAGTTTGAAGTTAAGGAATGGTTGTGAAACCGTCAAAATTTTCGCAAGTCTGATGCTCGAAACCAATAACTGGAATGGCCTAGTGGAAAAGTACACATACCGTTGTAATCGGGCGAGCTTCTGCTTTCATATGCAACAGGAATTTCTCGATTTCCTCAATCCGTGCACGAGATATGGGAGTTTGAAGTTAAGGAATGGTTGAGAAACCGTCAAAATTTTCGCATGTCTGATACACGAAACCATTAACTGCAATGGCCTAGGGCAAAAATACACATACCGTTGTAATCGGGCGAGCTTCTGCTTTCAGATGCAACAGAAATTTCTCGAGTTCGTCAATCCGTTCGCGAGATTTGGTAGTTTGAAATTAAGGAATGGTTGAGAAACCATCAAAGTTTTCGCAAGTCTGATACTCGAAACCAATAACTGGAATGGCCTAGTGCAAAGATACACATACCGTTGTAATCGGGCGAGTTTCTGCTTTCAGATGCAACAGAAATTTCTCGAGTTCGTCAATCCGTTCGCGAGATATGGTAGTTTGAAATTAAGGAATGGTTGAGAAACCATCAAAGTTTTCGCAAGTCTGATACTCGAAACCAATAACTGGAATGGCCTAGGGCAAAAATACACATACCGTTGTAATGGGGCGAGCTTCTACATTCAGATGCAACAGGAATTTCTCGATTTCCTCAATCCGTTCGTGAGATATGGGAATTTGAAGTTAAGGAATGGTTGAGAAACCATCAAAATTTTCGCATGTCTGATACACGAAACCATTAACTGCAATGGCCTAGGGCAAAAATACACATACCGTTGTAATCGGGCGAGTTTCTGCTTTCAGATGCAACAGAAATTTCTCGAGTTCGTCAATCCGTTCGCGAGATATGGTAGTTTGAAATTAAGGAATGGTTGAGAAACCATCAAAGTTTTCGCAAGTCTGATACTCGAAACCAATAACTGGAATGGCCTAGGGCAATAATACACATACCGTTGTAATCGGGCGAGCTTCTACATTCAGATGCAATAGGAATTTCTCGATTTCCTCAATCCGTTCACGAGATATGGGAGTTTGAAGTTAAGGAATGGTTGTGAAACCGTCAAAATTTTCGCAAGTCTGATACTCGAAACCAATAGCTGGAATGGCCTTGGGCTAAAATACACATACCGTTGTAATGGGGCGAGCTTCTACATTCAGATGCAACAGGAATTTCTCGATTTCCTCAATCCGTTCGTGAGATATGGGAATTTGAGTTAAGGAATGGTTGAGAAACCATAAAAATTTTCGCGAGTCTGATACTCGAAATCAATAACTACTATGACCTAGGGCAAAAATACACATACCGTTGTAATCGGGCGAGTTTCTGCTTTCAGACGCAACAGGGATTTCTCGAGTACGTCAATCCGTTCGCGAGATATGGGAGATTGAAGTTAAGGAATGGTTGAGAAACCATCAAAATTTTCGGAATCTGATACTCGAAACCAATAACTACTATGGTCTAGGGCAAAAATACACATACCGTTGTAATCGGGCGAGTTTCTGCTTTCAGATGCAACAGGAATTTCTCTAGTTCGTCAATCCGTTCGCGAGATATGCGAGTTTGAAATTGAGGAATGGTTGAGAAACCATCAAAATTTTCGCAAGCCTGATACTCGAAACCAATTACTACAATGGCCTAGGGGAAAAGTACACACACCATTGTAATCGGGAGAGTTTATACTTTCTGGTGCAACAGGAATTTCTCGAGTTCGTCAATACGTTCGCGAGATATGGGAGCTTGAAGTTAAGGAATGGTTGAGAAACCATCAAAATTTTCGGAATCTGATACTCTAAACCATTAACTACTATGGTCTAGGGCAAAAATACACATACCGTTGTAATCAGGCGAGTTTCTACCTTCAGATGCAACAGGAATTTCTCGAGTTCGTCAATCGGTTCGCGAGATATGGGAGTTTGAAGTTAAGGAATGTTTGAAAAACCATCAAAATTTTCGCAAGTCTGATACTCGAAACCAATAACTGGAATGGCCTAGGGCAATAATACACATACCGTTGTAATCGGGCGAGTTTCTGCATTCAGATGCAACCGAAATTTCTCGAGTTCGTCAATCCGTTCGCGAAATATGGGAGTTTGAAATTAAGGAATGGTTGAGAAACCATCAAATATTTCGCAAGTCTGATACACGAAACGAATAACTGGAATGGCCTAGGGCAAAAATACACATACCGTTGTAATGGGGCGAGCTTCTACATTCAGATGCAACAGGAATTTCTCGATTTCCTCAATCCGTTCGTGAGATATGGGAATTTGAAGTTAAGGAATGGTTGAGAAACCATCAAAATTTTCGCATGTCTGATACACGAAACCATTAACTGCAATGGCCTAGGGCAAAAATACACATACCGTTGTAATCGGGCGAGTTTCTGCTTTCAGATGCAACAGGAATTTCTCGATTTCCTCAATCCGTTCGTGAGATATGGGAATTTGAAGTTAAGGAATGGTTGAGAAACCATCAAAATTTTCGCATGTCTGATACTCGAAGCCATTAACTGCAATGGCCTAGGGCAAAAATACACATACCGTTGTAATCGGGCGAGTTTCTGCTTTCAGATGCAACAGTAATTTCTCGAGTTCGTCAATCCGTTCGCGAGATATGGGAGTTTGATGTTAAGGAATGGTTGAGAGACCATGAAAATTTTCGCAAATCTGATACTCGAAACCAATAACTACAGTGGCCTAGGGGAAAAATACACATACCGTTGTAATCGGGCGAGTTTTTGCTTTCAGATGCGTCAGGAATTTCTCGAGTTCGTCAATCCGTTCGCGAGATATGGGAGTTTGAAGTTAAGCAATGGTTGAGAAACCATCAAAATTTTCGCAAGTCTGATACTCGAATCCAATAACTACTATTGCCTTGGGCAAATATACACGTACCGTTGTAATCGGGCGAGTTTCGGCTTTCAGATGCAAAAGGAATTTCTCGAGTTGGTCAATCCGTTCGCGAGATATGGGAGTTTGAAGTTAAGTAATGGTTGAGAAACGATCAAAATTTTCGCAAGTCTGATACTCGTAACCAATAACTACCATGGCCTGGGGGAAAAATACACACACAATTGTAATCGGGCGAGTTTCTGCTTTCAGACGCGTCAGGAATTTCTCGAGTTCGTCAATCCGTTCGCGAGATATGGGAGTTTGAAGTTAAGGAATGGTGGCGAAACCATCAAAATTTTCGCAAGTCTGATACTCGAAACCAATAACTGAAATGGCCCAGGGGGAACGTACACACACCATTGTCATCGGGCGAGTTACAACTTTCAGATGCAACAGGAATTTCTCGATTTCGCCTATCCGTTCGCGAGATATGGGAGTTTGAAGTTAAGGAATGGTTGAGAAACCATCAAAATTTTCGCAAGTCTGATGCTAGAAACGAATGAGCGGAATGGCCTAGGGGAAAAGTACACACACCATTGTAATCGGGCGAGCTTCTACTTTCAGATGCAACAGAAATTTTTCGGATTCGACAATCCGTTCGCGAAATATCCGAGATTGGAGTTAAGAGATGGTTGAGAAACCTTCAAAATTTTCGAAAGTCTGATACCAGAAACCAATAACCGGAATGACCTAGGGGGAAAGTACACACACCACTGTGATTGGGCGAGTTTCTACTTTCAGAAGCAACTGGAATTTCTCGAGTTCGCCTATCCGTTCGCGAGATGTGGGAGTTTGAAGTTATGGAATGGTTGAGAAACCATCAAAATTTTCGCAAGTCTGATACTCGAAACAAATAACTACAATGGCCTAGCGGAAAAATACACATACCGTTGTAATCGGGAGAGTTTCTACTTTCAGATGCAGCTGGAATTTCTCGAGACCGACAATCCGTTCGCGAGATATGGGCGTTTGAATTTAAGGAATGGTTGAGAAACCATCAAAATTTTCGCAAGTCTGATACTCGAAACAAATAACTACGGTGGCCTAGGTGAAAAATACACATACCGTTCTAATCGGGCGAGTTTCTTCTTTTAGATGCGTCAGGAATTACTCGAGGTCATCAATCCGTTTGCTAGATATGGGAGTATGATGTTAAGGAATGGTTGAGAAACCATCAAAATTTTCGCAAGTCTGATACTCGAAACCAATAACTACAGTGGCCTAGGGGAAAAATACACATACCGTTGTAATCGGGCGAGTTTTTGCTTTCAGATGCGTCAGGAATTTCTCGAGTTCGTCAATCCGTTCGCGAGATATGGGAGTTTGAAGTTAAGCAATGGTTGAGAAACCATCAAAATTTTCGCAAATCTGATACTCGAAACCAATAACTGGAATGGCCTAGGGGAAAAGTACACATACCGTTGTAATGGGGCGAGTTTCTACTTTCAGATGCAACAGAAATTTCTCGATTTCCTCAATCCGTTCGCGAGATATGGGAGTTTGAAGTTAAGGAATGGTTGAGAATCAATCAAAATTTTCGCAAGTCTGATACTCTAATCCAATAACTACAATGGCCTAGGGGAAAAGTACACACACCATTGTAATCGGGCGAGTTTCTACTTTCAGATGCAATAGGAATTGCTCGAGTTCGTCAATCCGTTCGCGAGATATGGGAGTTTGAAGTTAAGGAATGGTTGAGAAAACATCAAAATTTTCGCAAGTCTGATACTCGAAACCAATAACTACAATGGCATAGGTAAAAAGTACACCTACCAATGTAATCGGGCGAAATTTTACTTTCACATGCAACAGGAATTTTTCCAGTTCGTCAATCCGTCCGCGAGATATGGGAGTTTGAAGTTAAGGAATGGATGAGAAACCATGAAAATTTTCGCAAGACTGATACTCGAAACCAATAACTACAATGGCCTAGGGGAAAATACAAATACCCTTGTAATCGGGCGAGTTTCTACTTTCAGATGCAACAGAAATTTCTCGATTTCCTCAATCCGTTCGCGAGATATGGGAGTTTGAAGTTAAGGAATGGTTGAGAATCAATCAAAATTTTCGCAAGTCTGATACTCTAATCCAATAACTACAATGGCCTAGGGGAAAAGTACACACACCATTGTAATCGGGCGAGTTTCTACTTTCAGATGCAATAGGAATTGCTCGAGTTCGTCAATCCGTTCGCGAGATATGGGAGTTTGAAGTTAAGGAATGGTTGAGAAAACATCAAAATTTTCGCAAGTCTGATACTCGAAACCAATAACTACAATGGCATAGGTAAAAAGTACACCTACCAATGTAATCGGGCGAAATTTTACTTTCACATGCAACAGGAATTTTTCCAGTTCGTCAATCCGTCCGCGAGATATGGGAGTTTGAAGTTAAGGAATGGATGAGAAACCATGAAAATTTTCGCAAGACTGATACTCGAAACCAATAACTACAATGGCCTAGGGGAAAATACAAATACCCTTGTAATCGGGCGAGTTTCTACTTTCAGATGCAACAGGAATTTGTCGAGTTCGTCAATCCGTTCGCGAGATATGCGAGTTTGAAACTGAGGAATGGTTGAGAAACCATCAAAATCTTCGCAAGTCTGATACTCGAAACCAATAACTACATTGGCCTAGGGGAAAAGTACACATACCGTTGTAATGGGGCGAGTTTCTGCTTTCAGATGCAACAGGAATTTCTGGAGTTCGTCAATCCGTTCGCGAGATATGGGAGTTTGATGTTAAGGAATGGTTGAGAAACCATCAAAATTTTCGCAGGTCTGATACTCGAAACTAATAACTGGAATGGCCTAGGGGAAAAGTACACACCATTGTAATCGGGCGAGTTTCTACTTTCAGATGCAACAGGTATTTTTCGAGTTCGTCTATCCGTTCGCGAGATATGGGAGTTTGATGTTAAGGAATGGTTGAGAAACCTTCAAAATTTTCGCTAGTCTGATAGTCGAAACCAATAACTACAATGGCCTAGGGGAAAAATACACATACCGTTGTAATCGGGCGAGTTTCTGCTTTCAGATGCAACAGGAATTTCCGAGTTCGTATATCCGTTCGCGAGATATGGGAGTTTGAAGTTAGGGAATGGTTGATAAACCATCAAAACTTTCGCAAGTCTGATACTCGAAACCAATAACTACTATGGCCTAGGGCAAAAATACACATACCGATGTAATCGGGCGAGTTTCTGCTTTCAGATGCAGCAGGAATTTCTCGAGTTCGTCAATCCGTTCGCGAGATATGAGAGTTTGAAGTTAAGGAATGGTTTAGAAACCATCAAAATTTTCGCAAGTCTGATACTCGAATCCAATAACTACTATTGCCTTGGGCAAATATACACGTACCGTTGTAATCGGGCGAGTTTCGGCTTTCAGATGCAAAAGGAATTTCTCGAGTTGGTCAATCCGTTCGCGAGATATGGGAGTTTGAAGTTAAGTAATGGTTGAGAAACGATCAAAATTTTCGCAAGTCTGATACTCGTAACCAATAACTACCATGGCCTGGGGGAAAAATACACACACAATTGTAATCGGGCGAGTTTCTGCTTTCAGACGCGTCAGGAATTTCTCGAGTTCGTCAATCCGTTCGCGAGATATGGGAGTTTGAAGTTAAGGAATGGTGGCGAAACCATCAAAATTTTCGCAAGTCTGATACTCGAAACCAATAACTGAAATGGCCCAGGGGGAACGTACACACACCATTGTCATCGGGCGAGTTACAACTTTCAGATGCAACAGGAATTTCTCGATTTCGCCTATCCGTTCGCGAGATATGGGAGTTTGAAGTTAAGGAATGGTTGAGAAACCATCAAAATTTTCGCAAGTCTGATGCTAGAAACGAATGAGCGGAATGGCCTAGGGGAAAAGTACACACACCATTGTAATCGGGCGAGCTTCTACTTTCAGATGCAACAGAAATTTTTCGGATTCGACAATCCGTTCGCGAAATATCCGAGATTGGAGTTAAGAGATGGTTGAGAAAGCTTCAAAATTTTCGAAAGTCTGATACCAGAAACCAATAACCGGAATGACCTAGGGGGAAAGTACACACACCACTGTGATTGGGCGAGTTTCTACTTTCAGAAGCAACTGGAATTTCTCGAGTTCGCCTATCCGTTCGCGAGATGTGGGAGTTTGAAGTTATGGAATGGTTGAGAAACCATCAAAATTTTCGCAAGTCTGATACTCGAAACAAATAACTACAATGGCCTAGCGGAAAAATACACATACCGTTGTAATCGGGAGAGTTTCTACTTTCAGATGCAGCTGGAATTTCTCGAGACCGACAATCCGTTCGCGAGATATGGGCGTTTGAATTTAAGGAATGGTTGAGAAACCATCAAAATTTTCGCAAGTCTGATACTCGAAACAAATAACTACGGTGGCCTAGGTGAAAAATACACATACCGTTCTAATCGGGCGAGTTTCTTCTTTTAGATGCGTCAGGAATTACTCGAGGTCATCAATCCGTTTGCTAGATATGGGAGTATGATGTTAAGGAATGGTTGAGAAACCATCAAAATTTTCGCAAGTCTGATACTCGAAACCAATAAGTACAATGGCCAAGGGGAAAAATACACACACCGTTGTAATCGGGCGAGTTTCTACTTTCAGATGCAACAGGAATTTCTCGATATCCTCAATCCGTTCGCGAGATATGGGAATTTGAAGTTAAGGAATGGTTGAGAAACCATAAAAATTTACGCGAGTCTGATACTCGAAACCAATAAGTACAATGGCCAAGGGGAAAAATACACATACCGTTGTAATCGGTCGTGTTTCTGCTTTCAGATGCAACAGGAATATCTCGATTTCCTCAATCCGTTCGCGAGATATGGGAGTTTGAAGTTAAGGAATGGTTGAGAGTCCATTAAAATTTTCGCAAGTCTGATACTCGAAACCAATAACTGGAATGGCCTAGGGGAAAAGTACACACACCATTGTAATCGGGCGAGTTTCTGCCTCCAGATGCCATAGGAATTTCTCGAGTTCGTCAATCCGTTCGCGAGATATGGGAGTTTGAAGTTAAGGAATGGTTGAGAAACCATCAAAATTTTCGCAAGTCTGATACTCGAAACCAATAAGTACAATGGCCAAGGGGAAAAATACACATACCGTTGTAATCGGGCGAGTTTCTACTTTCAGATGCAACCGGAATTTCTCGAGTTCGTCAATCCGTTCGCGAGATATGGGAGTTTGAAGATAAGGAATGGTTGAGATACCATCAAAATTTCGCAAGTCTCATACTCGAAACCAATAACTACAATGGCCTAGGAGAAGAGTACACACACTATTGTAATCGGGCTTGCTTCTACTTTCAGATGCAACAGGAATTGCTCGATTTCCTCAATTCCGTTCGTGGGATATAGGAGTTTGAAGTGAAGGAATGGTTGAGAAACCTTCAAAATTTTCGCAAGTCTGATACTCGAAACCAATAACTGGAATGGCCTAAGGGAAAAATGCACATACCATTGTAACT
Source organism: Ptiloglossa arizonensis (assembly GCF_051014685.1). NCBI lineage: Eukaryota > Metazoa > Arthropoda > Insecta > Hymenoptera > Colletidae > Ptiloglossa > Ptiloglossa arizonensis. Next base: position 154,330 of record NW_027478535.1, on the reverse strand, counting down.
GGGAGAGTTTCCACTTTCAGATGCATCAGAAGTTTTTCGGATTCGACAATTCGTTCGCGAAATATCGGGGTTTGGAGTTAAGAAATGGTTGAGAAACCATCAAAATTTTCGCAAGTCTGATACTCGAAACCAATAACTGGAATGGCCTACGAGAAAAGTACACACACCATTGTAATCGGGCGAGTTTCTACTTTCAGATGCAACGGGAATTTCTCGAGTCCGTCAATCAGTTCGCGAGATATGGGAGTTTGAATTTAAAGAATGGTTGAGAAACCATCAAAATTTTCCCAAGTCTGATACTCGAAACCAATAACTACCATGGCCTAGGGCAAAAATACACATACCGTTGTAGTCGGGCGAGTTTCTGCTGTCAGATGCAACAGGAATTTCTCGAGTTCGTCAATCCGTTCGCGAGATATGGGAGTTTGAAGTTAAGGAATGGTTGAGGAACCCTCAAAATTTTCGCAACTCTGATACTCGAAACCAATAACTACCATGGCCTAGGGCAAAAATACACATACCGTTGTAGTCGGGGGAGTTTCTGCTGTCAGATGCAACAGGAATTTCTCGAGTTCGTCAATCCGTTCGCGAGATATGGGAGTTTGAAGTTAAGGAATGGTTGAGGAACCCTCAAAATTTTCGCAAATCTGATACTCGAAACCAATAACTGGAATGGCCTAGGGGAGAAGTACACACACCAATGTAATCGGGCGAGTTCCTACTTTCAGATGCAACAGGAATTTCTCGAGTTCGTCAATCCGTTCGCGAGATATGGGAGTTTGAAGTTAAGCAATGGCTGAGAAAATATCAAAATTTTCGCAAATCTGATACTCGAAACCAATAACTACAATGGCCTAGGTGAAAAATACAAATACTGTTGTAATCGGGCGAATTTCTGCTTTCAAATTCAACAGAAGTTTCTCGAGTTCGTCAATCCGTTCGCGAGATATGGGAGTTTGAAGTTAAGGAATGGTTGAGAAACCATCAAAATTTTCGCAAGTCTGATACTCGAAACCAATAAGTACAATGGCCAAGGGGAAAAATACACATACCGTTGTAATCGGGCGAGTTTCTACTTTCAGATGCAACCGGAATTTCTCGAGTTCGTCAATCCGTTCGCGAGATATGGGAGTTTGAAGATAAGGAATGGTTGAGATACCATCAAAATTTCGCAAGTCTCATACTCGAAACCAATAACTACAATGGCCTAGGAGAAGAGTACACACACTATTGTAATCGGGCTTGCTTCTACTTTCAGATGCAACAGGAATTGCTCGATTTCCTCAATTCCGTTCGTGGGATATAGGAGTTTGAAGTGAAGGAATGGTTGAGAAACCTTCAAAATTTTCGCAAGTCTGATACTCGAAACCAATAACTGGAATGGCCTAAGGGAAAAATGCACATACCATTGTAACTGGGAGAGTTTCCACTTTCAGATGCATCAGAAGTTTTTCGGATTCGTCAATTCGTTCGCGAAATATCGGGGTTTGGAGTTAAGAAATGGTTGAGAAACCATCAAAATTTTCGCAAGTCTGATACTCGAAACCAATAACTGGAATGGCCTACGAGAAAAGTACACACACCATTGTAATCGGGCGAGTTTCTACTTTCAGATGCAACGGGAATTTCTCGAGTCCGTCAATCAGTTCGCGAGATATGGGAGTTTGAATTTAAAGAATGGTTGAGAAACCATCAAAATTTTCCCAAGTCTGATACTCGAAACCAATAACTACCATGGCCTAGGGCAAAAATACACATACCGTTGTAGTCGGGCGAGTTTCTGCTGTCAGATGCAACAGGAATTTCTCGAGTTCGTCAATCCGTTCGCGAGATATGGGAGTTTGAAGTTAAGGAATGGTTGAGGAACCCTCAAAATTTTCGCAACTCTGATACTCGAAACCAATAACTACCATGGCCTAGGGCAAAAATACACATACCGTTGTAGTCGGGGGAGTTTCTGCTGTCAGATGCAACAGGAATTTCTCGAGTTCGTCAATCCGTTCGCGAGATATGGGAGTTTGAAGTTAAGGAATGGTTGAGGAACCCTCAAAATTTTCGCAAATCTGATACTCGAAACCAATAACTGGAATGGCCTAGGGGAGAAGTACACACACCAATGTAATCGGGCGAGTTCCTACTTTCAGATGCAACAGGAATTTCTCGAGTTCGTCAATCCGTTCGCGAGATATGGGAGTTTGAAGTTAAGCAATGGCTGAGAAAATATCAAAATTTTCGCAAATCTGATACTCGAAACCAATAACTACAATGGCCTAGGTGAAAAATACAAATACTGTTGTAATCGGGCGAATTTCTGCTTTCAAATTCAACAGAAGTTTCTCGAGTTCGTCAATCCGTTCGCGAGATATGGGAGTTTGAAGTTAAGGTATGGTTGAGAAACCATCAAAATTTTCGCAAGTCTGATACTCCAAACCAATAACTACAATGGCCAAGGGGAAAAATACACATACCGTTGTAATCGGGCGAGTTTCTACTTTCAGATGCAACAGGAATTTCTCGAGTTCGTCAATCCGTTCGCGAGATATGCGAGTTTGAAACTGAGGAATGGTTGAGAAACCATCAAAATCTTCGCAAGTCTGATACTCGAAACCAATAACTACATTGGCCTAGGGGAAAAGTACACATACCGTTGTAATGGGGCGAGTTTCTGCTTTCAGATGCAACAGGAATTTCTCGAGTTCGTCAATCCGTTCGCGAGATATGGGAGTTTGAAGTTAAGCAATGGTTGAGAAACCATCAAAATTTTCGCAAATCTGATACTCGAAACCAATAACTGGAATGGCCTAGGGGAAAAGTACACATACCGTTGTAATGGGGCGAGTTTCTACTTTCAGATGCAACAGAAATTTCTCGATTTCCTCAATCCGTTCGCGAGATATGGGAGTTTGAAGTTAAGGAATGGTTGAGAATCAATCAAAATTTTCGCAAGTCTGATACTCTAATCCAATAACTACAATGGCCTAGGGGAAAAGTACACACACCATTGTAATCGGGCGAGTTTCTACTTTCAGATGCAATAGGAATTGCTCGAGTTCGTCAATCCGTTCGCGAGATATGGGAGTTTGAAGTTAAGGAATGGTTGAGAAAACATCAAAATTTTCGCAAGACTGATACTCGAAAACAATAACTACAATGGCCTAGGGGAAAAATACAAATACCCTTGTAATCGGGCGAGTTTCTACTTTCAGATGCAACAGGAATTTCTCGAGTTCGTCAATCCGTTCGCGAGATATGCGAGTTTGAAACTGAGGAATGGTTGAGAAACCATCAAAATCTTCGCAAGTCTGATACTCGAAACCAATAACTACATTGGCCTAGGGGAAAAGTACACATACCGTTGTAATGGGGCGAGTTTCTACATTCAGATGCAACAGGTATTTTTCGAGTTCGTCTATCCGTTCGCGAGATATGGGAGTTTGATGTTAAGGAATGGTTGAGAAACCTTCAAAATTTTCGCAAGTCTGATACTCGAAACCAATAACTGGAATGGCCTAAGGGAAAAATGCACATACCATTGTAACTGGGAGAGTTTCCACTTTCAGATGCATCAGAAGTTTTTCGGATTCGTCAATTCGTTCGCGAAATATCGGGGTTTGGAGTTAAGAAATGGTTGAGAAACCATCAAAATTTTCGCAAGTCTGATACTCGAAACCAATAACTGGAATGGCCTACGAGAAAAGTACACACACCATTGTAATCGGGCGAGTTTCTACTTTCAGATGCAACGGGAATTTCTCGAGTCCGTCAATCAGTTCGCGAGATATGGGAGTTTGAATTTAAAGAATGGTTGAGAAACCATCAAAATTTTCCCAAGTCTGATACTCGAAACCAATAACTACCATGGCCTAGGGCAAAAATACACATACCGTTGTAGTCGGGCGAGTTTCTGCTGTCAGATGCAACAGGAATTTCTCGAGTTCGTCAATCCGTTCGCGAGATATGGGAGTTTGAAGTTAAGGAATGGTTGAGGAACCCTCAAAATTTTCGCAACTCTGATACTCGAAACCAATAACTACCATGGCCTAGGGCAAAAATACACATACCGTTGTAGTCGGGGGAGTTTCTGCTGTCAGATGCAACAGGAATTTCTCGAGTTCGTCAATCCGTTCGCGAGATATGGGAGTTTGAAGTTAAGGAATGGTTGAGGAACCCTCAAAATTTTCGCAAATCTGATACTCGAAACCAATAACTGGAATGGCCTAGGGGAGAAGTACACACACCAATGTAATCGGGCGAGTTCCTACTTTCAGATGCAACAGGAATTTCTCGAGTTCGTCAATCCGTTCGCGAGATATGGGAGTTTGAAGTTAAGCAATGGCTGAGAAAATATCAAAATTTTCGCAAATCTGATACTCGAAACCAATAACTACAATGGCCTAGGTGAAAAATACAAATACTGTTGTAATCGGGCGAATTTCTGCTTTCAAATTCAACAGAAGTTTCTCGAGTTCGTCAATCCGTTCGCGAGATATGGGAGTTTGAAGTTAAGGAATGGTTGAGAAACCATCAAAATTTTCGCAAGTCTGATACTCGAAACCAATAAGTACAATGGCCAAGGGGAAAAATACACATACCGTTGTAATCGGGCGAGTTTCTACTTTCAGATGCAACCGGAATTTCTCGAGTTCGTCAATCCGTTCGCGAGATATGGGAGTTTGAAGATAAGGAATGGTTGAGATACCATCAAAATTTCGCAAGTCTCATACTCGAAACCAATAACTACAATGGCCTAGGAGAAGAGTACACACACTATTGTAATCGGGCTTGCTTCTACTTTCAGATGCAACAGGAATTGCTCGATTTCCTCAATTCCGTTCGTGGGATATAGGAGTTTGAAGTGAAGGAATGGTTGAGAAACCTTCAAAATTTTCGCAAGTCTGATACTCGAAACCAATAACTGGAATGGCCTAAGGGAAAAATGCACATACCATTGTAACTGGGAGAGTTTCCACTTTCAGATGCATCAGAAGTTTTTCGGATTCGTCAATTCGTTCGCGAAATATCGGGGTTTGGAGTTAAGAAATGGTTGAGAAACCATCAAAATTTTCGCAAGTCTGATACTCGAAACCAATAACTGGAATGGCCTACGAGAAAAGTACACACACCATTGTAATCGGGCGAGTTTCTACTTTCAGATGCAACGGGAATTTCTCGAGTCCGTCAATCAGTTCGCGAGATATGGGAGTTTGAATTTAAAGAATGGTTGAGAAACCATCAAAATTTTCCCAAGTCTGATACTCGAAACCAATAACTACCATGGCCTAGGGCAAAAATACACATACCGTTGTAGTCGGGCGAGTTTCTGCTGTCAGATGCAACAGGAATTTCTCGAGTTCGTCAATCCGTTCGCGAGATATGGGAGTTTGAAGTTAAGGAATGGTTGAGGAACCCTCAAAATTTTCGCAAATCTGATACTCGAAACCAATAACTGGAATGGCCTAGGGGAGAAGTACACACACCAATGTAATCGGGCGAGTTCCTACTTTCAGATGCAACAGGAATTTCTCGAGTTCGTCAATCCGTTCGCGAGATATGGGAGTTTGAAGTTAAGCAATGGCTGAGAAAATATCAAAATTTTCGCAAATCTGATACTCGAAACCAATAACTACAATGGCCTAGGTGAAAAATACAAATACTGTTGTAATCGGGCGAATTTCTGCTTTCCAATTCAACAGAAGTTTCTCGAGTTCGTCAATCCGTTCGCGAGATATGGGAGTTTGAAGTTAAGGTATGGTTGAGAAACCATCAAAATTTTCGCAAGTCTGATACTCCAAACCAATAACTACAATGGCCAAGGGGAAAAATACACATACCGTTGTAATCGGGCGAGTTTCTACTTTCAGATGCAACAGGAATTTCTCGAGTTCGTCAATCCGTTCGCGAGATATGCGAGTTTGAAACTGAGGAATGGTTGAGAAACCATCAAAATCTTCGCAAGTCTGATACTCGAAACCAATAACTACATTGGCCTAGGGGAAAAGTACACATACCGTTGTAATGGGGCGAGTTTCTGCTTTCAGATGCAACAGGAATTTCTCGAGTTCGTCAATCCGTTCGCGAGATATGGGAGTTTGAAGTTAAGCAATGGTTGAGAAACCATCAAAATTTTCGCAAATCTGATACTCGAAACCAATAACTGGAATGGCCTAGGGGAAAAGTACACATACCGTTGTAATGGGGCGAGTTTCTACTTTCAGATGCAACAGAAATTTCTCGATTTCCTCAATCCGTTCGCGAGATATGGGAGTTTGAAGTTAAGGAATGGTTGAGAATCAATCAAAATTTTCGCAAGTCTGATACTCTAATCCAATAACTACAATGGCCTAGGGGAAAAGTACACACACCATTGTAATCGGGCGAGTTTCTACTTTCAGATGCAATAGGAATTGCTCGAGTTCGTCAATCCGTTCGCGAGATATGGGAGTTTGAAGTTAAGGAATGGTTGAGAAAACATCAAAATTTTCGCAAGACTGATACTCGAAAACAATAACTACAATGGCCTAGGGGAAAAATACAAATACCCTTGTAATCGGGCGAGTTTCTACTTTCAGATGCAACAGGAATTTCTCGAGTTCGTCAATCCGTTCGCGAGATATGCGAGTTTGAAACTGAGGAATGGTTGAGAAACCATCAAAATCTTCGCAAGTCTGATACTCGAAACCAATAACTACATTGGCCTAGGGGAAAAGTACACATACCGTTGTAATGGGGCGAGTTTCTACATTCAGATGCAACAGGTATTTTTCGAGTTCGTCTATCCGTTCGCGAGATATGGGAGTTTGATGTTAAGGAATGGTTGAGAAACCTTCAAAATTTTCGCTAGTCTGATAGTCGAAACCAATAACTACAATGGCCTAAGGGAAAAATACACATACCGTTGCAATCGGGCGAGTTTCTGCTTTCAGATGCAACAGGAATTTCCGAGTTCGTATATCCGTTCGCGAGATATGGGAGTTTGAAGTTAGGGAATGGTTGATAAACCATCAAAATTTTCGCAAGTCTGATACTCGAAACCAATAACTACTATGGCCTAGGGCAAAAATACACATACCGATGTAATCGGGCGAGTTTCTGCTTTCAGATGCAGCAGGAATTTCTCGAGTTCGTCAATCCGTTCGCGAGATATGAGAGTTTGAAGTTAAGGAATGGTTTAGAAACCATCAAAATTTTCGCAAGTCTGATACTCGAATCCAATAACTACTATTGCCTTGGGCAAATATACACGTACCGTTGTAATCGGGCGAGTTTCGGCTTTCAGATGCAACAGGAATTTCTCGAGTTGGTCAATCCGTTCGCGAGATATGGGAGTTTGAAGTTAAGTAATGGTTGAGAAACCATCAAAATTTTCGCAAGTCTGATACTCGTAACCAATAACTACCATGGCCTGGGGGAAAAATACACACACAATTGTAATCGGGCGAGATTCTGCTTTCAGACGCGTCAGGAATTTCTCGAGTTCGTCAATCCGTTCGCGAGATATGGGAGTTTGAAGTTAAGGAATGGTGGCGAAACCATCAAAATTTTCGCAAGTCTGATACTCGAAACCAATAACTGGAATGGCCCAGGGGGAACGTACACACACCATTGTCATCGGGCGAGTTACAACTTTCAGATGCAACAGGAATTTCTCGATTTCGCCTATCCGTTCGCGAGATATGGGAGTTTGAAGTTAAGGAATGGTTGACGAACCATCAAAATTTTCGCAAGTCTGATACACGAAACCAATAACTGGAATGGCCTAGGGGAAAGGTACACACACGATTGTAACCAGGCGAGTTTCTACTTTCAGATGCAACAGGAATTTCTCGAGTTCGTCAATCCGTTCGCGAGATATGGGAAATTGAAGTTAAGGAATGGTTGAGAAACCATAAAAATTTTCGCGAGTCTGATACTCGAAATCAATAACTACTATGGCCTAGGGCAAAAATACACATACCGTTGTAATCGGGCGAGTCTCTGCTTTCAGATGCAACAGGAATTTTTCGAGTTCGTCAATTCGTTTGCGAGATATGCGAGTTTGTAATTAGGGAATGGTTGAGAATCCATCAAAATTTTCGCAAGTCTGATACTGGAAACCAATAACTACAATGGTCTCGAGCAAAAATACACATACCGTTGTAATCGGGCGCGTTGCTACTTTCAGATGCAACAGGAATTTCTCGATTTCCTCAATCCGTTCGCGAGATATGGGAAATTGAAGTTAAGGAATGGTTGAGAAACCATAAAAATTTTCGCGAGTCTGATACTCGAAATCAATAACTACTATGGCCTAGGGCAAAAATACACATACCGTTGTAATCGGGCGAGTCTCTGCTTTCAGATGCAACAGGAATTTTTCGAGTTCGTCAATTCGTTCGCGAGATATGCGAGTTTGATATTAGGGAATGGTTGAGAAACCATCAAAATTTTCGTAAGTCTGATACTGGAAACCAATAAGTACAGTGGTCTCGAGCAAAAATACACATACCGTTGTAATCGGGCGCGTTGCTACTTTCAGATGCAACAGGAATTTCTCGAGTTCGTCAATCGGTTCGCGAGAAATGGGAGTTTGAATTTAAGGAATGGTTGAGAAACCATCAAAATTTTCGCAAGTCTAATACTCGAAACCAATAAGTACAATGGCCAAGGGGAAAAATACACATACCGTTGTAATCGGGCGAGTTTCTTCTTTCAGATGCAACAGGAATTTCTCGAGTTCGTCAACCCGTTCGCGAGATATGGGATTTTGAAGTTAAGGAATGGTTGAGATACCAACAAAATTTTCGCAAATCTGATACTCGAAACCAATAACTACTATCGCTTAGGGCAAAAATACACATACCGTTGTAGTCGGGGGAGTTTCTGCTGTCAGATGCAACAGGAATTTCTCGAGTTCGTCAATCCGTTCGCGAGATATGGGAGTTTGAAGTTAAGGAATGGTTGAGGAACCCTCAAAATTTTCGCAAATCTGATACTCGAAACCAATAACTGGAATGGCCTAGGGGAGAAGTACACACACCAATGTAATAGGGCGAGTTCCTACTTTCAGATGCAACAGGAATTTCTCGAGTTCGTCAATCCGTTCGCGAGATATGGGAGTTTGAAGTTAAGCAATGGCTGAGAAAATATCAAAATTTTCGCAAATCTGATACTCGAAACCAATAACTACATTGGCCTAGGGGAAAAGTACACATACCGTTGTAATGGGGCGAGTTTCTGCTTTCAGATGCAACAGGAATTTCTCGAGTTCGTCAATCCGTTCGCGAGATATGGGAGTTTGAAGTTAAGCAATGGTTGAGAAACCATCAAAATTTTCGCAAATCTGATACTCGAAACCAATAACTGGAATGGCCTAGGGGAAAAGTACACATACCGTTGTAATGGGGCGAGTTTCTACTTTCAGATGCAACAGAAATTTCTCGATTTCCTCAATCCGTTCGCGAGATATGGGAGTTTGAAGTTAAGGAATGGTTGAGAATCAATCAAAATTTTCGCAAGTCTGATACTCTAATCCAATAACTACAATGGCCTAGGGGAAAAGTACACACACCATTGTAATCGGGCGAGTTTCTACTTTCAGATGCAATAGGAATTGCTCGAGTTCGTCAATCCGTTCGCGAGATATGGGAGTTTGAAGTTAAGGAATGATTGAGAAAACATCAAAATTTTCGCAAGTCTGATACTCGAAACCAATAACTACAATGGCATAGGTAAAAAGTACACCTACCAATGTAATCGGGCGAAATTTTACTTTCACGTGCAACAGGAATTTTTCCAGTTCGTCAATCCGTCCGCGAGATATGGGAGTTTGAAGTTAAGGAATGGATGAGAAACCATGAAAATTTTCGCAAGTCTGATACTCGAAACCAATGACTACAATGGCCTAGGGGAAAATACAAATACCCTTGTAATCGGGCGAGTTTCTACTTTCAGATGCAACAGGAATTTGTCGAGTTCGTCAATCCGTTCGCGAGATATGCGAGTTTGAAACTGAGGAATGGTTGAGAAACCATCAAAATCTTCGCAAGTCTGATACTCGAAACCAATAACTACATTGGCCTAGGGGAAAAGTACACATACCGTTGTAATGGGGCGAGTTTCTGCTTTCAGATGCAACAGGAATTTCTGGAGTTCGTCAATCCGTTCGCGAGATATGGGAGTTTGATGTTAAGGAATGGTTGAGAAACCATCAAAATTTTCGCAGGTCTGATACTCGAAACTAATAACTGGAATGGCCTAGGGGAAAAGTACACACCATTGTAATCGGGCGAGTTTCTACTTTCAGATGCAACAGGTATTTTTCGAGTTCGTCTATCCGTTCGCGAGATATGGGAGTTTGATGTTAAGGAATGGTTGAGAAACCTTCAAAATTTTCGCTAGTCTGATAGTCGAAACCAATAACTACAATGGCCTAGGGGAAAAATACACATACCGTTGTAATCGGGCGAGTTTCTGCTTTCAGATGCAACAGGAATTTCCGAGTTCGTATATCCGTTCGCGAGATATGGGAGTTTGAAGTTAGGGAATGGTTGATAAACCATCAAAACTTTCGCAAGTCTGATACTCGAAACCAATAACTACTATGGCCTAGGGCAAAAATACACATACCGATGTAATCGGGCGAGTTTCTGCTTTCAGATGCAGCAGGAATTTCTCGAGTTCGTCAATCCGTTCGCGAGATATGAGAGTTTGAAGTTAAGGAATGGTTTAGAAACCATCAAAATTTTCGCAAGTCTGATACTCGAATCCAATAACTACTATTGCCTTGGGCAAATATACACGTACCGTTGTAATCGGGCGAGTTTCGGCTTTCAGATGCAAAAGGAATTTCTCGAGTTGGTCAATCCGTTCGCGAGATATGGGAGTTTGAAGTTAAGTAATGGTTGAGAAACGATCAAAATTTTCGCAAGTCTGATACTCGTAACCAATAACTACCATGGCCTGGGGGAAAAATACACACACAATTGTAATCGGGCGAGTTTCTGCTTTCAGACGCGTCAGGAATTTCTCGAGTTCGTCAATCCGTTCGCGAGATATGGGAGTTTGAAGTTAAGGAATGGTGGCGAAACCATCAAAATTTTCGCAAGTCTGATACACGAAACCAATAACTGAAATGGCCCAGGGGGAACGTACACACACCATTGTCATCGGGCGAGTTACAACTTTCAGATGCAACAGGAATTTCTCGATTTCGCCTATCCGTTCGCGAGATATGGGAGTTTGAAGTTAAGGAATGGTTGAGAAACCATCAAAATTTTCGCAAGTCTGATGCTAGAAACGAATGAGCGGAATGGCCTAGGGGAAAAGTACACACACCATTGTAATCGGGCGAGCTTCTACTTTCAGATGCAACAGAAATTTTTCGGATTCGACAATCCGTTCGCGAAATATCCGAGATTGGAGTTAAGAGATGGTTGAGAAACCTTCAAAATTTTCGAAAGTCTGATACCAGAAACCAATAACCGGAATGACCTAGGGGGAAAGTACACACACCACTGTGATTGGGCGAGTTTCTACTTTCAGAAGCAACTGGAATTTCTCGAGTTCGCCTATCCGTTCGCGAGATGTGGGAGTTTGAAGTTATGGAATGGTTGAGAAACCATCAAAATTTTCGCAAGTCTGATACTCGAAACAAATAACTACAATGGCCTAGCGGAAAAATACACATACCGTTGTAATCGGGAGAGTTTCTACTTTCAGATGCAGCTGGAATTTCTCGAGACCGACAATCCGTTCGCGAGATATGGGCGTTTGAATTTAAGGAATGGTTGAGAAACCATCAAAATTTTCGCAAGTCTGATACTCGAAACAAATAACTACGGTGGCCTAGGTGAAAAATACACATACCGTTCTAATCGGGCGAGTTTCTTCTTTTAGATGCGTCAGGAATTACTCGAGGTCATCAATCCGTTTGCTAGATATGGGAGTATGATGTTAAGGAATGGTTGAGAAACCATCAAAATTTTCGCAAGTCTGATACTCGAAACCAATAACTACAATGGCCTAGGGGAAAAATACACATACCGTTGTAATCGGGCGAGTTTTTGCTTTCAGATGCGTCAGGAATTTCTCGAGTTCGTCAATCCGTTCGCGAGATATGGGAGTTTGAAGTTAAGGAATGGTTGAGAAAACATCAAAATTTTCGCAAGTCTGATACTCGAAACCAATAACTACAATGGCATAGGTAAAAAGTACACCTACCAATGTAATCGGGCGAAATTTTACTTTCACATGCAACAGGAATTTTTCCAGTTCGTCAATCCGTCCGCGAGATATGGGAGTTTGAAGTTAAGGAATGGATGAGAAACCATGAAAATTTTCGCAAGACTGATACTCGAAACCAATAACTACAATGGCCTAGGGGAAAATACAAATACCCTTGTAGTCGGGCGAGTTTCTACTTTCAGATGCAACAGGAATTTCTCGAGTTCGTCAATCCGTTCGCGAGATATGCGAGTTTGAAACTGAGGAATGGTTGAGAAACCATCAAAATCTTCGCAAGTCTGATACTCGAAACCAATAACTACATTGGCCTAGGGGAAAAGTACACATACCGTTGTAATGGGGCGAGTTTCTGCTTTCAGATGCAACAGGAATTTCTGGAGTTCGTCAATCCGTTCGCGAGATATGGGAGTTTGATGTTAAGGAATGGTTGAGAAACCATCAAAATTTTCGCAGGTCTGATACTCGAAACTAATAACTGGAATGGCCTAGGGGAAAAGTACACACCATTGTAATCGGGCGAGTTTCTACTTTCAGATGCAACAGGTATTTTTCGAGTTCGTCTATCCGTTCGCGAGATATGGGAGTTTGATGTTAAGGAATGGTTGAGAAACCTTCAAAATTTTCGCTAGTCTGATAGTCGAAACCAATAACTGCAATGGCCTAGGGGAAAAATACACATACCGTTGTAATCGGGCGAGTTTCTGCTTTCAGATGCAACAGGAATTTCCGAGTTCGTATATCCGTTCGCGAGATATGGGAGTTTGAAGTTAGGGAATGGTTGATAAACCATCAAAACTTTCGCAAGTCTGATACTCGAAACCAATAACTACTATGGCCTAGGGCAAAAATACACATACCGATGTAATCGGGCGAGTTTCTGCTTTCAGATGCAGCAGGAATTTCTCGAGTTCGTCAATCCGTTCGCGAGATATGAGAGTTTGAAGTTAAGCAATGGTTTAGAAACCATCAAAATTTTCGCAAGTCTGATACTCGTAACCAATAACTACCATGGCCTGGGGGAAAAATACACACACAATTGTAATCGGGCGAGATTCTGCTTTCAGACGCGTCAGGAATTTCTCGAGTTCGTCAATCCGTTCGCGAGATATGGGAGTTTGAAGTTAAGGAATGGTGGCGAAACCATCAAAATTTTCGCAAGTCTGATACTCGAAACCAATAACTGGAATGGCCCAGGGGGAACGTACACACACCATTGTCATCGGGCGAGTTACAACTTTCAGATGCAACAGGAATTTCTCGATTTCGCCTATCCGTTCGCGAGATATGAGAGTTTGAAGTTAAGGAATGGTTGAGAAACCATCAAAATTTTCGCAAGTCTGATGCTAGAAACGAATGAGCGGAATGGCCTAGGGGAAAAGTACACACACCATTGTAATCGGGCGAGCTTCTACTTTCAGATGCAACAGAAATTTTTCGGATTCGACAATCCGTTCGCGAAATATCCGAGATTGGAGTTAAGAGATGGTTGAGAAACCTTCAAAATTTTCGAAAGTCTGATACCAGAAACCAATAACCGGAATGACCTAGGGGGAAAGTACACACACCATTGTGATTGGGCGAGTTTCTACTTTCAGAAGCAACTGGAATTTCTCGAGTTCGCCTATCCGTTCGCGAGATATGGGAGTTTGAAATTAAGGAATGGTTGAGAAACCATCAAAATTTTCGCAAGTCTGATACTCGAAACAAGTAACTACAATGGCCTAGCGGAAAAATACACATACCGTTGTAATCGGGAGAGTTTCTACTTTCAGATGCAGCTGGAATTTCTCGAGACCGACCATCCGTTCGCGAGATATGGGCGTTTGAATTTAAGGAATGGTTGAGAAACCATCAAAATTTTCGCAAGTCTGATACTCGAAACAAATAACTACAGTGGCCTAGGTGAAAAATACACATACCGTTCTAATCGGGCGAGTTTCTTCTTTTAGATGCGTCAGGAATTACTCGAGGTCATCAATCCGTTTGCTAGATATGGGAGTATGATGTTAAGGAATGGTTGAGAAACCATCAAAATTTTCGCAAGTCTGATACTCGAAACCAATAACTACAATGGCCTAGGGGAAAAATACACATACCGTTGTAATCGGGCGAGTTTTTGCTTTCAGATGCGTCAGGAATTTCTCGAGTTCGTCAATCCGTTCGCGAGATATGGGAGTTTGAAGTTAAGGAATGGTTGAGAAACCATCAAAATTTTCGAAAGTCTCATACTCGAAACCAATAACTGGAATGGCCTAGGGGAAAAGTACACGTACCATTGTAATCGGGCGAGTTTCTGCTGTCAGATGCAACGGGAATTTCTCGAATTCGTCAATCCGTTCGCGAGATATGGGAGTTTGAAGTTAAGCAATGGTTGAGAAAACATCAAAATTTTCGCAAGTCTAATGCTAGAAACGAATGACTGGAATGGCCTATGGGAAAAGTACAGACACCGTTGTAATCGGGCGAGTTTCTAGTATCAGATGCAACAGAAATTTTTCGGATTCGTCAATCCGTTCGCGAAATATCGGAGTTTGGATTTGAAAAATGGTTGAGAAACCATCAAAATTTTCGCAAGTCTGATACTCGAAACCAATAACTGGAATGGCCTAGGGGAAAGGTACACACACCATTGTAATCGGGCGAGTTTCTACTTTCAGATGCAACAGGTATTTCTCGAGTTCGTCAATCCGTCCGCGAGATATGGGAGTTTGAAATTAAGGAATGGTTGAGAAACCATCAAAATTTTCGCAAGTCTGATACTCGTAACCAATAACTACAATGGCCTGGGGGAAAAATACACTCACAATTGTAATCGGGCGAGATTCTGCTTTCAAATGCGTCAGGAATTTCTCGAGTTGGTCAATCCGTTCGCGAGATATGGGAGTTTGAAGTTAAGGAATGGATGAGATACCCTCAAAATTTTCGAAAGTCTGATACCAGAAACCAATAACCGGAATGACCTAGGGGGAAAGTACACACACCATTGTGATTGGGCGAGTTTCTACTTTCAGAAGCAACTGGAATTTCTCGAGTTCGCCTATCCGTTCGCGAGATATGGGAGTTTGAAGTTAAGGAATGGTTGAGAAACCATCAAAATTTTCGCAATTCTGATGCTAGAAACAAATGACTGGCATGGCCTAGGGGAGAAGTACACATACCATTGTAATCGGGCGAGTTTCTGCTGTCAGATGCAACAGGAATTTCCAGAGTTCGTCAATCCGTTCGCGAGATGTGGGAGTTTGAAGTTATGGAATGGTTGAGAAACCATCAAAATTTTCGCAAGTCTGATACTCGAAACAAATAACTACAGTGGCCTAGCGGAAAAATACACATACCGTTGTAATCGGGAGAGTTTCTACTTTCAGATGCGTCAGGAATTACTCGAGGTCATCAATCCGTTTGCTAGATATGGGAGTATGATGTTAAGGAATGGTTGAGAAACCATCAAAATTTTCGCAAGTCTGATACTCGAAACCAATAACTACAATGGCCTAGGGGAAAAATACACATACCATTGTAATCGGGCGAGTTTTTGCTTTCAGATGCGTCAGGAATTTCTCGAGTTCGTCAATGCGTTCGCGAGATATGGGAGTTTGAAGTTAAGGAATGGTTGAGAAACCATCAAAATTTTCGCAAGTCTCATACTCGAAACCAATAACTGGAATGGCCTAGGGGAAAAGTACACGTACCATTGTAATCGGGCGAGATTCTGCTGTCAGATGCAACGGGAATTTCTCGAATTCGTCAATCCGTTCGCGAGATATGGGAGTTTGAAGTTAAGCAATGGTTGAGAAAACATCAAAATTTTCGCAGGTCTAATGCTAGAAACGAATGACTGGAATGGCCTATGGGAAAAGTACAGACACCGTTGTAATCGGGCGAGTTTCTAGTATCAGATGCAACAGAAATTTTTCGGATTCGTCAATCCGTTCGCGAAATATCGGAGCTTGGATTTGAAAAATGGTTGAGAAACCATCCAAATTTTCGCAAATCTGATACTCGAAACCAATAACTGGAATGGCCTAGGGGAAAAGTACACACACCATTGTAATCGGGCGAGATTCTACTTCAGATACAACAGGAATTTCTCGAGATCGACTATCCGTTCGCGAGATATGGGAGTTTGAAATTAAGGAATGGTTGAGAAACCATCAAAATTTTCGCAATTCTAATGCTAGAAAAGAATAACTGGAGTGGTCTAAGGGAAAAGTACACACACCATTGTAATCGGGCGAGTTTCTACTTTCAGATGCAACAGGAACTTTTCGGATGCGTCAATCCGTTCGCGAGATATGGGAATTTGAAGTTAAGGAGTGGTTGAGAAACCATCAAAATTTTCGCAAGTCTGATACTCGAAACTAATAACTGGAATGGCCTATGGGAAAAGTACACACACCGTTGTAATCGGGCGAGTATCTACTTTCAGATGCAACCGGAATTTCTCGAGTTCGTCAATCCGTTCGCGAGATATGGGGGATTGAAATTAAGGAATGGTTGATAACCATCAAAATTTTCGCAATTCTGATACTCGAAACCAATAACTACAATGGCCTAGGGGAAAAATACACTCACAATTGTAATCGGGCGAGATTCTGCTTTCAGATGCGTCAGGAATTTCTCGAGTTGGTCAATCCGTTCGCGAGATAAGGTAGTTTGAAGTTAAGGAATGGATGAGATACCCTCAAAATTTTCGCAAATCTGATACTCGAAACCAATAACTGGAATGGCCTAGGGGAAAAGTACACACACCATTGTGATTGGGCGAGTTTCTACTTTCAGAAGCAACTGGAATTTCTCGAGTTCGCCTATCCGTTCGCGAGATATGGGAGTTTGAAGTTAAGGAATGGTTGAGAAACCATCAAAATTTTCGCAAGTCTGATGCTAGAAACAAATGACTGCCATGGCCTAGGGGAAAAGTACACGTACCATTGTAATCGGGCGAGTTTCTGCTGTCAGATGCAACGGGAATTTCTCGAATTCGTCAATCCGTTCGCGAGATATGGGAGTTTGAAGTTAAGCAATGGTTGAGAAAACATCAAAATTTTCGCAAGTCTAATGCTAGAAACGAATGACTGGAATGGCCTATGGGAAAAGTACAGACACCGTTGTAATCGGGCGAGTTTCTAGTATCAGATGCAACAGAAATTTTTCGGATTCGTCAATCCGTTCGCGAAATATCGGAGTTTGGATTTGAAAAATGGTTGAGAAACCATCAAAATTTTCGCAAGTCTGATACTCGAAACCAATAACTGGAATGGCCTAGGGGAAAGGTACACACACCATTGTAATCGGGCGAGTTTCTACTTTCAGATGCAACAGGTATTTCTCGAGTTCGTCAATCCGTCCGCGAGATATGGGAGTTTGAAATTAAGGAATGGTTGAGAAACCATCAAAATTTTCGCAAGTCTGATACTCGTAACCAATAACTACAATGGCCTGGGGGAAAAATACACTCACAATTGTAATCGGGCGAGATTCTGCTTTCAAATGCGTCAGGAATTTCTCGAGTTGGTCAATCCGTTCGCGAGATATGGGAGTTTGAAGTTAAGGAATGGATGAGATACCCTCAAAATTTTCGAAAGTCTGATACCAGAAACCAATAACCGGAATGACCTACGGGGAAAGTACACACACCATTGTGATTGGGCGAGTTTCTACTTTCAGAAGCAACTGGAATTTCTCGAGTTCGCCTATCCGTTCGCGAGATATGGGAGTTTGAAGTTAAGGAATGGTTGAGAAACCATCAAAATTTTCGCAATTCTGATGCTAGAAACAAATGACTGGCATGGCCTAGGGGAGAAGTACACATACCATTGTAATCGGGCGAGTTTCTGCTGTCAGATGCAACAGGAATTTCCAGAGTTCGTCAATCCGTTCGCGAGATGTGGGAGTTTGAAGTTATGGAATGGTTGAGAAACCATCAAAATTTTCGCAAGTCTGATACTCGAAACAAATAACTACAGTGGCCTAGCGGAAAAATACACATACCGTTGTAATCGGGAGAGTTTCTACTTTCAGATGCAACTGGAATTTCTCGAGACCGACAATCCGTTCGCGAGATATGGGCGTTTGAATTTAAGGAATGGTTGAGAAACCATCAAAATTTTCGCAAGTCTGATACTCGAAACAAATAACTACAGTGGCCTAGGTGAAAAATAGACATACCGTTGTAATCGGGCGAGTTTCTTCTTTTAGATGCGTCAGGAATTACTCGAGGTCATCAATCCGTTTGCTAGATATGGGAGTATGATGTTAAGGAATGGTTGAGAAACCATCAAAATTTTCGCAAGTCTGATACTCGAAACCAATAACTACAATGGCCTAGGGGAAAAATACACATACCGTTGTAATCGGGCGAGTTTTTGCTTTCAGATGCGTCAGGAATTTCTCGAGTTCGTCAATCCGTTCGCGAGATATGGGAGTTTGAAGTTAAGGAATGGTTGAGAAACCATCAAAATTTTCGCAAGTCTGATACTCGAAACCAATAACTACAATGGCCTAGGGGAAAAATACACATACCGTTGTAATCGGGCGAGTTTCTACTTTCAGATGCAACAGGTATTTCTCGAGTTCGTCAATCCGTCCGCGAGATATGGGAGTTTGAAATTAAGGAATGGTTGAGAAACCATCAAAATTTTCGCAAGTCTGATACTCGTAACCAATAACTACAATGGCCTGGGGGAAAAATACACTCACAATTGTAATCGGGCGAGATTCTGCTTTCAGATGCGTCAGGAATTTCTCGAGTTGGTCAATCCGTTCGCGAGATATGGGAGTTTGAAGTTAAGGAATGGATGAGATACCCTCAAAATTTTCGCAAATCTGATACTCGAAACCAATAACTGGAATGGCCTAGGGGAAAAGTACACACACCATTGTAATCGGGCGAGATTCTACTTCAGATACAACAGGAATTTCTCGAGATCGACTATCCGTTCGCGAGATATGGGAGTTTGAAATTAAGGAATGGTTGAGAAACCATCAAAATTTTCGCAATTCTAATGCTAGAAAAGAATAACTGGAGTGGTCTAAGGGAAAAGTACACACACCATTGTAATCGGGCGAGTTTCTACTTTCAGATGCAACAGGAACTTTTCGGATGCGTCAATCCGTTCGCGAGATATGGGAATTTGAAGTTAAGGAGTGGTTGAGAAACCATCAAAATTTTCGCAAGTCTGATACTCGAAACTAATAACTGGAATGGCCTATGGGAAAAGTACACACACCGTTGTAATCGGGCGAGTATCTACTTTCAGATGCAACCGGAATTTCTCGAGTTCGTCAATCCGTTCGCGAGATATGGGGGATTGAAATTAAGGAATGGTTGATAACCATCAAAATTTTCGCAATTCTGATACTCGAAACCAATAACTACAATGGCCTAGGGGAAAAATACACATACCGTTGTAATCGGGGGAGTTTCTACTTTCAGATGCAACGGAAATTTTTCGGATTCGTCAATCCGTTCGCGAAATATCGGACTTTGGAATTAAGAGATGGTTGAGAAACCATCAAAATTTTCGCAAGTCTGATACTCGAAACTAATAACTGGAGTGGCCTAGGGGAAAAGTTCACACACCGTTGTAATCGGGCGAGTATCTACTTTCAGATGCAACCGGAATTTCTCGAGTTCGTCAATCCGTTCGCAAGATATGGGGGTTCGAAGTTAAGGAATGGTTGAGAAACCATCAAAATTTTCGCAATTCTGATATTCGAAACCAATAACTACAATGGCCTGGGGGAAAAGTACACACACCATTGTAATCGGGCGAGTTTCTAATTTCAGATGCAACCGGAATTTCTCGAGTTCCTCAATCCGTTCGCGAGATATGCGAGTTTGAAGTTAAGGAATGGTTGAGAAACCATCAAAATTTTCGCAATTCTAATGCTAGAAAAGAATAACTGGAGTGGTCTAGGGGATAAGTACACACACCATTGTAATCGGGCGAGTTTCTACTTTCAGATGCAACAGGATTTTCTCGAGTTCGTCGATCCGTTCGCGTGATATGGGATTTTGAAGTTAAGGAATGGTTGAGAAACCATCAAAATTTTCGCAAGTCTGATAGTCGAATCCAATAACTACTATGTCCTAGGGCAAAAATACACGTACCGTTGTAATCGGGCAGGTTTCTGCTTGTAGATGCAACAGGCATTTCTCGAGTTCGTCAATCCGTTCGAGAGATATGGGAGATTCGAGTTAAGGAATGGTTGAGAAACCATCAAAATTTCGCAAGTCTGATACTCGAAACCAATAACTACAATGGCCTAGGGGAAAAATACATATACCCTTGGAATCGGGAGAGTTTCTAGTTTCAGATGCAACAGAAATATTTCGCATTCGTCAATCCGTTCGCGAAGTATCGGACTTTGGAATTAAGAGATGGTTGAGAAACCATCAAAATTTTCGCAATTCTGATGCTAGAAACGAATAACTGGAATGGCCTAGGGGAAAAGGACACATACCGTTGTAATCGGGCGAGTTTATACTTTCAGCTGCAACAGGAATTTCTCGAGTTCGTCTATCCGTTCGCGAGATATGGGAGTTTGAAATTAAGGAATGGTTGAGAAACCATCAAAATTTTCGCAAGTCTGATGCTCGAAACTAATAACTGGAATGGCCTAGGGGAAAAGCACACACACCATTGTAAACGGGCGAGTTTCTACTTTCAGATGCAACAGGAATTTCTCGAGTTCGTCAATCCGTTCGCGAGATATGGGGGTTTGAAGTTAGGGAATGGTTGAGAAACCATCAAAATTTTCGCAATTCTGATACTCCAAACCAATAACTACAATGGCCTAGGGGAAAAATACACATATCGTTGTAATCGGGGGAGTCTCTACTTTCAGATGCAACAGAAATTTTTCGGATTAATCAATCCGTTCGTGAAATATCGGACTTTGGAATTAAGAGATGGTTGAGAAACCATCAAAATTTTCGCAAGTCTGATGCTCGAAACTAATAACTGGAGTGGCCTAGGGGAAAAGTTCACACACCGTTGTAATCGGGCGAGTATCTACTTTCAGATGCAACCGGAATTTCTCGAGTTCGTCAATCCGTTCGCAAGATATGGGGGTTTGAAGTTAAGGAATGGTTGAGAAACCATCAAAATTTTCGCAATTCTGATATTCGAAACCAATAACTACAATGGCCTAGGGGAAAAGTACACATACCGTTGTAATCGGGCAAGTATCTACTTTCAGATGCAACCGGAATTTCTCGAGTTCCTCAATCCGTTCGCGAGATATGGGGGTTTGAAGTTAAGGAATGGTTGAGAAACCATCAAAATTTCCGCAATTCTGATACTCGAAAACAATAACTACAATGGCCTAGGGGAAGAATACACATACCGTTGTAATCGGGCGAGTTTCTACTTTCAGATGCAACCGGAATTTCTCGAGTTCGTCAATCCGCTCGCGAGATATGGGAGTTTGAAGTTAAGGAATGGTTGAGAAACCATCAAAATTTTCGCAATTCTGATACTCGAAACCAATGACTACTATGGCCTAGGGCAAAAATACGCATACCGTTGTAATTGGGCTAGCTTCTACTTTTAGATGCAAGAGGAATTTCTCGAGTTCGTCAATCCGTTCGCGAGATATGGGAGTATCAAATTAAGGGATGTTTGAGAGACCATCAAAATTTTCCGAATCTGATACTCGAAACCAATAACTGCAATGGCCTAGGGGAAAAATTCACATACCGTTGTAATCGGGCGAGTTTCTACTTTCAGATGCAACCGGAATTTCTCGAGTTCGTCAATCCGCTCGCGAGATATGGGAGTTTGAAGTTAAGGAATGGTTGAGAAACCATCAAAACTTTTGCGAGTCTGATACTCGCAACCAATAACTACAATGGCCTAGGGGAAAAATACTTGTACCGTTGTAATCGGGCGAGTTTCTACTTTCAGGCGCAACAGGAATTTTTCGGATTCATCAATCCGTTCGCGAGATATGCGAGGTTGAAGTTAAGGAATGGTTGAGTAACCATCAAAATTTTCGCAAGTCTGATACTCGAAACCAATAACTACTATGGTCTAGGGCAAAAATACACATACCGTTGTAATCGGGCGAGTTTCTGCTTTCAGTTGCAACAGGAATTTCTTCAGTTCGTCAATCCGTTCGCGAGATATGCGAGTTTCAAATTAAGGAATGGTTGAGAAACCACCAAAATTTTCGGAATCTGATACTCGAAACCAATAACTACAATGGCCTAGGGGAAAAATTCACATACCGTTGCAATCGGGCGAGTTTCTACTTTCCGATGCAACCAGCATTTCTCGAGTTCGTCAATCCGCTCGCGAGATATGGGAGCTTGAATTTAAGGAATGGTTGAGAAACCTTCAAAATTTTTGCGAGTCTGATCCTCGAAACGAATAACTACAATGGCCTAGGGGCAAAATACACGTACCGTTGTCATCGGGAGAGTTTCTACTTGCAGACGCAACAGGAATTTCTCGATTTCCCCAGTCCGTTCGAGAAATATGGGAATTTGAAGTTAAGGAATGGTTGAGAAACCATAAAAATTTGCGGAATCTGATACTCGAAACCAATAACTACTATGGTCTAGGGCAAAAATTCACATACAGTTGTAATCGGGCGAGTTTCTGCTTTCAGATTCAACAGGAATTACTCGAGTTCGTCAATCCGTTCGCGAGATATGGGAGTTTGAAGTTAAGGAATGGTTGAGAAACCATCAAAATTTTCGCAAGTCTGATGCTAGAAACGAAAGACTGGCATGGCCTAGGGGAAAAGTACACATACCATTGTAATCGGGCGAGTTTCTGCTGTCAGATGCAACAGGATTTTTCCGAGTTCGTCAATCCGTTCGCGAGATATGGGAGTTTGAAGTTAAGGAATGGTTGAGAAACCATCAAAATTTTCGCAAGTCTGATACTCGAAACAAATAACTACAGTGGCCTAGGTGAAAAATACACATACCGTTGTAGTCGGGCGAGTTTCTGCTTTTAGATGCGTCAGGAATTACTCGAGGTCGTCAATCGGTTTGCTGGATATGGGAGTTTGAAGTTATGGAATGGTTGAGAAACCATCAAAATTTTCGCAAGTCTGATACTCGAAACCAATAACTACAATGGCCTAGGGGAAAAATACACATACCGTTGTAATCGGGCGAGTTTTTGCTTTCAGATGCGTCAGGAATTTCTCGAGTTCGTCAATCCGTTCGCGAGATATGGGAGTTTGAAATTAAGGAATGGTTGAGAAACCATCAAAATTTTCGCAAGTCTGATACTCGAAACCAATAACCGGAATGGCCTAGGGGAAAAGTACACATACCATTGTAATCGGGCGAGTTTCTGCTGTCAGATGCAACGGGAATTTTTCGAATTCGTCAATCCGTTCGCGAGATATGGGAGTTTGAAGTTAAGGAATGGTTGAGAAACCATCAAAATTTTCGCAAGTCTGATACTCGAAACCAACAACCGGAATGGCCTAGGGGAAAAGTACACATACCATTGTAATCGTGCGAGTTTCTGCTGACAGATGCAACGGGAATTTCTCGAATTCGTCAATCCGTTCGCGAGATATGGGAGTTTGAAGTTAAGGAATGGTTGAGAAACCATCAAAATTTTCGCAAGTCTGATACTCGAAACTAATAACTACAACGGCCTAGGGGAAAAGTACACGCACCATTGTAATCGGGCGAGTTTCTACTTTCAGATGCAAAAGGAATTTCTCGAGTTCGACAATCCATTCGCGAGGTATGGGAGTTTGAAGTTAAGGAATAATTGACAGACCATCAAAATTTTCGCAAGTCTGATACTCGAAACCAATAACTACAATGGCATAGCGGTAAAATACACATACCGTTGTAATCGTGAGAGTTTGTACTTTCAGATGCAACAGAATCTTTTCGGATTCGTCAATCCGTTTACGAAATATCGGAGTTTGGACTTAAGCGATGGTTGAGAAACGATCAAAATTTTCGAAATTCTGATGCTAGAAACGAATAACTGGAATGGCCTAGGGGAAAAGTACAGACAACATTCTAATCGGGCGAGTTTCTAGTTTCAGATGCAACAGGAATTACTCGAGTTCGTCGATCCGTTCGCGAGATATGGGCGTTTGAATTTAAGGAATGGTTGAGAAACCATCAAAATTTTCGCAAGTCTGATACTCGAAACAAATAACTACAGTGGCCTAGGTGAAAAATACACATACCGTTGTAATCGGGCGAGTTTCTGCTTTAGAGGCGTCAGGAATTACTCGAGGTCGTCAATACGTTTGCTAGATATGGGAGTTTGAAGTTAAGGAATGGTTGAGAAACCATCAAAATTTTCGCAAGTCTGATACTCGAAACCAATAACTACAATGGCCTAGGGGAAAAATACACATACCGTTGGAATCGGGCGAGTTTTTACTTTCAGATGCGTCAGGTATTTCTTGAGTTCGTCAATCCGTTCGCGAGATATGGGAGTTTGAACTTAAGGAATGGTTGAGAAACCATCAAAATTTTCGCAAGTCTGATACTCGAAACTAATAACTACAACTGCCTAGGGGAAAAGTACACACACCATTGTAATTGGGCGAGTTTCTACTTTCAGATGCAAAAGGAATTTCTCGAGTTCGACAATCCATTCGCGAGATATGGGAGTTTGAAGTTAAGGAATAATTGAGAAACCATAAAAATTTTCGCAATTCTGATACTCGAAACCAATAACTACTATGGCCCAGGGCAAAAATACTCATACCGCTGTAATTGGGCTAGCTTCTACTTTCAGATGCAACAGGAATTTCTCGAGTTCGTCAATCCGTTCGCGAGATATGCGAGTTTCAAATTAAGGAATGGTTGAGAGACCATCAAAATTTTCCGAATCTGATACTCGAAACCAATAACTGCAATGGCCTAGGGGAAAAATTCACATACCGTTGTAATCGGGCGAGTTTCTACTTTCAGATGCAACCGGAATTTCTCGAGCTCGTCAATCCGCTCGCGAGATATGGGAGTTTGAAGTTAAGGAATGGTTGAGAAACCATCAAAATTTTTGCGAGTCTGATACTCGAAACCAATAACTACAATGGCCTAGGGGAAAAATACACATACCGTTGTAATCGGGCGAGTTTCTGCTTTCAGATGCAACAGGAATTTCTCGAGTTCGTCAATCCGTTCGCGAGATATGCGAGTTTCAAATTAAGGAATGGTTGAGAGACCATCAAAATTTTCGCAAGTCTGATACTCGAAACCAATAACTGGAATGGCCTAGGGGAAAAGTACACACACCATTGTAATTGGGCGAGTTTCTGCTTTCAGATGCAACAGGAATTTCTCGAGTTCGTCAATCCGTTCGCGAGATATGCGAGTTTCAAATTAAGGAATGGTTGAGAAACCATCAAAATTTTCGGAATCTGATACTCGAAACCAATAACTACAATGGCCTAGGGGAAAAATTCACATACAGTTGTAATCGGGCGAGTTTCTACTTTCAGATGCAACCGAAATTTCTCGAGTTCGTCAATCCGCTCGCGAGATATGGGAGTTTGAAGTTAAGGAATGGTTGAGAAACCATCAAAATTTCTGCAATTCTGATACTCGAAACCAATAACTACAATGGCCTTGGGGAAAAATGCACATACCGTTGTAATCGGGCGAGTTTCTACTTTCAGGCGCAACAGGAATTTTTCGGATTCATCAATCCGTTCGCCAGATATGCGAGGTTGAAGTTAAGGAATGGTTGAGTAACCATCAAAATTTTCGCAAGTCTGATACTCGAAACCAATAACTACTATGGTCTAGGGCAAAAATACACATACCGTTGTAATCGGGCGAGTTTCTGCTTTCAGTTGCAACAGGAATTTCTTCAGTTCGTCAATCCGTTCGCGAGATATGCGAGTTTCAAATTAAGGAATGGTTGAGAAACCACCAAAATTTTCGGAATCTGATACTCGAAACCAATAACTACAATGGCCTAGGGGAAAAATTCACATACCGTTGCAATCGGGCGAGTTTCTACTTTCCGATGCAACCAGAATTTCTCGAGTTCGTCAATCCGCTCGCGAGATATGGGAGTTTGAAGTTAAGGAATGGTTGAGAAACCTTCAAAATTTTTGCGAGTCTGATACTCGAAACGAATAACTACAATGGCCTAGGGGAAAAGTACACATACCATTGTAATCGGGCGGGTTTCTGCTGTCAGATGCAACAGGAATTTTCCGAGTTCGTCAATCCGTTCGCGAGATATGGGAGTTTGAAGTTAAGGAATGGTTGAGAAACCATCAAAATTTTCGCAAGTCTGACACTCGAAACAAATAACTACAGTGGCCTAGGTGAAAAATACACATACCGTTGTAGTCGGGCGAGTTTCTGCTTTTAGATGCGTCAGGAATTACCCGAGGTCGTCAATCGGTTTGCTGGATATGGGAGTTTGAAGTTAAGGAATGGTTGAGAAGCCATCAAAATTTTCGCAAGTCTGATACTCGAAATCAATAACTACAATGGCCTAGGGGAAAAATACACATACCGTTGTAATCGGGCGAGTTTTTGCTTTCAGATGCGTCAGGAATTTCTCGAGTTCGTCAATCCGTTCGCGAGATATGGGAGTTTGAAATTAAGGAATGGTTGAGAAACCATCAAAATTTTCGCAAGTCTGATACTCGAAACCCATAACCGGAATGGCCTAGGGGAAAAGTACACATACCATTGTAATCGGGCGAGTTTCTGCTGTCAGATGCAACGGGAATTTCTCGAATTCGTCAATCCGTTCGCGAGACATGGGAGTTTGAAGTTAAGGAATGGTTGAGAAACCATCAAAATTTTCGCAAGTCTGATACTCGAAACCAATAACCGGAATGGCCTAGGGGAAAAGTACACATACCATTGTAATCGGGCGAGTTTCTGCTGTCAGATGCAACGGGAATTTCTCGAATTCGTCAATCCGTTCGCGAGATATGGGAGTTTGAAGTTAAGGAATGGTTGAGAAACCATCAAAATTTTCGCAAGTCTGATACTCGAAACCAATAACTACAATGGCATAGCGGTAAAATACACATACCGTTGTAATCGTGAGAGTTTGTACTTTCAGATGCAACAGAATCTTTTCGGATTCGTCAATCCGTTTACGAAATATCGGAGTTTGGACTTAAGCGATGGTTGAGAAACGATCAAAATTTTCGAAATTCTGATGCTAGAAACGAATAACTGGAATGGCCTAGGGGAAAAGTACAGACACCATTCTAATCGGGCGAGTTTCTAGTTTCAGATGCAACAGGAATTACTCGAGTTCGTCGATCCGTTCGCGAGATATGGGCGTTTGAATTTAAGGAATGGTTGAGAAACCATCAAAATTTTCGCAAGTCTGATACTCGAAACAAATAACTACAGTGGCCTAGGTGAAAAATACACATACCGTTGTAATCGGGCGAGTTTCTGCTTTTAGAGGCGTCAGGAATTACTCGAGGTCGTCAATACGTTTGCTAGATATGGGAGTTTGAAGTTAAGGAATGGTTGAGAAACCATCAAAATTTTCGCAAGTCTGATACTCGAAACCAATAACTACAATGGCCTAGGGGAAAAATACACATACCGTTGTAATCGGGCGAGTTTTTACTTTCAGATGCGTCAGGTATTTCTTGAGTTCGTCAATCCGTTCGCGAGATATGGGAGTTTGAAGTTAAGGAATGGTTGAGAAACCATCAAAATTTTCGCAAGTCTGATACTCGAAACTAATAACTACAACTGCCTAGGGGAAAAGTACACACACCATTGTAATTGGGCGAGTTTCTACTTTCAGATGCAAAAGGAATTTCTCGAGTTCGACAATCCATTCGCGAGATATGGGAGTTTGAAGTTAAGGAATAATTGAGAAACCATAAAAATTTTCGCAATTCTGATACTCGAAACCAATAACTACTATGGCCCAGGGCAAAAATACTCATACCGCTGTAATTGGGCTAGCTTCTACTTTCAGATGCAACAGGAATTTCTCGAGTTCGTCAATCCGTTCGCGAGATATGCGAGTTTCAAATTAAGGAATGGTTGAGAGACCATCAAAATTTTCCGAATCTGATACTCGAAACCAATAACTACAATGGCCTAGGGGAAAAATTCACATACCGTTGCAATCGGGCGAGTTTCTACTTTCCGATGCAACCAGAATTTCTCGAGTTCGTCAATCCGCTCGCGAGATATGGGAGTTTGAAGTTAAGGAATGGTTGAGAAACCTTCAAAATTTTTGCGAGTCTGATACTCGAAACGAATAACTACAATGGCCTAGGGGAAAAGTACACATACCATTGTAATCGGGCGGGTTTCTGCTGTCAGATGCAACAGGAATTTTCCGAGTTCGTCAATCCGTTCGCGAGATATGGGAGTTTGAAGTTAAGGAATGGTTGAGAAACCATCAAAATTTTCGCAAGTCTGACACTCGAAACAAATAACTACAGTGGCCTAGGTGAAAAATACACATACCGTTGTAGTCGGGCGAGTTTCTGCTTTTAGATGCGTCAGGAATTACCCGAGGTCGTCAATCGGTTTGCTGGATATGGGAGTTTGAAGTTAAGGAATGGTTGAGAAGCCATCAAAATTTTCGCAAGTCTGATACTCGAAATCAATAACTACAATGGCCTAGGGGAAAAATACACATACCGTTGTAATCGGGCGAGTTTTTGCTTTCAGATGCGTCAGGAATTTCTCGAGTTCGTCAATCCGTTCGCGAGATATGGGAGTTTGAAATTAAGGAATGGTTGAGAAACCATCAAAATTTTCGCAAGTCTGATACTCGAAACCCATAACCGGAATGGCCTAGGGGAAAAGTACACATACCATTGTAATCGGGCGAGTTTCTGCTGTCAGATGCAACGGGAATTTCTCGAATTCGTCAATCCGTTCGCGAGACATGGGAGTTTGAAGTTAAGGAATGGTTGAGAAACCATCAAAATTTTCGCAAGTCTGATACTCGAAACCAATAACCGGAATGGCCTAGGGGAAAAGTACACATACCATTGTAATCGGGCGAGTTTCTGCTGTCAGATGCAACGGGAATTTCTCGAATTCGTCAATCCGTTCGCGAGATATGGGAGTTTGAAGTTAAGGAATGGTTGAGAAACCATCAAAATTTTCGCAAGTCTGATACTCGAAACCAATAACTACAATGGCATAGCGGTAAAATACACATACCGTTGTAATCGTGAGAGTTTGTACTTTCAGATGCAACAGAATCTTTTCGGATTCGTCAATCCGTTTACGAAATATCGGAGTTTGGACTTAAGCGATGGTTGAGAAACGATCAAAATTTTCGAAATTCTGATGCTAGAAACGAATAACTGGAATGGCCTAGGGGAAAAGTACAGACACCATTCTAATCGGGCGAGTTTCTAGTTTCAGATGCAACAGGAATTACTCGAGTTCGTCGATCCGTTCGCGAGATATGGGCGTTTGAATTTAAGGAATGGTTGAGAAACCATCAAAATTTTCGCAAGTCTGATACTCGAAACAAATAACTACAGTGGCCTAGGTGAAAAATACACATACCGTTGTAATCGGGCGAGTTTCTGCTTTTAGAGGCGTCAGGAATTACTCGAGGTCGTCAATACGTTTGCTAGATATGGGAGTTTGAAGTTAAGGAATGGTTGAGAAACCATCAAAATTTTCGCAAGTCTGATACTCGAAACCAATAACTACAATGGCCTAGGGGAAAAATACACATACCGTTGTAATCGGGCGAGTTTTTACTTTCAGATGCGTCAGGTATTTCTTGAGTTCGTCAATCCGTTCGCGAGATATGGGAGTTTGAAGTTAAGGAATGGTTGAGAAACCATCAAAATTTTCGCAAGTCTGATACTCGAAACTAATAACTACAACTGCCTAGGGGAAAAGTACACACACCATTGTAATTGGGCGAGTTTCTACTTTCAGATGCAAAAGGAATTTCTCGAGTTCGACAATCCATTCGCGAGATATGGGAGTTTGAAGTTAAGGAATAATTGAGAAACCATAAAAATTTTCGCAATTCTGATACTCGAAACCAATAACTACTATGGCCCAGGGCAAAAATACTCATACCGCTGTAATTGGGCTAGCTTCTACTTTCAGATGCAACAGGAATTTCTCGAGTTCGTCAATCCGTTCGCGAGATATGCGAGTTTCAAATTAAGGAATGGTTGAGAGACCATCAAAATTTTCCGAATCTGATACTCGAAACCAATAACTGCAATGGCCTAGGGGAAAAATTCACATACCGTTGTAATCGGACGAGTTTCTACTTTCAGATGCAACCGGAATTTCTCGAGCTCGTCAATCCGCTCGCGAGATATGGGAGTTTGAAGTTAAGGAATGGTTGAGAAACCATCAAAATTTTTGCGAGTCTGATACTCGAAACCAATAACTACAATGGCCTAGGGGAAAAATACACATACCGTTGTAATCGGGCGAGTTTCTGCTTTCAGATGCAACAGGAATTTCTCGAGTTCGTCAATCCGTTCGCGAGATATGCGAGTTTCAAATTAAGGAATGGTTGAGAGACCATCAAAATTTTCGCAAGTCTGATACTCGAAACCAATAACTGGAATGGCCTAGGGGAAAAGTACACACACCATTGTAATTGGGCGAGTTTCTGCTTTCAGATGCAACAGGAATTTCTCGAGTTCGTCAATCCGTTCGCGAGATATGCGAGTTTCAAATTAAGGAATGGTTGAGAAACCATCAAAATTTTCGGAATCTGATACTCGAAACCAATAACTACAATGGCCTAGGGGAAAAATTCACATACAGTTGTAATCGGGCGAGTTTCTACTTTCAGATGCAACCGGAATTTCTCGAGTTCGTCAATCCGCTCGCGAGATATGGGAGTTTGAAGTTAAGGAATGGTTGAGAAACCATCAAAATTTCTGCAATTCTGATACTCGAAACCAATAACTACAATGGCCTTGGGGAAAAATGCACATACCGTTGTAATCGGGCGAGTTTCTACTTTCAGGCGCAACAGGAATTTTTCGGATTCATCAATCCGTTCGAGAAATATGGGAATTTGAAGTTAAGGAATGGTTGAGAAACCATAAAAATTTGCGGAATCTGATACTCGAAACCAATAACTACTATGGTCTAGGGCAAAAATTCACATACAGTTGTAATCGGGCGAGTTCCTGCTTTCAGATTCAACAGGAATTACTCGAGTTCGTCAATCCGTTCGCGAGATATGCGAGTTTCAAATTAAGGAATGGTTGAGAAACCATCAAAATTTTCGGAATCTGATACTCGAAACCAATAACTACTATGGTCTAGGGCAAAAATACACATACCGTTGTAATCGGGCGAGTTTCTGCTTTCAGTTGCAACAGGAATTTCTTCAGTTCGTCAATCCGTTCGCGAGATATGCGAGTTTCAAATT
This sequence comes from Ptiloglossa arizonensis, assembly GCF_051014685.1. Lineage (NCBI taxonomy): Eukaryota > Metazoa > Arthropoda > Insecta > Hymenoptera > Colletidae > Ptiloglossa > Ptiloglossa arizonensis. Next base: position 122,771 of record NW_027478535.1, on the reverse strand, counting down.
AAGGAATGGTTGAGAAACCACCAAAATTTTCGGAATCTGATACTCGAAACCAATAACTACAATGGCCTAGGGGAAAAATTCACATACCGTTGCAATCGGGCGAGTTTCTACTTTCCGATGCAACCAGAATTTCTCGAGTTCGTCAATCCGCTCGCGAGATATGGGAGTTTGAATTTAAGGAATGGTTGAGAAACCTTCAAAATTTTTGCGAGTCTGATACTCGAAACGAATAACTACAATGGCCTAGGGGCAAAATACACGTACCGTTGTCATCGGGAGAGTTTCTACTTGCAGACGCAACAGGAATTTCTCGATTTCCCCAGTCCGTTCGAGAAATATGGGAATTTGAAGTTAAGGAATGGTTGAGAAACCATAAAAATTTGCGGAATCTGATACTCGAAACCAATAACTACTATGGTCTAGGGCAAAAATTCACATACAGTTGTAATCGGGCGAGTTCCTGCTTTCAGATTCAACAGGAATTACTCGAGTTCGTCAATCCGTTCGCGAGATATGGGAGTTTGAAGTTAAGGAATGGTTGAGAAACCATCAAAATTTTCGCAAGTCTGATGCTAGAAACGAATGACTGGCATGGCCTAGGGGAAAAGTACACATACCACTGTAATCGGGCGGGTTTCTGCTGTCAGATGCAACAGGAATTTTCCGAGTTCGTCAATCCGTTCGCGAGATATGGGAGTTTGAAGTTAAGGAATGGTTGAGAAACCATCAAAATTTTCGCAAGTCTGACACTCGAAACAAATAACTACAGTGGCCTAGGTGAAAAATACACATACCGTTGTAGTCGGGCGAGTTTTTGCTTTCAGATGCGTCAGGAATTTCTCGAGTTCGTCAATCCGTTCGCGAGATATGGGAGTTTGAAATTAAGGAATGGTTGAGAAACCATCAAAATTTTCGCAATTCTGATACTCGAAACCAATAACCGGAATGGCCTAGGGGAAAAGTACACATACCATTGTAATCGGGCGAGTTTCTGCTGTCAGATGCAACGGGAATTTCTCGAATTCGTCAATCCGTTCGCGAGACATGGGAGTTTGAAGTTAAGGAATGGTTGAGAAACCATCAAAATTTTCGCAAGTCTGATACTCGAAACCAATAACCGGAATGGCCTAGGGGAAAAGTACACATACCATTGTAATCGGGCGAGTTTCTGCTGTCAGATGCAACGGGAATTTCTCGAATTCGTCAATCCGTTCGCGAGATATGGGAGTTTGAAGTTAAGGAATGGTTGAGAAACCATCAAAATTTTCGCAAGTCTGATACTCGAAACTAATAACTACAACGGCCTAGGGGAAAAGTACACATACCGTTGTAATCGTGAGAGTTTGTACTTTCAGATGCAACAGAATCTTTTCGGATTCGTCAATCCGTTTACGAAATATCGGAGTTTGGACTTAAGCGATGGTTGAGAAACGATCAAAATTTTCGAAATTCTGATGCTAGAAACGAATAACTGGAATGGCCTAGGGGAAAAGTACAGACACCATTCTAATCGGGCGAGTTTCTAGTTTCAGATGCAACAGGAATTACTCGAGTTCGTCGATCCGTTCGCGAGATATGGGCGTTTGAATTTAAGGAATGGTTGAGAAACCATCAAAATTTTCGCAAGTCTGATACTCGAAACAAATAACTACAGTGGCCTAGGTGAAAAATACACATACCGTTGTAATCGGGCGAGTTTCTGCTTTTAGAGGCGTCAGGAATTACTCGAGGTCGTCAATACGTTTGCTAGATATGGGAGTTTGAAGTTAAGGAATGGTTGAGAAACCATCAAAATTTTCGCAAGTCTGATACTCGAAACCAATAACTACAATGGCCTAGGGGAAAAATACACATACCGTTGTAATCGGGCGAGTTTTTACTTTCAGATGCGTCAGGAATTTCTTGAGTTCGTCAATCCGTTCGCGAGATATGGGAGTTTGAAGTTAAGGAATGGTTGAGAAACCATCAAAATTTTCGCAAGTCTGATACTCGAAACTAATAACTACAACTGCCTAGGGGAAAAGTACACACACCATTGTAATTGGGCGAGTTTCTACTTTCAGATGCAAAAGGAATTTCTCGAGTTCGACAATCCATTCGTGAGATATGGGAGTTTGAAGTTAAGGAATAACTGAGAAACCATCAAAATTTTCGCAGTTCTGATACTCGAAACCAATAACTACTATGGCCCAGGGCAAAAATACTCATACCGCTGTAATTGGGCTAGCTTCTACTTTCAGATGCAACAGGAATTTCTCGAGTTCGTCAATCCGTTCGCGAGATATGCGAGTTTCAAATTAAGGAATGGTTGAGAGACCATCAAAATTTTCCGAATCTGATACTCGAAACCAATAACTGCAATGGCCTAGGGGAAAAATTCACATACCGTTGTAATCGGGCGAGTTTCTACTTTCAGATGCAACCGGAATTTCTCGAGCTCGTCAATCCGCTCGCGAGATATGGGAGTTTGAAGTTAAGGAATGGTTGAGAAACCATCAAAATTTTTGCGAGTCTGATACTCGAAACCAATAACTACAATGGCCTAGGGGAAAAATACACATACCGTTGTAATCGGGCGAGTTTCTGCTTTCAGATGCAACAGGAATTTCTCGAGTTCGTCAATCCGTTCGCGAGATATGCGAGTTTCAAATTAAGGAATGGTTGAGAGACCATCAAAATTTTCCGAATCTGATACTCGAAACCAATAACTGCAATGGCCTAGGGGAAAAATTCACATACCGTTGTAATCGGGCGAGTTTCTACTTTCAGATGCAACCGGAATTTCTCGAGCTCGTCAATCCGCTCGCGAGATATGGGAGTTTGAAGTTAAGGAATGGTTGAGAAACCATCAAAATTTTTGCGAGTCTGATACTCGAAAATAATAACTACAATGGCCTAGGGGAAAACTTCACATACCGTTGCAATCGGGCGAGTTTCTACTTTCAAATGCAACCGGAATTTCTCGAGTTCGTCAATCCGCTCGCGAGATATGGGAGTTTGAATTTAAGGAATGGTTGAGGAACCATCAAAATTTTTGCAAGTCTGATACTCGAAACCAATAACTACAATGGCCTTGGGGAAAAATACACATACCGTTGTAATCGGGCGAGTTTCTACTTTCTGGCGCAACAGGAATTTTTCGGATTCATCAATCCGTTCGCGAGATATGCGAAGTTGATGTTAAGGAATGGTTGAGAAGCCATCAAAATTTTCGCAAGTCTGATACTCGAAACCAATAACTGGAATGGCCTAGGGGAAATGTACACACACCATTGTAATTGGGAGAGTTTCTGCTTTCAGATGCAACAGGAATTTCTCGAGTTCGTAAATCCGTTCGCGAGATATGGGAGTTTCAAATTAAGGAATGGTTGAGAAACCATCAAAATTTTCGGAATCTGATACTCGAAACCAATAACTACAATGGCCTAGGGGAAAAATACATGTACCATTGTAATCGGGAGAGTTTCTACTTGCAGACGCAACAGGAATTTCTCGATTTTCTCAGTCCGTTCGAGAAATGTGGGAATTTGAAGTTAAGGAATGGTTGAGAAACCATAAAAATTTGCGGAATCTGATACTCGAAACCAATAACTACTATGGTCTAGGGCAAAAATTCACATACAGTTGTAATCGGGCGAGTTCCTGCTTTCAGATTCAACAGGAATTACTCGAGTTCGTCAATCCGTTCGCGAGATATGGGAGTTTGAAGTTAAGGAATGGTTGAGAAACCATCAAAATTTTCGCAAGTCTGATGCTAGAAACGAATGACTGGCATGGCCTAGGGGAAAAGTACACATACCATTGTAATCGGGCGGGTTTCTGCTGTCAGATGCAATAGGAATTTTCCGAGTTCGTCAATCCGTTCGCGAGATATGGGAGTTTGAAGTTAAGGAATGGTTGAGAAACCATCAAAATTTTCGCAAGTCTGATACTCGAAACAAATAACTACAGTGGCCTAGGTGAAAAATACACATACCGTTGTAGTCGGGCGAGTTTCTGCTTTTAGATGCGTCAGGAATTACTCGAGGTCGTCAATCGGTTTGCTGGATATGGGAGTTTGAAGTTAAGGAATGGTTGAGAAACCATCAAAATTTTCGCAAGTCTGATGCTAGAAACGAATGACTGGCATGGCCTAGGGGAAAAGTACACATACCACTGTAATCGGGCGGGTTTCTGCTGTCAGATGCAACAGGAATTTTCCGAGTTCGTCAATCCGTTCGCGAGATATGGGAGTTTGAAGTTAAGGAATGGTTGAGAAACCATCAAAATTTTCGCAAGTCTGACACTCGAAACAAATAACTACAGTGGCCTAGGTGAAAAATACACATACCGTTGTAGTCGGGCGAGTTTTTGCTTTCAGATGCGTCAGGAATTTCTCGAGTTCGTCAATCCGTTCGCGAGATATGGGAGTTTGAAATTAAGGAATGGTTGAGAAACCATCAAAATTTTCGCAATTCTGATACTCGAAACCAATAACCGGAATGGCCTAGGGGAAAAGTACACATACCATTGTAATCGGGCGAGTTTCTGCTGTCAGATGCAACGGGAATTTCTCGAATTCGTCAATCCGTTCGCGAGACATGGGAGTTTGAAGTTAAGGAATGGTTGAGAAACCATCAAAATTTTCGCAAGTCTGATACTCGAAACCAATAACCGGAATGGCCTAGGGGAAAAGTACACATACCATTGTAATCGGGCGAGTTTCTGCTGTCAGATGCAACGGGAATTTCTCGAATTCGTCAATCCGTTCGCGAGATATGGGAGTTTGAAGTTAAGGAATGGTTGAGAAACCATCAAAATTTTCGCAAGTCTGATACTCGAAACTAATAACTACAACGGCCTAGGGGAAAAGTACACATACCGTTGTAATCGTGAGAGTTTGTACTTTCAGATGCAACAGAATCTTTTCGGATTCGTCAATCCGTTTACGAAATATCGGAGTTTGGACTTAAGCGATGGTTGAGAAACGATCAAAATTTTCGAAATTCTGATACTAGAAACGAATAACTGGAATGGCCTAGGGGAAAAGTACAGACACCATTCTAATCGGGCGAGTTTCTAGTTTCAGATGCAACAGGAATTACTCGAGTTCGTCGATCCGTTCGCGAGATATGGGCGTTTGAATTTAAGGAATGGTTGAGAAACCATCAAAATTTTCGCAAGTCTGATACTCGAAACAAATAACTACAGTGGCCTAGGTGAAAAATACACATACCGTTGTAATCGGGCGAGTTTCTGCTTTTAGAGGCGTCAGGAATTACTCGAGGTCGTCAATACGTTTGCTAGATATGGGAGTTTGAAGTTAAGGAATGGTTGAGAAACCATCAAAATTTTCGCAAGTCTGATACTCGAAACCAATAACTACAATGGCCTAGGGGAAAAATACAAATACCGTTGTAATCGGGCGAGTTTTTACTTTCAGATGCGTCAGGAATTTCTTGAGTTCGTCAATCCGTTCGCGAGATATGGGAGTTTGAAGTTAAGGAATGGTTGAGAAACCATCAAAATTTTCGCAAGTCTGATACTCGAAACTAATAACTACAACTGCCTAGGGGAAAAGTACACACACCATTGTAATTGGGCGAGTTTCTACTTTCAGATGCAAAAGGAATTTCTCGAGTTCGACAATCCATTCGTGAGATATGGGAGTTTGAAGTTAAGGAATAACTGAGAAACCATCAAAATTTTCGCAGTTCTGATACTCGAAACCAATAACTACTATGGCCCAGGGCAAAAATACTCATACCGCTGTAATTGGGCTAGCTTCTACTTTCAGATGCAACAGGAATTTCTCGAGTTCGTCAATCCGTTCGCGAGATATGCGAGTTTCAAATTAAGGAATGGTTGAGAGACCATCAAAATTTTCCGAATCTGATACTCGAAACCAATAACTGCAATGGCCTAGGGGAAAAATTCACATACCGTTGTAATCGGGCGAGTTTCTACTTTCAGATGCAACCGGAATTTCTCGAGCTCGTCAATCCGCTCGCGAGATATGGGAGTTTGAAGTTAAGGAATGGTTGAGAAACCATCAAAATTTTTGCGAGTCTGATACTCGAAACCAATAACTACAATGGCCTAGGGGAAAAATACACATACCGTTGTAATCGGGCGAGTTTCTGCTTTCAGATGCAACAGGAATTTCTCGAGTTCGTCAATCCGTTCGCGAGATATGCGAGTTTCAAATTAAGGAATGGTTGAGAGACCATCAAAATTTTCCGAATCTGATACTCGAAACCAATAACTGCAATGGCCTAGGGGAAAAATTCACATACCGTTGTAATCGGGCGAGTTTCTACTTTCAGATGCAACCGGAATTTCTCGAGCTCGTCAATCCGCTCGCGAGATATGGGAGTTTGAAGTTAAGGAATGGTTGAGAAACCATCAAAATTTTTGCGAGTCTGATACTCGAAAATAATAACTACAATGGCCTAGGGGAAAACTTCACATACCGTTGCAATCGGGCGAGTTTCTACTTTCAAATGCAACCGGAATTTCTCGAGTTCGTCAATCCGCTCGCGAGATATGGGAGTTTGAATTTAAGGAATGGTTGAGGAACCATCAAAATTTTTGCAAGTCTGATACTCGAAACCAATAACTACAATGGCCTTGGGGAAAAATACACATACCGTTGTAATCGGGCGAGTTTCTACTTTCTGGCGCAACAGGAATTTTTCGGATTCATCAATCCGTTCGCGAGATATGCGAAGTTGATGTTAAGGAATGGTTGAGAAGCCATCAAAATTTTCGCAAGTCTGATACTCGAAACCAATAACTGGAATGGCCTAGGGGAAATGTACACACACCATTGTAATTGGGAGAGTTTCTGCTTTCAGATGCAACAGGAATTTCTCGAGTTCGTAAATCCGTTCGCGAGATATGGGAGTTTCAAATTAAGGAATGGTTGAGAAACCATCAAAATTTTCGGAATCTGATACTCGAAACCAATAACTACAATGGCCTAGGGGAAAAATACATGTACCATTGTAATCGGGAGAGTTTCTACTTGCAGACGCAACAGGAATTTCTCGATTTTCTCAGTCCGTTCGAGAAATGTGGGAATTTGAAGTTAAGGAATGGTTGAGAAACCATAAAAATTTGCGGAATCTGATACTCGAAACCAATAACTACTATGGTCTAGGGCAAAAATTCACATACAGTTGTAATCGGGCGAGTTCCTGCTTTCAGATTCAACAGGAATTACTCGAGTTCGTCAATCCGTTCGCGAGATATGGGAGTTTGAAGTTAAGGAATGGTTGAGAAACCATCAAAATTTTCGCAAGTCTGATGCTAGAAACGAATGACTGGCATGGCCTAGGGGAAAAGTACACATACCATTGTAATCGGGCGGGTTTCTGCTGTCAGATGCAATAGGAATTTTCCGAGTTCGTCAATCCGTTCGCGAGATATGGGAGTTTGAAGTTAAGGAATGGTTGAGAAACCATCAAAATTTTCGCAAGTCTGATACTCGAAACAAATAACTACAGTGGCCTAGGTGAAAAATACACATACCGTTGTAGTCGGGCGAGTTTCTGCTTTTAGATGCGTCAGGAATTACTCGAGGTCGTCAATCGGTTTGCTGGATATGGGAGTTTGAAGTTAAGGAATGGTTGAGAAACCATCAAAATTTTCGCAAGTCTGATACTCGAAACCAATAACCGGAATGGCCTAGGGGAAAAGTACACATACCATTGTAATCGGGCGAGTTTCTACTTTCTGGCGCAACAGGAATTTTTCGGATTCATCAATCCGTTCGCGAGATATGCGAAGTTGATGTTAAGGAATGGTTGAGAAACCATCAAAATTTTCGCAAGTCTGATACTCGAAACCAATAACCGGAATGGCCTAGGGGAAAAGTACACATACCATTGTAATCGGGCGAGTTTCTGCTGTCAGATGCAACGGGAATTTCTCGAATTCGTCAATCCGTTTGCTAGATATGGGAGTTTGAAGTTAAGGAATGGTTGAGAAACCATCAAAATTTTCGCAAGTCTGATACTCGAAACCAATAACTACAATGGCCTAGGGGAAAAATACACATACCGTTGTAATCGGGCGAGTTTTTACTTTCAGATGCGTCAGGAATTTCTTGAGTTCGTCAATCCGTTCGCGAGATATGGGAGTTTGAAGTTAAGGAATGGTTGAGAAACCATCAAAATTTTCGCAAGTCTGATACTCGAAACTAATAACTACAACTGCCTAGGGGAAAAGTACACACACCATTGTAATTGGGCGAGTTTCTACTTTCAGACGCAAAAGGAATTTCTCGAGTTCGACAATCCATTCGTGAGATATGGGAGTTTGAAGTTAAGGAATAACTGAGAAACCATCAAAATTTTCGCAGTTCTGATACTCGAAACCAATAACTACTATGGCCCAGGGCAAAAATACTCATACCGCTGTAATTGGGCTAGCTTCTACTTTCAGATGCAACAGGAATTTCTCGAGTTCGTCAATCCGTTCGCGAGATATGCGAGTTTCAAATTAAGGAATGATTGAGAGACCATCAAAATTTTCCGAATCTGATACTCGAAACCAATAACTGCAATGGCCTAGGGGAAAAATTCACATACCGTTGTAATCGGGCGAGTTTCTACTTTCAGATGCAACCGGAATTTCTCGAGCTCGTCAATCCGCTCGCGAGATATGGGAGTTTGAAGTTAAGGAATGGTTGAGAAACCATCAAAATTTTTGCGAGTCTGATACTCGAAACCAATAACTACAATGGCCTAGGGGAAAAATACACATACCGTTGTAATCGGGCGAGTTTCTGCTTTCAGATGCAACAGGAATTTCTCGAGTTCGTCAATCCGTTCGCGAGATATGCGAGTTTCAAATTAAGGAATGGTTGAGAGACCATCAAAATTTTCCGAATCTGATACTCGAAACCAATAACTGCAATGGCCTAGGGGAAAAATTCACATACCGTTGTAATCGGGCGAGTTTCTACTTTCAGATGCAACCGGAATTTCTCGAGCTCGTCAATCCGCTCGCGAGATATGGGAGTTTGAAGTTAAGGAATGGTTGAGAAACCATCAAAATTTTTGCGAGTCTGATACTCGAAAATAATAACTACAATGGCCTAGGGGAAAACTTCACATACCGTTGCAATCGGGCGAGTTTCTACTTTCAAATGCAACCGGAATTTCTCGAGTTCGTCAATCCGCTCGCGAGATATGGGAGTTTGAATTTAAGGAATGGTTGAGGAACCATCAAAATTTTTGCAAGTCTGATACTCGAAACCAATAACTACAATGGCCTTGGGGAAAAATACACATACCGTTGTAATCGGGCGAGTTTCTACTTTCTGGCGCAACAGGAATTTTTCGGATTCATCAATCCGTTCGCGAGATATGCGAAGTTGATGTTAAGGAATGGTTGAGAAGCCATCAAAATTTTCGCAAGTCTGATACTCGAAACCAATAACTGGAATGGCCTAGGGGAAAAGTACACACACCATTGTAATTGGGAGAGTTTCTGCTTTCAGATGCAACAGGAATTTCTCGAGTTCGTAAATCCGTTCGCGAGATATGGGAGTTTCAAATTAAGGAATGGTTGAGAAACCATCAAAATTTTCGGAATCTGATACTCGAAACCAATAACTACAATGGCCTAGGGGAAAAATACATGTACCATTGTAATCGGGAGAGTTTCTACTTGCAGACGCAACAGGAATTTCTCGATTTTCTCAGTCCGTTCGAGAAATGTGGGAATTTGAAGTTAAGGAATGGTTGAGAAACCATAAAAATTTGCGGAATCTGATACTCGAAACCAATAACGACTATGGTCTAGGGCAAAAATTCACGTACAGTTGTAATCGGGCGAGTTCCTGCTTTCAGATTCAACAGGAATTACTCGAGTTCGTCAATCCGTTCGCGAGATATGGGAGTTTGAAGTTAAGGAATGGTTGAGAAACCATCAAAATTTTCGCAAGTCTGATGCTAGAAACGAATGACTGGCATGGCCTAGGGGAAAAGTACACATACCATTGTAATCGGGCGGGTTTCTGCTGTCAGATGCAACAGGAATTTTCCGAGTTCGTCAATCCGTTCGCGAGATATGGGAGTTTGAAGTTAAGGAATGGTTGAGAAACCATCAAAATTTTCGCAAGTCTGATACTCGAAACAAATAACTACAGTGGCCTAGGTGAAAAATACACATACCGTTGTAGTCGGGCGAGTTTCTGCTTTTAGATGCGTCAGGAATTACTCGAGGTCGTCAATCGGTTTGCTGGATATGGGAGTTTGAAGTTAAGGAATGGTTGAGAAACCATCAAAATTTTCGCAAGTCTGATACTCGAAACCAATAACCGGAATGGCCTAGGGGAAAAGTACACATACCATTGTAATCGGGCGAGTTTCTGCTGTCAGATGCAACGGGAATTTCTCGAATTCGTCAATCCGTTCGCGAGATATGGGAGTTTGAAGTTAAGGAATGGTTGAGAAACCATCAAAATTTTCGCAAGTCTGATACTCGAAACCAATAACCGGAATGGCCTAGGGGAAAAGTACACATACCATTGTAATCGGGCGAGTTTCTGCTGTCAGATGCAACGGGAATTTCTCGAATTCGTCAATCCGTTCGCGAGATATGGGAGTTTGAAGTTAAGGAATGGTTGAGAAACCATCAAAATTTTCGCAAGCCTGATACTCGAAACTAATAACTACAACGGCCTAGGGGAAAAGTACACACACCATTGTAATCGGGCGAGTTTCTACTTTCAGATGCAAAAGGAATTTCTCGAGTTCGACAATCCATTCGCGAGATATGGGAGTTTGAAGTTAAGGAATGGTTGAGAAACCATCAAAATTTTCGCAAGTCTGATACTCGAAACTAATAACTACAACTGCCTAGGGGAAAAGTACACACACCATTGTAATCGGGCGAGTTTCTAGTTTCAGATGCAACAGGAATTACTCGAGTTCGTCGATCCGTTCGCGAGATATGGGCGTTTGAATTTAAGGAATGGTTGAGAAACCATCAAAATTTTCGCAAGTCTGATACTCGAAACAAATAACTACAGTGGCCTAGGTGAAAAATACACATACCGTTGTAATCGGGCGAGTTTCTGCTTTTAGAGGCGTCAGGAATTACTCGAGGTCGTCAATACGTTTGCTAGATATGGGAGTTTGAAGTTAAGGAATGGTTGAGAAACCATCAAAATTTTCGCAAGTCTGATACTCGAAACCAATAACTACAATGGCCTAGGGGAAAAATACACATACCGTTGTAATCGGGCGAGTTTTTACTTTCAGATGCGTCAGGAATTTCTTGAGTTCGTCAATCCGTTCGCGAGATATGGGAGTTTGAAGTTAAGGAATGGTTGAGAAACCATCAAAATTTTCGCAAGTCTGATACTCGAAACTAATAACTACAACTGCCTAGGGGAAAAGTACACACACCATTGTAATTGGGCGAGTTTCTACTTTCAGATGCAAAAGGAATTTCTCGAGTTCGACAATCCATTCGTGAGATATGGGAGTTTGAAGTTAAGGAATAACTGAGAAACCATCAAAATTTTCGCAGTTCTGATACTCGAAACCAATAAGTACTATGGCCCAGGGCAAAAATACTCATACCGCTGTAATTGGGCTAGCTTCTACTTTCAGATGCAACCGGAATTTCTCGAGCTCGTCAATCCGCTCGCGAGATATGGGAGTTTGAAGTTAAGGAATGGTTGAGAAACCATCAAAATTTTTGCGAGTCTGATACTCGAAACCAATAACTACAATGGCCTAGGGGAAAAATACACATACCGTTGTAATCGGGCGAGTTTCTGCTTTCAGATGCAACAGGAATTTCTCGAGTTCGTCAATCCGTTCGCGAGATATGCGAGTTTCAAATTAAGGAATGGTTGAGAGACCATCAAAATTTTCCGAATCTGATACTCGAAACCAATAACTGCAATGGCCTAGGGGAAAAATTCACATACCGTTGTAATCGGGCGATTTTCTACTTTCAGATGCAACCGGAATTTCTCGAGCTCGTCAATCCGCTCGCGAGATATGGGAGTTTGAAGTTAAGGAATGGTTGAGAAACCATCAAAATTTTTGCGAGTCTGATACTCGAAATTAATAACTACAATGGCCTAGGGGAAAACTTCACATACCGTTGCAATCGGGCGAGTTTCTACTTTCAAATGCAACCGGAATTTCTCGAGTTCGTCAATCCGCTCGCGAGATATGGGAGTTTGAAGTTAAGGAATGGTTGAGGAACCATCAAAATTTTTGCAAGTCTGATACTCGAAACCAATAACTGGAATGGCCTAGGGGAAAAGTACACACACCATTGTAATTGGGAGAGTTTCTGCTTTCAGATGCAACAGGAATTTCTCGAGTTCGTAAATCCGTTCGCGAGATATGGGAGTTTCAAATTAAGGAATGGTTGAGAGACCATCAAAATTTTCCGAATCTGATACTCGAAACCAATAACTGCAATGGCCTAGGGGAAAAATTCACATACCGTTGTAATCGGGCGAGTTTCTACTTTCAGATGCAACCGGAATTTCTCGAGCTCGTCAATCCGCTCGCGAGATATGGGAGTTTGAAGTTAAGGAATGGTTGAGGAACCATCAAAATTTTTGCAAGTCTGATACTCGAAACCAATAACTACAATGGCCTTGGGGAAAAATACACATACCGTTGTAATCGGGCGAGTTTCTACTTTCTGGCGCAACAGGAATTTTTCGGATTCATCAATCCGTTCGCGAGATATGCGAAATTGATATTAAGGAATGGTTGAGAAGCCATCAAAATTTTCGCAAGTCTGATACTCGAAACCAATAACTGGAATGGCCTAGGGGAAAAGTACACACACCATTGTAATTGGGAGAGTTTCTGCTTTCAGATGCAACAGGAATTTCTCGAGTTCGTAAATCCGTTCGCGAGATATGGGAGTTTCAAATTAAGGAATGGTTGAGAAACCATCAAAATTTTCGGAATCTGATACTCGAAACCAATAACTACAATGGCCTAGGGGAAAAATACATGTACCATTGTAATCGGGAGAGTTTCTACTTGCAGACGCAACAGAAATTTCTCGATTTTCTCAGTCCGTTCGAGAAATGTGGGAATTTGAAGTTAAGGAATGGTTGAGAAACCATAAAAATTTGCGGAATCTGATACTCGAAACCAATAACTACTATGGTCTACGGCAAAAATACACATACAGTTGTAATCGGGCGAGTTTCTGCTTTCAGATTCAACAGGAATTACTCGAGTTCGTCAATCCGTTCGCGAGATATGGGAGTTTGAAGTTAAGGAATGGTTGAGAAACCATCAAAATTTTTGCAAGTCTGATACTCGAAACCAATAACTACAATGGCCTAGGACAAAAATACACATACCGTTTTAATCGGGCGTGCTTCTACTTTCAGGCGCAACAGGAATTTTTCGGATTCATCAATCTGCTCGCGAGATATGGGATTTTGGATTTAAGAAATGGTTGAGGAACCATAAAAATTTTCGCAATTCTGATGCTTGAAACGAATAACTAGAATGGCCTAGGGGAAAAATACATATACGGTTGTAATCGGGCGAGTTTGTACTTTCAGATGCAACAGGAATTTCTCGAGTTCCTCAATCCGTTCGCGAGATATGCGTGTTTGAAGTTAAGGAATGGTTGAGAAGCCATCAAAATTTTCGGAATCTGATACTCGAAACCATTAACTACTATGGTCTAGGACAAAAATACACATACCGTTGTAATCGGGGGAGTTTCTGCTTTCAGGTGCAACAGGAATTTCTCGAGTTCGTCAATCCGTTCGCGAGATATGCGAGTTTGAAATTAAGGAATGGTTGAGAAACCATCAAAATTTTCGCAAGTCTGATACTCTAAACGAATACCTGGATCCACCTAGGGGAAAAGCACACACACCATTGTAATCGGGCAAGTTTCTACTTTCAGATGCAACAGGAATTTCTCGAGTTCGTCAATCCGTTCGCGAGATATGGGAGTTTGAAGTTAAGGAATGGTTGAGAAACCATCAAAATTTTCGGAATCTGATACTCGAAACCAATAACTACTATGGTCTAGGGCAAAAATACACATACCGTTGTAATCGGGCTAGTTTCTGCTTTCAGATGCAACAGGAATTTCTCGAGTTCCTCAATCCGTTCGCGAGATATGCGTGTTTGAAGTTAAGGAATGGTTGAGAAACCATCAAAATTTGCGGAATCTGATACTCGAAAACAATAACTACTATGGTCTAGGGCAAAAATACACATACAGTTGTAATCGGGCAAGCTTCTACTTTCAGCTGCAACAGGAATTTCTCGAGTTCGTCAATCCGTTCGCGAGATATGGGAGTTTGAAGTTAAGGAATGGTTGAGGAACCATCAAAATTTTCGGAATCTGATACTCGAAACCAATAACTACTATGGTCTAGGGCAGAAATACACATACCGTTTTAATCGGGCTAGTTTCTGCTTTCAGATGCAACAGGAATTTCACGAGTTCGTCAATCCGTTCGCGAGATATGCGAGGTTGATGTTAAGGAATGGTTGAGTAACCATCAAAATTTTTGCGAGTCTGATACTCGAAACCAATAACTACAATGGCCTAGGGGAAAAATACTCGTACCATTGTAATCGGGAGAGTTTCTACTTGCAGACGCAACAGAAATTTCTCGATTTTCTCAGTCCGTTCGAGAAATGTGGGAATTTGAAGTTAAGGAATGGTTGAGAAACCATAAAAATTTGCGGAATCTGATACTCGAAACCAATAACTACTATGGTCTACGGCAAAAATACACATACAGTTGTAATCGGGCGAGTTTCTGCTTTCAGATTCAACAGGAATTACTCGAGTTCGTCAATCCGTTCGCGAGATATGGGAGTTTGAAGTTAAGGAATGGTTGAGAAACCATCAAAATTTTTGCAAGTCTGATACTCGAAACCAATAACTACAATGGCCTAGGACAAAAATACACATACCGTTTTAATCGGGCGTGCTTCTACTTTCAGGCGCAACAGGAATTTTTCGGATTCATCAATCTGCTCGCGAGATATGGGATTTTGGATTTAAGAAATGGTTGAGGAACCATAAAAATTTTCGCAATTCTGATGCTTGAAACGAATAACTAGAATGGCCTAGGGGAAAAATACATATACGGTTGTAATCGGGCGAGTTTGTACTTTCAGATGCAACAGGAATTTCTCGAGTTCCTCAATCCGTTCGCGAGATATGCGTGTTTGAAGTTAAGGAATGGTTGAGAAGCCATCAAAATTTTCGGAATCTGATACTCGAAACCAATAACTACTATGGTCTAGAGCAAAAATACACATACCGTTGTAATAGGGCGAGTTTCTGCTTTCAGATGCAACAGGAATTTCTCGAGTTCGTCAATCCGTTCGCGACATATGCGAGTTTGAAATTAAGGAATGGTTGAGAAACCATCAAAATTTATGCAAGTCTGATACTCGAAACTAATAACTACAATGGCCTAGGAGAAAAATACACATACCGTTGTAATCGGGAGAGTTTCTACTTTCAGATGTAACAGGAATTTCTCGAGTTCGTCAATCCGTTCGCGAGATATGGGAGTTTGAAGTTAAGGAATGGTTGAGAAACCATCAAAATTTTCGCAAATCTGATACTCTAAACGAATACCTGGATCCACCTAGGGGAAAAGCTCACACACCATTGTAATCGGGCAAGTTTCTACTTTCAGATGCAACAGGAATTTCTCGAGTCCGTCAATCCGTTCGCGAGATATGCGAGTTTGAAATTAAGGAATGGTTGAGAAACCATCAAAATTTTCGCAAGTTTGATACTCGAAACCAATAACTACAATGGCCTAGGGGAAAAATACACGTACCATTGTAATCGGGAGAGTTTCTACTTTCAGACGCAACAGGAATTTCTCGATTTCCTCAGTCCGTTCGAGAAATATGGGAATTTGAAGTTAAGGAATGGTTGTGAAACCATAAAAATTTGCGGAATCTGATACTCGAAAACAATAACTATAATATTTACTATATATAATAATTTACACAGAATCGGAAATAAATCTAATTGTTTATTTACAGTAATTTTTTTTTCACTTATCTTAAAAATTGGGGTGTACTATTTAAATGTTCGATTCATTTCTTTAATTTATTCGTTAAATTGAATTAATCTATTCTTTATAATAACTTTAATCAAATTAATCCCTATAATTATTATAGAACTCAAATAAAATTTAATAATGAAATTTATTTTATTTGCCTAATTAATGTAATTATTGCCCCTATCATTTGCTTAAACAAAAAAATCAATCATAATAATTATAGGATATTCATCTGTTATACAAACATCTATTATAGTTATTTTATTAATAATTAACAAAAATACATTTTTAACATATTTCATTTTATATTCAATAATTTATTTAATTTTAATTTTTATATTTAAAATAATAAAGATTAACTCTTCTTCCTTATTTAATATATAAACCTCTAATAAAAGAAAAATTATTTTATACTGAATAATTATTATGTACACAAATTTCCCACCCATAGCACTCTTTATACTGAAATAAATCGCCTTAGAAACATTAATAAATTCAAGAATAAAATTTACCGTGGAAGGTTTAATTTTACATTTATTCGAAAGATGAATCATACAAAAGTTTGTACAAAAGTATTTATTTATTTTATCGCACGGTAGGGAATATCATACAAATGGAAATACTTATCTCTAATGTCGGTAAATTGTACTTGTCGCGCCACCTATTTGTGGAAATTAGAACAATTCCTCGACAAACTTGAGCGTTTCTCCGCCAGGTGTTTTCACCCCTTAAGTGTAGTTTAATCCTTTCTCCAATAGATGACAACCCATGTAATTACCACGTTACAGGGATTTGTAATTGCGGGTTCAGAATATATTTGCATACATACAAACTATAATCCGATATGTAGAGAAATATTCATTTATTTTATCCCACGGCTTCTTCGATCGTATTCGTTCGATCTAACCAAATATTTCAAGACATTGATGGCTTTTTATACCGAAACATTGTCAAAAATTGTTTAATCTACGGTCCAACGACGGTTGTTAATAATTATGATAAATAAATGTCAAGATATTGCGAAGTCTGCGAAGGCGAACGGTTTCATTGAATGTTTGTTCATTTCAGCGATTGTTATTAACATTTACGCATGTTCCCTATATTGACCGAAAAATGTGCATCTAATTCATGCATTAAAAATGATTCATTCTCCTCTAGCAATTGAGTTTGATCGAACTTCAAAGTAAAGAGATGTTTCCTAAAGTTTTAAAACATGGAAAGTAATAATTGTCTATGAGATATATCAATTTAACATATGATTAATACATGAAGAATCGAAATTTTTGGTAAAATAAGTGACTAAAAAATAATTATTATAAATAAATAATTAGGTTTATTTCCGATTCTGTGTAAATTATTATGTACAGTAAATAGTATAAATAATATTCTTCTGGAGGCAAAAGAGATTAAAAATATATTAAATATGTATTTGGAGTATTAGTATACAATTTAACTATAGCTCAAATGATTTATAATAGAAATTATAACTATTATAATCATTTAATCGAAACAGAGAAACCGAGAAAACGGAGAAACGGAGAAACGGAGAAACGAAGAAAGAAACGGAGAAACGAAGAAAGAAACGGAGAAACGAAGAAAGAAACGGCGAAACGAAGAAATAAATGGAAAAACGAAGAAATAAACGGAGAAACGAAGAAAGGAGCGGAGAAACGAACAAAGAAACGGAGAAACGAGCAAAGAAACGGAGAAACGGAGAAATAAATGGAGAAACGAAGAAACAAACAGAGAAACGAACAAAGAAACGGACAAACGAAGGAAGAAACGGAGAAACGGAGAAAGAAACGGAGAAACGAACGAAGAAACGTAGAAACGAACAAAGAAACGGAGAAACGAAGAAAGAAACATAGAAACGGAGAAATAAATGGAGAAACGAAGAAATAAACCGAGAAACGAAGACAGGAACGGAGAAACGAAGAAAGAAACGGCGAAACGATGAAAGAAACGGAGAAACGAAGAAAGAAACGAAGAAACGAAGAAAGAAACGGAGAAACGAAGAAAGAAACGGAGAATCGGAGAAATAAATGGAGGAACGAAGAAATAAACCGAGAAACGGAGAAAGAAACGGAGAAACGAACAAAGAAACGGAGAAACAAACAAAGAAACGGAGTAACGAACAAAGAAACGGAGAAACGAAGAAAGAAACGAAGATACGAACAAAGAAACGGAGAAACGGAGCAATAAATGGCGAAACGAACAAATAAACCGAGAAACGAAGAAAGGAAAGGAGAAACGAAGAAAGAAACGGAGAAACGATGAAAGAAACGGAGAAACGAAGAAAGAAACGAAGAAACAAAGAAAGAAACGGAGAAACGGAGAAAGAAACGGAGAATCGGAGAAATAAATGGAGAAACGAAGAAATAAACCGAGAAACGGAGAAAGAAACGGAGAAACGAACAAAGAAACGGAGAAACGAACAAAGAAACGGAGAAACGAAGAAAGTAACAGAGATTCGGAGAAATAAATGGAGAAACGAAGAAATAAACCGAGAAACGGAGAAAGAAACGGAGAAACGAACAAAGAAACGGAGAAACGGAGAAATAAACGGCGAAACGAACAAATAAACGGGGAAAGGAAGAAAGGAACGGAGAAACGAACGAAGAAACGGAGAAACGAACAAAGAAACGGAGAAACGAAGAAAGAAACGGAGAAACGAAGAAACAAACCGAGAAACGGAGAAAGAAACGGAGAAACGAAGGATGAAACGGAGAAACGAACTAAGAAACGGAGAAACGATGAAAGAAACGGAGAAACGAAGAAAGAAACGAAGAATCGAAGAAAGGAACGGAGAAACGAAGAAAGAAACGCAGAATCGGAGAAATAAATGGAGAAACGAACAAATAAACGGAGAAACGAAGAAAGGAACGGAGAAACGAACAAAGAAACGGAGAAACGGAGAAATAAACGGCGAAACGAACAAATAAACGGGGAAAGGAAGAAAGGAACGGAGAAACGAACAAAGAAACGGAGAAACGAAGAAAGAAACGGAGAAACGAAGAAATAAATGGCGAAACGAACAAATAAACGGAGAAAGAAACGGAGAAACGAAGAAAGAAACGGAGATTCGGAGAAACGAAGAAAGAAACGAAGAATCGAAGAAAGGAACGGAGAAACGAAGAAAGAATCGGAGAAACGGAGAAATAAATGGCGAAACGAACAAATAAACGGAGAAAGAAACGGAGAAACGAAGAAAGTAACAGTGATTCGGAGAAATAAATGGAGAAACGAAGAAATAAACCGAGAAACGGAGAAAGAAACGGAGAAACGAACAAAGAAACGGAGAAACCGAGAAATAAACGGCGAAACGAACAAATAAACGGGGAAAGGAAGAAAGGAACGGAGAAACGAACGAAGAAACGGAGAAACGAAGAAAGAAACGGAGAAACGAAGAAAGAAACGGAGAAACGAAGAAATAAATGGCGAAACGAACAAATAAACGGAGAAAGAAACGGAGAAACGAAGAAAGAAACGGAGAAACGAAGAAAGAAACGAAGAATCGAAGAAAGGAACGGAGAAACGAAGAAAGAATCGGAGAAACGGAGAAATAAATGGCGAAACGAACAAATAAACGGAGAAACGAAGACAGGAACGGAGAAACGAACAAGGAAACGGAGAAACGAACAAAGAAACGGAGAAACGAACAAAGAAACGAAGAAACGAAAAAAGAAACGGAGAAACGGAGAAATAAATGGCGAAACGAACAAATAAACGGAGAAAGAAATGGAGAAACGAAGAAAGTAACGGAGATTCGGAGACATCAATGGAGAAACGAAGAAATAAACCGAGAAACGGAGAAAGAAACGGAGAAACGAACAAAGAAACGGAGAAACGGAGAAATAAACGGCGAAACGAACCAATAAACGGAGAAACGAAGAAAGGAACGGAGAAACGAACGAAGAAACGGAGAGACGAACAAAGAAACGGAGAAACGGAGAAATAAATGGCGAAACGAAGAAAGGAACGGAGAAACGAACAAAGAAACGGAGAAACGAACAAAGAACCGGAGAAACGACGAAAGAAACGGAGAAATGGAGAAATAAATGGAGAAACGACGAAAGAAACGGAGAAACGGAGAAAGAAACGGAGAAACGAACAAAGAAATAGAGAAACGAACAAAGAAACGGAGAAACGAAGAAAGAAGCGGAGAATCGGAGAAATAAATGGAGAAATGAAGAAATAAACGGAGAAACGAACAAAGAAATGGAGAAACGAAGAAAGAAACGGAGAAACGAAGAAAGAAACGGAGGAACGAAGAAATAAACCGAGAAACGGAGAAAGAAACGGAGAAACGAACAAAGAAACGGAGAAACGAAGAAAGAAACGGAGAAACGAAGAAAGGAGCGGAGAAACGAACAAAGAAACGGAGAAACGAGGAAAGAAACGGAGAAACGGAGAAATAAATGGAGATACGAAGAAACCAACAGAGAAACGAACAAAGAAACGGATAAACGAAGAAAGAAACGGAGAAACGGAGAAAGAAGCGGAGAAACGAACAAAGAAATAGAGAAACGAACAAAGAAACGGAGAAACGAAGAAAGAAGCGGAGAATCGGAGAAATAAATGGAGAAATGAAGAAATAAACGGAGAAACGAACAAGGAAATGGAGAAACGAAGAAAGAAACGGAGAAACGAAGAAAGAAACGGAGGAACGAAGAAATAAACCGAGAAACGGAGAAAGAAACGGAGAAACGAACAAAGAAACGGAGAAACGAAGAAAGAAACGGAGACACGAAGAAAGAAACGGAGATACGGAGAAATAAATGGAGAAACGAAGAAATAAACGGAGAATCGAAGATAGAAACGGAGAAACGAAGAAAGAAACGAGGAAACGAAGAAAGAATCGGAGTAACGAAGAAAGAAACGAAGAAACGAAGAAAGAAACGGAGAATCGGAGGAATAAATGGAGAATCGGAGGAATAAATGGAGATACAAAGAAATAAACCGAGAAACGGAGAAAGAAACGGAGAAAGGAACAAAGAAACGGAGAAACGAAGAAAGAAACGGAGAAACGAACAACGATACGGAGAAACGAACAAAGAAACGGAGAAACGAACAAAGAAACGGAGAAACGAACAAAGAAACGGAGAAACGAAGAAAGAAACGGAGAAACGGAGAAATAAATGCAGAAATGAAGAAATAAAAGGAGAAACGAACAAAGAAACGGAGAAACGAGGAAAGAAACGGAGAAACGAACAAAGAAACGGAGAAACGAAGAACGAAACGGAGAAACGGGGATATAAATGGAGAAACGAAGAAAGAAACGGCGGAACGAAGAAAGAAACGGAGAAACGAAGAAAGAAACCGAGAAACGAACAAAGAAACGGAGAAACGAACAAAGAAACGGAGAAAGGAACAAAGAAACGGAGAAACGAACAAAGAAACGGTGAGACGGAGAAATAAATGGAAAAACGAAGAAATAAACGGAGAAACGAAGATAGGAGCGGAGAAACGAACAAAGAAACGGAGAAACGAGGAAAGAAACGGAGAAACGGAGAAATAAATGGAGATACGAAGAAACCAACAGAGAAACGAACAAAGAAACGGACAAACGAAGAAAGAAACGGAGAAACGGAGAAAGAAACGGATAAACGAACAAAGAACTAGAGAAACGAACAAAGAAACGGAGAAACGAAGAAAGAAGCGGACAATCGGAGAAATAAATGGAGAAATGAAGAAATAAACGGAGAAACGAACAAAGAAATGGAGAAACGAAGAAAGAAACGGAGAAACGAAGAAAGAAACGGAGAAATAAATGGAGAAACGAAGAAATAAACCGAGAAACGGAGAAAGAAACGGAGAAACGAACAAAGAAACGGAGAAACGAAGAAAGAAACGGAGACACGAAGAAAGAAACAGAGAAACGGAGAAATAAATGGAGAAACGAAGAAATAAACGGAGAATCTAAGAAAGAAACGGAGAAACGAAGAAAGAAACGGAGAAACGAAGAAAGAATCGGGGTAACGAAGAAAGAAACGGAGAAACGAACAAAGAAACGGAGAAACGAAGAAAGAAACGGAGAAACGAACAAAGAAACGGAGAAACGAACAAAGAAACGGAGAAACGGAGAAATAAATGGAGAAAGGAAGAAATAAAAGGAGAAACGAAGAAATAAACGGAGAATCGAAGAAAGAAACGGAGAAACGAAGAAAGAAACGGAGGAACGAAGAAAGAATCGGAGTAACGAAGAAAGAAACGGATGAACGAAGAAATAAACCGAGAAACGGAGAAAGAAACGGAGAAACGAACAAAGAAACGGAGAAACGAAGAAAGAAACGGAGACACGAAGAAAGAAACGGAGATACGGAGAAATAAATGGAGAAACGAAGAAATAAACGGAGAATCGAAGAAAGAAACGGAGAAACGAAGAAAGAAACGGAGAAACGAAGAAAGAAACGGAGAATCGGAGGAATAAATGGAGATACAAAGAAATAAACCGAGAAACGGAGAAAGAAACGGAGAAAGGAACAAAGAAACGGAGAAACGAAGAAAGAAACGGAGAAACGAACAACGATACGGAGAAACGAACAAAGAAACGGAGAAACGAAGAAAGAAACGGAGAAACGAAGAAAGAAACGGAGAAACGAACAAATAAACGGAGAAACGAACAAAGAAACGGAGAAACGAACAAAGAAACGGAGAAATGGAGAAATAAATGCAGAAACGAAGAAATAAAAGGAGAAACGAAGAAAGAAACCGAGAAACGAACAAAGAAACGGAGAAACGAACAAAGAAACCGAGAAAGGAACAAAGAAACGGAGAAACGAACAAAGAAACGGTGAGACGGAGAAATAAATGGAAAAACGAAGAAATAAACGGAGAAACGAAGATAGGAGCGGAGAAACGAACAAAGAAACGGACAAACGAAGAAAGAAACGGAGAAACGGAGAAAGAAGCGGAGAAACAAACAAAGAAATAGAGAAACGAACAAAGAAACGGAGAAACGAAGAAAGAAGCGGAGAATCGGAGAAATAAATGGAGAAATGAAGAAATAAACGGAGAAACGAACAAAGAAATGGAGAAACGAAGAAAGAAACGGAGAAACGAAGAAAGAATCGGAGGAACGAAGAAAGAAACGGAGAAACGAAGAAAGAAACGGAGAAATAAATGGAGAAACGAAGAAATAAACCGAGAAACGGAGAAAGAAACGGAGAAACGAACAAAGAAACGGAGAAACGAACAAAGAAACGGAGACACGAAGAAAGAAACGGAGAAAGGGAGAAATAAATGGAGAAACGAAGAAATAAACGGAGAATCGAAGAATGAAACGGAGAAACGAAGAAAGAATCGGAGTAACGAAGAAAGAAACGGAGAAACGAACATAGAAACGGAGAATCGAAGAAAGAAACGGAGAAACGAACAAAGAAACGGAGAAACGAACAAAGAAACAGAGAAACGGAGAAATAAATGGAGAAACGAAGAAATAAAAGGAGAAACGAACAAAGAAACGAAGAAACGAACAAAGAAACGAAGACACGGAGAAATAAATGGAGAAACGAACAAGGAATCGGAGAATTGAAGAAAGAAACGGAGGAACGAAGAAAGAAACGGAGAAACGATGAAGGAAACGGAGAAACAAAGAAAGAAACGAAGAAACGAAGAAAGAAACGGAGAAACGAAGAAACGGAGAAACGGAGAAACCGAGAAACGGAGAAACGGAGAAACCGAGAAACCGAGAAACGGAGAAACGGAGAAACGGAGAAACGGAGAATCGGAGAAACCGAGAAACGGGCAAACCGAGAAACGGAGAAACGGAGAAACAGAGAAACCAACAAACGGAGAAACGGAGAAACCGAGAAACGGAGAAACGGAAAAACCTTTCTCCGTTTCTTTGTTCGTTTCTCCGTTTCTTTGTTCGCTTCTCCGTTTATTTCTTCGTTTCTCCATTTATTTCTCCGTTTCTCCGTTTCTTTCTTCGTTTCTCCGTTTCTTTCTTCGTTTCTCCGTTTCTTTCTTCGTTTCTCCGTTTCTTTCTTCGTTTCTCCGTTTCTTTCTTCGTTTCTCCGTTTCTTTCATCGTTTCTTCGTTTCTCCGTTTCTTTCTTCGTTTCTCCGTTTATATCTTCGTTTCTCCATTTATTTCTCCGTCTCTTTCTTCGTTTCTTCGTTTCTATCTTCGTTTCTCCGTTTCTCCGATTCTTTCTTCGTTTCTCCGTTTCATTCGTCGTTTCTGCGTTTCTTTGTTCGTTTCTCTGTTTCTTTCTTCTTTTCTCCGTTTCTTTCTCCGTTTCTCGGTTTATTTCTTCGTTTCTCCGTTTCTTTCTTCGTTTCTTCGTTTCTATCTTCATTTCTCCGTTTCTTTCTTCGTTTCTCCGTTTCTTTGTCCGTTTCTCCGTTTCTTTGTTCGTTTCTCCGTTTCTTTGTTCGTTTCTCCGTTTCTTTGTTCGTTCCTCCGTTTCTTTCATCGTTTCTTCGTTTCTCCGTTTCTTTCTTCGTTTCTCCGTTTATATCTTCGTTTTTCCATTTATTTCTCCGTTTCTTTCTTCGTTTCTCCGTTTCATTCTTCGTTTCTTCATTTCTTTCTTCGTTTCTCCGTTTCTTTGTTCGTTTCTCCGTTTCTTTCTTTGATTCTCCGTTTATATCTTCTTTTTTCCATTTATTTCTCCGTTTCTTTCTTCGTTTCTCCGTTTCATTCTTCGTTTCTCCGTTTCTTTCTTCGTTTCTTCGTTTCTTTCTTCATTTCTCCGTTTCTTTCTTCGTTTCTTCGTTTCTTCCTTCGTTTCATCGTTTCTCCGTTTCTCCGTTTGTCCGTTTCGATTAAATGATTATAATATTTATAATTTCTTTTATAAATCATTTGATCTATAGTTAAATTAGACACTAATACTCTAAATACATATTTAATATATTTTTTAATCTCTTTAGCCTCCAGAAGAATTTTATTTATACTATTTACTATATATAATAATTTACACAGAATCGGAAATAAATCTAATTGTTTATTTATAATAATTTTTTTTTTCACTTATCTTAAAAATTGGGATGTACTCTTTAAATGTTCGATTCATTTCTTTAATTTATTCGTTAAATTGAATTAATCTATTCTTTATAATAACTTTAATCAAATTAATCCCTATAATTATTATAGAACTCATATTAAAATTTAATAATGAAATTTATTTTATTTGCCTATTTAATGTAATTATTGCCCCTATCATTTGCTTAAACAAAAAAATCAATCATAATAATTATAGGATATTCATCTGTTATACAAACATCTATTATAGTTATTTTATTAATAATTAACAAAAATACATTTTTAACATATTTCATTTTATATTCAATAATTTATTTAATTTTAATTTTTATATTTAAAATAATAAAGATTAACTTGTGGCGGCACTACCCACGCTTGCCACCAGAGGGAAACTCCACCACCAACCGTTTCCCGCAAGTTCCCGTACCTGCTCCGATCGCTATATATACGACCTCTTACCGATCTTCCAATGTCCCGGCGTATAAGGCAGGGCCTGCTAGGATGCCTTACTGACGAGTCCACTAGCAGGCCCGGGATGAAACGCTTATCCCCACTTCCTTATATTTCCGTTCTTTCCTTCCTCTAACATACTTTAATTTAGCGTCGCCAAAGTGGTGACCCCGTCTAAGAACAACGCAACCTTCTGGACAACAGCACAGCAGCAGTAGAGGTGCAGCACAAGACGATGGAAGGAACGCAACGTAAAGGCCGATTTTCGTTAATCCCCCTCTCCGAGGGTTGACTCCTGAACCTGCCAGCGACGACACGACGCTATACTCCCGGCTAACCATCAGGATCAACCCTAGGAGGACAGCAGGCAGCTTTAGTCGACATGATTCACCGACCACACGGATGCGTTTCATAAGTACCGGTACGCTCACGCATCAACGTCGGACAACAAGTAAAATCGCGGCTTGAGCATACAAGGCTCGCCATGCGTATTTCGTAATCGACAGCAGCTGGGCCCTTACTACGAAAAAGAACCATTCCTCTCGTCCACTACTCTAGACAACCTCCTCCTGTGCCTTGTTGTGCCACCGAACAACGGAACAAATACCTACGCCACTGGGACATCAGGACGGAACTTCAAAGTATCGTTTACCACTGGCAAGGGGGTTATGTGGCGGCACTACCCACGCTTGCCACCAGAGGGAAACTCACCACCAACCGTTTCCCGCAAGTTCCCGTACCTGCTCCGATCGCTATATATACGACCTCTTACCGATCTTCCAATGTCCCGGCGTATAAGGCAGGGCCTGCTAGGATGCCTTACTGACGAGTCCACTAGCAGGCCCGGGATGAAACGCTTATCCCCACTTCCTTATATTTCCGTTCTTTCCTTCCTCTGACATACTTTAATTTAGCGCCGCCAAAAACTCTTCTTCCTTATTTAATATGTTATCGTCTAATAGAAGAAAAATTATTTTATACCCAATAATTATTATGTACACAAATTTCCCACCTATAGCACTCTTTATACTGAAATAAATCGTCCTAGAAACATTAATAAATTCAAGAATAAAATTTACCGTGGAAGGTTTAATTTTACATTTATTTGAAAGATGAAACATACAAAAGTTTGTACAAAAGTATTTATTTATTTTATCGCACGGTAGGGAATATCATACAAATGGAAATACTTATCTCTAATGTCGGTAAATTGTACTTGTCGCGCCATCTATTTGTGGAAATTAGAACAATTCCTCGACAAACTTGAGCGTTTCTCCGCCAGGTGTTTTCGCCCCTTAAGTGTAGTTTAACCCTTTCTCCAACAGATGGCAACCCATGTAATTACCACGTTACAGGGATTTGTAATTGCGGGTTCAGAATATATTTGCATACATACAAACTATAATTCCGATATGTAGCGAAATATTCATTTATTTTATCGCACGGTTTCTTCGATTGTATTTGTTCGATCTAACCAAATACTTCAAGATATTGATGGCTTTATAGCCATTATTTATACCGGAACATTGTGAAAAATTGTTTAATCTACGGTCCAACGACGGTTGTTAATTATTATGGTAAATAAACGTCAAGATATTGCGAAATCTGCGAAGGCGAACGGTTTCGGTGAATGTTTTTTCATTTCCGCCATTGTTACTAACATTTATGTATGTTCCCAATATTAATCGAACAATGTGCATCCTATTGATGCATTACAAATGATTAAGAACTTATAGAAATTAATTTTGATCGAGCTTCGATGTAAAGAGATGATTCTTAAAGTTTTAAAATCAAAAGTGAAGTAATTTATTACTATAATTTGATTTAAAAAATCAATTCTTTTGTCAGACATCTAATGATTTGATTTAATTAAATATTATATGAGTAGGTTAAAATTTAATTTTGGTTGTTAATTCAATTAATAAAGTTTGAATAATTAGTTCTTTCCACAACAATTGGCATAAATCTGTGATTAGCTCCGCAGATTTCAGAACATTGTCCGAAAAATACTCGAGGTCGATTAGTAATTAAATTTATTTGGTTAATTCGCCCTGGTACTGAGTCTATTTTTAAGCCTAAAGACGGAACAGTTCAAGAGTGAATTACGTCGTTTGATGTTGTTAATATTCGAATTAGTGTATTAGATGGAATAATTATTCGATTATCTACGTCTAGGAGACGAAAAATGTAAATATTATTTAAATCTTTATCTATATAGGAGTCAAAATTTAAATTATTAAATTCTGGGTATTCATAGGATCAATATCATTGGTGCCCAATTGATTTGATTGTTAAGTATACGGGTATTCATAGTTCATCAATAAAATATAGGGTTTTTAAAGAAGGAAGTGCAATTACTCCTAAAATTATTATTGGGAGTAAAGTTCATACAATTTCAATATGATGATTTTTAAGTAAAAATCGATTGATAAATTTATTAGTAAAAATATCTAATATAATTATTAGAGTTAATGAAGAGATTATAATTATTATAATTATTGTGAAGTTGTGAAAAAGATTTAAATTATCGGCATATGGCGAATTGGGGTCTTGGAAATTAATTATTTTTCAATGGGACATTTTTAATAAAAATATTAAATTTTATAAATGAATCTTAAATTCATGCACTAATCTGCCATATTATGATTTGTTTTTAATAATTAGAGGAATAGAGAGGAATGAGTGGTCTTTTGGGGAAAAGTTTTGGGGTCATTCTAGTGATGATTGATTAAATTTAAATAAAGCTAGACGTTTAGTTATAAATCGCTCCAATATAATAAACAAGAGTAAAATTATTCTTTTGAATGAAATTATTGAGCCAATAGATGATAATAAATTTTCACAGTAGTAGGAATCCGGGTAATCTGAATAACGTCGAGGTATTCCTATCATTCCCAAAAAATGCTGAAGGAAAAAAGTTATATTTACCCCAATAAATATTATATAAAATTGAGTTTTAAGATAAAATTGATTTAGGGTAAATCCTGTGAATAAAGGGAATCAATGAGTTAATGAAGCAATAATAGAAAATACTGCTCCTATTGACAGCACATAGTGGAAATGAGAGACAACATAGTATGTATCATGTAGTATAATATCAATAGATGAGTTTGATAATATAATTCCTGTTAATCCTCCTATTGTAAATAAAAAAATAAAGCCAAATTATCAAATAATAGAAGGATTAATAATAAGTTTTGACCCGTAGTACGTAGCTAGTCATCTAAATATAATACTTTGATTCCTGTGGGAATTGCAATGATTATAGTTGCCGAAGTGAAATAAGCTCGTGTGTCTACATCTAAGCCTACTGTGAATATGTGATGTGCTCACACAATAAATCCTAGAAATCCAATTCCGAGTATTGCATAAACTATCCCTAGGTTCCCAAAAGTTTCCTTTTTCCCTCTTTCATTGAAAATGATATGGGAGATTAACCCAAAACCGGGTAAAATTAAAATATAGACTTCAGGATGCTCAAAAAATCAAAATAAATGTTGAAATAAAATTGGGTCCCCTCCCCCAGTAGGATCAAAGAAGGAAGTATTTAAATTTCGGTCTGTTAATAACATAGTAATAGCTCCGGCTAATACAGGTAGTGAGAGAAGAAGCAAAATTGTAGTAATTAATACTGACCAAGCAAATAAGGATATTTGATCGAATTTTAAAGCATTATTTTTTATTTTAAGAATTGTAACAATAAAATTAATTGATCCTATAATTGAAGAGATACCTGCAATATGCAAAGAAATAATTGTTAAGTCTATAGATGAAGATGGGTAATAAAGACTTGATAACGAAAGAGGGTAGATTGTTCATCCAGTTCCCGAGCCTGGGAATAATAGTGTTGTAAGAATTAAAAGTAATAATGAAGGGGGGATTAGTCACAATCTTATATTATTTATTCGGGGAAATGCTGTATCAGGGGATCCAATTATTAAGGGAATTATTCAGTTTCCGAATCCTCCGATTATAAATGGTAAAACTATAAAAAAAGTTATTACAAAAGCATGTGATGTTACAATTGAGTTATAAATTTGGTCGATATTAATTCAAGTTCCTGGCCTATTTAATTCTATTCCAATTAGTATCCTTAAAGAAGAACCAATTATACCAGATCATATAGCTGATATGAAATATAATACCCCAAAATTTTTGTGATTTGTTGAATACATATATTAATTATGCTAAAAATTAATATAACCAGTAGATCATAAATATAAATATAAATATTCAAAAAGTTATAAATAGATCATAGTTTAGAAAATTAAGGTTAATTTAGGTATATATTTTTTATTTAATTGAAGGGAAAAAATATAAGAAGGATATATTTAAATAATTTCATGATGTAATTAATCTTATAAAAAGATATACAATTATTAAAAGTATAAATTTTATTCTTGAATTTATTAATGTTTCTAGGACGATTCATTTCAGTATAAAGAGTGCTATAGGTGGGAAATTTGTATACATAATAATTATTGAGTATAAAATAATTTTTCTTTTATTAGAGGTTAATATATTAAATTAGCAAGAAGAATTAATCTTTATTATTTTAAATATAAAAATTAAATTTGAAGAAATTATTGAATATAAAATGAAATATGTTAAAAATGTATCTTTGATAATTATTAATAAAATAACTATAATAGATGTTTGTATAACAGATGAATATCCTATAATTATTTTGATTGATTTTTTATTTAAGCAAATGATAGGGGCAATAATTACATTAATTAGGCAAATAAAATAAATTTCATTATTAAATTTTAATACGAGTTCTATAATAATTATAGGGATTAATTTTATTAAAGTTATTACAAAGAATAGATTAATTCAATTTAATGAATAAATTAAAGAAATGAATCGAACATTTAAAGAGTACATCCCAATTTTTAAGATAAGTGAAAAAAAAATTATTATTATAAATAAATAATTAGATTTATTTCCGATCCTGTGTAAATTATTATATATAGTAAATAGTATAAATAAAATTCTTCTGGAGGCTAAAGAGATTAAAAAATATATTAAATATGTATTTAGAGTATTAGTGTCAAATTTAACTATAGATCAAATGATATATAATAGAAATTATAAATATTCTCCCATATCTCGCGAACGGATTGACGAACTCCAGAAATTCCTGTTGCATCAGAAAGTTGAAACTCGCCCGATTACAATGGTATGTGTATTTTTCCCCTAAGCCATTATAGTTATTGGTTTCGAGTATCAGACTTGCAAAAATTTTGATGGTTTCTCAACCACTCCTTATCTTCAAACTCCCATATCTCACGAACGGATTGACGAACTCGAGAAATTCCTGTTGCATCTGAAAGTAGAAACTCGCCAGATTACAATGGTGTGAGTACTTTTCCCCTAGGCCATTCCAGTTATTGGTTTCGAGTATCAGAATTCCGAAAATTTTGATGGTTTCTCAACCATCTCTTAACCCCAAACTCCGATATTTGGCGAACGGATTGACGAATTCGAAAAATTTCTGTTGCGTCTGAAAGCAGAAACTCTCCCGATTAGAACGGTATGTGCATTTTTCCCCTAGGCCATTGTAGTTATTGGTTTCGAGTATCAGACTTGCGAAAATTTTTATGGATTCTCAACCATTCCTTAACTTCAAACTCCCATATCTCGCGAACGGATTGACGAACTCGAGAAATTCCTGTTGCATCTGAAAGTAGAAACTCGCCCCATTACAATGGTGTGTGTACTTTTCGCCTAGGCCATTCCAGTTATTGGTTTCGAGTACCAGAATTGTGAAAATTTTGATGGTTTCTCAACCATTCCTTAACTACAAACTACCATATCTCGTGAACGGATTGACGAACTCGAGAAATTCCTGCTGCATCTGAAAGTAGAAACTCGCCAGATTACAATGGTGTGTGAACTTTTCCCCTAGGCCATTCCAGTTATTGGTTTCGAGTATCAGAATTGCGAAAATTTTGATGATTTCTCAACCATCCCTTAATTCCAAACTCCGATATTTCGCGAACGGATTGACGAACTCGAGAAATTCCTGTTGCATCTGAAAGTAGAAACTCGCCCGATTACAAAGGTATGTGTATTTTTCCCCTAGGCCATTCCAGTTATTGGTTTCGAGTATCAGACTTACGAAAATTTTGATGATTTCTCAACCATTCCTTAACTTCAAACTCCCATATCTCGCGAACGGATTGACGAATTCGAAAAATTTCTGTTGCGTCTGAAAGCAGAAACTCCCCCGATTAGAACGGTATGTGCATTTTTCCCCTAGGCCATTGTAGTTCTTGGTTTCGAGTATCACACTTGCGAAAATTTTGATGGATTCTCAACCATTCCTTAACTTCAAACTCCCATATCTCGCGAACGGATTGACGAACTCGAGAAATTCCTGTTGCATCTGAAAGTAGAAACTCTCCCGATTAGAACGGTATGTGCATTTTTCCCCTAGGCCATTGTAGTTATTGGTTTCGAGTATCAGACTTGCGAAAATTTTTATGGATTCTCAACCATTCCTTAACTTCAAACTCCCATATCTCGCGAACGGATTGACGAACTCGAGAAATTCCTGTTGCATCTGAAAGTAGAAACTCGCCCCATTACAATGGTGTGTGTACTTTTCGCCTAGGCCATTCCAGTTATTGGTTTCGAGTACCAGAATTGTGAAATTTTGATGGTTTCTCAATCATTCCTTAACTACAAACTCCCATATCTCGCGAACGGATTGACGAACTCGAGAAATTCCTGCTGCATCTGAAAGTAGAAACTCGCCAGATTACAATGGTGTGTGAACTTTTCCCCTAGGACATTCCAGTTATTGGTTTCGAGTATCAGAATTGCGAAAATTTTGATGATTTCTCAACCATTCCTTAATTCCAAACTCCGATATTTCGCGAACGGATTGACGAACTCGAGAAATTCCTGTTGCATCTGAAAGTAGAAACTCGCCCGATTACAAAGGTATGTGTATTTTTCCCCTAGGTCACTGTAGTTATTGGTTTCGAGTATCAGACTTGCGAAAATTTAGATGGATTCTCAACCATTCCTTTACTTCAAACTCCCACATCTCGCGAACGAATAGACTAACTCGAAAAATTCCTGTTGCGTCTGAAAGTAGAAACTCGCCCGATTACAAAGGTATGTGCATTTTTCCCCTAGGCCTTTGTAGATATTGGTTTCGAGTATCAGCCTTGCGAAAATTTTGATGGTTCCTCAACCATTCCTTAACTTCAAACTCCCATATCTCGCGAAAGGATTGACGAACTCGAGAAATTCCTGTTGCATCTGAAAGCAGAAACTCGCCCGATTACAATGGTGTGTGTACTTTTCCCCTAGGCCATTCCAGTTTTTCGTTTCTAGCATCAGAATTGCGAAAATTTTGATGGTTTCTCAACCATTCCTTAACTTCAAACTCCCATACCTCGCGAACGGATTGACGAACTCGAGAAATTCCTGTTACATCTGCAAGCAGAAACTCGCCCGATTACAATGGTGTTGGTACTTTTCCCCTAGGCCATTCCAGTTCTTCGTTTCTAGCATCAGAATTGCGAAAATTTTGATGGTTTTCAAACATTCCTTAACTTCAAGCTGCAATATTTCGCGAACGGATTGCCGAATCCGAAAAATTTCTGTTGCAGCTGAGAGTAGAATCTCGCGCGATTACAAAGGTATGTGTATTTTTCCCCTAGGCCCTTGTAGTTATTGGTTTCGAGTATCAGAATTGCGAAAATTTTGATGGTTTCTCAACCATTCCTCAACATCAAACTCCCATACCTCGCGAACGGATTGGCGAACCCGAGAAATTCCTGTTACATCTGAAAGTAGAAACTCGCACGATTACAATGGTGTGTGTACTTTTCCCCTAGGCCATTCCAGTTATGGGTTTCGAGTATCAGGCTTGCGAAGATTTTGATGGTATCTCAACCATCTCTTTCCCCAAACTCCGATATTTGGCGAACGGATTGACGAATTCGAAAAATTTCTGTTGCGTCTGAAAGTAGAAACTCTCCCGATTAGAACGGTGTGTGCATTTTTCCCCTAGGCCATTGTAGTTATTTGTTTCGAGTATCAGACTTACGAAAATTTTGATGGTTTCTCAACCATTCCTTAACTTCAAACTCCCATATCTCGCGAACGGAATGACGAACTCGAGAAATTCGTGTTGCGTCTGAAAGTAGAAACTGGCCCGATTACTACGGTGTGTGTTCTTTTTCCCTAGGCCATTCCAGTTTTTCGTTTCTAGCATCAGAATTGCGAAAATTTTGATGGTTTCTCAACCATTCCTTAACTTCAAACTCCCACATCTCGCGAACGGATAGACGAACTCGAAAATTCCTGTTGGGTCTGAAAGTAGAAACTCGCCCGATTACAAAGGTATGTGTATTTTTCCCCTAGGCCTTTGTAGTTATTGGTTTCGAGTGTCAGCCTTGCGAAAATTTTGATGGTTCCTCAACCATTCCTTAACTTCAAACTCCCATATCTCGCGAAAGGATTGACGAACTCGAGAAATTCCTGTTGCATCTGCTGCAGAAACTCGCCCGATTACAATGGTGTGGGTACTTTTCCCCTAGGCCATTCCAGTTCTTCGTTTCTAGCATCAGAATTGCGAAAATTTTGATGGTTTTCAAACATTCCTTAACTTCAAGCTGCAATATTTCGCGAACGGATTGCCGAATCCGAAAAATTTCTGTTGCAGCTGAAAGTAGAATCTCGCGCGATTTCAAAGGTATGTGTATTTTTCCCCTAGGCCCTTGTAGTTATTGGTTTCGAGTATCAGAATTGCGAAAATTTTGATGGTTTCTCAACCGTTCCTTAACTTCAAACTCCCATATCTCGCGAACGGATTGACGAACTCGAGAAATTCCTCCTGCATCTGAAAGAAGATACTCGCCCGATTACAACGGTATGTGTATTTTTGCCCTAGGCCATAGTAGTTATTGGTTTCGAGTATCAGACTTGCGAAAATTTGGATGGTTTCTCAACCATTCCTGAAACTCAAACTCCCATATCTCGCGAACGGATTGACGAACTCGAGAAATTCCTGTTGCATCTGAAAGTAGAAACTCGCCTGATTACAATGGTATGTGTATTTTTGCCCTAGGGCATAGTAGTTATTGGTTTCTAGTATCAGACTTGCGAAAATTTTGATGGTTTCTCAACCATTCCATAACTTCCAACTCCCATATATCGCGAACGGATTGACGAACTGGAGAAATTCCTGCTGCATCTGAAAGCAGAAACTCGCCCGATTACAACGGTATGTGCATTTTTGCCCTAGGCCATAGTAGTTATTGGTTTCGAGTATAAGACTTGCGAAACTTTGATGGTTTCTCAACCATTCCTTAACTTGAAGCTCCCATATCTCGCGAACGGATTCACGAACTCGAGAAATTCCTGTTGCATCTGAAGGTAGAAACTCGCCCGATTACAATGGTGTGTGTACTTTTCCCCTAGGCCATTCCAGTTATTGGTTTCAAGTATCAGACTTGCGAAAATTTTAATGGACTCTCAACCATTCCTTAACTTCAAACTCCGATACCTCGCGAACGGATTGGCGAACTCGAGAAATTCCTGTTGCATGTGAAAGTAGAAACCCGCCCAATTATAATGGTGCGTGTACTTTTGCCCTAGGCCATTCCAGTTATTGGTTTCGACAATCAGACCAGCGAAAATTTTGATGGTTTCCCAACCACTCCTTGAATTCAAACACCCATATCTCGCGAACGGAAGGACGAACTCGAGAAATTCCTGTTGCATCTGAAAGTGGAAACTCGCCCGATTACAATGGCGTATGTACTTTTCCCCTTGGCCATTCCAGTTATTGGTCGCGAGTATCAGACTTGCGAAAATTTTGATGGTTTCTCAACCATTCCTTAACTTCAAACTCCCATATCGCGTGAACGGATTGACGGACTCGAGAAATTCCTGTTGCATCTGAAAGCAGAAACTCGCCCGTTTACAATGGTATGTGTATTTTTGCCCTAGGCCATAGTAGTTATTGGTTTCTAGTATCAGACTTGCAAAAATTTTGATGGTTTCTCAACCATTCCTTATCTTCAAACTCCCATATCTCGCGAACGGATTGACGAACTCGAGAAATTCCTGTTGCATCTGAAAGTAGAAACTCGCCAGATTACAATGGTGTGAGTACTTTTCCCCTAGGCCATTCCAGTTATTGGTTTCGAGTATCAGAATTCCGTAAATTTTGATGGTTTCTCAACCATCTCTTAACCCCAAACTCCGATATTTGGCGAACGGATTGACGAATTCGAAAAATTTCTGTTGCGTCTGAAAGCAGAAACTCTCCCGATTAGAACGGTATGGGTATGTGCATTTTTCCCCTAGGCCATTGTAGTTATTGGTTTCGAGTATCAGACTTGCGAAAATTTTTATGGATTCTCAACATTCCTTAACTTCAAACTCCCATATCTCGCGAACGGATTGACGAACTCGAGAAATTCCTGTTGCATCTGAAAGTAGAAACTCGCCCCATTACAATGGTGTGTGTACTTTTCGCCTAGGCCATTCCAGTTATTGGTTTCGAGTACCAGAATTGTGAAAATTTTGATGGTTTCTCAACCATTCCTTAACTACAAACTCCCATATCTCGCGAACGGATTGACGAACTCGAGAAATTCCTGCTGCATCTGAAAGTAGAAACTCGCCAGATTACAATGGTGTGTGAACTTTTCCCCTAGGCCATTCCAGTTATTGGTTTCGAGTATCAGAATTGCGAAAATTTTGATGATTTCTCAACCATCCCTTAATTCCGAACTCCGATATTTCGCGAACGGATTGACGAACTCGAGAAATTCCTGTTGCATCTGAAAGTAGAAACTCGCCCGATTACAAAGGTATGTGTATTTTTCCCCTAGCCATTCCAGTTATTGGTTTCGAGTATCAGACTTACGAAAATTTTGATGGTTCCTCAACCATTCCTTAACTTCAAACTCCCATATCTCGCGAAAGGATTGACGAACTCGAGAAATTCCTGTTGCATCTGAAAGCAGAAACTCGCCCGATTACAATGGTGTGTGTACTTTTCCCCTAGGCCATTCCAGTTTTCGTTTCTAGCATCAGAATTGCGAAAATTTTGATGGTTTCTCAGCCATTCCTTAACTTCAAACTCCCATACCTCGCGAACGGATTGACGAACTCGAGAAATTCCTGTGTACATCTGCAAGCAGAAACTCGCCGATTACAATGGTGTTGGTACTTTTCCCCTAGGCCATTCCAGTTCTTCGTTTCTAGCATCAGAATTGCGAAAATTTTGATGGTTTTCAAACATTCCTTAACTTCAAGCTGCAATATTTCGCGAACGGATTGCCGAATCCGAAAAATTTCTGTTGCAGCTGAGAGTAGAATCTCGCGCGATTACAAAGGTATGTGTATTTTTCCCCTAGGCCCTTGTAGTTATTGGTTTCGAGTATCAGAATTGCGAAAATTTTGATGGTTTCTCAACCATTCCTCAACATCAAACTCCCATACCTCGCGAACGGATTGGCGAACCCGAGAAATTCCTGTTACATCTGAAAGTAGAAACTCGCACGATTACAATGGTGTGTGTACTTTTGCCCTAGGCCATTCCAGTTATTGGTTTCGACAATCAGACCAGCGAAAATTTTGATGGTTTCCCAACCACTCCTTGAATTCAAACACCCATATCTCGCGAACGGAAGGACGAACTCGAGAAATTCCTGTTGCATCTGAAAGTGGAAACTCGCCCGATTACAATGGCGTATGTACTTTTCCCCTTGGCCATTCCAGTTATTGGTCGCGAGTATCAGACTTGCGAAAATTTTGATGGTTTCTCAACCATTCCTTAACTTCAAACTCCCATATCGCGTGAACGGATTGACGGACTCGAGAAATTCCTGTTGCATCTGAAAGCAGAAACTCGCCCGTTTACAATGGTATGTGTATTTTTGCCCTAGGCCATAGTAGTTATTGGTTTCTAGTATCAGACTTGCAAAAATTTTGATGGTTTCTCAACCATTCCTTATCTTCAAACTCCCATATCTCGCGAACGGATTGACGAACTCGAGAAATTCCTGTTGCATCTGAAAGTAGAAACTCGCCAGATTACAATGGTGTGAGTACTTTTCCCCTAGGCCATTCCAGTTATTGGTTTCGAGTATCAGAATTCCGAAAATTTTGATGGTTTCTCAACCATCTCTTAACCCCAAACTCCGATATTTGGCGAACGGATTGACGAATTCGAAAAATTTCTGTTGCGTCTGAAAGCAGAAACTCTCCCGATTAGAAAGGTATGTGCATTTTTCCCCTAGGCCATTGTAGTTATTGGTTTCGAGTATCAGACTTGCGAAAATTTTTATGGATTCTCAACCATTCCTTAACTTCAAACTCCCATATCTCGCGAACGGATTGACGAACTCGAGAAATTCCTGTTGCATCTGAAAGTAGAAACTCGCCCCATTACAATGGTGTGTGTACTTTTCGCCTAGGCCATTCCAGTTATTGGTTTCGAGTACCAGAATTGTGAAAATTTTGATGGTTTCTCAACCATTCCTTAACTACAAACTCCCATATCTCGCGAACGGATTGACGAACTCGAGAAATTCCTGCTGCATCTGAAAGTAGAAACTCGCCAGATTACAATGGTGTGTGAACTTTTCCCCTAGGCCATTCCAGTTATTGGTTTCGAGTATCAGAATTGCGAAAATTTTGATGATTTCTCAACCATCCCTTAATTCCGAACTCCGATATTTCGCGAACGGATTGACGAACTCGAGAAATTCCTGTTGCATCTGAAAGTAGAAACTCGCCCGATTACAAAGGTATGTGTATTTTTCCCCTAGGCCATTCCAGTTATTGGTTTCGAGTATCAGACTTACGAAAATTTTGATGGTTCCTCAACCATTCCTTAACTTCAAACTCCCATATCTCGCGAAAGGATTGACGAACTCGAGAAATTCCTGTTGCATCTGAAAGCAGAAACTCGCCCGATTACAATGGTGTGTGTACTTTTCCCCTAGGCCATTCCAGTTTTTCGTTTCTAGCATCAGAATTGCGAAAATTTTGATGGTTTCTCAACCATTCCTTAACTTCAAACTCCCATACCTCGCGAACGGATTGACGAACTCGAGAAATTCCTGTTACATCTGCAAGCAGAAACTCGCCCGATTACAATGGTGTTGGTACTTTTCCCCTAGGCCATTCCAGTTCTTCGTTTCTAGCATCAGAATTGCGAAAATTTTGATGGTTTTCAAACATTCCTTAACTTCAAGCTGCAATATTTCGCGAACGGATTGCCGAATCCGAAAAATTTCTGTTGCAGCTGAGAGTAGAATCTCGCGCGATTACAAAGGTATGTGTATTTTTCCCCTAGGCCCTTGTAGTTATTGGTTTCGAGTATCAGAATTGCGAAAATTTTGATGGTTTCTCAACCATTCCTCAACATCAAACTCCCATACCTCGCGAACGGATTGGCGAACCCGAGAAATTCCTGTTACATCTGAAAGTAGAAACTCGCACGATTACAATGGTGTGTGTACTTTTCCCCTAGGCCATTCCAGTTATGGGTTTCGAGTATCAGGCTTGCGAAGATTTTGATGGTATCTCAACCATCTCTTTCCCCAAACTCCGATATTTGGCGAACGGATTGACGAATTCGAAAAATTTCTGTTGCGTCTGAAAGCAGAAACTCTCCCGATTAGAACGGTATGTGCATTTTTCCCCTAGGCCATTGTAGTTATTTGTTTCGAGTATCAGACTTACGAAAATTTTGATGGTTTCTCAACCATTCCTTAACTTCAAACTCCCATATCTCGCGAACGGAATGACGAACTCGAGAAATTCGTGTTGCGTCTGAAAGTAGAAACTGGCCCGATTACTACGGTGTGTGTTCTTTTTCCCTAGGCCATTCCAGTTTTTCGTTTCTAGCATCAGAATTGCGAAAATTTTGATGGTTTCTCAACCATTCCTTAACTTCAAACTCCCACATCTCGCGAACGGATAGACGAACTCGAAAAATTCCTGTTGGGTCTGAAAGTAGAAACTCGCTCGATTACAAAGGTATGTGTATTTTTCCCCTAGGCCTTTGTAGTTATTGGTTTCGAGTATCAGCCTTGCGAAAATTTTGATGGTTCCTCAACCATTCCTTAACTTCAAACTCCCATATCTCGCGAAAGGATTGACGAACTCGAGAAATTCCTGTTGCATCTGCTGCAGAAACTCGCCCGATTACAATGGTGTGGGTACTTTTCCCCTAGGCCATTCCAGTTCTTCGTTTCTAGCATCAGAATTGCGAAAATTTTGATGGTTTTCAAACATTCCTTAACTTCAAGCTGCAATATTTCGCGAACGGATTGCCGAATCCGAAAAATTTCTGTTGCAGCTGAAAGTAGAATCTCGCGCGATTTCAAAGGTATGTGTATTTTTCCCCTAGGCCCTTGTAGTTATTGGTTTCGAGTATCAGAATTGCG
Organism: Ptiloglossa arizonensis; assembly: GCF_051014685.1. NCBI lineage: Eukaryota > Metazoa > Arthropoda > Insecta > Hymenoptera > Colletidae > Ptiloglossa > Ptiloglossa arizonensis. The sequence goes on along the minus strand of NW_027478535.1, from coordinate 82,847 downwards.
AAAATTTTGATGGTTTCTCAACCGTTCCTTAACTTCAAACTCCCATATCTCGCGAACGGATTGACGAACTCGAGAAATTCCTCCTGCATCTGAAAGAAGATACTCGCCCGATTACAACGGTATGTGTATTTTTGCCCTAGGCCATAGTAGTTATTGGTTTCGAGTATCAGACTTGCGAAAATTTGGATGGTTTCTCAACCATTCCTGAAACTCAAACTCCCATATCTCGCGAACGGATTGACGAACTCGAGAAATTCCTGTTGCATCTGAAAGTAGAAACTCGCCTGATTACAATGGTATGTGTATTTTTGCCCTAGGGCATAGTAGTTATTGGTTTCTAGTATCAGACTTGCGAAAATTTTGATGGTTTCTCAACCATTCCATAACTTCCAACTCCCATATATCGCGAACGGATTGACGAACTGGAGAAATTCCTGCTGCATCTGAAAGCAGAAACTCGCCCGATTACAACGGTATGTGCATTTTTGCCCTAGGCCATAGTAGTTATTGGTTTCGAGTATAAGACTTGCGAAAACTTTGATGGTTTCTCAACCATTCCTTAACTTGAAGCTCCCATATCTCGCGAACGGATTCACGAACTCGAGAAATTCCTGTTGCATCTGAAGGTAGAAACTCGCCCGATTACAATGGTGTGTGTACTTTTCCCCTAGGCCATTCCAGTTATTGGTTTCAAGTATCAGACTTGCGAAAATTTTAATGGACTCTCAACCATTCCTTAACTTCAAACTCCGATACCTCGCGAACGGATTGGCGAACTCGAGAAATTCCTGTTGCATGTGAAAGTAGAAACCCGCCCAATTATAATGGTGCGTGTACTTTTGCCCTAGGCCATTCCAGTTATTGGTTTCGACAATCAGACCAGCGAAAATTTTGATGGTTTCCCAACCACTCCTTGAATTCAAACACCCATATCTCGCGAACGGAAGGACGAACTCGAGAAATTCCTGTTGCATCTGAAAGTGGAAACTCGCCCGATTACAATGGCGTATGTACTTTTTCCCTTGGCCATTCCAGTTATTGGTCGCGAGTATCAGACTTGCGAAAATTTTGATGGTTTCTCAACCATTCCTTAACTTCAAACTCCCATATCGCGTGAACGGATTGACGGACTCGAGAAATTCCTGTTGCATCTGAAAGCAGAAACTCGCCCGTTTACAATGGTATGTGTATTTTTGCCCTAGGCCATAGTAGTTATTGGTATCTAGTATCAGACTTGCAAAAATTTTGATGGTTTCTCAACCATTCCTTATCTTCAAACTCCCATATCTCGCGAACGGATTGACGAACTCGAGAAATTCCTGTTGCATCTGAAAGTAGAAACTCGCCAGATTACAATGGTGTGAGTACTTTTCCCCTAGGCCATTCCAGTTATTGGTTTCGAGTATCAGAATTCCGAAAATTTTGATGGTTTCTCAACCATCTCTTAACCCCAAACTCCGATATTTGGCGAACGGATTGACGAATTCGAAAAATTTCTGTTGCGTCTGAAAGCAGAAACTCTCCCGATTAGAACGGTATGTGCATTTTTCCCCTAGGCCATTGTAGTTATTGGTTTCGAGTATCAGACTTGCGAAAATTTTTATGGATTCTCAACCATTCCTTAACTTCAAACTCCCATATCTCGCGAACGGATTGACGAACTCGAGAAATTCCTGTTGCATCTGAAAGTAGAAACTCGCCCCATTACAATGGTGTGTGTACTTTTCGCCTAGGCCATTCCAGTTATTGGTTTCGAGTACCAGAATTGTGAAAATTTTGATGGTTTCTCAACCATTCCTTAACTACAAACTCCCATATCTCGCGAACGGATTGACGAACTCGAGAAATTCCTGCTGCATCTGAAAGTAGAAACTCGCCAGATTACAATGGTGTGTGAACTTTTCCCCTAGGCCATTCCAGTTATTGGTTTCGAGTATCAGACTTGCGAAAATTTGGATGGTTTCTCAACCATTCCTGAAACTCAAACTCCCATATCTCGCGAACGGATTGACGAACTCGAGAAATTCCTGTTGCATCTGAAAGTAGAAACTCGCCTGATTACAATGGTATGTGTATTTTTGCCCTAGGGCATAGTAGTTATTGGTTTCTAGTATCAGACTTGCGAAAATTTTGATGGTTTCTCAACCATTCCATAACTTCCAACTCCCATATATCGCGAACGGATTGACGAACTGGAGAAATTCCTGCTGCATCTGAAAGCAGAAACTCGCCCGATTACAACGGTATGTGCATTTTTGCCCTAGGCCATAGTAGTTATTGGTTTCGAGTATAAGACTTGCGAAAACTTTGATGGTTTCTCAACCATTCCTTAACTTGAAGCTCCCATATCTCGCGAACGGATTCACGAACTCGAGAAATTCCTGTTGCATCTGAAGGTAGAAACTCGCCCGATTACAATGGTGTGTGTACTTTTCCCCTAGGCCATTCCAGTTATTGGTTTCAAGTATCAGACTTGCGAAAATTTTAATGGACTCTCAACCATTCCTTAACTTCAAACTCCGATACCTCGCGAACGGATTGGCGAACTCGAGAAATTCCTGTTGCATGTGAAAGTAGAAACCCGCCCAATTATAATGGTGCGTGTACTTTTGCCCTAGGCCATTCCAGTTATTGGTTTCGACAATCAGACCAGCGAAAATTTTGATGGTTTCCCAACCACTCCTTGAATTCAAACACCCATATCTCGCGAACGGAAGGACGAACTCGAGAAATTCCTGTTGCATCTGAAAGTGGAAACTCGCCCGATTACAATGGCGTATGTACTTTTTCCCTTGGCCATTCCAGTTATTGGTCGCGAGTATCAGACTTGCGAAAATTTTGATGGTTTCTCAACCATTCCTTAACTTCAAACTCCCATATCGCGTGAACGGATTGACGGACTCGAGAAATTCCTGTTGCATCTGAAAGCAGAAACTCGCCCGTTTACAATGGTATGTGTATTTTTGCCCTAGGCCATAGTAGTTATTGGTATCTAGTATCAGACTTGCAAAAATTTTGATGGTTTCTCAACCATTCCTTATCTTCAAACTCCCATATCTCGCGAACGGATTGACGAACTCGAGAAATTCCTGTTGCATCTGAAAGTAGAAACTCGCCAGATTACAATGGTGTGAGTACTTTTCCCCTAGGCCATTCCAGTTATTGGTTTCGAGTATCAGAATTCCGAAAATTTTGATGGTTTCTCAACCATCTCTTAACCCCAAACTCCGATATTTGGCGAACGGATTGACGAATTCGAAAAATTTCTGTTGCGTCTGAAAGCAGAAACTCTCCCGATTAGAACGGTATGTGCATTTTTCCCCTAGGCCATTGTAGTTATTGGTTTCGAGTATCAGACTTGCGAAAATTTTTATGGATTCTCAACCATTCCTTAACTTCAAACTCCCATATCTCGCGAACGGATTGACGAACTCGAGAAATTCCTGTTGCATCTGAAAGTAGAAACTCGCCCCATTACAATGGTGTGTGTACTTTTCGCCTAGGCCATTCCAGTTATTGGTTTCGAGTACCAGAATTGTGAAAATTTTGATGGTTTCTCAACCATTCCTTAACTACAAACTCCCATATCTCGCGAACGGATTGACGAACTCGAGAAATTCCTGCTGCATCTGAAAGTAGAAACTCGCCAGATTACAATGGTGTGTGAACTTTTCCCCTAGGCCATTCCAGTTATTGGTTTCGAGTATCAGAATTGCGAAAATTTTGATGATTTCTCAACCATCCCTTAATTCCGAACTCCGATATTTCGCGAACGGATTGACGAACTCGAGAAATTCCTGTTGCATCTGAAAGTAGAAACTCGCCCGATTACAAAGGTATGTGTATTTTTCCCCTAGGCCATTCCAGTTATTGGTTTCGAGTATCAGACTTACGAAAATTTTGATGGTTTCTCAACCATTCCTTAATTTCAAACTCCCATATCTCGCGAACGGATTGACGAATTCGAAAAATTTCTGTTGCGTCTGAAAGCAGAAACTCTCCCGATTAGAACGGTATGTGCATTTTTCCCCTAGGCCGTTGTAGTTATTGGTTTCGAGTATCAGAATTGCGAAAATTTTTATGGATTCTCAACCATTCCTTAACTTCAAACTCCCATATCTCGCGAACGGATTGACGAACTCGAGAAATTCCTGTTGCATCTGAAAGTAGAAACTCGCCCCATTACAATGGTGTGTGTACTTTTCGCCTAGGCCATTCCAGTTATTGGTTTCGAGTACCAGAATTGTGAAAATTTTGATGGTTTCTCAATCATTCCTTAACTACAAACTCCCATATCTCGCGAACGGATTGACGAACTCGAGAAATTCCTGCTGCATCTGAAAGTAGAAACTCGCCAGATTACAATGGTGTGTGAACTTTTCCCCTAGGACATTCCAGTTATTGGTTTCGAGTATCAGAATTGCGAAAATTTTGATGATTTCTCAACCATTCCTTAATTCCAAACTCCGATATTTCGCGAACGGATTGACGAACTCGAGAAATTCCTGTTGCATCTGAAAGTAGAAACTCGCCCGATTACAAAGGTATGTGTATTTTTCCCCTAGGTCACTGTAGTTATTGGTTTCGAGTATCAGACTTGCGAAAATTTTGATGATTTCTCAACCATTCCTTAATTCCAAACTCCGATATTTCGCGAACGGATTGACGAACTCGATAAATTCCTGTTGCATCTGAAAGCAGAAACTCGCCCGATTACAATGGTGTGTGTACTTTTCCCCTAGGCCATTCCAGTTTTTCGTTTCTAGCATCAGAATTGCGAAAATTTTGATGGTTTCTCAACCATTCCTTAACTTCAAACTCCCATACCTCGCGAACGGATTGACGAACTCGAGAAATTCCTATTACATCTGCAAGCAGAAACTCGCCCGATTACAATGGTGTGGGTACTTTTCCCCTAGGCCATTCCAGTTCTTCGTTTCTAGCATCAGAATTGCGAAAATTTTGATGGTTTTCAAACATTCCTTAACTTCAAGCTGCAATATTTCGCGAACGGATTGCCGAATCCGAAAAATTTCTGTTGCAGCTGAGAGTAGAATCTCGCGCGATTACAAAGGTATGTGTATTTTTCCCCTAGGCCCTTGTAGTTATTGGTTTCGAGTATCAGAATTGCGAAAATTTTGATGGTTTCTCAACCATTCCTCAACATCAAACTCCCATACCTCGCGAACGGATTGGCGAACCCGAGAAATTCCTGTTCCATCTGAAAGTAGAAACTCGCACGATTACAATGGTGTGTGTACTTTTCCCCTAGGCCATTGCAGTTATGGGTTTCGAGTATCAGGCTTGCGAAGATTTTGATGGTATCTCAACCATCTCTTTCCCCAAACTCCGATATTTGGCGAACGGATTGACGAATTCGAAAAATTTCTGTTGCGTCTGAAAGCAGAAACTCTCCCGATTAGAACGGTATGTGCATTTTTCCCCTAGGCCATTGTAGTTATTTATTTCGAGTATCAGACTTACGAAAATTTTGATGGTTTCTCAACCATTCCTTAACTTCAAACTCCCATATCTCGCGAACGGAATGACGAACTCGAGAAATTCGTGTTGCGTCTGAAAGTAGAAACTGGCCCGATTACTACGGTGTGTGTTCTTTTTCCCTAGGCCATTCCAGTTTTTCGTTTCTAGCATCAGAATTGCGAAAATTTTGATGGTTTCTCAACCATTCCTTAACTTCAAACTCCCACATCTCGCGAACGGATAGACGAACTCGAAAAATTCGTGTTGCGTCTGAAAGTAGAAACTGGCCCGATTACTACGGTGTGTGTTCTTTTTCCCTAGGCCATTCCAGTTTTTCGTTTCTAGCATCAGAATTGCGAAAATTTTGATGGTTTCTCAACCATTCCATAACTTCAAACTCCCATATCTCGCTAACGGATTGACGGACTCGAGAAATTCCTGTTGCATCTGAAAGTAGAAACTCGCCCGATTACAACGGTATGTGTATTTTTGCCCTAGGCCATAGTAGTTATTGGTTTCGAGTATCAGACTTGCGAAAATTTTGATGGTTTCTCAACCATTCCTTAACCTCAAACTCCCATATCTCGCGAACGGATTGACGACCTCGAGAAATTCCTGTTGCATCTGAAAGTAGAAACTCGCCCGATTACAATGGTGTGTGCACTTTTCCCCTAGGCCATTCCAGTTATTCGTTTCGAGTATCAGACTTGCGAATATTTTGATGGTTTCTCAATCATTCGTTAATTTCAAACTCGCATATGTCGCGAACGGATTGACGAACTCGAGAAATTCCTGTTGCATCTGAAAGTAGAAACTTGCCCGATTACAATGGTGCGTGTACTTTTGCCCTAGGCCATTCCAGTTATTGGTTTCGACTATCAGACCAGCGAAAATTTTGATTGCTACTCAACCATTCCTTAACTTCAAACTCCCATATCGCGCGAACGGATTGACGGACTCGAGAAATTCCTGTTGCATCTGAAAGTAGAAACTCGCCTGATTACAACGGTATGTGTATTTTTGCCCTAGGCCATAGTAGTTATTGGTTTCGAGTATCAGACCAGCGAAAATTTTGATGGTTTCCCAACCACTCCTTGAATTCAAACACCCATATCTCGCGAACGGAAGGACGAACTCGAGAAATTCCTGTTGCATCTGAAAGTGGAAACTCGCCCGATTGCAATGGCGTATGTACTTTTCCCCTTGGCCATTCCAGTTATTGGTCGCGAGTATCAGACTTGCGAAAATTTTGATGGTTTCTCAACCATTCCTTAACTTCAAACTCCCATATCGCGCGAACGGATTGACGGACTCGAGAAATTCCTGTTGCATCTGAAAGTAGAAACTCGCCTGATTACAACTGTATGTGTATTTTTGCCCTAGGCCATAGTAGTTATTGGTTTCGAGTATCAGACTTGCGAAAATTTTGATGGTTTCTCAACCATTCCATAACTTCAAACTCCCATGTCTCGCGAACGGATTGACGGACTCGAGAAATTCCTGTTGCATCTGAAAGTAGAAACTCGCCCGATTACAATGGTGTGTGTACTTTTCCCCTAGGCCATTCCAGTTATTCGTTTCGAGTATCAGACTTGCGAATATTTTGATGGTTTCTCAACCATTCGTTAATTTCAAACTCCCATATCTCGCGAACGGATTGACGAACTCGAGAAATTCCTGTTGCATCTGAAAGCAGAAACTCGCCCGTTTACAATGGTATGTGTATTTTTGCCCTAGGCCATAGTAGTTATTGGTTTCTAGTATCAGACTTGCGAAAATTTTGATGGTTTCCCAACCATTCCTTAAATTCAAACTCCCATATCTCGCGAACGGATTGACGAACTCGAGAAATACCTGTTGCATCTGAAAGTAGAAACTTGCCCGATTATAGTGGTGTGTGTACTTTTCCCCTAGGCCATTCCAGTTATTGGTCGCGAGTATCAGACTTGCGAAAATTTTGATGGTTTCTCAACCATTCCTTAACTTCAAACTCCCATATCGCGCGAACGGATTGACGGACTCGAGAAATTCCTGTTGCATCTGAAAGCAGAAACTCGCCCGTTTACAATGGTATGTGTATTTTTGCCCTAGGCCATAGTAGTTATTCGTTTCTAGTATCAGACTTGCGAAAATTTTGATTGTTTCTCAACCATTCCATAACTTCAAACTCCCATGTCTCGCGAACGGATTGACGGACTCGAGAAATTCCTGTTGCATCTGAAAGTAGAAACTCGCCCGATTACAATGGTGTGTGTACTTTTCCCCTAGGCCATTCCAGTTATTCGTTTCGAGTATCAGACTTGCGAATATTTTGATGGTTTCTCAACCATTCGTTAATTTCAAACTCGCATATCTCGCGAACGGATTGACGAACTCGAGAAATTCCTGTTGCATCTGAAAGCAGAAACTTGCCCGATTACAGTGGTGTGTGTATTTCTCCCCTACGCCATTCCAGTTATTGGTTTCGAGTATCAGAGCTGCGAAAGTTTTGGTGGTTTCACAACAGTTCCATAACTTCAAACTCCCATATCTCGCGAACGGATTGACGGACTCGAGAAACTCCTGTTGCATCTGAAATTAGAAACTCGCCCGATTACAACGGTATGTGTATTTTTGCCCTAGGCCATAGTAGTTATTGGTTTCGAGTATCAGACTTGCGAAAATTTTGATGGTTTCTCAACCATTCCATAACTTCAAACTCCCATATATAGCGAACGGATTGACGAACTCGTGAAATTCCTGTTGCATTTGAAAGTAGAAACTCGCCCGATTACAACGGTATGTGTATTTTTCCCCTGGGCCATTGTAGTTAATTGTTTCGTGTATCAGTCATGCGAAAATTTTGATGATTTCTAAACCATTCCTTAACTTCAAACTCCCATATCACGCGAACGGATTGACGAACTCGAGAAATTCCTGTTGCATCTGAAAGCAGAAACTCGCCCGATTACAATGGTGTGTGTACTTTTCCCCTAGGCCATTCCAGTTTTTCGTTTCTAGCATCAGAATTGCGAAAATTTTGATGGTTTTCAAACATTCCTTAACTTCAAGCTGCAATATTTCGCGAACGGATTGCCGAATCCGAAAAATTTCTGTTGCAGCTGAGAGTAGAATCTCGCGCGATTACAAAGGTATGTGTATTTTTCCCCTAGGCCCTTGTAGTTATTGGTTTCGAGTATCAGAATTGCGAAAATTTTGATGGTTTCTCAACCATTCCTCAACATCAAACTCCCATACCTCGCGAACGGATTGGCGAACCCGAGAAATTCCTGTTCCATCTGAAAGTAGAAACTCGCACGATTACAATGGTGTGTGTACTTTTCCCCTAGGCCATTCCAGTTATGGGTTTCGAGTATCAGGCTTGCGAAGATTTTGATGGTATCTCAACCATCTCTTTCCCCAAACTCCGATATTTGGCGAACGGATTGACGAATTCGAAAAATTTCTGTTGCGTCTGAAAGCAGAAACTCTCCCGATTAGAACGGTATGTGCATTTTTCCCCTAGGCCATTGTAGTTATTTGTTTCGAGTATCAGACTTACGAAAATTTTGATGGTTTCTCAACCATTCCTTAACTTCAAACTCCCATATCTCGCGAACGGAATGACGAACTCGAGAAATTCGTGTTGCGTCTGAAAGTAGAAACTGGCCCGATTACTACGGTGTGTGTTCTTTTTCCCTAGGCCATTCCAGTTTTTCGTTTCTAGCATCAGAATTTCGAAAATTTTGATGGTTTCTCAACCATTCCTTAACTTCAAACTCCCACATCTCGCGAACGGATAGACGAACTCGAAAAATTCGTGTTGCGTCTGAAAGTAGGAACTGGCCCGATTACTACGGTGTGTGTTCTTTTTCCCTAGGCCATTCCAGTTTTTCGTTTCTAGCATCAGAATTGCGAAAATTTTGATGGTTTCTCAACCATTCCATAACTTCAAACTCCCATATCTCGCGAACGGATTGACGGACTCGAGAAATTCCTGTTGCATCTGAAAGTAGAAACTCGCCCGATTACAACGGTATGTGTATTTTTGCCCTAGGCCATAGTAGTTATTGGTTTCGAGTATCAGACTTGCGAAAATTTTGATGGTTTCTCAACCATTCCTTAACCTCAAACTCCCATATCTCGCGAACGGATTGACGACCTCGAGAAATTCCTGTTGCATCTGAAAGTAGAAACTCGCACGATTACAATGGTGTGTGTACTTTTCCCCTAGGCCATTCCAGTTATGGGTTTCGAGTATCAGGCTTGCGAAGATTTTGATGGTATCTCAACCATCTCTTTCCCCAAACTCCGATATTTGGCGAACGGATTGACGAATTCGAAAAATTTCTGTTGCGTCTGAAAGCAGAAACTCTCCCGATTAGAACGGTATGTGCATTTTTCCCCTAGGCCATTGTAGTTATTTGTTTCGAGTATCAGACTTACGAAAATTTTGATGGTTTCTCAACCATTCCTTAACTTCAAACTCCCATATCTCGCGAACGGAATGACGAACTCGAGAAATTCGTGTTGCGTCTGAAAGTAGAAACTGGCCCGATTACTACGGTGTGTGTTCTTTTTCCCTAGGCCATTCCAGTTTTTCGTTTCTAGCATCAGAATTTCGAAAATTTTGATGGTTTCTCAACCATTCCTTAACTTCAAACTCCCACATCTCGCGAACGGATAGACGAACTCGAAAAATTCGTGTTGCGTCTGAAAGTAGGAACTGGCCCGATTACTACGGTGTGTGTTCTTTTTCCCTAGGCCATTCCAGTTTTTCGTTTCTAGCATCAGAATTGCGAAAATTTTGATGGTTTCTCAACCATTCCATAACTTCAAACTCCCATATCTCGCGAACGGATTGACGGACTCGAGAAATTCCTGTTGCATCTGAAAGTAGAAACTCGCCCGATTACAACGGTATGTGTATTTTTGCCCTAGGCCATAGTAGTTATTGGTTTCGAGTATCAGACTTGCGAAAATTTTGATGGTTTCTCAACCATTCCTTAACCTCAAACTCCCATATCTCGCGAACGGATTGACGACCTCGAGAAATTCCTGTTGCATCTGAAAGTAGAAACTCGCCCGATTACAATGGTGTGTGCACTTTTCCCCTAGGCCATTCCAGTTATTCGTTTCGAGTATCAGACTTGCGAATATTTTGATGGTTTCTCAATCATTCGTTAATTTCAAACTCGCATATGTCGCGAACGGATTGACGAACTCGAGAAATTCCTGTTGCATCTGAAAGTAGAAACTTGCCCGATTACAATGGTGCGTGTACTTTTGCCCTAGGCCATTCCAGTTATTGGTTTCGACTATCAGACCAGCGAAAATTTTGATTGCTACTCAACCATTCCTTAACTTCAAACTCCCATATCGCGCGAACGGATTGACGGACTCGAGAAATTCCTGTTGCATCTGAAAGTAGAAACTCGCCTGATTACAACGGTATGTGTATTTTTGCCCTAGGCCATAGTAGTTATTTGTTTCGAGTATCAGACCAGCGAAAATTTTGATGGTTTCCCAACCACTCCTTGAATTCAAACACCCATATCTCGCGAACGGAAGGACGAACTCGAGAAATTCCTGTTGCATCTGAAAGTGGAAACTCGCCCGATTGCAATGGCGTATGTACTTTTCCCCTTGGCCATTCCAGTTATTGGTCGCGAGTATCAGACTTGCGAAAATTTTGATGGTTTCTCAACCATTCCTTAACTTCAAACTCCCATATCGCGCGAACGGATTGACGGACTCGAGAAATTCCTGTTGCATCTGAAAGTAGAAACTCGCCTGATTACAACGGTATGTGTATTTTTGCCCTAGGCCATAGTAGTTATTGGTTTCGAGTATCAGACTTGCGAAAATTTTGATGGTTTCTCAACCATTCCATAACTTCAAACTCCCATATATAGCGAACGGATTGACGAACTCGTGAAATTCCTGTTGCATTTGAAAGTAGAAACTCGCCCGATTACAACGGTATGTGTATTTTTCCCCTGGGCCATTGTAGTTAATTGTTTCGTGTATCAGTCATGCGAAAATTTTGATGATTTCTAAACCATTCCTTAACTTCAAACTCCCATATCACGCGAACGGATTGACGAACTCGAGAAATTCCTGTTGCATCTGAAAGCAGAAACTCGCCCGATTACAATGGTGTGTGTACTTTTCCCCTAGGCCATTCCAGTTTTTCGTTTCTAGCATCAGAATTGCGAAAATTTTGATGGTTTTCAAACATTCCTTAACTTCAAGCTGCAATATTTCGCGAACGGATTGCCGAATCCGAAAAATTTCTGTTGCAGCTGAGAGTAGAATCTCGCGCGATTACAAAGGTATGTGTATTTTTCCCCTAGGCCCTTGTAGTTATTGGTTTCGAGTATCAGAATTGCGAAAATTTTGATGGTTTCTCAACCATTCCTCAACATCAAACTCCCATACCTCGCGAACGGATTGGCGAACCCGAGAAATTCCTGTTCCATCTGAAAGTAGAAACTCGCACGATTACAATGGTGTGTGTACTTTTCCCCTAGGCCATTCCAGTTATGGGTTTCGAGTATCAGGCTTGCGAAGATTTTGATGGTATCTCAACCATCTCTTTCCCCAAACTCCGATATTTGGCGAACGGATTGACGAATTCGAAAAATTTCTGTTGCGTCTGAAAGCAGAAACTCTCCCGATTAGAACGGTATGTGCATTTTTCCCCTAGGCCATTGTAGTTATTTGTTTCGAGTATCAGACTTACGAAAATTTTGATGGTTTCTCAACCATTCCTTAACTTCAAACTCCCATATCTCGCGAACGGAATGACGAACTCGAGAAATTCGTGTTGCGTCTGAAAGTAGAAACTGGCCCGATTACTACGGTGTGTGTTCTTTTTCCCTAGGCCATTCCAGTTTTTCGTTTCTAGCATCAGAATTTCGAAAATTTTGATGGTTTCTCAACCATTCCTTAACTTCAAACTCCCACATCTCGCGAACGGATAGACGAACTCGAAAAATTCGTGTTGCGTCTGAAAGTAGGAACTGGCCCGATTACTACGGTGTGTGTTCTTTTTCCCTAGGCCATTCCAGTTTTTCGTTTCTAGCATCAGAATTGCGAAAATTTTGATGGTTTCTCAACCATTCCATAACTTCAAACTCCCATATCTCGCGAACGGATTGACGGACTCGAGAAATTCCTGTTGCATCTGAAAGTAGAAACTCGCCCGATTACAACGGTATGTGTATTTTTGCCCTAGGCCATAGTAGTTATTGGTTTCGAGTATCAGACTTGCGAAAATTTTGATGGTTTCTCAACCATTCCTTAACCTCAAACTCCCATATCTCGCGAACGGATTGACGACCTCGAGAAATTCCTGTTGCATCTGAAAGTAGAAACTCGCACGATTACAATGGTGTGTGTACTTTTCCCCTAGGCCATTCCAGTTATGGGTTTCGAGTATCAGGCTTGCGAAGATTTTGATGGTATCTCAACCATCTCTTTCCCCAAACTCCGATATTTGGCGAACGGATTGACGAATTCGAAAAATTTCTGTTGCGTCTGAAAGCAGAAACTCTCCCGATTAGAACGGTATGTGCATTTTTCCCCTAGGCCATTGTAGTTATTTGTTTCGAGTATCAGACTTACGAAAATTTTGATGGTTTCTCAACCATTCCTTAACTTCAAACTCCCATATCTCGCGAACGGAATGACGAACTCGAGAAATTCGTGTTGCGTCTGAAAGTAGAAACTGGCCCGATTACTACGGTGTGTGTTCTTTTTCCCTAGGCCATTCCAGTTTTTCGTTTCTAGCATCAGAATTTCGAAAATTTTGATGGTTTCTCAACCATTCCTTAACTTCAAACTCCCACATCTCGCGAACGGATAGACGAACTCGAAAAATTCGTGTTGCGTCTGAAAGTAGGAACTGGCCCGATTACTACGGTGTGTGTTCTTTTTCCCTAGGCCATTCCAGTTTTTCGTTTCTAGCATCAGAATTGCGAAAATTTTGATGGTTTCTCAACCATTCCATAACTTCAAACTCCCATATCTCGCGAACGGATTGACGGACTCGAGAAATTCCTGTTGCATCTGAAAGTAGAAACTCGCCCGATTACAACGGTATGTGTATTTTTGCCCTAGGCCATAGTAGTTATTGGTTTCGAGTATCAGACTTGCGAAAATTTTGATGGTTTCTCAACCATTCCTTAACCTCAAACTCCCATATCTCGCGAACGGATTGACGACCTCGAGAAATTCCTGTTGCATCTGAAAGTAGAAACTCGCCCGATTACAATGGTGTGTGCACTTTTCCCCTAGGCCATTCCAGTTATTCGTTTCGAGTATCAGACTTGCGAATATTTTGATGGTTTCTCAATCATTCGTTAATTTCAAACTCGCATATGTCGCGAACGGATTGACGAACTCGAGAAATTCCTGTTGCATCTGAAAGTAGAAACTTGCCCGATTACAATGGTGCGTGTACTTTTGCCCTAGGCCATTCCAGTTATTGGTTTCGACTATCAGACCAGCGAAAATTTTGATTGCTACTCAACCATTCCTTAACTTCAAACTCCCATATCGCGCGAACGGATTGACGGACTCGAGAAATTCCTGTTGCATCTGAAAGTAGAAACTCGCCTGATTACAACGGTATGTGTATTTTTGCCCTAGGCCATAGTAGTTATTTGTTTCGAGTATCAGACCAGCGAAAATTTTGATGGTTTCCCAACCACTCCTTGAATTCAAACACCCATATCTCGCGAACGGAAGGACGAACTCGAGAAATTCCTGTTGCATCTGAAAGTGGAAACTCGCCCGATTGCAATGGCGTATGTACTTTTCCCCTTGGCCATTCCAGTTATTGGTCGCGAGTATCAGACTTGCGAAAATTTTGATGGTTTCTCAACCATTCCTTAACTTCAAACTCCCATATCGCGCGAACGGATTGACGGACTCGAGAAATTCCTGTTGCATCTGAAAGTAGAAACTCGCCTGATTACAACGGTATGTGTATTTTTGCCCTAGGCCATAGTAGTTATTGGTTTCGAGTATCAGACTTGCGAAAATTTTGATGGTTTCTCAACCATTCCATAACTTCAAACTCCCATGTCTCGCGAACGGATTGACGGACTCGAGAAATTCCTGTTGCATCTGAAAGTAGAAACTCGCCCGATTACAATGGTGTGTGTACTTTTCCCCTAGGCCATTCCAGTTATTCGTTTCGAGTATCAGACTTGCGAATATTTTGATGGTTTCTCAACCATTCGTTAATTTCAAACTCCCATATCTCGCGAACGGATTGACGAACTCGAGAAATTCCTGTTGCATCTGAAAGCAGAAACTCGCCCGTTTACAATGGTATGTGTATTTTTGCCCTAGGCCATAGTAGTTATTGGTTTCTAGTATCAGACTTGCGAAAATTTTGATGGTTTCCCAACCATTCCTTAAATTCAAACTCCCATATCTCGCGAACGGATTGACGAACTCGAGAAATACCTGTTGCATCTGAAAGTAGAAACTTGCCCGATTATAGTGGTGTGTGTACTTTTCCCCTAGGCCATTCCAGTTATTGGTCGCGAGTATCAGACTTGCGAAAATTTTGATGGTTTCTCAACCATTCCTTAACTTCAAACTCCCATATCGCGCGAACGGATTGACGGACTCGAGAAATTCCTGTTGCATCTGAAAGCAGAAACTCGCCCGTTTACAATGGTATGTGTATTTTTGCCCTAGGCCATAGTAGTTATTCGTTTCTAGTATCAGACTTGCGAAAATTTTGATGGTTTCTCAACCATTCCATAACTTCAAACTCCCATGTCTCGCGAACGGATTGACGGACTCGAGAAATTCCTGTTGCATCTGAAAGTAGAAACTCGCCCGATTACAATGGTGTGTGTACTTTTCCCCTAGGCCATTCCAGTTATTCGTTTCGAGTATCAGACTTGCGAATATTTTGATGGTTTCTCAACCATTCGTTAATTTCAAACTCGCATATCTCGCGAACGGATTGACGAACTCGAGAAATTCCTGTTGCATCTGAAAGCAGAAACTTGCCCGATTACAGTGGTGTGTGTATTTCTCCCCTGCGCCATTCCAGTTATTGGTTTCGAGTATCAGAGCTGCGAAAGTTTTGGTGGTTTCACAAAAGTTCCATAACTTCAAACTCCCATATCTCGCGAACGGATTGACGGACTCGAGAAACTCCTGTTGCATCTGAAATTAGAAACTCGCCCGATTACAACGGTATGTGTATTTTTGCCCTAGGCCATAGTAGTTATTGGTTTCGAGTATCAGACTTGCGAAAATTTTGATGGTTTCTCAACCATTCCATAACTTCAAACTCCCATATATCGCGAACGGATTGACGAACTCGAGAAATTCCTGTTGCATCTGAAAGCAGAAACTCGCCCGATTACAATGGTGTGTGTACTTTTCCCCTAGGCCATTCCAGTTATTCGTTTCGAGTATCAGACTTGCGAATATTTTGATGGTTTCTCAACCATTCGTTAATTTCAAACTCCCATATCTCGCGAACGGATTGACGAACTCGAGAAATTCCTGTTGCATCTGAAAGCAGAAACTTGCCCGTTTACAATGGTATGTGTATTTTTGCCCTAGGCCATAGTAGTTATTGGTTTCTAGTATCAGACTTGCGAAAATTTTGATGGTTTCCCAACCATTCCTTAAATTCAAACTCCCATATCTCGCGAACGGATTGACGAACTCGAGAAATACCTGTTGCATCTGAAAGTAGAAACTTGCCCGATTATAGTGGTGTGTGTACTTTTCCCCTAGGCCATTCCAGTTATTGGTCGCGAGTATCAGACTTGCGAAAATTTTGATGGTTTCTCAACCATTCCTTAACTTCAAACTCCCATATCGCGCGAACGGATTGACGGACTCGAGAAATTCCTGTTGCATCTGAAAGCAGAAACTCGCCCTTTTACAATGGTATGTGTATTTTTGCCCTAGGCCATAGTAGTTATTCGTTTCTAGTATCAGACTTGCGAAAATTTTGATGGTTTCTCAACCATTCCATAACTTCAAACTCCCATGTCTCGCGAACGGATTGACGGACTCGAGAAATTCCTGTTGCATCTGAAAGTAGAAACTCGCCCGATTACAATGGTGTGTGTACTTTTCCCCTAGGCCATTCCAGTTATTCGTTTCGAGTATCAGACTTGCGAATATTTTGATGGTTTCTCAACCATTCGTTAATTTCAAACTCGCATATCTCGCGAACGGATTGACGAACTCGAGAAATTCCTGTTGCATCTGAAAGCAGAAACTTGCCCGATTACAGTGGTGTGTGTATTTCTCCCCTACGCCATTCCAGTTATTGGTTTCGAGTATCAGAGCTGCGAAAGTTTTGGTGGTTTCACAACAGTTCCATAACTTCAAACTCCCATATCTCGCGAACGGATTGACGGACTCGAGAAACTCCTGTTGCATCTGAAATTAGAAACTCGCCCGATTACAACGGTATGTGTATTTTTGCCCTAGGCCATAGTAGTTATTGGTTTCGAGTATCAGACTTGCGAAAATTTTGATGGTTTCTCAACCATTCCATAACTTCAAACTCCCATATATCGCGAACGGATTGACGAACTCGTGAAATTCCTGTTGCATTTGAAAGTAGAAACTCGCCCGATTACAACGGTATGTGTATTTTTCCCCTGGGCCATTGTAGTTAATTGTTTCGTGTATCAGTCATGCGAAAATTTTGATGATTTCTAAACCATTCCTTAACTTCAAACTCCCATATCACGCGAACGGATTGACGAAATCGAGAAATTCCTGTTGCATGTGAAAGCAGAAACTCGCCCGATTACAACGGTATGAATATTTTTGCCCTAAGCCATTCTAGTTATTCGTTTCAACCATTAGAATTGCGAAAGTTTTGATGGCTTCTCAACCATTCCTTAAATTCAAACTCCCGTACCTCGCGAACGGATTGACGAACTCGAGAAATTCCAGTTGTTTCTGAAAGTAGAAACTCGCTCGATTACAACGGTATGTGTATTTTTCCCCTAGGCCATTGTAGTTATTGGTTTCGAGTATCAGACTAGCGAAAATTTTGATGGTTTCTCAACCATTCCTTAACTTCAAACTCCCATATCTCGCGAACGGATTGACTAACTCGAGAAATTCCTGTTGCATCTGAAAGCAGAAACTCGCCCGATTACAACGGTATGTGTATTTTTGCCCTAGGAAATAGTAGTTATTGGTCTCGAGTATCAGACTTGCGAAAATTTTGATGGTTTCTCAACCATTCCTTAACTGCAAACTCCCATATCTCGCGAACGGATTGACGAACTCGTGAAATTCCTGTTGCATTTGAAAGTAGAAACTCGCCCGATTACAACGGTATGTGTATTTTTCCCCTAGGCCATTGTAGTTAATTGTTTCGTGTATCAGTCATGCGAAAATTTTGATGATTTCTAAACCATTCCTTAACTCCAAACTCCCATATCTCGCGAACGGATTGACGAAATCGAGAAATTCCTATTGCATCTGAAAGTAGAAACTCGCCCGATTGCAACGGTATGTGTATTTTTCCCCTAGGTCATTGTAGTTATTGGTTTAGTGTATCAGGCTTTGGAAAATTTTGATGGTTTCTCAACCATTCCTTAACTTCAAACTCCCATATCTCGCGAACTGATTGATGAACTCGAGATATTCCTCTTGCATCTGAAAGCAGAAACTCGCCCGATTACAACGGTATTTGTATTTTTCCCCTAGGCCATTCCAGTTATTCGTTTCGAGTATCAGACTTACGATAAATTTGATGGTTTCTCAACCATTCCTTAATTTCAAACTCGCATATCTCGCGAACGGATTGACGAACTCCAGAAATTCCTGTTGCATCTGAAAGCAGAAACTCGCCCGATTACAACGGTATGTGTATTTTTGCCCTAGACCATAGTAGTTAATGGTTTGGAGTACCAGATTCCGAAAATTTTGATGATTTCTCAACCATTCCTTAACTTCAAACTCCCATATCTCGCGAACGGATTGACGAACTCGAGAAATTGCTGTTGCATCTGAAGGTAGAAACTTGCCCGATTACAATGGTGTGTGTACATTTCCCCTAGGCCATTCCAGTTATTGGTTTCGAGTATCAGATTTGCGAAAATTTTGATGGTTTCTCGACAATTCCTTAACTTCAAACTCCCATATCTCGCGAGCGGATTGACGAAATCGAGAAATTCCGACTGCATCTGAAAGTAGAAACTCGCCCGATTACAACGGTATGTGAATTCTTTCCCTAGGCCATTGTGGTTATTGTTTTCCAGTATCAGACTTGCGAAAATTTTGATCGTTTCTCAACCATTCCTTAATTTCAAACTCGCATACCTCGCGAACGGATTGACGAACTCCAGAAATTCCTGTTGCATCTGAAAGCAGAAACTCGCCCGATTACAACGGTATGTGTATTTTTGCCCTAGACCATAGTAGTTAATGGTTCCCAGTATCAGATTCCGAAAGTTTTGATGGTTTCTCAACCATTCCTTAATTTCAAACTCCCATATCTCGCGAACGGATTGTCGAACTCGAGAAATTCCTGCTGCATCTGAAAGTAGAAAGTCGCCCGATTACAAATGTGTGTGTACTTTTCCCCTAGGCCATTCCAGTTATTGTTTTCGAGTATCAGATTTGCGAAAATTTTGATGGTTTCTCAACAATTCCTTAAGTTCAAACTCCCATATCACGCGAACGGATGGACGAACTCGAGAAATTCCTGTTGCATATGAAAGCAGAAACTCGCCCGATTACAACGGTATTTGTATTTTTGCCCTAGGCCATAGTAGTTACTGATATCGAGTATCAGACTCGCGAAAATTTTTATGGTTTCTCATCCATTCCTTAACTTCAAATTCCCATATCTCGCGAACGGATTGGGGAAATCGGGAAATTCCTGTTGCATCTGAAAGTAGAAACTCGCCCGATTACAACGGTATGTGTATTTTTCCCCTCGGCCATTGTAGTTATTGGTTTCGAATATCAGACTTGCGAAAATTTGGATGGCTTCTCAACCATTCCTTAATTTCAAACTCGCATATCTCGCGAAAGGATTGACGAACTCGAGAAATTCCCGTTGCATCTGAAAGCAGAAACTCGCCCTATTACAACGGTATGTGTATTTTTGCCCTAGACCATAGTAGTTATTGGTTTCGAGTATCAGATTCCGAAAATTTTGATGGTTTCTCAACCATTCCTTAATTTCAAACTCGCATATCTCGCGAGCGGATTGACGAACTCGAGAAAATCCTGTTGCATCTGAAAGCAGAAACTCGCCCGATTACAACGGTATTTGTATTTTTCCCCTAGGCCATTCCAGTTATTCGTTTCGAGTATCAGACTTACGATAAATTTGATGGTTTCTCAACCATTCCTTAATTTCAAACTCGCATATCTCGCGAACGGATTGACGAACTCGAGAAATTGCTGTTGCATCTGAAGGTAGAAACTTGCCCGATTACAATGGTGTGTGTACATTTCCCCTAGGCCATTCCAGTTATTGGTTTCGAGTATCAGATTTGCGAAAATTTTGATGGTTTCTCGACAATTCCTTAACTTCAAACTCCCATATCTCGCGAGCGGATTGACGAAATCGAGAAATTCCGACTGCATCTGAAAGTAGAAACTCGCCCGATTACAACGGTATGTGAATTCTTTCCCTAGACCATAGTAGTTAATGGTTTGGAGTACCAAATTCCGAAAATTTTGATGATTTCTCAACCATTCCTTAACTTCAAACTCCCATATCTCGCGAACGGATTGACGAACTCGAGAAATTGCTGTTGCATCTGAAGGTAGAAACTTGCCCGATTACAATGGTGTGTGTACATTTCCCCTAGGCCATTCCAGTTATTGGTTTCGAGTATCAGATTTGCGAAAATTTTGATGGTTTCTCGACAATTCCTTAACTTCAAACTCCCATATCTCGCGAGCGGATTGACGAAATCGAGAAATTCCGACTGCATCTGAAAGTAGAAACTCGCCCGATTACAACGGTATGTGAATTCTTTCCCTAGGCCATTGTGGTTATTGTTTTCCAGTATCAGACTTGCGAAAATTTTGATCGTTTCTCAACCATTCCTTAATTTCAAACTCGCATACCTCGCGAACGGATTGACGAACTCCAGAAATTCCTGTTGCATCTGAAAGCAGAAACTCGCCCGATTACAACGGTATGTGTATTTTTGCCCTAGACCATAGTAGTTAATGGTTCCCAGTATCAGATTCCGAAAGTTTTGATGGTTTCTCAACCATTCCTTAATTTCAAACTCCCATATCTCGCGAACGGATTGTCGAACTCGAGAAATTCCTGCTGCATCTGAAAGTAGAAAGTCGCCCGATTACAAAGGTGTGTGTACTTTTCCCCTAGGCCATTCCAGTTATTGTTTTCGAGTATCAGATTTGCGAAAATTTTGATGGTTTCTCAACAATTCCTTAAGTTCAAACTCCCATATCACGCGAACGGATGGACGAACTCGAGAAATTCCTGTTGCATCTGAAAGCAGAAACTCGCCCGATTACAACGGTATTTGTATTTTTGCCCTAGGCCGTAGTAGTTACTGATATCGAGTATCAGACTCGCGAAAATTTTTATGGTTTCTCATCCATTCCTTAACTTCAAATTCCCATATCTCGCGAACGGATTGGGGAAATCGGGAAATTCCTGTTGCATCTGAAAGTAGAAACTCGCCCGATTACAACGGTATGTGTATTTTTCCGCTCGGCCATTGTAGTTATTGGTTTCGAATATCAGACTTGCGAAAATTTTGATGGCCTCTCAACCATTCCTTAACTTCAAACTCGTATATCTCGCGAAAGGATTGACGAACTCGAGAAATTCCCGTTGCATCTGAAAGCAGAAACTCGCCCTATTACAACGGTATGTGTATTTTTGCCCTAGACCATAGTAGTTATTGGTTTCGAGTATCAGATTCCGAAAATTTTGATGGTTTCTCAACCATTCCTTAACTTCAAACTCCCATATCTCGCGAACGGATTGAGGAAATCGAGACATTCCTGTTGCATCTGAAATTAGAAACTCGCCCGATTACAATGGTGTGTGTACTTTTCCCCTATACCATTCCAGTTATTGGTTTCGAGTATCAGATTTCCGAAAATTTTGATGGATTGTCAACCATTCCTTAACTTCATACTCCCATATCTCGCGAAAGGATTGACGAACTCGAGAAATTCCCGTTGCATCTGAAAGCAGAAACTCGCCCGATTACAACGGTATGTGTATTTTTCCCCTCGGCCATTGTAGTTATTGGTTTCGAATATCAGACTTGCGAAAATTTGGATGGCTTCTCAACCATTCCTTAATTTCAAACTCGCATATCTCGCGATAGGATTGACGAACTCGAGAAAATCCTGTTGCATCTGAAAGCAGAAACTCGCCCGATTACAACGGTATGTCTATTTTTGCCCTAGACCATAGTAGTTAATGGTTCCGAGTATCAGATTCCGAAAATTTTGATGGTTTCTCAACCATTCCTTAACTTCAAACTCCCATATCTCGCGAACGGATTGACGAACTCGAGAAATTCCTGTTGCATCTGAAAGTAGAAACTCGCCCGATTACAATGGTGTGTGTACTTTTCCCCTATGCCATTCCAGTTATTGGTTTCGAGTATCAGATTTCCGAAAATTTTGATGGATTGTCAACCATTCCTTAACTTCATACTCCCATATCTCGCGAACGGATTGACGGACTCGAGAAATTCCTGTTGAATCTGAAAGCAGAAACTCGCCCGATTACCACAGAATGTGTATTTTTCCCCTAGGCCTTTCCAGTTATTGGTTGTGACTATCAGACTTGCGAAAATTTTGATGGTTTCTCAACCATTCCTTAACTTCAAACTCTCATATCTCGTGAACGGATTGAGGAAATCGAGAAATTCCTGTTGCATCTGAAAGTAGAAACTCGCCCCATTACAATGGTGTGTGTACTTTTCCCCTAGGCCATATCAGTTATTGGTTTCGAGTATCAGATTTGCGAAAATTTTGATGGTTTGTCAACCATTCCTTAACTTCATACTCCCATATCTCACGAACGGATTGACGAACTCGAGAAATTCCTGTTGCATCTGAAAGTAGAAACTCGCCCGATTACAATGGTGTGTGTACTTTTGCCCTAGGCCATTCCAGTTATTGGTTTCGAGTATCAGATTTGCGAAAATTTTGATGGATTGTCAACCATTCCTTAACTTCATACTCCCATATCTCGCGAACGGATTGACGAACTCGAGAAATTCCTGTTGAATCTGAATGCATAAACTCGCCCGATTACCACGGTACGTGTATTTTTCCCCTAGGCCTTTCCAGTTATTGGTTGTGACTATCAGACTTGCGAAAATTTTGATGGTTTCTCAACCATTCCTTAACTTCAAACTCCCATATCTCGCGAACGGATTGACGAACTCGGGAAATTCCTGTTGCATCTGAAAGCAGAAACTCGCCCGATTACAATGGTGTGTGTACTTTTCCCCTAGGCCATTCCGGTTATTGGTTTCGAGTATCAGACTTGCGAAAATTTTAATGGACTCTCAACCATTCCTTAAATTCAAACTCCCATATCTCTCGAACGGATTGAGGAAATCGAGAAATTCCTGTTGCATCTGAAAGTAGAAACTCGCCCGATTACAATGGTGTGTGTACTTTTCCCCTATGCCATTCCAGTTATTGGTTTCGAGTATCAGATTTCCGAAAATTTTGATGGATTGTCAACCATTCCTTAACTTCATACTCCCATATCTCGCGAACGGATTGACGAACTCGAGAAATTCCTGTTGCACCTGGAAGTAGAAACTCGCCCGATTACAATGGTGTGTGTACTTTTCCCCTAGCCATTCCAGTTATTGGTTTCGAGTATCAGACTTGCAAAAATTTTGATGGTTTCTCAACCATTCCTTAACTTCAAACTCCCATATCTCGCGAACCGATTGTCGAACTCGAGAAATTCCTGTTGCATCTGAAAGTAGCAACTCGCCCGATTACAACGGTGTGTGTATTTTTGCTCTAGACCATTGTAGTTATTGGTTTCGAGTATCAGACTTGCGAAAATTTTGATGGCTTCTCAACCATTCCTCAGTTTCCAACTCGCATATCTCGCGAACGGATTGACGAACTCGAGAAATTCCTGTTGCATCTGAAAGCAGAAAGTCGCCCGATTACAACGGTATGTGTATTTTTGCCCTAGACCATAGTAGTTAATGGTTCCGAGTATCAGATTCCGAAAATTTTGATGGTTTCTCAACCATTCCTTATCTTCAAACTCCCATATCTCGTGAACGGATTGAGGAAATCGAGAAATTCCTGTTGCATCGAAAGTAGAAACTCGCCCCATTACAACGGTATGTGTACTTTTCCCCTTGGCCATTCCAGTTATTGGTTTCGAGTATCAGATTTGCGAAAATTTTGATGGATTGTCAACCATTCCTTAACTTCATACTCCCATATCTCGCGAACGGATTGACGAACTCGAGAAATTCCTGTTGCATCTGAAAGTAGAAACTCGCCCGATTACAATGGTGTGTGTACTTTTCCCCTAGGCCATTCCAGGTATTGGTTTCGAGTGTCAGATTTGCGAAAATTTTGATGGATTGTCAACCATTCCTTAACTTCATACTCCCATATCTCGCGAACGGATTGACGAACTCGAGAAATTCCTGTTGCATCTGAATGTAGAAACTCGCCCGATTACATTGGTGTATGTACTTTTCCCCTAGGCCATTCCAGTTATTGGTTTCGAGTATCAGACTTGCAAAAATTTTTATGGTTTCTCAACCATTCCTTAACTTCAAACTCCCATATCTCGTGAGCGGATTGACGAACTCGAGAAATTCCTGTTGCATCTGAAAGCAGAAACTCGTCCGATTACAACGGTATGTGTATTTTTCCCCTTGGCCTCTGTATTTATTGGTTTCGTGTATCAGACTTGCGAAAATTTTGATGGCCTCTCAACCATTCCTTAACTTCAAACTCGTATATCTCGCGAAAGGATTGACGAACTCGAGAAATTCCTGTTGCATCTGAAAGCAGAAACTCGCCCGATTACAACGGTATGTCTATTTTTGCCCTAGACCATAGTAGTTAATGGTTCCGAGTATCAGATTCCGAAAATTTTGATGGTTTCTCAACCATTCCTTAACTTCAAACTCCCATATCTCGCGAACGGATTGACGAACTCGAGAAATTCCTGTTGCATCTGAAAGTAGAAACTCGCCCGATTACAATGGTGTGTGTACTTTTCCCCTATGCCATT
This sequence comes from Ptiloglossa arizonensis, assembly GCF_051014685.1. NCBI lineage: Eukaryota > Metazoa > Arthropoda > Insecta > Hymenoptera > Colletidae > Ptiloglossa > Ptiloglossa arizonensis. Next base: position 58,117 of record NW_027478535.1, on the reverse strand, counting down.
CCAGTTATTGGTTTCGAGTATCAGATTTCCGAAAATTTTGATGGATTGTCAACCATTCCTTAACTTCATACTCCCATATCTCGCGAACGGATTGACGGACTCGAGAAATTCCTGTTGAATCTGAAAGCAGAAACTCGCCCGATTACCACAGAATGTGTATTTTTCCCCTAGGCCTTTCCAGTTATTGGTTGTGACTATCAGACTTGCGAAAATTTTGATGGTTTCTCAACCATTCCTTAACTTCAAACTCTCATATCTCGTGAACGGATTGAGGAAATCGAGAAATTCCTGTTGCATCTGAAAGTAGAAACTCGCCCCATTACAATGGTGTGTGTACTTTTCCCCTAGGCCATATCAGTTATTGGTTTCGAGTATCAGATTTGCGAAAATTTTGATGGTTTGTCAACCATTCCTTAACTTCATACTCCCATATCTCACGAACGGATTGACGAACTCGAGAAATTCCTGTTGCATCTGAAAGTAGAAACTCGCCCGATTACAATGGTGTGTGTACTTTTGCCCTAGGCCATTCCAGTTATTGGTTTCGAGTATCAGATTTGCGAAAATTTTGATGGATTGTCAACCATTCCTTAACTTCATACTCCCATATCTCGCGAACGGATTGACGAACTCGAGAAATTCCTGTTGAATCTGAATGCATAAACTCGCCCGATTACCACGGTACGTGTATTTTTCCCCTAGGCCTTTCCAGTTATTGGTTGTGACTATCAGACTTGCGAAAATTTTGATGGTTTCTCAACCATTCCTTAACTTCAAACTCCCATATCTCGCGAACGGATTGACGAACTCGGGAAATTCCTGTTGCATCTGAAAGCAGAAACTCGCCCGATTACAATGGTGTGTGTACTTTTCCCCTAGGCCATTCCGGTTATTGGTTTCGAGTATCAGACTTGCGAAAATTTTAATGGACTCTCAACCATTCCTTAAATTCAAACTCCCATATCTCTCGAACGGATTGAGGAAATCGAGAAATTCCTGTTGCATCTGAAAGTAGAAACTCGCCCGATTACAATGGTGTGTGTACTTTTCCCCTATGCCATTCCAGTTATTGGTTTCGAGTATCAGATTTCCGAAAATTTTGATGGATTGTCAACCATTCCTTAACTTCATACTCCCATATCTCGCGAACGGATTGACGAACTCGAGAAATTCCTGTTGCACCTGGAAGTAGAAACTCGCCCGATTACAATGGTGTGTGTACTTTTCCCCTAGCCATTCCAGTTATTGGTTTCGAGTATCAGACTTGCAAAAATTTTGATGGTTTCTCAACCATTCCTTAACTTCAAACTCCCATATCTCGCGAACCGATTGTCGAACTCGAGAAATTCCTGTTGCATCTGAAAGTAGCAACTCGCCCGATTACAACGGTGTGTGTATTTTTGCTCTAGACCATTGTAGTTATTGGTTTCGAGTATCAGACTTGCGAAAATTTTGATGGCTTCTCAACCATTCCTCAGTTTCCAACTCGCATATCTCGCGAACGGATTGACGAACTCGAGAAATTCCTGTTGCATCTGAAAGCAGAAAGTCGCCCGATTACAACGGTATGTGTATTTTTGCCCTAGACCATAGTAGTTAATGGTTCCGAGTATCAGATTCCGAAAATTTTGATGGTTTCTCAACCATTCCTTATCTTCAAACTCCCATATCTCGTGAACGGATTGAGGAAATCGAGAAATTCCTGTTGCATCGAAAGTAGAAACTCGCCCCATTACAACGGTATGTGTACTTTTCCCCTTGGCCATTCCAGTTATTGGTTTCGAGTATCAGATTTGCGAAAATTTTGATGGATTGTCAACCATTCCTTAACTTCATACTCCCATATCTCGCGAACGGATTGACGAACTCGAGAAATTCCTGTTGCATCTGAAAGTAGAAACTCGCCCGATTACAATGGTGTGTGTACTTTTCCCCTAGGCCATTCCAGGTATTGGTTTCGAGTGTCAGATTTGCGAAAATTTTGATGGATTGTCAACCATTCCTTAACTTCATACTCCCATATCTCGCGAACGGATTGACGAACTCGAGAAATTCCTGTTGCATCTGAATGTAGAAACTCGCCCGATTACATTGGTGTATGTACTTTTCCCCTAGGCCATTCCAGTTATTGGTTTCGAGTATCAGACTTGCAAAAATTTTTATGGTTTCTCAACCATTCCTTAACTTCAAACTCCCATATCTCGTGAGCGGATTGACGAACTCGAGAAATTCCTGTTGCATCTGAAAGCAGAAACTCGTCCGATTACAACGGTATGTGTATTTTTCCCCTTGGCCTCTGTATTTATTGGTTTCGTGTATCAGACTTGCGAAAATTTTGATGGCCTCTCAACCATTCCTTAACTTCAAACTCGTATATCTCGCGAAAGGATTGACGAACTCGAGAAATTCCTGTTGCATCTGAAAGCAGAAACTCGCCCGATTTCCACGGTATGTGTATTTTTGCCCTAGACCATAGTAGTTATTGGTTTCGAGTATCAGATTCCGAAAATTTTGATGGTTTCTCAACCATTCCTTAACTTCAAACCCCCATATCTCGCGAACGGATTGACGAACTCTAGAAATTCCTGTTGAATCATAAAGCAGACACTCGTCCGATTACAACGGTATGTGTATTTTTGCCCTAGACCATACTAGTTATTGGTTTCGAGTATCAGATTCCGCAAATTTTGATGAGTTCTCAACCATTCCTTAACTTCAAGCTCCCATATCTCGCGAGCGGATTGACGAACTCGAGAAATTCCAGTTGCATCTGAAAGTAGAAACCCGCCCGATTACAACGGTATGTGTACTTTTCCCCTAGGCCATTCCAGTTATTGGTTTCGAGTATCAGACTTGCGAAAATTTTGATTGATTCTCAACCGTTCCTTAACTTCAAGCTCCCATATATCGCGAACGGATTGACGCACTCGAGAAATTTCTGTTGCATCTGAAACAGAAACTCGCCCGATTACAACGGTATGTGTATTTATGCCCTAGGCGATAGTAGTTAATTGTTTCGAGGATCAGACATGCGAAAATTTTGATGGTTTCTCAACCATTCCTTAACTTCAAACTCCCATATCTCCTGAACGGATTGAGGAAATCGAGAAATTCCTGTTGCATCTGAATGTAGAAGCTCGCCCCATTACAACGGTGTGTGTACTTTTCCCCTAGGCCATTCCAATTATTGGTTTCGTGTATCAGACTTGCGAAAATTTTGATTGTTTCTCAACCATTCCTCAACTTCAAGCTCCCACATCTCGGGCACGGATTGACGAACGCGAGAAATTCCTGTTGCATCTGAAAGCAGAAGCTCGCCCAATTACAACGCTATGTGTATTTTCGCCCTAGACCATAGTAGTTATTGGTTTCGAGTATCAGATTCCGAAAATTTTGATGGATTGTCAACCATTCCTTAACTTCATACTCCCATATCTCGCGAACGGATTGACGAACTCGAGAAATTCCTGTTGCACCTGAAAGTAGAAACTCGCCATATTACAATGGTGTGTGTACTTTTCCCCTAGCCATTCCAGTTATTGGTTTCGAGTATCAGACTTGCAAAAATTTTGATGGTTTCTCAACCATTCCTTAACTTCAAACTCCCATATCTCGCGAACCGATTGTCGAACTCGAGAAATTCCTGTTGCATCTGAAAGTAGCAACTCGCCCGATTAGAACGGTGTGTGTATTTTTGCTCTAGACCATTGTAGTTATTGGTTTCGAGTATCAGACTTGCGAAAATTTTGATGGCTTCTCAACCATTCCTCAGTTTCCAACTCGCATATCTCGCGAACGGATTGACGAACTCGAGAAATTCCTGTTGCATCTGAAAGCAGAAACTCGCCCGATTACAACGGTATGTGTATTTTTGCCCTAGACCATAGTAGTTAATGGTTCCGAGTATCAGATTCCGAAAATTTTGATGGTTTCTCAACCATTCCTTAACTTCAAACTCCCATATCTCGTGAACGGATTGAGGAAATCGAGAAATTCCTGTTGCATCGAAAGTAGAAACTCGCCCCATTACAACGGTATGTGTACTTTTCCCCTTGGCCATTCCAGTTATTGGTTTCGAGTATCAGATTTGCGAAAATTTTGATGGATTGTCAACCATTCCTTAACTTCATACTCCCATATCTCGCGAACGGATTGACGAACTCGAGAAATTCCTGTTGCATCTGAAAGTAGAAACTCGCCCGATTACAATGGTGTGTGTACTTTTCCCCTAGGCCATTCCAGGTATTGGTTTCGAGTATCAGATTTGCGAAAATTTTGATGGATTGTCAACCATTCCTTAACTTCATACTCCCATATCTCGCGAACGGATTGACGAACTCGAGAAATTCCTGTTGCATCTGAATGTAGAAACTCGCCCGATTACATTGGTGTATGTACTTTTCCCCTAGGCCATTCCAGTTATTGGTTTCGAGTATCAGACTTGCAAAAATTTTTATGGTTTCTCAACCATTCCTTAACTTCAAACTCCCATATCTCGTGAGCGGATTGACGAACTCGAGAAATTCCTGTTGCATCTGAAAGCAGAAACTCGTCCGATTACAACGGTATGTGTATTTTTCCCCTTGGCCTCTGTATTTATTGGTTTCGTGTATCAGACTTGCGAAAATTTTGATGGCCTCTCAACCATTCCTTAACTTCAAACTCGTATATCTCGCGAAAGGATTGACGAACTCGAGAAATTCCTGTTGCATCTGAAAGCAGAAACTCGCCCGATTTCAACGGTATGTGTATTTTTGCCCTAGACCATAGTAGTTATTGGTTTCGAGTATCAGATTCCGAAAATTTTGATGGTTTCTCAACCATTCCTTAACTTCAAACCCCCATATCTCGCGAACGGATTGACGAACTCTAGAAATTCCTGTTGAATCATAAAGCAGACACTCGTCCGATTACAACGGTATGTGTATTTTTGCCCTAGACCATACTAGTTATTGGTTTCGAGTATCAGATTCCGCAAATTTTGATGAGTTCTCAACCATTCCTTAACTTCAAGCTCCCATATCTCGCGAGCGGATTGACGAACTCGAGAAATTCCGGTTGCATCTGAAAGTAGAAACCCGCCCGATTACAACGGTATGTGTACTTTTCCCCTAGGCCATTCCAGTTATTGGTTTCGAGTATCAGACTTGCGAAAATTTTGATTGATTCTCAACCGTTCCTTAACTTCAAGCTCCCATATATCGCGAACGGATTGACGCACTCGAGAAATTTCTGTTGCATCTGAAACAGAAACTCGCCCGATTACAACGGTATGTGTATTTATGCCCTAGGCGATAGTAGTTAATTGTTTCGAGGATCAGACATGCGAAAATTTTGATGGTTTCTCAACCATTCCTTAACTTCAAACTCCCATATCTCCTGAACGGATTGAGGAAATCGAGAAATTCCTGTTGCATCTGAATGTAGAAGCTCGCCCCATTACAACGGTGTGTGTACTTTTCCCCTAGGCCATTCCAATTATTGGTTTCGTGTATCAGACTTGCGAAAATTTTGATTGTTTCTCAACCATTCCTCAACTTCAAGCTCCCACATCTCGGGCACGGATTGACGAACGCGAGAAATTCCTGTTGCATCTGAAAGCAGAAGCTCGCCCAATTACAACGGTATGTGTATTTTCGCCCTAGACCATAGTAGTTATTGGTTTCGAGTATCAGATTCCGAAAATTTTGATGGTTTCTCAAGCTTTCCTTAACTTCAAACCCCCATATCTCGCGAACGGATTGACGAACTCGAGAAATTCATGTTGTATCTGAAAGCAGAAGTTCGCCCAATTACAACGGTATGTGAATATTTCCCCTAGGCCATTGTAGTTATTGGTTTCGAGTATCAGACTTGCGAAAATTTTGATGGCTTCTCAACCATTCCTCAGTTTTAAACTCGCATATCTCGCGAACGGATTGACGAACTCGAGAAATTCCTGTTGCATCTGAAAGCAGAAACTCGCCCGATTACAACGGTATGTGTATTTTTGCCCTAGACCACAGTAGTTAATGGTTCCGAGTATCAGATTCCGAAAATTTTGATGGTTTCTCAACCATTCCTTAGCTTCAAACTCCCATATCTCGTGAACGGATTGAGGAAATCGAGAAATTCCTGTTGCATCTGAAAGTAGAAACTCGCCCCATTACAACGGTATGTGTACTTTTCCCCTTGGCCATTCCAGTTATTGGTTTCGAGTATCAGATTTGCGAAAATTTTGATGGATTGTCAACCATTCCTTAACTTCATACTCCCATATCTCGCGAACGGATTGGCGAACTCGAGAAATTCCTGTTGCATCTGAATGTAGAAACTCGCCCGATTACAATGGTGTGTGTACTTTTCCCCTAGGCCATTCCAGTTATTGGTTTCGAGTATCAGACTTGCAAAAATTTTTATGGTTTCTCAACCATTCCTTAACTTCAAACTCCCATATCTCGTGAGCGGATTGACGAACTCGAGAAATTCCTGTTGCATCTGAAAGCAGAAACTCGTCCGATTACAACGCTATGTGTATTTTTCCCCTTGGCCATTGTAGTTATTGGTTTCGTGTATCTGACTTGCGAAAATTTTGATGGCCTCTCAACCATTCCTTAATTTCAAACTCGTATATCTCGCGAAAGGATTGACGAACTCGAGAAATTCCTGTTGCATCTGAAAGCAGAAACTCGCCCGATTACAACGGTATGTGTATTTTTGCCCTAGACCATAGTAGTTAATGGTTCCGAGTATCAGATTCCGAAAATTTTGATGGTTTCTCAACCATTCCTTAACTTCAAACCCCCATATCTCGGGAACGGATCGACGAACTCGAGAAATTCCTGTTGAATCATAAAGCAGACACTCGCCCGATTACAACGGTATGTGTATTTTTGCCCTAGACCATAGTAGTTAATGGTTTCGAGTATCAGATTCCGCAAATTTTGATGAGTTCTCAACCAGTCCTTAACTTCAAACTCCCATATCTCGCGAACGGATTGACGAACTCGAGAAATACCTGTTGCATCTGAAAGTAGAAACTTGCCCGATTACATTGGTGTGTGTTCTTTTCCCCTAGGCCATTCCAGTTATTGGTCGCGAGTATCAGACTTGCGAAAATTTTGATGGTTTCTCAACCATTCCTTAACTTCAAACTCCCATATCGCGCGAACGGATTGACGGACTCGAGAAATTCCTGTTGCATCTGAAAGCAGAAACTCGCCCGTTTACAATGGTATGTGTATTTTTGCCCTAGGCCATAGTAGTTATTGGTTTCTAGTATCAGACTTGCGAAAATTTTGATGGTTTCTCAACCATTCCATAACTTCAAACTCCCATATCTCGCGAACGGATTGACGGACTCGAGAAATTCCTGTTGCATCTGAAAGTAGAAACTCGCCCGATTACAACGGTTTGTGTATTTTTGCCCTAGGCCATAGTAGTTGTTGGTTTCGAGTATCAGACTTGCGAAAATTTTGATGGTTTCTCAACCATTCCTTAACCTCAAACTACCATATCTCGCGAACGGATTGACGACCTCGAGAAATTCCTGTTGCATCTGAAAGTAGAAACTCGCCCGATTACAATGGTGTGTGCACTTTTCCCCTAGGCCATTCCAGTTATTCGTTTCGAGTATCAGACTTGCGAATATTTTGATGGTTTCTCAACCATTCGTTAATTTCAAACTCGCATATCTCGCGAACGGATTGACGAACTCGAGAAATTCCTGTTGCATCTGAAAGTAGAAACTTGCCCGATTACAATGGTGTGTGTACTTTTCCCCTAGGCCATTCCAGTTATTGGTTTCGTGTATCAGACTTGCGAAATTTTTGATTGATTCTCAACCATTCCTTAACTTCAAACTCCCATATCTCGCGAACGGATTGACGAACTCGAGAAATTCCTCCTGCATCTGAAAGCTGAAACTCGCCCGATTACAACGGTATGTGTATTTTTGCCCTAGGCCATAGTACTTATTGGTTTCGAGTATTAGACTTGCGAAAATTTGGATGGTTTCTCAACCATTCCTTAACCTCAAACTCCCATATCTCGCGAACGGATTGACGAACTCGAGAAATTCCGGTTGCATCTGAAAGCAGACACTCGCCCGTTTACAACGGTATGTGTATTTTTGCCCTAGGCCATAGTAGTTATTGGTTTCGAGTATCAGACTTGCGAAAATTTTGATGGTTTCTCAACCATTCCTGAACCTCAAACTCCCATATCTCGCGAAAGGATTGACGAACTCGAGAAATTCCTGTTGCATCTGAAAGCAGACACTGGCCCGTTTACAACGGTATGTGTACTTTTGCCCTAGGCCATAGTAGTTATTGGTTTCTAGTATCAGACTTGCGAAAATTTTGATGGTTTCTCAACCATTCCATAACTTCCAACTCCCATATATCGCGAACGGATTGACGAACTGGAGAAATTCCTGCTGCATCTGAAAACAGAAACTCGCCCGATTACAACGGTATGTGCATTTTTGCCCTAGGCCATAGTAGTTATTGGTTTCGAGTATAAGACTTGCGAAAACTTTGATGGTTTCTCAACCATTCCTTAACTTGAAGCTCCCATATCTCGCGAACGGATTCACGAACTCGAGAAATTCCTCCTGCATCTGAAAGCTGAAACTCGACCGATTACAACGGTATGTGTATTTTTGCCCTAGGCCATAGTAGTTATTGGTTTCGAGTATCAGACTTGCGAAAATTTGGATGTTTTCTCAACCATTCCTTAACCTCAAACTCCCATATCTCGCGAACGGATTGACGAACTCGAGAAATTCCTGTTGCATCTGAAAGCAGACACTCGCCCGTTTACAACGGTATGTGTATTTTTGCCCTAGGCCATAGTAGTTATTGGTTTCTAGTATCAGACTTGCGAAAATTTTGATGGTTTCTCAACCATTCCATAACTTCCAACTCCCATATATCGCGAACGGATTGACGAACTGGAGAAATTCCTGCTGCATCTGAAAACAGAAACTCGACCGATTACAACGGTATGTGTATTTTTGCCCTAGGCCATAGTAGTTATTGGTTTCGAGTATCAGACTTGCGAAAATTTGGATGTTTTCTCAACCATTCCTTAACCTCAAACTCCCATATCTCGCGAACGGATTGACGAACTCGAGAAATTCCTGTTGCATCTGAAAGCAGACACTCGCCCGTTTACAACGGTATGTGTATTTTTGCCCTAGGCCATAGTAGTTATTGGTTTCTAGTATCAGACTTGCGAAAATTTTGATGGTTTCTCAACCATTCCATAACTTCCAACTCCCATATATCGCGAACGGATTGACGAACTGGAGAAATTCCTGCTGCATCTGAAAACAGAAACTCGCCCGATTACAACGGTATGTGCATTTTTGCCCTAGGCCATAGTAGTTATTGGTTTCGAGTATAAGACTTGCGAAAACTTTGATGGTTTCTCAACCATTCCTTAACTTGAAGCTCCCATATCTCGCGAACGGATTCACGAACTCGAGAAATTCCTGTTGCATCTGAAGGTAGAAACTCGCCCGATTACAATGGTGTGTGTACTTTTCCCCTAGGCCATTCCAGTTATTGGTTTCGACTATCAGACTTGCGAAAATTTTAACGGACTCTCAACCATTCCTTAAATTCAAACTCCCATATCTCTCGAACGGATTGAGGAAATCGAGAAATTCCTGTTGCATCTGAAAGTAGAAACTCGCCCAATTACAATGGTGTGTGTACTTTTCCCCTATGCCATTCCAGTTATTGGGTTCGAGTATCAGATTTCCGAAAATTTTGATGGATTGTCAACCATTCCTTAACTTCATACTCCCATATCTCGCGAACGGATTGACGAACTCGAGAAATTCCTGTTGAATCTGAAAGCAGAAACTCGCCCGATTACCACGGTATGTGTATTTTTCCCCTAGGCCTTTCCAGTTATTGGTTGTGACTATCAGACTTGCGAAAATTTTGATGGTTTCTCATCCATTCCTTAACTTCAAACTCCCATATCTCGCGAACGGATTGACGACCTCGGGAAATTCCTGTTGCATCTGAAAGCAGAAACTCGCCCGATTACAATGGTGTGTGTACTTTTCCCCTAGGCCATTCCGGTTATTGGTTTCGAGTATCAGACTTGCGAAAATGTTAATGGACTCTCAACCATTCCTTAAATTCAAACTCCCATATCTCTCGAACGGATTGAGGAAATCGAGAAATTCCTGTTGCATCTGAAAGTAGAGACTCGCCCGATTACAATGGTGTGTGTACTTTTCCCCTATGCCATTCCAGTTATTGGTTTCGAGTATCAGATTTCCGAAAATTTTGATGGATTGTCAACCATTCCTTAACTTCATACTCCCATATCTCGCGAACGGATTGACGAACTCGAGAAATTCCTGTTGCACCTGAAAGTAGAAGCTCGCCCGATTACAATGGTGTGTGTACTTTTCCCCTAGCCATTCCAGTTATTGGTTACGAGTATCAGACTTGCAAAAATTTTGATGGTTTCTCAACCATTCCTTAACTTCAAACCCCCATACCTCGCGAACGGATTGACGAACTCGAGAAATTCCTGTTGAATCATAAAGCAGACACTCGCCCGATTACAACGGTATGTGTATTTTTGTCCTAGACCATACTAGTTATTGGTTTCGAGTATCAGATTCCGCAAATTTTGATGAGTTCTCAACCATTCCTTAACTTCAAGCTCCCATATCTCGCGAGCGGATTGACGAACTCGAGAAATTCCGGTTGCATCTGAAAGAAGAAACTCGCCCTATTACAACGGTATGTGTACTTTTCCCCTAGGCCATTCCAGTTATTGGTTTCGAGTATCAGACTTGCGAAAATTTTGATTGATTCTCAACCGTTCCTTAACTTCAAGCTCCCATATATCGCGAACGGATTGACGCACTCGAGAAATTTCTGTTGCATCTGAAAGCAGAAACTCGCCCGATTACAACGGTATGTGTATTTTTGCCCTAGGCGATAGTAGTTAATTGTTTCGAGGATCAGACATGCGAAAATTTTGATGGTTTCTCAACCATTCCTTAACTTCAAACTCCCATATCTCCTGAACGGATTGAGGAAATCGAGAAATTCCTGTTGCATCGAAAGTAGAAACTCGCCCCATTACAACGGTATGTGTACTTTTCCCCTTGGCCATTCCAGTTATTGGTTTCGAGTATCAGCTTTGCGAAAATTTTGATGGTTTGTCAACCATTCCTTAACTTCATACCCCCATATCTCGCGAACGGATTGACGAACTCGAGAAGTTCCTGTTGCATCTGAAAGTAGAAACTCGCCCGATTACAATGGTGTGTGTACTTTTCCCCTAGGCCATTCCAGGTATTGGTTTCGAGTATCAGATTTGCGAAAATTTTGATGGATTGTCAACCATTCCTTAACTTCATACTCCCATATCTCGCGAACGGATTGACGAACTCGAGAAATTCCTGTTGCATCTGAATGTAGAAACTCGCCCGATTACAATGGTGTGTGTACTTTTCCCCTAGGCCATTCCAGTTATTGGTTTCGAGTATCAGACTTGCAAAAATTTTTATGGTTTCTCAACCATTCCTTAACTTCAAACTCCGATATCTCGTGAGCGGATTGACGAACTCGAGAAATTCCTGTTGCATCTGAAAGCAGAAACTCGTCCGATTACAACGGTATGTGTATTTTTCCCCTTGGCCATTGTAGTTATTTGTTTCGTGTATCAGACTTGCGAAAATTTTGATGGTTTCTCAACCATTCCTTAATTTGAAACTCGCATATCTCGCGAACGGATTGACGAACTGAAGAAATTCCTGTTGCAACTGAAAGCAGAAACTCGCCCGATTACAACGGTATGTGTATTTTTGCCCTAGACCATAGTAGTTATTGGTTTCGAGTATCAGACTTGCGAAAATTTTGATGGTTACTCAACCATTCCTTAACTTCAACCTCGCATATCTCGCGAACGGATTGATGAATCCGAAAAATTCCTGTTGCGCCTGAAAGTAGAAACTCGCCCGATTACAACGGTATGTGCATTTTTCCCCAAGCCCATTGTAGTTATTGGTTTCGACTATCAGATTCCGCAAATTTTGATGAGTTCTCAACCATTCCTTAACTTCAAGCTCCCATATCTCGCGAGCGGATTGACGAACTCGAGAAATTCCGGTTGCATCTGAAAGTAGAAACTCGCCCGATTACAACGGTATGTGTACTTTTCCCCTAGGCCATTCCAGTTATTGGTTTCGAGTATCAGACTTGCGAAAATTATGATTGATTCTCAACCGTTCCTTAACTTCAAGCTCCCATATATCGCGAACGGATTGACGCACTCGAGAAATTTCTGTTGCATCTGAAAGCAGAAACTCGCCCGATTACAACGGTATGTGTATTTTTGCCCTAGGCGATAGTAGTTAATTGTTTCGAGGATCAGACATGCGAAAATTTTGATGGTTTCTCAACCATTCCTTAACTTCAAACTCCCATATCTCCTGAACGGATTGAGGAAATCGAGAAATTCCTGTTGCATCTGAATGTAGAAACTCGCCCGATTACAACGGTATGTGTACTTTTCCCCTAGGCCATTCCAGTTATTGGTTTCGAGTATCAGACTTGCGAAAATTTTGATTGATTCTCAACCGTTCCTTAACTTCAAGCTCCCATATATCGCGAACGGATTGACGCACTCGAGAAATTTCTGTTGCATCTGAAAGCAGAAACTCGCCCGATTACAACGGTATTTGTATTTTTCCCCTAGGCCATTCCAGTTATTCGTTTCGAGTATCAGACTTACGATAAATTTGATGGTTTCTCAACCATTCCTTAATTTCAAACTCGCATATCTCGCGAACGGATTGACGAACGCGAGAAATTCCTGTTGCATCTGAAAGCAGAAACTTGCCCAATTACAACGGTATGTGTATTTTCGCCCTAGACCATAGTAGTTATTGGTTTCGAGTATCAGATTCCGAAAATTTTGATGGTTTCTCAAGCTTTCCTTAACTTCAAACCCCCATATCTCGCGAACGGATTGACGAACTCGAGAAATTCATGTTGTATCTGAAAGCAGAAGCTCGCCCGATTACAACGGTATGTGAATATATCCCCTAGGCCATTGTAGTTATTGGTTTCGAGTATCAGACTTGCGAAAATTTTGATGGCTTCTCAACCATTCCTCAGTTTCAAACTCGCATATCTCGCGAACGGATTGACGATCTCGAGAAATTCCTGTTGCATCTGAAAGCAGAAACTTGCCCGATTACATCGGTATGTGTATTTTTGCCCTAGACCATAGTAGTTAATGGTTCCGATTATCAGATTCCGAAAATTATGATGGTTTCTCAACCATTCCTTAGCTTCAAACTCCCATATCTCGTGAACGGATTGAGGAAATCGAGAAATTCCTGTTGCATCTGAAAGTAGGAACTCGCCCCATTACAATGGTGTGTGTCCTTTTCCCCTAGGCCATTCCAGTTATTGGTTTCGAGTATCAGACTTGCGAAAATTTTGATGGATTGTCAACCATTCCTTAACTTCATACTCCCGTATCTCGCGAACGGATTGACGAACTCGAGAAATTCCTGTTGCATCTGAATGTAGAAACTCGCCCGATTACAATGGTGTGTGTCCTTTTCCCCTAGGCCATTCCAGTTATTGGTTTCGAGTATCAGACTTGCGAATATTTTGATGGTTTCTCAACCATTCCTTAACTTCAAACACCCATATCGCGCGAACTGATTGACGATCTCGAGAAGTTCCTGTTGCATCTGAAAGCAGAATCTCGCCCGATTACAACGGTATGTCTATTTTTGCCCTAGGCCGTAGTAGTTATTGTTTTCGAGTATCAGACTTGCGAAAATTTTGATGGTTTCTCAACCATCTCTTAATTCCAAACTCCGATATTTCGCGAACGGATTGACGAATCCGAAAAATTTCTGTTGCATCTGAAAGTAGAAACTCTCGCGATTACAACGGTATGTGTATTTTCCCCCTGGGCCATTGTAGTTATTGGTTTCGAGTATCAGACTTGCGAAAATTTTGATGGTTTCTCAACCATTCCTTAGCTTCACACTCCCATATCTCGCGAACGGATTGACTAACTCGGGAAATTCCTGTTGCATCTGAAAGCAGAAACTCGCCCGATTACAATGGTATGTGTACTTTTCCCCTAGGCCATTCCAGTTATTGGTTCCGAGTATCAGACTTGCGAAAATTTTGATGGTTCTCGACCATTCCTTAACTTCAAACTCCCATATCTCGCGAACGGATTGACGAACTGGAGAAATTCCTGTTGTATCTGGAAGCAGAAGCTCGCCCGATTACAACGGTATGTGAATATTTCCCCTAGGCCATTGTAGTTATTGGTTTCGAGTATCAGACTTGCGAAAATTTTGATGGTTTGTCAACCATTCCTTAACTTCATACTCCCATATCTCGCGAACGGATTGACGAACTCGAGAAATTCCTGTTGCATCTGAAAGTAGAAACTCGCCCGATTACAACGGTATGTGCACTTTTCCCCTAGGCCATTCCAGTTATTGGTTTCGAGTATCAGACTTGCGAAAATTTTGATTGATTCTCAACCGTTCCTTAACTTCAAGCTCCCATATATCGCGAACGGATTGACGCACTCGAGAAATTTCTGTTGCATCTGAAACAGAAACTCGCCCGATTACAACGGTATGTGTATTTTTGCCCTAGGCGATAGTAGTTAATTGTTTCGAGGATCAGACATGCGAAAATTTTGATGGTTTCTCAACCATTCCTTAACTTCAAACTCCCATATCTCCTGAACGGATTGAGGAAATCGAGAAATTCCTGTTGCATCTGAATGTAGAAGCTCGCCCCATTACAACGGTGTGTGTACTTTTCCCCTAGGCCATTCCAATTATTGGTTTCGTGTATCAGACTTGCGAAAATTTTGATTGTTTCTCAACCATTCCTCAACTTCAAGCTCCCACATCTCGGGCACGGATTGACGAACGCGAGAAATTCCTGTTGCATCTGAAAGCAGAAGCTCGCCCAATTACAACGGTATGTGTATTTTCGCCCTAGACCATAGTAGTTATTGGTTTCGAGTATCAGATTCCGAAAATTTTGATGGTTTCTCAAGCTTTCCTTAACTTCAAACCCCCATATCTCGCGAACGGATTGACGAACTCGAGAAATTCATGTTGTATCTGAAAGCAGAAGCTCGCCCCATTACAACGGTATGTGTACCTTTCCCCTTGGCCATTCCAGTTATTGGTTTCGAGTATCAGATTTGCGAAAATTTTGATGGATTGTCAACCATTCCTTAACTTCATACTCCCATATCTCGCGAACGGATTGACGAACTCGAGAAATTCCTGTTGCATCTGAATGTAGAAACTCGCCCGATTACAATGGTGTGTGTACTTTTCCCCTAGGCCATTCCAGTTATTGGTTTCGAGTATCAGACTTGCAAAAATTTTTATGGTTTCTCAACCATTCCTTAACTTCAAACTCCCATATCTCGTGAGCGGATTGACGAACTCGAGAAATTCCTGTTGCATCTGATAGCAGAAACTCGTCCGATTACAACGGTATGTGTATTTTTCCCCTTGGCCATTGTAGTTATTGGTTTCGTGTATCTGACTTGCGAAAATTTTGATGGCCTCTCAACCATTCCTTAATTTCAAACTCGTATATCTCGCGAAAGGATTGACGAACTCGAGAAATTCCTGTTGCATCTGAAAGCAGAAACTCGCCCGATTACAACGGTATGTGTATTTTTGCCCTAGACCATAGTAGTTAATGGTTCCGAGTATCAGATTCCGAAAATTTTGATGGTTTCTCAACCATTCCTTAACTTCAAACCCCCATATCTCGCGAACGGATCGACGAACTCGAGAAATTCCTGTTGAATCATAAAGCAGACACTCGCCCGATTACAACGGTATGTGTATTTTTGCCCTAGACCATACTAGTTATTGGTTTCGAGTATCAGATTCCGCAAATTTTGATGAGTTCTCAACCAGTCCTTAACTTCAAACTCCCATATCTCGCGAACGGATTGACGAACTCGAGGAATACCTGTTGCATCTGAAAGTAGAAACTTGCCCGATTACATTGGTGTGTGTACTTTTCCCCTAGGCCATTCCAGTTATTGGTCGCGAGTATCAGACTTGCGAAAATTTTGATGGTTTCTCAACCATTCCTTAACCTCAAACTCCCATATCTCGCGAACGGATTGACGACCTCGAGAAATTCCTGTTGCATCTGAAAGTAGAAACTCGCCCGATTACAATGGTGTGTGCACTTTTCCCCTAGGCCATTCCAGTTATTCGTTTCGAGTATCAGACTTGCGAATATTTTGATGGTTTCTCAACCATTCGTTAATTTCAAACTCGCATTTCTCGCGAACGGATTGACGAACTCGAGAAATTACTGTTGCATCTGAAAGTAGAAACTTGCCCGATTACAATGGTGTGTGTACTTTTCCCCTAGGCCATTCCAGTTATTGGTTTCGTGTATCAGACTTGCGAAATTTTTGATTGCTTCTCAACCATTCCTTAACTTCAAACTCCCATATCTCGCGAACGGATTGACGAACTCGAGAAATTCCTCCTGCATCTGAAAGCTGAAACTCGCCCGATTACAACGGTATGTGTATTTTTGCCCTAGGCCATAGTAGTTATTGGTTTCGAGTATCAGACTTGCGAAAATTTGGATGGTTTCTCAACCATTCCTTAACCTCAAACTCCCATATCTCGCGAACGGATTGACGAACTCGAGAAATACCTGTTGCATCTGAAAGTAGAAACTTGCCCGATTACATTGGTGTGTGTACTTTTCCCCTAGGCCATTCCAGTTATTGGTCGCGAGTATCAGACTTGCGAAAATTTTGATGGTTTCTCAACCATTCCTTAACTTCAAACTCCCATATCGCGCGAACGGATTGACGGACTCGAGAAATTCCTGTTGCATCTGAAAGCAGAAACTCGCCCGTTTACAATGGTATGTGTATTTTTGCCCTAGGCCATAGTAGTTATTGGTTTCTAGTATCAGACTTGCGAAAATTTTGATGGTTTCTCAACCATTCCATAACTTCAAACTCCCATATCTCGCGAACGGATTGACGGACTCGAGAAATTCCTGTTGCATCTGAAAGTAGAAACTCGCCCGATTACAACGGTATGTGTATTTTTGCCCTAGGCCATAGTAGTTATTGGTTTCGAGTATCAGACTTGCGAAAATTTTGATGGTTTCTCAACCATTCCTTAACCTCAAACTCCCATATCTCGCGAACGGATTGACGACCTCGAGAAATTCCTGTTGCATCTGAAAGTAGAAACTCGCCCGATTACAATGGTGTGTGCACTTTTCCCCTAGGCCATTCCAGTTATTCGTTTCGAGTATCAGACTTGCGAATATTTTGATGGTTTCTCAACCATTCGTTAATTTCAAACTCGCATTTCTCGCGAACGGATTGACGAACTCGAGAAATTCCTGTTGCATCTGAAAGTAGAAACTTGCCCGATTACAATGGTGTGTGTACTTTTCCCCTAGGCCATTCCAGTTATTGGTTTCAAGTATCAGACTTGCGAAATTTTTGATTGCTTCTCAACCATTCCTTAACTTCAAACTCCCATATCTCGCGAACGGATTGACGAACTCGAGAAATTCCTCCTGCATCTGAAAGCTGAAACTCGCCCGATTACAACGGTATGTGTATTTTTGCCCTAGGCCATAGTAGTTATTGGTTTCGAGTATCAGACTTGCGAAAATTTGGATGGTTTCTCAACCATTCCTTAACCTCAAACTCCCATATCTCGCGAACGGATTGACGAACTCGAGAAATTCCTGTTGCATCTGAAAGCAGACACTCGCCCGTTTACAACGGTATGTGTACTTTTGCCCTAGGCCATAGTAGTTATTGGTTTCTAGTATCAGACTTGCGAAAATTTTGATGGTTTCTCAACCATTCCATAACTTCCAAATCCCATATATCGCGAACGGATTGACGAACTGGAGAAATTCCTGCTGCATCTGAAAACAGAAACTCGCCCGATTACAACGGTATGTGCATTTTTGCCCTAGGCCATAGTAGTTATTGGTTTCGAGTATAAGACTTGCGAAAACTTTGATGGTTTCTCAACCATTCCTTAACTTAAAGCTCCCATATCTCGCGAACGGATTCACGAACTCGAGAAATTCCTCCTGCATCTGAAAGCTGAAACTCGCCCGATTACAACGGTATGTGTATTTTTGCCCTAGGCCATAGTAGTTATTGGTTTCGAGTATCAGACTTGCGAAAATTTGGATGGTTTCTCTACCATTCCTTAACCTCAAACTCCCATACCTCGCGAACGGATTGACGAACTCGAGAAATTCCGGTTGCATCTGAAAGCAGACACTCGCCCGTTTACAACGGTATGTGTATTTTTGCCCTAGGCCATAGTAGTTATTGGTTTCGAGTATCAGACTTGCGAAAATTTTGATGGTTTCTCAACCATTCCTGAACCTCAAACTCCCATATCTCGCGAACGGATTGACGAACTCGAGAAATTCCTGTTGCATCTGAAAGCAGACACTCGCCCGTTTACAACGGTAAGTGTATTTTTGCCCTAGGCCATAGTAGTTATTGGTTTCTAGTATCAGACTTGCGAAAATTTTGATGGTTTCTCAACCATCCCATAACTTCCAACTCCCATATATCGCGAACGGATTGACGAACTGGAGAAATTCCTGCTGCATCTGAAAACAGAAACTCGCCCGATTCCAACGGTATGTGCATTTTTGCCCTAGGCCATAGTAGTTATTGGTTTCGAGTATAAGACTTGCGAAAACTTTGATGGTTTCTCAACCATTCCTTAACTTGAAGCTCCCATATCTCGCGAACGGATTCACGAACTCGAGAAATTCCTGTTGCATCTGAAGGTAGAAACTCGCCCGGTTACAATGGTGTGTGTACTTTTCCCCTAGGCCATTCCAGTTATTGGTTTCAAGTATCATACTTGCGAAAATTTTAATGGACTCTCAACCATTCCTTAACATCAAACTCCGATACCTCGCGAACGGATTGGCGAACTCGAGAAATTCCTGTTGCATGTTAAAGTAGAAACTCGCCCAATTATAATGGTGCGTGTACTTTTGCCCTAGGCCATTCCAGTTATTGGTTTCGACTATCAGACCAGCGAAAATTTTGATGGTTTCCCAACCACTCCTTGAATTCAAACACCCATATCTCGCGAACGGAAGGACGAACTCGAGAAATTCCTGTTGCATCTGAAAGTGGAAACTCGCCCGATTACAATGGCGTATGTACTTTTCGCCTTGGCCATTCCAGTTATTGGTCGCGAGTATCAGACCTGCGAACATTTTGATGGTTTCTCAACCATTCCTTAACTTCAAACTCCCATATCGCGCGAACGGATTGACGGACTCGAGAAATTCCTGTTGCATCTGAAAGAAGAAACTCGCCTGATTACAACGGTATGTGTATTTTTGCCCTAGGCCATAGTAGTTATTGGTTTCGAGTATCAGACTTGCGAAAATTTTGATGGTTTCTCAACCATTCCTTAACGTCAAACTCCCATATCTCGCGAACGGATTGACGAACTCGAGAAATTCCTGTTGCATCTGAAAGCAGAAACTCGCCCGTTTACAATGGTATGTGTATTTATGCCCTAGGCCATAGTAGTTATTGGTTTCTAGTATCAGACTTGCGAAAATTTTGATGGTTTCCCAACCATTCCTTAAATTCAAACTCCCATATCTCGCGAACGGATTGACGAACTCGAGAAATACCTGTTGCATCTGAAAGTAGAAACTTGCCCGATTATAGTGGTGTGTGTACTTTTCCCCTAGGCCATTCCAGTTACTCGTTTCGAGTATCAGACTTGCGAATATTTTGATGGTTTCTCAACCATTCGTTAATTTCAAACTCGCATATCTCGCGAACGGATTGACGAACTCGAGAAATTCCTGTTGCATCTGAAAGTAGAAACTTGCCCGATTACAGTGGTGTGTGTATTTCTCCCTTACGCCATTCCAGTTATTGGTTTCGAGTATCAGAGCTGCGAAAGTTTTGGTGGTTTCACAACAGTTCCATAACTTCAAACTCCCATATCTCGCGAACGGATTGACGGACTCGAGAAATTCCTGTTGCATCTGAAATTAGAAACTCGCCCGATTACAACGGTATGTGTATTTTTGCCCTCGGCCATAGTAGTTATTGGTTTCGAGTATCAGATTTGCGAAAATTTTGATGGTTTGTCAACCATTCCTTAACTTCATACTCCCATATCTTGCGAACGGATTGACGAACTCGAGAAATTCCTGTTGCATCTGAAAGTAGAAACTCGCCCGATTACAATGGTGTGTGTACTTTTCCCCTAGGCCATTCCAGTTATTGGTTTCGAGTATCAGACTTGCGAAAATTTTGATGGTTTCTCAACCATTCCTTAACTTCAAACTCCCATATCTCGCGAACGGATTGACGAACTCGAGAAATTCCTGTTGCACCTGAAAGCAGAAACTCGCCCGATTACAATGGTGTGTGTACTTTTCCCCTAGGCCATTCCGGTTATTGGTTTCGAGTATCAGACTTGCGAAAATGTTAATGGACTCTCAACCATTCCTTAAATTCAAACTCCCATATCTCTCGAACGGATTGAGGAAATCGAGAAATTCCTGTTGCATCTGAAAGTAGAAACTCGCCCGATTACAATGGTGTGTGTACTTTTCCCCTATGCCATTCCAGTTATTGGTTTCGAGTATCAGATTTCCGAAAATTTTGATGGATTGTCAACCATTCCTTAACTTCATACTCCCATATCTCGCGAACGGATTGACGAACTCGAGAAATTCCTGTTGCACCTGAAAGTAGAAACTCGCCCGATTGCAATGGTGTGTGTACTTTTCCCCTAGCCATTCCAGTTATTGGTTACGAGTATCAGACTTGCAAAAATTTTGATGGTTTCTCAACCATTCCTTAACTTCAAACTCCCATATCTCGCGAACCGATTGTCGAACTCGAGAAATTCCTGTTGCATCTGAAAGTAGCAACTCGCCCGATTACAACGGTATGTGTATTTTTGCTCTAGACCATTGTAGTTATTGGTTTCGAGTATCAGACTTGCGAAAATTTTGATGGCTTCTCAACCATTCCTCAGTTTCAAACTCGCATATCTCGCGAACGGATTGACGAACTCGAGAAGTTCCTGTTGCATCTGAAAGCAGAAACTCGCCCGATTACAACGGTATGTGTATTTTTGCCCTAGACCATAGTAGTTAATGGTTCCGAGTATCAGATTCCGAAAATTTTGATGGTTTCTCAACCATTCCTTAACTTCAAACTCCCATATCTCGTGAACGGATTGAGGAAATCGAGAAATTCCTGTTGCATCGAAAGTAGAAACTCGCCCCATTACAACGGTATGTGTACTTTTCCCCTTGGCCATTCCAGTTATTGGTTTCGAGTATCAGCTTTGCGAAAATTTTGATGGTTTGTCAACCATTCCTTAACTTCATACTCCCATATCTCGCGAACGGATTGACGAACTCGAGAAGTTCCTGTTGCATCTGAAAGTAGAAACTCGCCCCATTACAACGGTATGTGTACTTTTCCCCTAGGCCATTCCAGTTATTGGTTTCGAGTATCAGATTTGCGAAAATTTTGATGGTTTGTCAACCATTCCTTAACTTCAAACTCCCATATCTCGCGAACAGATTGACGAACTCGAGAAATTCCTGTTGCATCTGAAAGTAGAAAATCGCCCCATTACAATGCTGTGTGTACTTTTCCCCTAGACCATTCCAGTTATTGGTTTCGAGTATCAGAATTGCGAAAATTTTGATGGTTCCTCAACCATTCCTTAACTTCAAACACCCATATCTCGCGAACGGATTGACGAACTCGAGAAATTCCTGTTGCATCTCAAAGTAGAAACTCGCCCGATTACAATGGTGTGTGTACTTTTCCCCTAGGCCATTCCAGTTATTGGTTTCGAGTATCAGATTTGCGAAAATCTTGATGGTTTGTCAACCATTCCTTAACTTTATACTCCCATATCTCGCGAACGGATTGACGAACTCGAGAAATTCCTGTTGCATCTGAAAGTAGAAACTCGCCCGATTACAATGGAGTGTGTACTTTTCCCCTAGGCCATTCCAGTTATTGGTTTCGAGTATCAGACTTTCGAAAATTTGTATGGTTTCTCAACCATTCCTTAACTTCAAACTCGCATATCTCGCGAACGGATTGACGAACTCGCAAAATTCCTGTTGTATCTGAAAGTAGAAACTCGCCCGATTACAAGGGTATGTGTATTTTTCCCCTAGGCCATTGTAGTTATTGGTTTCGAGTATCAGTCTTGCGAAAATTTTGATGGTTTATCAACCATTCCTTAACTTCAAACTCCCATATCGCGCGAACTGATTGACGATCTCGTTAAGTTCCTGTTGCATCTGAAAGCAGAAACTCGCCCGATTACAACGGTATGTGTATTTTTGCCCTAGACCATAGTAGTTAATGGTTCCGTGCATCAGATTCCGAAAATTTTGATGGTTTCTCAACCATTCCTTAACTTCAAACTCCCATATCTCCTGAACGGATTGAGGAAATCGAGAAATTCCTGTTGCATCTGAAAGTAGAAAATCGCCCCATTACAACGGTATGTGTACTTTTCCCCTAGGCCATTCCAGTTATTGGTTTCGAGTATCAGATTTGCGAAAATTTTGATGGTTTGTCAACCATTCCTTAACTTCATACTCCCATATCTCGCGAACCGATTGTCGAACTCGAGAAATTCCTGTTGCATCTGAAACTAGCAACTCGCCCGATTACAACGGTATGTGTATTTTTGCTCTAGACCATAGTAGTTATTGGTTTCGAGTATCAGACTTGCGAAAATTTTGATGGTTTCTCAACCATTCCTTAACTTCAAACTCCCATATCTCCCGAACGGATTGACGATCACGAGAAATTCCTGTTGCATCTGATTGCAGTAACTCGCCCGAATACAACGGTATGTGTATTTTTGCCCTAGGCCATTCCAGTTATTGGTTTCGAGTATCAGATTTGCGAAAATTTTGATGGTTTGTCAACCATTCTTTAACTTCATACTCCGATATCTCGCGAACGGATTGACGAACTCGAGAAACTCCTGTTGCATCTGAAAGTAGAAACTCTCCCGATTACAATGGAGTGTGTACTTTTCCCTTAGGCCATTGTAGTTATTGGTTTCGTGTATCAGACTTGCGAAATTTTTGATTGCTTCTCAACCATTCCATAACTTCAAACTCCCATATCTCCCGAACGGATTGAGGAAATCGAGAAATTCCTGTTGCATCTGAAAGTAGAAACTCGCCCGATTACAACGGTATGTGTACATTTCCCCTAGGCCATTCCAGTTATTGGTTTCGAGTATCAGACTTGCGAAAATTTTAATGGACTCTCAACCATTCCTTAAATTCAAACTCCCATATCTCGCGAACCGATTGACGAACTCGAGAAATTCCTGTTGCATCTGAAAGTAGAAACTCGCCCCATTACAACGGTATGTGTACTTTTCCCCTAGGCCATTCCAGTTATTGGTTTCGAGTATCAGATTTGCGAAAATTTTGATGGTTTGTCAACCATTCCTTAACTTCATACTCCCATATCTCGCGAACGGATTGACGAACTCGAGAATCTCCTGATGCATCTGAAAGTAGAAACTCGCCCGATTACAATGGTGTGTGTGCTTTTCCCCTAGGCCATTCCAGTTATTCGTTTCGAGTAGGAGACTTGCAAAATTTTTATGGTTTCTCAACCATTCCTTAACTTCATACTCCCATATCTCGCGAACGGATTGACGAACTCGAGAAATTCCTGTTGCATCTGAAAGCAGAAACTCGCCCGATTACAACGGTGTGTCTATTTTTGCCCTAGGCCATAGTAGTTATTGGTTTCGAGTATCAGACTTGCGAAAATTTTGATAGTTTCTCAACCATCTCTTAATTCCAAACTCCGATATTTCGCGAACGGATTGACGAATCCGAAAAATTTCTGTTGCATCGGAAAGTAGAAACTCGCCCGATTACAATGGTGTGTGTACTTTTCCCCTAGGCTATTCCAGTTATTGGTTTCGAGTATAAGGCTTGCGAAAATATTAATGGACTCTCAACCATTCCTTAAATTCAAACTCCCATATCTCGGGAACGGATTGAGAACTCGACAAATTCCTGTTGCATCTGAAAGTAGAAACTCGCCCGATTACAATGGTGTGTGTACTTTTCCCCTAGGCCATTCCAATTATTGGTTTCGAGTATCAGACTTGCGAAAATTTTAATGGACTCTCAACCATTCCTTAAATTCAAACTCCCATATCTCGCGAACCGATTGACGAACTCGAGAAATTCCTGTTGCATCTGAAAGTAGCAGCTCGCCCGATTACAACGGTATGTGTACTTTTCCCCTAGGCCATAGTAGTTATTGATTTCGAGTATCAGACTCGCGAAAACTTTGATGGTTTCTCAACCATGCCTTAACTTCAAATTCCCATATGTCGCGAACGGATTGAGGAATTCGAGAAACTCCTGTTGCATCTGAAAGTAGAAACTCGCCCGATTACAACGGTATGTGTATTTTTCCCCTTGGCCACCGTAGTTATTGGTTTCGAGTATCAGACTTGCGAAAATTTTAATGGACTCTCAACCATTCCTTAAATTCAAAATCCCATATCTCGCGAACGGATTGACGATCTCGAGAAATTCCCGTTGCATCTGAAAGCAGAAACTCGCCCGTTTACAACGGTGTGTGTATTTTTGCCATAGGCCATAGTAGTTATTGGTTTCGAGTATCAGATTTGCGAAAATTTTGATGGTTTCTCAACCATTCCTTAACTTCAAACTCCCATATCTCGCGAACGGATTGACGAACTCGAGAAATTCCTGTTGCATCTGAAAGCAGAAACTCGCCCGATTACAACGGTGTGTGTATTTTTGCCCTAGACCATAATAGTTATTGTTTTCGAGTATCAGACTTGCGAAAACTTTGATGGTTTCTCGACCATTCCTTAATTTCAAACTCCCATATCTCGCGAACCGATTGACGAACTCGAGAAATTCCTGTTGAATCTGAATGCAGAAACTCGCCCGATTACAACGGTTTGTGTATTTTTGCCCTAGACCATAATAGTTATTGGTTTCGAGTATCAGACTTGCGAAAACTTTGATGGTTTCTCGACCATTCCTTAATTTCAGACTCCCATATCTCGCGAACGTATTGACGAACTCGAGAAATTTCTGTTGCATCTGAAAGCAGAAACTCGCCCGATTACAAGGGTATGTGTATTTTTGCCCTAGGCCATAGTAGTTAATGGTTTCGAGTATCAGACTTGCGAAAATTTTGATGGTTTCTCAAACATTCCTTAATTTCAAACTCCCATATCTCGTGAACGGATTGAGGAATACGAGAAATTCCTGTTGCATCTGAAAGAAGAAGCTCGCCCCATTACAACGGTATGTGTACGTTTCCCCTAGGCCATTCCAGTTATTGGTTCCGAGTATCACACTTGCGAAAATTTTGATGGTTTCTCAAACATTCCTTAACTTCAAACTCCCATATCTCGCGAACGGATTGACGAACTCGAGAAATTCCTGTTGAATCTGAAAGCAGAAACTCGCCCGATTACAACGGTATGTGTATTTTTGCCGTAGACCATAGTAGTTACTGGTTTCGAGTATCAGATTTGCGAAAACTTTGATGGTTTCTCAACCATTCCTTAATTTCAAACTCCCATATCTCGCG
This sequence comes from Ptiloglossa arizonensis, assembly GCF_051014685.1. Taxonomy (NCBI): domain Eukaryota; kingdom Metazoa; phylum Arthropoda; class Insecta; order Hymenoptera; family Colletidae; genus Ptiloglossa; species Ptiloglossa arizonensis. Next base: position 32,401 of record NW_027478535.1, on the reverse strand, counting down.
AACGGATTGACGAACTCGAAAAATTTCTGTTGCATCTGAAAGTAGAAACTCGCCCGATTACAACGGTATGTGTATCTTTGCCCTAGGCCATTCCAGTTATTGGTTTCGGGTATCAGGCTTGCGAAAATTTTGACGGTTTCTCAACCATTCCTTAACTTCAAACTCCCATATCTCGCGAACCGAACGACGAACTCGAGAAATTCCTGTTGAATCTGAAGGCAGGAACTCGCCCGATTACAACGGTATGTGTATTTTTGCCCGAGACCATAGTGGCTACTGGTTTCGAGTATCAGATTCCGAAAATTTTGATGGTTTCTCAACCATTCCTTAACTTCAAACTCCCACATCTCGCGAACGGATTGCCGAACTCGAGAAATTCCTGTTGCATCTGATAGCAGAAACTCGCCCGGTTACAACGGTGTGTGTATTTTTGTCCTAGGCCATAGTAGTTATTGGTTTCGAGTATCAGACTTGCGAAAATTTTGATGGTTTCTCAACCATTCTATAACTGCAAACTCCCATATATCGTGAACGGATTGACGAACTCGAGAAATTCCTTTTGCATCTGAAAGCAGAAACTCGCCCGATTACAACGGTATGCCTATTTTTGCTCTAGACCATAGTAGTTATTGGTTTCGAGTATCAGACTTGAGAACACTTTGATGGTTTCTCAACCATTCCTTAAATTCGAACTCCCATATCTCGCGAACGGATTGCCGAACTCGAGAAATTCCTGTTGCATCTGATAGCAGAAACTCGCCCGGTTACAACGGTGTGTGTATTTTTGTCCTAGGCCATAGTAGTTATTGGTTTCGAGTATCAGACTTGCGAAAATTTTGATGGTTTCTCAACCATTCCTTAACTTCAAACTCCCATATCTCGCGAACCGATTGACGAACTCGAGAAATTCCTGTTGAATCTGAAAGCAGAAACTCGCCCGATTACAACGGTATGTGTATTTTTGCCCTAGGCCATAGTAGATAATGGTTTAGAGTATCAGACTAGGGAAAATTTTGACGGCTTCTCAACCATTCCTTAACTTCAAACTCCCATATCTCGTGAACGGATTGAGGAAATCAAGAAATTCCTGTTGCATCGGAAAGTAGAAACTCGCCCCATTACAACGGTATGTGTACTTTTCCCCTAGGCCATTCCAGTTATTGGTTTCGTGTATCAGACTTGCGAAATTTTTGATTGTTTCTCAACCATTGCTTAACTCCAAACTCCCATATCTCGCGAACGGATTGTCGAACTCGAGAAGTTCCTATTGCAACTGAAGGCAGAAACTCGCCCGATTACAATGGTGTGTGTACTTTTCCCCTAGGCTATTCCAGTTATTGGTTTCGAGTATAAGGCTTGCGAAAATATTAATGGACTCTCAACCATTCCTTAAATTCAAACTCCCATATCTCGCGAACCGATTGACGAACTCAAGAAATTCCTGTTGCATCTGAAAATAGAAACTCGCCCGATTACAACGGTATGTGTATTTTTGCTCTAGGCCATTCCAGTTATTGGTTTCGAGTATCAGATTTGCGAAAATTTTGAGGGTATCTCATCCATTCCTTAACTTCAAACTCCCATATCTCGCGAACGGATTGAGAACTCGAGAAATTCCTGTTGCATCTTAAAGTAGAAACTCGCCCGATTACAATGGTGTGTGTACTTTTCCCCTAGGCCATTCCAGTTATTGGTTTCGATTATCAGATTTGCTAAAATTTTGATGGATACTCAATAATTCCTTAACTTCAAACACCCATATCTCGCGAACAGATTGACGATCTCGAAAAATTCCTGTTGCATCTGAAAGTAGAAACTCGCCCGATTACAAATGTATGTGTATTTTTCTCCTTGGCCACCGTAGTTATTGGTTTCGAGTATCAGACTAGCGAAAATTTTGAATGTTTCTCAATAATTCCTTAACTTCAAACGCCCATATCTCGCGAACGGATTGACGAACTCGAGAAATTTCTGTTGCATCTGAAAGCAGAAACTCGCCCGATTACAACGGTATGTGTACTTTTCCCCTAGGCCATTCCAGTTATTGGTTTCGAGTATCAGATTTGCGAAAATTTTGATGGTTTGTCAACCATTCCTTAACTTCAAACTCCCATATCTCGTGAACGGATTGAGGAAATCGAGAAATTCCTGTTGCATCTGAAAGCAGAAACTCGCCCGATTACAACGGTATGTGTACTTTTCCCCTAGGCCATTCCAATTATTGGTTTCGAGTATCAGACTTGCGAAAATTTTAATGGACTCTCAACCATTCCTTAAATTCAAACTCCCATATCTCGCGAACCGATTGTCGAACTCGAGAAATTCCTGTTGCATCTGAAACTAGCAACTCGCCCGATTACAACGGTATGTGTATTTTTGCTCTAGACCATAGTAGTTATTGGTTTCGAGTATCAGACTTGCGAAAATTTTGATGGTTTCTCAACCATTCCTTAACTTCAAACTCCCATATCTCGCGAACCGATTGACGAACTCGAGAAATTCCTATTGCATCTGAAGGCAGAAACTCGCCCGATTACAATGGTGTGTGTACTTTTCCCCTAGGACATTCCAGTTATTGGTTTCGAGTATCAGACTTGCGAAAATTTTAATGGACTCTCAACCATTCCTTAAATTCAAACACCCATATCTCGCGAACCGATTGTCGAACTCGAGAAATTCCTGTTGCATCTGAAACTAGCAACTCGCCCGATTACAACGGTATGTGTATTTTTGCTCTAGACCATAGTAGTTATTGGTTTCGAGTATCAGACTTGCGAAAATTTTGATGGTTTCTCAACCATTCCTTAACTTCAAACTCCCATATCTCGCGAACCGATTGACGAACTCGAGAAATTCCTGTTGAATCTGAAAGCAGAAACTCGCCCGATTACAACGGTATGTGTATTTTTGCCCTAGGCCATAGTAGATAATGGTTTAGAGTATCAGACTTGGGAAAATTTTGACGGCTTCTCAACCATTCCTTAACTTCAAACTCCCATATCTCGTGAACGGATTGAGGAAATCAAGAAATTCCTGTTGCATCTGAAAGTAGAAACTCGCCCCATTACAACGGTATGTGTACTTTTCCCCTAGGCCATTCCAGTTATTGGTTTCGAGTATCAGACATGCGAAAACTTTGATGGTTTCTCAACCATTCCTTAATTTCAAACTCCCATATCTCGCGAACGTATTGACGAACTCGAGAAATTTCTGTTGCATCTGAAAGCAGAAACTCGCCCGATTACAAGGATATGTGCATTTTTGCCCTAGGCCATAGTAGTTATTGGTTTCGAGTATCAGATTTGCGAAAATTTTGAGGGTATCTCATCCATTCCTTAACTTCAAACTCCCATATCTCGCGAACGGATTGAGAACTCGAGAAATTCCTGTCGCATCTGAAAGTAGAAACTCGCCCGATTACAAAGGTATGTGTATTTTTGCTCTAGACCATAGTAGTTATTGGTTTCGAGTATCAGACTTGCGAAAATTTTGATGGTTTCTCAACCATTCCTTAACTTCAAACTCCCATATCTCCCGAACGGATTGACGATCACGAGAAATTCCTGTTGCATCTGATTGCAGTAACTCGCCCGAATACAACGGTATGTGTATTTTTGCCCTAGGCCATTCCAGTTATTGGTTTCGAGTATCAGATTTGCGAAAATTTTGATGGTTTGTCAACCATTCTTTAACTTCATACTCCGATATCTCGCGAACGGATTGACGAACTCGAGAAACTCCTGTTGCATCTGAAAGTAGAAACTCTCCCGATTACAATGGAGTGTGTACTTTTCCCTTAGGCCATTGTAGTTATTGGTTTCGTGTATCAGACTTGCGAAATTTTTGATTGTTTCTCAACCATTCCCTAACATCAAACTCCCATATCTCGCGAACCGATTGACGAACTCGAGAAATTCCTATTGAATCTGAAGGCCGAAACTCTCCCGATTACAACGGTATGTGTATTTTTGCCCTAGGCCATAGTAGATAATGGTTTAGAGTATCAGACTTGGGAAAATTTTGACGGCTTCTCAACCATTCCTTAACTTCAAACTCCCATATCTCGTGAACGGATTGAGGAAATCAAGAAATTCCTGTTGCATCTGAAAGTAGAAACTCGCCCCATTACAACGGTATGTGTACTTTTCCCCTAGGCCATTCCAGTTATTGGTTTCGAGTATCAGACATGCGAAAACTTTGATGGTTTCTCAACCATTCCTTAATTTCAAACTCCCATATCTCGCGAACGTATTGACGAACTCGAGAAATTTCTGTTGCATCTGAAAGCAGAAACTCGCCCGATTACAAGGATATGTGCATTTTTGCCCTAGGCCATAGTAGTTATTGGTTTCGAGTATCAGATTTGCGAAAATTTTGAGGGTATCTCATCCATTCCTTAACTTCAAACTCCCATATCTCGCGAACGGATTGAGAACTCGAGAAATTCCTGTTGCATCTGAAAGTAGAAACTCGCCCGATTACAATGGTGTGTGTACTTTTCCCCTAGGCCATTCCAGTTATTGGTTTCGATTATCAGATTTGCTAAAATTTTGATGGATTCTCAACAATTCCTTAACTTCAAACACCCATATCTCGCGAACGGATTGACGATCTCGAAAAATTCCTGTTGCATCTGAAAGCAGAAACTCGCCCGATTACAACGGTATGTGTATTTTTGCCCTAGGCCATAGTAGTTATTGATTTCGAGTATCAGACTCGCGAAAACTTTGATGGTTTCTCAACCATTCCTTAACTTCAAATTCCCATATGTCGCGAACGGATTGAGGAATTCGAGAAACTCCTGTTGCATCTGAAAGTAGAAACTCGCCCGATTACAACGGTATGTGTATTTTTCCCCTTGGCCACCGTAGTTATTGGTTTCGAGTATCAGACTTGCGAAAATTTGGATGGTTTCTCAACCACTCCTTAATTTCAAACTCGCATATCTCGCGAACGGATTGACGAACTCGAGAAATTCCTTGTTGCATCTGAAAGCAGAAACTCGCCCGATTACAACGGTATGTGTACTTTTCCCCTAGGCCATTCCAATTATTGGTTTCGAGTATCAGACTTGCGAAAATTTTAATGGACTCTCAACCATTCCTTAAATTCAAACTCCCATATCTCGCGAACCGATTGACGAACTCGAGAAATTCCTGTTGCATCTGAAAGTAGCAACTCGCCCGATTACAATGGTGTGTGTGCTTTTCCCCTAGGCCATTCCAGTTATTCGTTTCGAGTAGGAGACTTGCAAAATTTTTATGGTTTCTCAACCATTCCTTAACTTTATACTCCCATATCTCGCGAACGGATTGACGAACTCGAGAAATTCCTGTTGCATCTGAAAGCAGAAACTCTCCCGATTACAACGGTATGTCTATTTTTGCCCTAGGCCATAGTAGTTATTGGTTTCGAGTATCAGACTTGCGAAAATTTTGATAGTTTCTCAACCATCTCTTAATTCCAAACTCCGATATTTCGCGAACGGATTGACGAATCCGAAAAATTTCTGTTGCATCTGAAAGTAGAAACTCTCCCGATTACAATGGTGTGTGTACTTTTCCCCTAGGCCATTCCAGTTATTGGTTTCGAGTATCAGATTTGCGAACATTTTGATGGTTTCTCAACAGTTCCTTAACTTCAAACTACCATATCTCGCGAACGGATTGACGAACTCGAGAAATTCCTGTTGCATCTGAAAGCAGAAACTCGCCCGATTACAACGGTATGTGTATTTTTGCCCTAGGCCATAGTCGTTATTGGTTTCGAGTATCAGACTTGCGAAAATTTTGATGGTTTCTCAACCATTCCATAACTTCAAACTTCCATATATCGCGAACGGATTGACGAACTCGAGAAATTCCTGTTGCATCTGAAAGCAGAAACTCGCCCGATTACAACGGTATTTGTATTTTTCCCCTAGGCCATTGTAGTTATTGGTTTCGAGTATCAGATTTACGAAAATTTTGATGGTTTCTCAACCATTGCTTAACTTCAAACTCTCATATCTCGCGAACGGATTGACGAACTCGAGAAATTCCTGTTGCATCTGAAAGTAGAAACTCGCCCGATTACAATGGTGTGTGTACTTTTCCCCTAGGCCATTCCAGCTATTGGTTTCGAGTATCAGATTTGCGAAAATTTTGAGGGTATCTCATCCATTCCTTAACTTCAAACTCCCATATCTCGCGAACGGATTGAGAACTCGAGAAATTCCTGTTGCATCTGAAAGTAGAAACTCGCCCGATTACAATGGTGGGTGTACTTTTCCCCTAGGCCATTCCAGTTATTGGTTTCGATTATCAGACGTGCTAAAATTTTGATGGATTCTCAACAATTCCTTAACTTCAAACACCCATATCTCGCGAACGGATTGACGATCTCGAAAAATTCCTGTTGCATCTGAAAGCAGAAACTCGCCCGATTACAACGGTATGTGTATTTTTGCCCTAGGCCATAGTAGTTATTGATTTCGAGTATCAGACTCGCGAAAACTTTGATGGTTTCTCAACCATTCCTTAACTTCAAATTCCCATATGTCGCGAACGGATTGAGGAATTCGAGAAACTCCTGTTGCATCTGAAAGTAGAAACTCGCCCGATTACAACGGTATGTGTATTTTTCCCCTTGGCCACCGTAGTTATTGGTTTCGAGTATCAGACTTGCGAAAATTTGGATGGTTTCTCAACCACTCCTTAATTTCAAACTCGCATATCTCGCGAACGGATTGACGAACTCGAGAAATTCCTGTTGCATCTGAAAGCAGAAACTCGCCCGATTACAACGGTATGTGTACTTTTCCCCTAGGCCATTCCAATTATTGGTTTCGAGTATCAGACTTGCGAAAATTTTAATGGACTCTCAACCATTCCTTAAATTCAAAATCCCATATCTCGCGAACGGATTGACGATCTCGAGAAATTCCCGTTGCATCTGAAAGCAGAAACTCGCCCGATTACAACGGTTTGTGTATTTTTGCCCTAGACCATAATAGTTATTGGTTTCGAGTATCAGACTTGCGAAAACTTTGATGGTTTCTCTACCATTCCTTAATTTCAAACTCCCATATCTCGTGAACGGATTGAGGAAATCGAGAAATTCCTGTTGCATCTGAATGTAGAAGCTCGCCCCATTACATCGGTATGTGTACTTTTCCCCTAGGCCATTCCAGTTAGTGGTTTCGTGTATCAGACTTGCGAAATTTTTGATTGTTTCTCAACCATTGCTTAACTCCAAACTCCCATATCTCGCGAACGGATTGACGAACTCGAGAAATTCCTGTTCAATCTGAAAGCAGAAACTCGCCCGATTACAACGGTATGTGTATTTTTGCCCTAGGCCATAGTAGTTATTGGTTTCGAGTATCAGATTTGCGAAAATTTTGATGGTTTCTCAACCATTCCTTAACTTCAAACTCCCATATCTCGCGAACGGATTGACGAACTCGAGAAATTCCTGTTGCATCTGAAAGCAGAAACTCGCCCGATTACAACGGTATGTGTATTTTTGCCCTAGACCATAATAGTTATTGTTTTCGAGTATCAGACTTGCAAAAACTTTGATGGTTTCTCGACCATTCCTTAATTTCAAACTCCCATATCTCGTGAACGGATTGAGGAAATCGAGAAATTCCTGTTGCATCTGAATGTAGAAGCTCGCCCCATTACAACGGTGTGTGTACTTTTCCCCTAGTCCATTCCAATTATTGGTTTCGTGTATCAGACTTGCGAAAAATTTGAATGTTTCTCAACCATTCCTCAACTTCAAGCTCCCACATCTCGGGCACGGATTGACGAACGCGAGAAATTCCTGTTGCATCTGAAAGCAGAAGCTCGCCCAATTACAACGGTATGTGTATTTTTTGGTAGCCCATAGTAGTTATTGATTTCGAGTATCAGACTTGCGAAAATTTTTATGGTTTCTCAACCATTCCTTAATTTCAAGCCCCCATATCTCGTGAACGGATTTACGAACTCGAGAAATTCCTTTTGCATCTGAAAGCAGAAACTCGCCCGATTACAACGGTATGTCTATTTTTGCTCTAGACCATAGTAGTTATTGGTTTCGAGTATCAGACTTGCGAACACTTTGATGGTTTCTCAACCATTCCTTAAATTCGAACTCCCATATCTCGCGAACGGATTGCCGAACTCGAGAAATTCCTGTTGCATCTGATAGCAGAAACTCGCCCGGTTACAACGGTGTGTGTATTTTTGTCCTAGGCCATAGTAGTTATTGGTTTCGAGTATCAGACTTGCGAAAATTTTGATTGTTTCTCAACCATTCCTTAACTTCAAACTCCCATATCTCGCGAACCGATTGACGAACTCGAGAAATTTCTGTTGCATCTGAAAGCAGAAACTCGCCCGATTACAACGGTATGTGTATCTTTGCCCTAGGCCATTCCAGTTATTGGTTTCGGGTATCAGACTTGCGAAAATTTTGACGGTTTCTCAACCATTCCTTAACTTCAAACTCCCATATCTCGCGAACCGATCGACGAACTTGAGAAATTCCTGTTGAATCTGAAGGCAGAAACTCGCCCGATTACAACGGTATGTGTATTTTTGCCGTAGACCATAGTAGTTATTGGTTTCGAGTATCAGATTTGCGAAAACTGTGATGGTTTCTCAACCATTCCTTAATTTCAAACCGCCATATCTCGCGAACGGATTGACGAACTCGAGAAATTCCTGTTGAATCTGAAAGCAGAAACTCGCCCGATTACAACGGTCTGTGTATTTTTGCCGTAGACCATAGTGGCTACTGGTTTCGAGTATCAGATTGCGAAAATTTTGATGGTTTCTCAACCATTCCTGAACTTCAAACTCCCACATCTCGCGAACGGATTGCCGAACTCGAGAAATTCCTGTTGCATCTGATAGCAGAAACTCGCCCGGTTACAACGGTGTGTGTATTTCTGCTCTAGACTATAGTAGTTATTGGTTTCGAGTATCAGACTTGCGAAAACTTTGATGGTTTCTCAACCATTCCTTAAATTCGAACTCCCATATCTCGCGAACCGATTGACGAACTCGAGAAATTCCTGTTGCATCTGAAATAGAAACTCGCCCGATTACAACCGTATGTGTATTTTTGCTCTAGGACATAGTAGTTATTGGTTTCGAGTATCAGACTTGCGAAAATTTTGATGGTTTCTCAACCATTCCATAACTGCAAACTCCCATATATCGTGAACGGATTGACGTACTCGAGAAATTCCTTTTGCATCTGAAAGCAGAAACTCGCCCGATTACAACGGTATGGGTATTTCTGCCCTAGACTATAGTAGTTATTGTTTTCGAGTATCAGACTTGCGAAAACTTTGATGGTTTCTCAACCATTCCTTAAATTCGAACTCCCATATCTCGCGAACCGATTGACGAACTCGAGAAATTCCTGTTGCATCTGAAATAGAAACTCGCCCGATTACAACGGTATGTGTATTTCTGCTCTAGACTATAGTAGTTATTGTTTTCGAGTATCAGACTTGCGAAAACTTTGATGGTTTTTCAACCATTCCTTAATTTCAAACTCCCATATCTCGCGAACGGATTGACGAACTCGAGAAATTTCTGTTGCATTTGAAAGCAGAAACTCGCCCGATTACAATGGTGTGTCTACTTTTCCCCTAGGCCATAGTAGTTAATGGTTTCGTATATCAGACTTGCGAAATTTTTGATTGTTTCTCAACCATTCCTCAACTCCAAACTCCCATATCTCGTGAACGGATTGAGGATTTCGAGAAATTCCTGTTGCATCTGAAAGTAGAAACTCGCCCGATTACAACGGTATGTGTATTTTCCCCCTTGGCCATTGTAGTTATTGGTTTCGAGTATCAGACTTGCGAAAATTTTGATGGTTTCTCAACCATTCCTTAACTTCAAACTCCCATATCTCACGAACGGATTGAGGAAATCGCGAAATTCCTGTTGCATCTGAAAGCAGAAACTCGCCCGATTACAACGGTATGTGTATTTTTGCCCTAGACCACAGTAGTTAATGGTTTCGAGTATCAGACTTGCGAAAATTTTGATGGTTTCTCAACCATTCCATAACTTCAAACACCCATATCTCGTGAACGGATTGAGGAAATCGAGAAATTCCTGTTGCATCTGAAAGTAGAAGCTCGCCCCATTACAACGGTATATGTACTTTTCCCCTAGGCCATTGCAGTTAATGGTTTCGTATATCAGACTTGCGAAATTTTTTATTGTTTCTCAACCATTCCTCAACTCCAAGCTCCCATATCTCGTGAACGGATTGAGGAATTCGAGAAATTCCTGTTGCATCTGAAAGTAGAAACTCGCCCGATTACAACGGTATGTGTACGTTTCCCCTAGGCCATTCCAGTTATTGGCTCCGAGTATCACACTTGCGAAAATTTTGATGGTTTCTCAACCATTCCATAACTGCAAACTCCCATATATCGCGAACGGTTTGACGTACTCGAGAAATTCCTGTTGGATCTGAAAGCAGAAACTCGCCCGTTTACAATGGTGTGTGTACTTTTCCCCTAGGCCATTCCAATTATTGGTCTCGTGTATCAGACTTGCGAAAATTTTAATGGACTCTCAACCATTCCTTAAATTCAAACTCCCGTATCTCGCGAACGGATTGACGATCTGGAGAAATTCCTGTTGCATCTGAAAGCAGAAACTCGCCCGATAACAACGGTATGTGTATTTTTGCCCTAGGCCATAGTAGTTATTGGTTTCGAGTATGAAATTTGCGAAAATTTTGATGGTTTCTCAAACATTCCTTAACTTCAAATTCCCATATCTCAAGAACGGTTTGAGGAAATCGAGAAATTCCTGTTGCATCTGAAAGCAGAAACTCGCCCGATTACAACGGTATATATATTTTTGCCCTAGGCCATAGTAGTTATTGATTTCGAGTATCAGACTCGCGAAAACTTTGATGGTTTCTCAACCATTCCTTAACTTCAAATTCCCATACGTCGCGAAGGGATTGAGGAATTCGAGAAACTCCTGTTGCATCTGAAAGTAGAAACTCGCCCGATTACAACGGTATGTGTACTTTTCCCCTAGGCCATTACAGTTATTGGTTTCGTGTATCAGACTTGCGAAAATTTTGATGGTTTCTCAACCATTCCATAACTTCAAACACCCATATCTCGTGAACGGATTGAGGAAATCGAGAAATTCCTGTTGCATCTGAAAGTAGAAGCTCGCCCCATTACAACGGTATATGTACTTTTCCCCTAGGCCATTGCAGTTAATGGTTTCGTATATCAGACTTGCGAAATTTTTGATTGTTTCTCAACCATTCCTCAACTCCAAGCTCCCATATCTCGTGAACGGATTGAGGAATTCGAGAAATTCCTGTTGCATCTGAAAGTAGAAACTCGCCCGATTACAACGGTATGTGTACGTTTCCCCTAGGCCATTCCAGTTATTGGCTCCGAGTATCACACTTGCGAAAATTTTGATGGTTTCTCAACCATTCCATAACTGCAAACTCCCATATATCGCGAACGGTTTGACGTACTCGAGAAATTCCTGTTGGATCTGAAAGCAGAAACTCGCCCGTTTACAATGGTGTGTGTACTTTTCCCCTAGGCCATTCCAATTATTGGTCTCGTGTATCAGACTTGCGAAAATTTTAATGGACTCTCAACCATTCCTTAAATTCAAACTCCCGTATCTCGCGAACGGATTGACGATCTCGAGAAATTCCTGTTGCATCTGAAAGCAGAAACTCGCCCGATAACAACGGTATGTGTATTTTTGCCCTAGGCCATAGTAGTTATTGGTTTCGAGTATGAAATTTGCGAAAATTTTGATGGTTTCTCAAACATTCCTTAACTTCAAATTCCCATATCTCAAGAAACGGTTCGAGGAAATCGAGAAATTCCTGTTGCATCTGAAAGCAGAAACTCGCCCGATTACAACGGTATGTGTATTTTTGCCCTAGGCCATAGTAGTTATTGATTTCGAGTATCAGACTCGCGAAAACTTTGATGGTTTCTCAACCATTCCTTAACTTCAAATTCCCATACGTCGCGAACGGATTGAGGAATTCGAGAAACTCCTGTTGCATCTGAAAGTAGAAACTCGCCCGATTACAACGGTATGTGTACTTTTCCCCTAGGCCATTACAGTTATTGGTTTCGTGTAGTAGACTTGCGAAAATTTTGATGGTTTCTCAACCATTCCATAACTTCAAACACCCATATCTCGTGAACGGATTGAGGAAATCGAGAAATTCCTGTTGCATCTGAAAGTAGAAGCTCGCCCCATTACAACGGTATGTGTACTTTTCCCATAGGCCATTCCAATTATTGGTTTCGTGTATCAGACTTGCGAAAATTTTGATTGTTTCTCAATCATTCCTCAACTTCAAGCTCCCACATCTCGGGCACGGATTGACGAACGCGAGAAATTCCTGTTGGATCTGAAAGTAGAAACTTGCCCGATTACAATGGTGTGTCTACTTTTCACCAATGCCATTCCAGTTATTGGTTTCGAGTATCAGACTTGCGAAAATTTTGATCGTTTCTCAACCATTCCTTAACTTCAAACTCCCATATCTCGCGAACGGATTAACGAACTCGAGTAATTCCTGTTGAATCTGGAAGCAGAAACTCGCCCGAACACAACGGTATGTGTATTTTTGCCCTTGGCCATTGTAGTTATTGGTTTCGTGTATCAGACTTGCGAAATTTTTGATTGTTTCTCAACCATTCCTTAAATTCAAACTCCCATATCTCGCGAACCGATTGACGAACTCGGAAAATTCCTGTTGCGTCTGAAAGTACAAACTCGCCCGATTAAAACGGTATGTGAATTTTTGCTCTAGACCCTAGTAGTTATTGGTTTCGAGTATCAGACTTGCGAAAACTTTGATGGTTTCTCAACCATTCCTTAATTTCAAACTCCCATATCTCGCGAACGGATTGACGAACTCGAGAAATTTCTGTTGCATCTGAAAGCAGAAACTCGCCCGATTACAACGGTATGTGTATTTTTGCCCTAGACCATAGTAGTTATTGGTTTCGAGTATCAGATTCCGAAAATTTTTATGGTTTCTCAACCATCCCTTAACTTCAAACTCCCAATTCTCCCGAACGGGTTGACGTACTCGAGAATTTCCTGTTGCATCTGAAAGTAGAAACTCGCCCGATTACAACGGTATGTGTACTTTTCCCCTAGGCCATTCCAGTTATTGGTCTCGAGTATCAGACTTGCGAACATTTTGATGGTTTCTCAAACATTCCTTAACTTCAAACTCCCATATCTCGCGAACGGATTGACGAACTCGAGAAATTCCTTTTGCATCTGAACCAGAAACTCGCCCGATTACAATGGTGTGTGAACTTTTCCCCTAGGCCATTCCAGTTTTTGGTTTCGAGTATCAGACTTGTGAAAATTTTAATGGACTCTCAACCATTCCTTAAATTCAAACTCCCATATCTCGCGAACCGATTGACGAACTCGAGAAATTCCTGTTGCATCTGAAAGTAGAAACTCTCCCGATTACAACGGTATGTGTATTTTTGCTCTAGACCCTAGTAGTTATTGGTTTCGAGTATCAGACTTGCGAAAACTTTGATGGTTTCTCAACCATTCCTTAATTTCAAACTCCCATATCTCGCGAACGGATTGACGAACTCGAGAAGTTTCTGTTGCATCTGAAAGCAGAAACTCGCCCGATTACAACGGTATGTGTATTTTTGCCCTAGGCGATAGTAGTTAACTGTTTCGAGTATCAGACTTGCGAAAATTTTGATGGTTTCTCAACCATTCCTTAACTTCAAACTCCCAGATCTCGTGAACGGATTGAGGAAATCGAGAAATTCCTGTTGCATCTGAATGTAGAAGCTCGCCCGATTACAACGGTGTGTGTACTTTTCCCCTAGGCCATTCCAATTATTGGTTTTGTGCATCAGACTTGCGAAAATTTTGAATGTTTCTCAACCATTCCTCCACTTCAAGCTCCCACATCTCGGGCACGGATTGACGAACGCGAGAAATTCCTGTTGCATCTGAAAACAGAAACTCGCCCGATTACAACGGTATGCGTATTTTTGCGGTAGCCCATAGTAGTTATTGATTTCGAGTAACAGACTTGCGAAAATTTTTATGGTTTCTCAACCATTCCTTAATTTCAAGCCCCCATATCTCGTGAACGGATTGACGAACTCGAGAAATTCCTGTTGGATCTGAAAGTAGAAACTTGCCCGATTACAATGGTGTGTCTACTTTTCACCAAGGCCATTCCAGTTATTGGTTTCGAGTATCAGACTTGCGAAAATTTTGATCGTTTCTCAACCATTCCTTAACTTCAAACTCCCATATCTCGGGATCGGATTGACGAACTCGAGTAATTCCTGTTGAATCTGAAAGCAGAAACTCGCCCGAATACAACGGTATGTGTATTTTTGCCCTAGACCATAGTAGTTATTGGTTTCGAGTATCAGATTCCGCAAATTTTGATGGTTTCTCAACCATTCCTTAACTTCAAACTCCCATATCTCGCGAACGAATTGACGATCTCGAGAAATTCCTGTTGCATCTGAAAGTAGAAACTCGCCCGATTACAATGGTGTGTGTACTTTTCCCCTAGGCCATTCCAGTTATTGGTTTCGTGTATCAGACTTGCGAAATTTTTGATTGTTTCTCAACCATTCCTTAACTTCAAACTCCCATATCTCGCGAACGGACTGACGAACTCGAGACATTCCTATTGCATCTGAAGGCAGAAACTCGCCCGATTACAATGGTGTGTGAACTTTTCCCCTAGGCCATTCCTGTTATTGGTTTCGAGTATCAGGCTTGCGAAAATTTTAATGGACTCTCAACCATTCCTTAAATTCAAACTCCCATATCTCGCGAACCGATTGACCAACTCGAGAAATTCCTGTTGCATCTGAAAGTACAAACTCGCCCGATTACAACGGTATGTGTATTTTTGCTCTAGACCTTAGTAGTTATTGGTTTCGAGTATCAGACTTGCGAAAACTTTGATGGTTTCTCAACCATTCCTTAATTTCTAACTCCCATATCTCGCGAACGTATTGACGAACTCGAGAAATTTCTGTTGCATCTGAAAGCAGAAACTCGCCCGATTACAACGGTATGTGTATTTTTGCCCTAGGCGATAGTAGTTAATTGTTTCGAGTATCAGACTTGCGAAAATTTTGATGGTTTCGCAACCATTCCTTAACTTCAAACTCCCATATCTCGCGAACGGATTGAGGAACTCTAGAAATTCCTGTTGAATCAGAAAGCACAAACTCGCCCGATTACAACAGTATGTGTATTTTTGCCCTAGACCACAGTAGTTATTGGTTTCGAGTATCAGATTCCGAAAATTTTTATGGTTTCTTAACCATTCCTTAACTTCAAACTCCCATATCTCCCGAACGGGTTGACGTACTCGAGAAATTCCTGTTGCGTCTGAAAGCAGAAACTCGCCCGTTTACAATGGTTTGTGTACTTTTCCCCTAGGCCACTCCAATTATTGGTTTCGTGTATCAGACTTGCGAAAATTTTGATTGTTTCTCAACCATTCCTTAACTTCAAGCTCCCATATATCGCGAACGGATTGACGAACTCGAGAGATTCCTGTTGCATCTGATAGTAGAAACTCGCCCGATTACAACGGTATGTGTATTTTTGCCCTAGACTTTAGTGGTTATTGGTTTCCAGTATTAGACTTGCGAAAATTTTGATGGTTTCTCAACCATTCCTTAACTTCAACCTCCCATATCTCGCGAACGGATTGCCGAACTCGAGAAATTCCTGTAGCATCTGAAAGCAGAAACTCGCCCGTTTACAACGGTTGTGTATTTTTGCCCTAGGCCATAGTAGTTATTGGTTTCGAGTATCAGACTGGCGAAAATTTTGATGGTTTCTCAACCATTCCATAACTGCAAACTCCCATATATCGTGAACGGATTGACGAACTCGAGAAATTCCTTTTGCATCTGAAAGCAGAAACTCGCCCGATTACAACGGTATGTGCATTTTTGCCCTAGGCCATAGTAGTTATTGGTTTCGAGAATAAGACTTGCGAAAATTTTGATGGTTTCTCAACCATTCCTTAACTTAAAACTCCCATATCTCGCGAACGGATTGACGAACTCGAGTAATTCCTGTTGCATCTGAAAGCAGAAACTCGCCCGTTTACAACGGTATGTGTATTTTAGCCCTAGACCATAGTTGTTATTGGTTTCGAGTATCAGATTCCGCAAATTTTGATGGTTTCTCAACCATTCCATAACTTCAAACTCCCATATCTCGCGAACGGACTGACGAACTCGAGAAATTCCGATTGCATCTTAAGGCAGAAACTCGCCCGATTACAATGGTGTGTGTGCTTTTCCCCTAGGCCATTCCAGTTATTGGTTTCGAGTATCAGACTTGCGAAAACTTTGATGGTTTCTCAACCATTCCTTAATTTCAAACTCCCATATCTCGCGAACGGATTGACGAACTCGAGAAATTCCTGTTGCACCTGAAAGCAGAAACTCGCCCGATTACAACGGTATGTGTATTTTTCCCCTTGGCAATTGTAGTTATTGGTTTCGAGTATCAGACTTGCGAAAATTTTGATTGTTTCTCAACCATTCCTCAACTTCAAGCTCCCACATCTCGGGCACGGATTGACGAACGCGAGAAATTCCTGTTGCATCTGAAAGCAGAAGCTCGCCCAATTACAACGGTATGTGTATTTCTGCGGTAGCCCATAGTAGTTATTGATTTCGAGTATCAGACTTGCGAAAATTTTTATGGTTTCTCAACCATTCCTTAATTTCAAGCCCCCATATCTCGTGAACGAATTGACGAACTCGAGAAATTCCTGTTGGATCTGAAAGTAGAAACTCGCCCGATTACAACGGTGTTTCTACTTTTCACCTAGGCCATTCCAGTTATTGGTTTCGAGTATCAGACTTGCGAAAATTTTGATGGTTTCTCAACCATTCCTTAATTTCAAACTCGCATATCTCGCGAACGGATGGACGAACTCCAGAAATTCCTATTGCATCTGAAATCAGAAACTCGCTCGATTACTACGGTATATGTATTTTTGCCCTAGACCATAGTAGTTAATGGTTTCGAGTATCAGATTCCGAAAATTTTGATGGTTTCTCAACCATTCCTCAACTTCAAACTCGCATATCTCGCGAACGGATTGAGGAAATCGAGAAATTCCTGTTGCATCTGAAAGTAGAAACTCGCCCGATTACAAGGGTATGTGTATTTTTGCTCTAGGCGCTAGTAGTTAATTGTTTCGAGTATCAGACTTGCGAAAATTTTGATAGTTTCTCAACCATTCCTTAACTTCAAACTCCCATATCTCGCGAACGGATTGCCGAACTCGAGAAATTCCTGTAGCATCTGAAAGCAGAAACTCGCCCGTTTACAACGGTTTGTGCATCTTTCCCCTTGGCCATTGTAGTTATTGGTTTCGAGTATCAGACTTGCGAAAATTTTGATGGTTTCTCTACCATTCCTCAACTTCGAACTCGCATATCTCGCGAACGAATTGACGATCTCGAGAAATTCCTGTTGGATCTGAAAGTAGAAACTTGCCCGATTACAATGGTGTGTCTACTTTTCACCGAGGCCATTCCAGTTATTGGTTTCGAGTATCAGACTTGCGAAAATTTTGATGGTTTCTCAACCATTCCTTAACTTCAAACTCCCATATCTCGCGAACGGATTGACGAACTCGAGTAATTCCTGTTGAATCTGAAAGCAGAAACTCGCCCGAATACAACGGTATGTGTATTTTTGCCCTAGACCATAGTAGTTATTGGTTTCGAGTATCAGATTCCGCAAATTTTGATGGTTTCTCAACCATTCCATAACTTCAAACTCCCATATCTCGCGAACGGACTGACGAACTCGAGCAATTCCGATTGCATCTTAAGGCAGAAACTCGCCCGATTACAATCGTGTGTGTGCTTTTCCCCTAGGCCATTCCAGTTATTGGTTTCGAGTATCAGACTTGCGAAAACTTTGATGGTTTCTCAACCATTCCTTAATTTCAAACTCCCATATCTCGCGAACGGATTGACGAACTCGAGAAATTCCTGTTGCACATGAAAGCAGAAACTCGCCCGATTACAACGGTATGTGTATTTTTCCCCTTGGCCATTGTAGTTATTGGTTTCGAGTATCAGACTTGCGAAAATTTTGATTGTTTCTCAACCATTCCTCAACTTCAAGCTCCCACATCTCGGGCACGGATTGACGAACGCGAGAAATTCCTGTTGCATCTGAAAGCAGAAGCTCGCCCAATTACAACGGTATGTGTATTTCTGCGGTAGCCCATAGTAGTTATTGATTTCGAGTATCAGACTTGCGAAATTTTTATGGTTTCTCAACCATTCCTTAATTTCAAGCCCCCATATCTCGTGAACGAATTGACGAACTCGAGAAATTCCTGTTGGATCTGTAAGTAGAAACTTGCCCGATTACAACGGTGTGTCTACTTTTCACCTAGGCCATTCCAGTTATTGGTTTCGAGTATCAGACTTGCGAAAACTTTGATGGTTTCTCAACCATTCCTTAATTTCAAACTCCCATATCTCGCGAACGGATTGACGAACTCGAGAAATTCCTGTTGCACCTGAAAGCAGAAACTCGCACGATTTCAACGGTATGTGTATTTTTCCCCTTGGCAATTGTAGTTATTGGTTTCGAGTATCAGACTTGCGAAAATTTTGATGGTTTCTCAACCATTCCTTAATTTCAAACTCGCATATCTCGGGAACGGATGGACGAACTCCAGAAATTCCTATTGCATCTGAAAGCAGAAACTCGCTCGATTACTACGGTATATGTATTTTTGCCCTAGACCATAGTAGTTAATGGTTTCGAGTATCAGATTCCGAAAATTTTGATGGTTTCTCAACCATTCCTCAACTTCAAACTCGCATATCTCGCGAACGGATTGAGGAAATCGAGAAATTCCTGTTGCATCTGAAAGTAGAAACTCGCCCGATTACAACGGTATGTGCATCTTTCCCCTTGGCCATTGTAGTTATTGGTTTCGAGTATCAGACATGTGAAAATTTTGATGGTTTCTCAACCATTCCAAAACTTCGAAATCGCATATCTCGCGAACGAATTGACGAACTCGAGAAATTCCTGTTGGATCTGAAAGTAGAAACTTGCCCGATTACAATGGTGTGTCTACTTTTCACCAAGGCCATTCCAGTTATTGGTTTCGAGTATCAGACTTGCGAAAATTTTGATGGTTTCTCAACCATTCCTTAACTTCAAACTCCCATATCTCGCGAACGGATTGACGAACTCGAGAAATTCCTGTTGCACCTGAAAGCAGAAACTCGCCCGATTACAACGGTATGTGTATTTTTCCCCTTGGCAATTGTAGTCATTGGTTTCGAGTATCAGACTTGCGAAAATTTTGATAGTTTCTCAACCATTCCTTAACTTCAAACTCCCATATCTCGCGAACGGATTGCCGAACTCGAGAAATTCCTGTAGCATCTGAAAGCAGAAACTCGCCCGTTTACAACGGTTTGTGCATTTTTGCCCTAGGCCATAGTAGTTATTGGTTTCGAGTATCAGACTTGCGAAAATTTTGATGGTTTCTCAACCATTCCATAACGGCAAACTCCCATATATCGTGAACGGATTGACGAACTCGAGAAATTCCTTTTGCATCTGAAAGCAGAAACTCGCCCGATTACAACGGTATGTGCATTTTTGCCCTAGGCCATAGTAGTTATTGGTTTCGAGTATAAGACTTGCGAAAATTTTGATGGTTTCTCAACCATTCCTTAACTTCAAACTCCCCTATCTCGCGAACGGATTGACGAACTCGAGAAATTCCCGTTGCATCTGAAAGCAGAAACTCGCCCGATTACAACGGTACTTGTATTTTTCCCCTAGGCCATTGTAGTTTTTGGTTTCGGGTATCAGACTTGCGAAAATTTTGATTGTTTCTCAACCATTCCTTAACTTCAAGCTCCCATATATCGCGAACGGATTGACGCACTCGAGAAATTTTTGTTGCATCTGAAAGCAGAAACTCGCCCGATTACAACGGTATGTGTATTTTTGCCCTAGGCGATAGTAGTTAATTGTTTCGAGGATCAGACTTGCGAAAATTTTGATGGTTTCTCAACCATTCCTTAACTTCAAACTCCCATATCTCGTGAACGGATTGAGGAAATCGAGAAATTCCTGTTGCATCTGAATGTAGAAGCTCGCCCCATTACAACGGTGTGTGTACTTTTCCCCTAGTCCATTCCAATTATTGGTTTCGTGTATCAGACTTGCGAAAAATTTGAATGTTTCTCAACCATTCCTCAACTTCAAGCTCCCACATCTCGGGCACGGATTGACGAACGCGAGAAATTCCTGTTGCATCTGAAAGCAGAAGCTCGCCCAATTACAACGGTATGTGTATTTTTTGGTAGCCCATAGTAGTTATTGATTTCGAGTATCAGACTTGCGAAAATTTTTATGGTTTCTCAACCATTCCTTAAATTCAAGCCCCCATATCTCGTGAACGGATTGACGAACTCGAGAAATTCCTGTTGGATCTGAAAGTAGAAACTTGCCCGATTACAATGGCGTGTCTACTTTTCACCAAGGCCATTCCAGTTATTGGTTTCGAGTATCAGACTTGCGAAAATTTTGATCGTTTCTCAACCATTCCTTAAATTCAAACTCCCATATCTCGGTAACGGATTGACGAACTCGAGTAATTCCTGTTGAATCTGAAAGCAGAAACTCGCCCGAATACAACGGTATGTGTATTTTTGCCCTAGACCATAGTAGTTATTGGTTTCGAGTATCAGATTCCGCAAATTTTGATGGTTTCTCAACCATTCCTTAACTTCAAACTCCCCTATCTCGCGAACGGATTGACGATCTCGTAAAGTTCCTGTTGCATCTGAAAGTAGAAACTCGCCCGATTACAATGGTGTGTGTACTTTCCCCTAGGCCATTCCAGTTATTGGTTTCGTGTATCAGACTAGCGAAATTTTTGATTGTTTCTCAACCATTCCTTTACTTAAAACTCCCATATCTCGCGAACGGACAGACGAACTCGAGAAATTCCTATTGCATCTTAAGGCAGAAACTCGCCCGATTACAATGGTGTGTGTGCTTTTCCCCTAGGCCATTCCAGTTATTGGTTTCGAGTATCAGACTTGCGAAAACTTTGATGGTTTCTCAACCATTCCTTAATTTCAAACTCCCATATCTCGCGAACGGATTGACGAACTCGAGAAATTCCTGTTGCATCTGAAAGCAGAAACTCGCCCGATTACAACGGTATGTGTATTTTTCCCCTTGGCAATTGTAGTTATTGGTTTCGAGTATCAGACTTGCGAAAATTTTGATGGTTTCTCAACCATTCCTTAATTTCAAACTCGCATATCTCGCGAACGGATTGACGAACTCCAGAAATTCCTATTGCATCTGAAAGCAGAAACTCGCCCGATTACAACGGTATGTGTATTTTTGCCCTAGACCATAATAGTTATTGGTTTCGAGTATCAGATTCCGAAAGTTTTGATTGTTTCTCAACCATTCCTTAAATTCAAACACCCATATCTCGCGAACGGATTGACGAACAAGAGAAATTCCTGTTGCATCTGAAAGTAGAAACTTGCCCGACTACAAAGGTGTGTGTACTTCTCCCTTAGGCCATTCCAGTTATTGGTTTCGAGTATCATACTTGCAAAAATTTTGATGGTTTCTCAACCATTCCTTAACTTCAAACTCCCATATTTCGCGAACGGATTGAGGAAATCGAGAAATTCCTGTTGCATCTGAAAGTAGATACTCGCCCGATTACAACGGTATGTGTATTTTTTCCCTTGGCCATTGTAGTTATTGGTTTCGAGTATCAGACTTGCGAAAATGTTGATTGTTTCTCAACCATTCCTCAACTTCAAGCTCCCACATCTCGGGCACGGATTGACGAACGCGAGAAATTCCTGTTGGATCTGAAAGTAGAAACTTGCCCGATTACAATGGTGTGTCTACTTTTCACCAAGGCCATTCCAGTTATTGGATTCGAGTATCAGACTTGCGAAAATTTTGATGGTTTCTCAACCATTCCTTAACTTCAAACTCCCATATCTCGCGAACGGATTGACGAACTCGAGTAATTCCTGTTGAATCTGAAGGCAGAAACTCGCCCGAATACAACTGTATGTGTATTTTTGCCCTAGACCATAGTAGTTATTGGTTTCGAGTATCAGATTCCGCAAATTTTGATGGTTTCTCAACCATTCCTTAACTTCAAACTCGCATATCTCGCGAACGGATTGAGGAAATCGAGAAATTCCTGTTGCATCTGAAAGTAGAAACTCGCCCGATTACAACGGTATGTGCATCTTTCCCCTTGGCCATTGTAGTTCTTGGTTTCGAGTATCAGATTCCGAAAATTTTGATGGTTTCTCAACCATTCCTCAACTTCAAACTCGCATATCTCGCGAACGGATTGAGGAAATTGAGAAATTCCTGTTGCATCTGAAAGTAGAGACTCGCCCGATTACAACGGTATGTGTATTTTTGCCCTAGGCGATAGTAGTTAATTGTTTCGAGTATCAGACTTGCGAAAATGTTGATGGTTTCTCAACCATTCCTTAACTTCAAACTCCCATATCTCGCGAACGGATTGACGAACTCGAGTAATTCCTGTTGAATCTGAAAGCAGAAACTCGCCCGAATACAACGGTATGTGTATTTTTGCCCTAGACCATAGTAGTTATTGGTTTCGAGTATCAGATTCCGCAAATTTTGATGGTTTCTCAACCATTCCATAACTTCAAACTCCCATATCTCGCGAACGGACTGACGAACTCGAGAAATTCCCTTTGCATCTGAAGGCAGAAACTCGCCCGATTACAATGGTGTGTGTACTTCTCCCCTAGGCCATTCCAGTTATTGGTTTCGAGTATCAGACTTGCGAAAATTTTGATCGTTTCTCAACCATTCCTTAACTTCAAACTCCCATATCTCGGGAACGGATTGACTAACTCGAGTAATTCCTGTTGAATCTGAAAGCAGAATCTCGCCCGAATACAACGGTATGTGTATTTTTGCCCTAGACCATAGTAGTTATTGGTTTCGAGTATCAGATTCCGCAAATTTTGATGGTTTCTCAACCATTCCTTAACTTCAAACTCCCATATCGCGCGAACGGATTGACGATCTCGAGAAATTCCTGTTGCATCTGAAGGTAGAAACTCGCCCGATTACAATGGTTTGTGTACTTTCCCCCTAGGCGATTCCAGTTATTGGTTTCGTGTATCAGACTAGCGAAATTTTTGATTGTTTCTCAACCATTCCTCAACTTCAAACTCCCATATCTCGCGAACGGACTGACGAACTCGAGAAATTCCTATTGCATCTTAAGGCAGAAACTCGCCCGATTACAATGGTGTGTGTGCTTTTCCCCTAGGCCATTCCAGTTATTGGTTTCGAGTATCAGACTTGCGAAAATTTTGATGGTTTCTCAACCATTCCTTAACTTCAAACTCCCATATCACGCGAACGGATTGACGAACTCGAGAAATTTATGTTGCATCTGAAAGCAGAAACTAGCCCGATTACAACGGTATGTGTATTTTTGCCCTAGGCCATAGTAGTTATTGATTTCGAGTATCAGACTTGCGAAAATTTTTATGGTTTCTCAACCATTCCTTAACTTCAGATTCCCATATCTCGCAAACGGATTGAAGAAATCGAGAAAATCCTGTTGCATCTGAAAGTAGAAACTCGCCCGATTACAACGGTAAGTGTATTTTTCCCCTAGGCCATTCCAATTATTGGTTTCGAGTATCAGTTTCCGAAAATTTTGTTGGTTTCTCAACCATTCCTTAACTTCAAACTCCCATATCTCGCCAACGGATTGACGAACTCGAGAAATTCCTGTTGAATCTGAAAGCAGAAACTCGCCCGATTACAACGGTATGTGTATTTTTGCCCCAGACCATAGTAGCTATTGGTTTCGAGTATCAGGTTCCGAAAATTTTGATGGTATCTCAACCATTCCTTAACTTCAAACTCCCATATCTCGCGAACGGATTGACGAACTCGAGAAATTCCTGTTACGTCTGAAAGTAGAAACTCGCCCGATTACAATGGTGTGTGTGCTTTTCCCCTAGGCCATTCCAGTTAGTCGTTTCGAGTATCAGACTTGCGAAAATTTTGATGGTTTCTCAACCATTCCTTAATTTCAAACTCGCATATCTCGCGAACGGATTGACGAACACGAGAAATTCCTGTTCCATCTGAAAGTACAAACTCGCCCGATTACAATGGTGTGTGTACTTTTCGCCAAGGCCATTCCAGTTATTGGTTTCGAGTATCGGACTTGCGAAGATTTTGATGGTTTCTCAACCATTCCTTAATTTCAAAATCCCATATCCCGCGAACGGATTGACGAACTCGAGAAATTTCTGTTGCATCTGAAAGCAGAAACTCGCCCGATTACAATGGTGTGTGTACTTTTCGCCAAGGCCATTCCAGTTATTGGTTTCGAGTATCGGACTTGCGAAGATTTTGATGGTTTCTCAACCATTCCTTAATTTCAAAATCCCATATCCCGCGAACGGATTGACGAACTCGAGAAATTTCTGTTGCATCTGAAAGCAGAAACTCGCCCGATTACAACGGTAAGTGTATTTTTCCCCTAGGCCATTCCAATTATTGGTTTCGAGTATCAGTTTCCGAAAATTTTGTTGGTTTCTCAACCATTCCTTAACTTCAAACTCCCATATCTCGCCAACGGATTGACGAACTCGAGAAATTCCTGTTGAATCTGAAAGCAGAAACTCGCCCGATTACAACGGTATGTGTATTTTTGCCCCAGACCATAGTAGCTATGGGTTTCGAGTATCAGGTTCCGAAAATTTTGATGGTATCTCAACCATTCCTTAACTTCAAATTCCCATATCTCGCGAACGGATTGACGAACTCGAGAAATTCCTGTTACGACTGAAAGTAGAAACTCGCCCGATTACAATGGTGTGTGTGCTTTTCCCCTAGGCCATTCCAGTTAGTCGTTTCGAGTATCAGACTTGCGAAAATTTTGATGGTTTCTCAACCATTCCTTAATTTCAAACTCGCATATCTCGCGAACGGATTGACGAACTCGAGAAATTCCTGATGCATCTGAAAGTACAAACTCGCCCGATTACAATGGTGTGTGTACTTTTCGCCAATGCCATTCCAGTTATTGGTTTCGAGTATCGGACTTGCGAAGATTTTGATGGTTTCTCAACCATTCCTTAATTTCAAAATCCCATATCCCGCGAACGGATTGACGAACTCGAGAAATTTCTGTTGCATCTGAAAGCAGAAACTCGCCCGATTACAACGGTATGTGTATTTTTGCCCTAGGCCATAGTAGTTATTGATTTCGAGTATCAGACTTGCGAAAATTTTTATGGTTTCTCAACCATTCCTTAACTTCAAATTCCCATATCTCGCGAACGGATTGAAGAAATCGAGAAATTCCTGTTGCATCTGAAAGTAGAAACTGGCCCGATTACAACGGTATGTGTATTTTTGCCCTAGACCATAGTAGTTATTGGTTTCGAGTATCAGATTCCGAAAATTTTGATGGTTTCTCAACCATACCTTAACTTCAAACTCACATATCTCGCGAACGGATTGACGAACTCGAGAAATTCCTGTTGCATCTGAATGTAGAAACTCGCCCGATTACAACGGTATGTGTATTCTTGCCCTAGACCGTAGTAATTATTGGTTTCGAGTATCAGATTCCGAAAATTTTGATGGTTTCTCAACCATACCTTAACTTCAAACTCACATATCTCGCGAACGGATTGACGAACTCGAGAAATTCCTGTTGCATCTGAAAGTAGAAACTCGCCCGATTACAACGGTATGTGTATTTTTACCCTAGGCCATAGTAGTTATTGTTTTCGAGTATCAGGTTCCGTAATTTTGATGGTTTCTCAACCATTCCTTAATTTCAAACTCGCATATCTTGCGAGCGGATTGACGAACTCGAGAAATTCCTGTTACATCTGAAAGTAGAAACTCTCCCGATTACAACGGTATGTGTATTTTAGCCCTAGGCCATAGTAGTTATTTATTTCGAGTATCAGACTTGCGAAAATTTTGATGGTTTCTCAACCATTCCTTAACTTCAAACTCCCATATTTTGCGAACGGATTGAGGAAATCGAGAAATTCCTGTTGCATCTGAAAGTACAAACTCGCCCGATTACAATGGTGTGTGTACTTTTCGCCAAGGCCATTCCAGTTATTGGTTTCGAGTATCGGACTTGCGAAGATTTTGATGGTTTCTCAACCATTCCTTAATTTCAAAATCCCATATCCCGCGAACGGATTGACGAACTCGAGAAATTTCTGTTGCATCTGAAAGCAACTCGCCCGATTACAACGGTAAGTGTATTTTTCCCCTAGGCCATTCCAATTATTGGTTTCGAGTATCAGTTTCCGAAAATTTTGTTGGTTTCTCAACCATTCCTTAACTTCAAACTCCCATATCTCGCCAACGGATTGACGAACTCGAGAAATTCCTGTTGAATCTGAAAGCAGAAACTCGCCCGATTACAACGGTATGTGTATTTTTGCCCCAGACCATAGTAGCTATTGGTTTCGAGTATCAGGTTCCGAAAATTTTGTTGGTATCTCAACCATTCCTTAACTTCAAATTCCCATATCTCGCGAAAGGATTGACGAACTCGAGAAGTTCCTGTTACGTCTGAAAGTAGAAACTCGCCCGATTACAATGGTGTGTGTGCTTTTCCCCTAGGCCATTCCAGTTAGTCGTTTCGAGTATCAGACTTGCGAAAATTTTGATGGTTTCTCAACCATTCCTTAATTTCAAACTCGCATATCTCGCGAACGGATTGACGAACTCGAGAAATTCCTGATGCATCTGAAAGTACAAACTCGCCCGATTACAATGGTGTGTGTACTTTTCGCCAATGCCATTCCAGTTATTGGTTTCGAGTATCGGACTTGCGAAGATTTTGATGGTTTCTCAACCATTCCTTAATTTCAAAATCCCATATCCCGCGAACGGATTGACGAACTCGAGAAATTTCTGTTGCATCTGAAAGCAGAAACTCGCCCGATTACAACGGTATGTGTATTTTTGCCCTAGGCCATAGTAGTTATTGATTTCGAGTATCAGACTTGCGAAAATTTTTATGGTTTCTCAACCATTCCTTAACTTCAAACTCACATATCTCGCGAACGGATTGACGAACTCGAGAAATTCCTGTTGCATCTGAATGTAGAAACTCGCCCGATTACAACGGTATGTGTATTTTTGCCCTAGACCGTAGTAATTATTGGTTTCGAGTATCAGATTCCGAAAATTTTGATGGTTTCTCAACCATACCTTAACTTCAAACTCACATATCTCGCGAACGGATTGACGAACTCGAGAAATTCCTGTTGCATCTGAAAGTAGAAACTCGCCCGATTACAACGGTATGTGTATTTTTACCCTAGGCCATAGTAGTTATTGTTTTCGAGTATCAGGTTCCGTAATTTTGATGGTTTCTCAACCATTCCTTAATTTCAAACTCGCATATCTTGCGAGCGGATTGACGAACTCGAGAAATTCCTGTTACATCTGAAAGTAGAAACTCTCCCGATTACAACGGTATGTGTATTTTAGCCCTAGGCCATAGTAGTTATTTATTTCGAGTATCAGACTTGCGAAAATTTTGATGGTTTCTCAACCATTCCTTAACTTCAAACTCCCATATTTTGCGAACGGATTGAGGAAATCGAGAAATTCCTGTTGCATCTGAAAGTAGATACTCTCCCGATTACAACGGTATGTGTATTTTTCCCTAGGCCATTGTAGTTATTAGTTTCGAGTATCAGACTTGCATAAATTTTGATGGTTTCTCAACCATTCCTTAACTTCAAACTCCCATATCTTGCGAACGGATTGACGAACTCGAGAAATTCCTCTTGCATCTGAATGCAGAAACTCGCCCGATTACAACGATATATGTATTTTTGCCCTAGGCCATAGTAGTTATTGATTTCGAGAATCAGATTCCGAAAATTTTTATGGTTTCTCAACCATTCCTTAACTTCAAATTCCCATATCTCGCGAACGGATTGAAGAAATCGAGAAATTCCTGTTGCATCTGAAAGTAGAAACTCGCCCGATTACAACGGTATGTGTATTTTTGCCCTAGACCATAGTAGTTATTGGTTTCGAGAATCAGATTCCGAAAATTTTGATGGTTTCTCAACCATTCCTTAACTTCATATTCCCATATCTCGCGAACGGATAGACGAACTCGAGAAATTCCTGTTGCATCTGAAAGCAGGAACTCGCCCGATTACAACGGTATGTGTATTTTTGCCCTAGACCATAGCAGTTATTGGTTTCGAGTATCAGATTCCGAAAATTTTGATGGTTTCTCAACCATTCCTTAACTTCAAACTCCCATATCTCGCGAACGGATTGACGAACTCGAGAAATTCCTGTTGCATCTGAAAGTACAAACTCGCCCGATTACAATGGTGTGTGTACTTTTCGCCAAGGCCATTCCAGTTATTGGTTTCGAGTATCGGACTTGCGAAGATTTTGATGGTTTCTCAACCATTCCTTAATTTCAAAATCCCATATCCCGCGAACGGATTGACGAACTCGAGAAATTTCTGTTGCATCTGAAAGCAGAAACTCGCCCGATTACAACGGTATGTGTATTTTTGCCCTAGGCCATAGTAGTTATTGATTTCGAGTATCAGACTTCCGAAAATTTTTATGGTTTCTCAACCATTCCTTAACTTCAAATTCCCATATCTCGCGAACGGATTGAAGAAATCGAGAAATTCCTGTTGCATCTGAAAGTAGAAACTGGCCCGATTACAACGGTATGTGTATTTTTTCCCTAGACCATAGTAGTTATTGGTTTCGAGTATCAGATTCCGAAAATTTTGATGGTTTCTCAACCATACCTTAACTTCAAACTCACATATCTCGCGAACGGATTGACGAACTGGAGAAATTCCTGTTGCATCTGAATGTAGAAATTCGCCCGATTACAACGGTATGTGTATTTTTGCCCTAGACCGTAGTAATTATTGGTTTCGAGTATCAGATTCCGAAAATTTTGATGGTTTCTCAACCATACCTTAACTTCAAACTCACATATCTCGCGAACGGATTGACGAACTCGAGAAATTCCTGTTGCATCTGAAAGTAGAAACTCGCCCGATTACAACGGTATGTGTATTTTTACCCTAGGCCATAGTAGTTATTGTTTTCGAGTATCAGGTTCCGTAATTTTGATGGTTTCTCAACCATTCCTTAATTTCAAACTCGCATATCTTGCGAGCGGATTGACGAACTCGAGAAATTCCTGTTACATCTGAAAGTAGAAACTCTCCCGATTACAACGGTATGTGCATTTTAGCCCTAGGCCATAGTAGTTATTTATTTCGAGTATCAGACTTGCGAAAATTTTGATGGTTTCTCAACCATTCCTTAACTTCAAACTCCCATATTTTGCGAACGGATTGAGGAAATCGAGAAATTCCTGTTGCATCTGAAAGTAGATACTCTCCCGATTACAACGGTATGTGTATTTTTCCCCTAGGCCATTGTAGTTATTAGTTTCGAGTATCAGACTTGCATAAATTTTGATGGTTTCTCAACCATTCCTTAACTTCAAACTCCCATATCTTGCGAACGGATTGACGAACTCGAGAAATTCCTCTTGCATCTGAATGCAGAAACTCGCCCGATTACAACGATATATGTATTTTTGCCCTAGGCCATAGTAGTTATTGATTTCGAGAATCAGATTCCGAAAATTTTTATGGTTTCTCAACCATTCCTTAACTTCAAATTCCCATATCTCGCGAACGGATTGAAGAAATCGAGAAATTCCTGTTGCATCTGAAAGTAGAAACTCGCCCGTTTACAACGGTATGTGTATTTTTGCCCTAGACCATAGTAGTTATTGGTTTCGAGAATCAGATTCCGAAAATTTTGATGGTTTCTCAACCATTCCTTAACTTCATATTCCCATATCTCGCGAACGGATAGACGAACTCGAGAAATTCCTGTTGCATCTGAAAGCAGGAACTCGCCCGATTACAACGGTATGTGTATTTTTGCCCTAGACCATAGCAGTTATTGGTTTCGAGTATCAGATTCCGAAAATTTTGATGGTTTCTCAACCATTCCTTAACTTCAAACTCCCATATCTCGCGAACGGATTGACGAACTCGAGAAATTCCTGTTGCATCTGAAAGTACAAACTCGCCCGATTACAATGGTGTGTGTACTTTTCGCCAAGGCCATTCCAGTTATTGGTTTCGAGTATCGGACTTGCGAAGATTTTGATGGTTTCTCAACCATTCCTTAATTTCAAAATCCCATATCCCGCGAACGGATTGACGAACTCGAGAAATTTCTGTTGCATCTGAAAGCAGAAACTCGCCCGATTACAACGGTATGTGTATTTTTGCCCTAGGCCATAGTAGTTATTGATTTCGAGTATCAGACTTCCGAAAATTTTTATGGTTTCTCAACCATTCCTTAACTTCAAATTCCCATATCTCGCGAACGGATTGAAGAAATCGAGAAATTCCTGTTGCATCTGAAAGTAGAAACTGGCCCGATTACAACGGTATGTGTATTTTTTCCCTAGACCATAGTAGTTATTGGTTTCGAGTATCAGATTCCGAAAATTTTGATGGTTTCTCAACCATACCTTAACTTCAAACTCACATATCTCGCGAACGGATTGACGAACTGGAGAAATTCCTGTTGCATCTGAATGTAGAAACTCGCCCGATTACAACGGTATGTGTATTTTTGCCCTAGACCGTAGTAATTATTGGTTTCGAGTATCAGATTCCGAAAATTTTGATGGTTTCTCAACCATACCTTAACTTCAAACTCACATATCTCGCGAACGGATTGACGAACTCGAGAAATTCCTGTTGCATCTGAAAGTAGAAACTCGCCCGATTACAACGGTATGTGTATTTTTACCCTAGGCCATAGTAGTTATTGGTTTCGAGTATCAGGTTCCGTAATTTTGATGGTTTCTCAACCATTCCTTAATTTCAAACTCGCATATCTTGCGAGCGGATTGACGAACTCGAGAAATTCCTGTTACATCTGAAAGTAGAAACTCTCCCGATTACAACGGTATGTGTATTTTAGCCCTAGGCCATAGTAGTTATTTATTTCGAGTATCAGACTTGCGAAAATTTTGATGGTTTCTCAACCATTCCTTAACTTCAAACTCCATATTTCGCGAACGGATTGAGGAAATCGAGAAATTCCTGTTGCATCTGAAAGTAGAAACTCTCCCGATTACAACGGTATGTGTATTTTTCCCCTAGGCCATTGTAGTTATTAGTTTCGAGTATCAGACTTGCATAAATTTTGATGGTTTCTCAACCATTCCTTAACTTCAAACTCCCATATCTCGCGAACGGATTGACGAACTCGAGAAATTCCTCTTGCATCTGAAAGCAGAAGCTCGCCCGATTACAACGGTATATGTATTTTTGCCCTAGGCCATAGTAGTTATTGATTTCGAGAATCAGATTCCGAAAATTTTTATGGTTTCTCAACCATTCCTTAACTTCAAATTCCCATATCTCGCGAACGGATTGAAGAAATCGAGAAATTCCTGTTGCATCTGAAAGTAGAAACTCGCCCGATTACAACGGTATGTGTATTTTTGCCCTAGACCATAGTAGTTATTGGTTTCGAGAATCAGATTCCGAAAATTTTGATGGTTTCTCAACCATTCCTTAACTTCATATTCCCATATCTCGCGAACGGATAGACGAACTCGAGAAATTCCTGTTGCATCTGAAAGCAGGAACTCGCCCGATTACAACGGTATGTGTATTTTTGCCCTAGACCATAGCAGTTATTGGTTTCGAGTATCAGATTCCGAAAATTTTGATGGTTTCTCAACCATTCCTTAACTTCAAACTCCCATATCTCGCGAACGGATTGACGAACTCGAGAAATTCCTGTTGCATCTGAAAGTACAAACTCGCCCGATTACAATGGTGTGTGTACTTTTCGCCAAGGCCATTCCAGTTATTGGTTTCGAGTATCGGACTTGCGAAGATTTTGATGGTTTCTCAACCATTCCTTAATTTCAAAATCCCATATCCCGCGAACGGATTGACGAACTCGAGAAATTTCTGTTGCATCTGAAAGCAGAAACTCGCCCGATTACAACGGTATGTGTATTTTTGCCCAAGGCCATAGTAGTTATTGATTTCGAGTATCAGACTTCCGAAAATTTTTATGGTTTCTCAACCATTCCTTAACTTCAAATTCCCATATCTCGCGAACGGATTGAAGAAATCGAGAAATTCCTGTTGCATCTGAAAGTAGAAACTGGCCCGATTACAACGGTATGT